>NC_134950.1:111272763-111897763 GCF_965638725.1 Aptenodytes patagonicus | reverse complement strand
ATAAGTTATTAGTTTAGATGCTATGACTTTGATGAACACAGTTATACAAGTGAAGGTAATCTTCAGATTGCGATGAGTATGCCAACCAGTGCAATGGTATCCGAGTGAAGCGTCATTCCTAAAGATGTTAGCTTATCCCCACTCGTGCAAACTAGTATTAATACTAGACCATAAAGATAATCTCCCTATCAAGAGTAGAGAAAAAAAACAAGAGAAAGAGAAAGGCATTGGCATGGCATGACTGTAGGCCTATCTTGAAAAGAAAGTTGCTTAGTTAGGCAGACAGGTATAGGTGAAAGGTGGTAGGATGTCACCGATTCCTAACAGAGAGGAGAAGAGAGGCCCCAAAGACTTCAGAATATGGTAAGTTTATTTTCTTCTGCACACTTAACGTCTGAATAATTTCTAACTTGTGGAGAGATGTCAGAGGAACGCCTCCAAACTCCAGAGAGGAACCATTTTTGACTTCTGACTTGTGCAAGCTTGCTGCCCTTGTTGTAATACACTGGCTAGTTTTCCTGAGAGGTATGAATTTGTTGTTCACCTAGGGATCAGAAAGTTATTCTTCCACTTAGAGTTTAGTGGGTTTATTTTCTTCAGATTGTTCGTTCAATCTGATCTCCACATCCAAGGCGGGCCAAATGCTACTGATGGAGCCACTACCAAGAGCATGCACATGCCTGCTTGTTCTGCTCTCTCTCCATACACTAGCATCACTTACTCTTTTTGCTGAACAGCATAAAAAGTCAAGAAAGATTTTTCCATGGTTTTTTTTAGCTGAAAAATCAAAATCTTAACTGTAGCAGTGAAAAATAGCTTGTACTTGTTTACAGCTGAGGCTTGTTTTTCTCTACACAACAGCAAAAATTAGCCTTTAACTCTATTTTCTGATCATGTTATTATGAAATCTGTTGCCAACAAACAGTCTAAGGAGTCTTAGACAAGTTGCTTTTGAGACATGGTACTACAAAGATCTGGATAATAGAAGTAAAGACGTTTTCTTTTTTCTAGGCTATCCCTGCCCTACATAGGATTGTACCTTTCTTTTCCCCCATATTTCATGTCTTTCACCTCTCAAGGGCTTCTATTTCTGTAGATAAACCTTCTTTCAAATACAAGTGTGTGTTTGAAAGTTTTTTATCTATTCTCATCTCCATTTTCTTATATTCTAAGTCACAAAGCACTGAAATAATCTTATTCACAAGTCACAGCTAAATTGCTAATGTAAAATTAATCTGTTTTTTTGACTTACTTTTAGGAGTGTCAAAGCAGAAGCCATGGTGAAGAACAAGCTAACAGGCAAATCAAAGTTACCAAAAAAGCATGGGAATAATTTTAACCGTAGTCCTTGTTAATTACTTGAACAGTACCTTCTTAAACACGTGCTTCCCAGCTAACAACTTTATACCTTCAAAATATCAACAGACATCAATGATACCAACATTTTGCCTTTTTCTATACATCACCTACAGAGCTAAAGACACCAAGCAGTATCACAAAAGGAGGTTTCAATCCAAGGCATTAAAATCCAAGCCCACAAGCACTGGGTGATAAGAGATCCTTGCAAGTCAGCCACTAAACATTTAATATTGCTTCCTGGCTTCCTGAGGGGTTTAGAACAGACACAGCTTAGGCTTTCTGAGGCCTCCAGTGGGTTGCGTGAGGGATTTATATCCATGTCATCCATTTAAAAAACCTCTCGGGCGCATCGAGAGATGTTGTAGGATTAGGAGAGGTGTTTCAATATGGGGTTTATATGCAATATGGCGAGAAAGACATAGTACAATGAATATATACATAATAAGAACTACTGAAACAACAAACATGCAAACTTGAAAAAAGTACACTTCATGACAGGGAGAAAGGAGGAGACAAGGGGAAAAAGTATAAGGAAGACTAACACCCTTAGATACTCAATATAGAAAAGATATTGTCCTCATATACATTATTATTTATCTTCCCCCTCCTGCAGTCTGTGTATTACCTCCGTACATACAGCAGTTTCTTTCTATCATGGAGGCAATTCATTCCTGTCCTGTCAGGCTCGCTTTTTCTTTCCTAGTGCCTCAAGACACTAGTTTCTGTCAAAGCAGTAACAAAAATAACCCAAGAGATTTTCTTCTGACAGCTCCTGAAGTGTAGAATCATCACATCAGATATATATTTGGGGTCAGAAAGCCCAACTTCTGTTATATGACCTCATCCAGCCAGAGCTTTCTCTAAACCCTTGTCAAAAACACGTTTATGATCCCCAGCCAGCCAGGAGAAACACCATTTGTTCTCTCAAGCCCAGCTAACTTGTTTTCAATTATCTCCTTATTAAGGAAAAAGACTGTGCTTCATAAAGCAGTCCTAGATGTTGCAGAATTACTGCTTGAAACATAGCATTTGGAACAACACATTTTTATTTCAGTATTGGTATCCTATGCCTTATGAGTCATTGTAATGATTCCCTATTGCCTTCTGCATTGAGCTTAAATAGGTTGGGCATTTTCAAAGCTCTTAACTAAATTCACATTGAAATTAAAACACACTTCTGCAGGAAAGCACACAATATAGCTAAGGAAGACCCTTAGCTGGCCTATACTAATCTCTCTTATACCACATTTTGTTCTCCCACCCTGCCCTGTAAACATCCTTCCCAAATCAAGTTGTTTCCATTACTTCATAAATTTTGCTTCTAAGAAAAAAGGGGGGAAATTACATCCAGAGCAACAAACAACTCTGCAACCATCAAGAACTGCAGCAGCATTTCTGACCCAAAATTCTTGCATTATTAAATCAGTCCACTTGTCCCTTTTCTTTTTAAAATATATTTACACCTTTGTTATTAAGGCATACCAATTCAAGGCTACTGTCCTGCTAATAATTGCATGGGTGAACAGTTCTGCTGACCAGTGGAGACAGCAAACCCCAATTTCCAAGATCTGGGGGAAGGAGGTATCCCCACAACAAAACAAAAAAAACCCCCAAAACCACCACACTTGTCTTTGTTTTCATCTACCCTGTCTCAACTCTGTGTTCTTTTATCCCAATTGCTTTTTCCTTGCATAGACACTGACTCTCCATACATGGGGAAGATAGCACTGGATAAAAACAGGCATTTCCCCCCCCCTCAAAACACAAGAGAATTTAAACCTAGTGAGCTCAAGCTATGTCAGGTTTGTTTTTCTTTTTTTTAAAAAAACAAATTAAGCCAAAAAGGTAAAGTCCACACATTACTCTGATGTGTGGATATTCATAAGTGAATATCTACAGGGAAATCTGCTTTTGAAAACAAAACACCAGGGACCAACTCAAACCAACATAATTGGAACCAGGCTGATTTCCGGTTACCTGTTACCCAAGCTACATGCATGCACTTTGTAGTTTGCAAATAAAATTCACTGCAGTTGTAAAATAAATCCATCTGAAAATACATATATACATAAATAATACTGGTTTAATATTACCAGTGAGAAATCTAAACATCTCAAAAGACTTAAAAACTCTGAGTCAAGGCCAATTTTAGCAGTTTCAATATTTGAAATTTGAGTAAATTTCATTCAACAATTTGGCACTGTGTGCCTCTGTATCTCTCACTATACATATGCATGCATATGCACAGAAAACTATATACAAACCAACGTTTTTGGATATTTAACTTGTAAGACAGGCATGATTTGTGTAAGATAGCAACACAGAATAAAAAATAAATACTCCACAGGCAATGAATTACCTCACTAAAACTAGTTAACAACATTTTGACATATAAATGGACATATGTTTATTTAGTTTGCTATATACTGCTCAGAATAGCAGCAAATGTGTGCCTTTTTATGGGAGCTCAGGACTCCATGTAGTCCAAAAAGCCAGCATCTGCTTTTTCCAGTTGGCATTTTTCAGGCCATACTGCCTGGCACATCCCTCATTTCAAGCTGCCAAGAGAGTGGTGGAAGAATGAGACACCCTGGCACCACATGTTTTCTAAAGCAATACAAAAGAATGGCCTTGGGGATTTCCAAGTTGCTACTCCATCACACAATGGGTTTTTGTCACATTTTACATGTTAACCAGCTTACCTCCTTCAAACCTGCTTTATTATGTTCTAGTTATAGAATTGAAAATGGAACAATAAATAGACTGTATACACTTGTTTTATTGTGCCAGTATTAATAGATGTTTTTACAATTTATGTCAGAAAGTGTTGTCCAGCAAGCTGTTTATATACAGAGAGAAAGAATACTGCATTTTGAAAAGAGGACTGCATTAAGGAATAGAGCACTTGTGTGAGAATTCCTCTATTCCAGATATGTGTCAAATCTGCAGGAAAGGCAATAACTGCAAACAGTTTTTTTGGCACTGTGCACCAGTTGTAGAGCTGTACAGGGTGAACCATGCAGCTACCAAACGTATTAGTGTGCTGCAGCAGTTCAGCAGCCCATGAGAGAGCTGCTTACAGGGGAGAGGCCAGAGCACTCACTGCAAATGCACCACAGGCAAAGCGTGGCAAAAGAGTGAAGGAGGGCACAAAACTTTCATAGTTTGTTTAATGTAGAGCTAAGCCTCAAGTCTTCTCTGTCTTTCCCATCATCCCCTTCTTGCAAACTTTCTATGCCATATGTGTATCTGCTTCTGAGACAGGCAATGTGAAGATTTCAGGCTGAGTTTCTTTACAGACATCACATCTGCTGGCTACACTACAGGTCTGATTCTCCTCTTGCTTTTGCCTTCACTAACCCTCAACTGCAGCATGAGATATAGAGTAGTACTTCTGGGATTACAAACTGCGCTCCAGATGTTGTGCACCTTTCTTTTCCAAGGGCATCCATTTGTTGTCCATCAGATTCTCCACTCAGTAAAATAATTTAGATGAAATTATCATGTGACTTTTCAAAACACTATTCTAAATATCACCTGATGGTATTACTCACACAAAGTCTTATAGAAGTAAAACATTTCCATTCTGAAGATTATCTTTGATTTGGGAGCCCCCACTTTTTTTTTTTTTTTTGGACATTGGAGCTTATTTGACCAAGGATTGCAGAACTGAGCCACTTTCGGCAAAGTCAAGTTGATGGGAAGTCTCACATTGTCTTGAATCTGAGGCCAGTTCTGGGGAAATGAATTCAAAGGAGAATTTATTGATACAAATGCACCTCATGGTGTTACATCACTGCAACCAACAAGCTCATGTTTTTCTGTCAACGCTTACAGTTTCATGTTATACCCCTAGTCTTCGGTTACTACAATGGCCTTGAGTATTTTAAGAAACACTGAATGATTAAAGAAACTTCTATGAGAAAGATACAAATAGATTAGACAATTAGGCATTTTACATAAAACTAATTTTTGGTGATTGTGTCCCATCCATTATGTCATCCAACAGGAAAGGATGTAATAAATAGCCTTCTCAACAATATATTCCTGACATCTTTAATGTTTCTTATTGTATTGGGTTTGCATGGCAAGGTTTTGGTAGCAGGGGGTGGCTTCTGTGAGAAGCTGCTAGAAGCTTCCCCTATATCCGATCAACCCAATGCCAGTCGGCTCCAAGAGGCACCCGCCACTGGCCAAGGCTGAGCCCATCAGCGACGGTGGTAGCACCTCTGTGAGAACATAGTTAAGAAGAGGTGGGGGCGGGGAACTGTGCAATTGCAGCCAGAGAGAGAACTGAGAAAATGTGAGAGAAACAGCCCTGCAGACACCCAGGTCAGTGAAGGAGGAGGGCGAGGAGGTGCTCCAGGCATCAGAGCAGAGATTCCCCTGCAGCCCATGGTGAAGACCATGGTGAGGCAGGCTGTCCCCCTGCAGCCCATGAAGGTCCACGGTGGAGCAGATATCCACCTGCTACCTGTGGAGGACACCACCCCAGAGCAGTTGGATGCCTAAAGGAAGCTGTGACCCCATGGGAAGCCTGTGCTGGAGCGGGCTCCTGGCAGGACCTGTGGACCGAGGAGCCCATGCTGGAGCAGGTTTGCTGGCAGGACTTGTGACCCTGTGGGGGACCCACGCTGGAGCAGTCTGTTCCTGAAGGACTGCACTCCATGGAAAAGACTCACACTGGAGCAGCTCATGAAGAACTGCAGCCTGTGAGAAGGACTCACATTGGAGAAGTTCGTGGAGTACTGTCTCCCATGGGAGGGACCCCACGCTGGAGCAGGGGAAGAGCGTGAGGAGAAAGGCAGAGACAACATGTGATGAACTGACTGCAACCCCCATTCCCCATCCCCCTGCGCTGCTCGGCAGAGACAGAAGGTAGAGAAATCAGGAGTGAAGTTGAGCCCAGGAAGGAGGGAGGGGTGGGGAAAAGGTGTTTTAAGATTTGGTTTTATTTCTCATTACCCTACTCTGATTTGATTGGTAATAAATTAAATTAATTTCCCTGAGTCAAGTCTGTTTTGCCCATGACAGTAATTGGTGAGTGATCTCTCCCTGTCCTTATCTCAACCCATGAGCCTTTCATTATATTTTCTTTCCCTTGTCCAGCTGAGGAGTGGGAGTGATAGATAGTGAGAGTGACTTGGTGGGCACCAGGCATCCAGCCAGGGTCAAACCCACCACACTTATTTTTTTAAAAGATCATCTTACCTATAGTCTATTTGCCAAAATGGAGGTTTATTCAGTGATGAGGCTTCCCACACTGACATTAGCATTAGCTGTTCCCCCAAAGGGATTTGACTGCAGTGACTATTTTGGACTCTTGGATTCACCCAGTTAGCCCAGAAGCCACAACAACTGCTCGTGAGCTGGGGAAAAATGAAGTAATTCCCACAAGAAAAAAGCAACATAGAAAATGGACTTTCTCTCTTTCCTGCTATTCACAGCATCCAAAACTCTCTGCATTTCCCTGCCCTAGTCTTTCTACACATAAGAAAATTTAGAATCATCAGCAAGAAAACGGTGGTGAACCCACATCTTTGAATTTAGAGGTGCTGACTCATGTCTTGAAGGCCTGCCAACAACTACCTAAATTAAAGCTCTTGACTAATCAAGTAGAAATGCTTCAAACGATTTTTACTCTTGTTTCACTGAAGTGACAACTTTACCTTTTGTTACTCTATCTTATTAGTCAACATATTCTTGTGTGTGTTTGTTGAAGTCTCACTTCCACAAAGTCTTTCAATAAAGAATGGTTGAGTTCAAAACCCGATTTACTGTACAATTCAACCTTCAGCCTAGGTTAAGGCTTTGGGAAAGCTCTTTTGTTACTGTGACAGGAACAGGTGTTTTGCCTGTGTCAAGTAGCTTCCCTTGGCAAAGGATTAAAACTTGGTGCAGTGATCAAATTAAGGACAATAGATAGTCATTTGATCACCATATTGTTCTGTCTTTAACTATATTAATAACATTGTAATAAATTATCAGTAATATGCTTGCTCAACATTTTTTACTCCAAAAAAAAAATCTATAGATATATATGAAATTGGTTTACTCTACCAAATCGTAACATGTGTCATGAACTCTGAAGGTGTACGCAACATCAGGTGAGAGTTCTGCAAGCTACTTGGCTCTGCTTCCAAAAGAATATTCGAGTCCTCACACTGGGGAATTTCTCTATAAGATTAAGGGAAAGACTGGACACATTTCCCTCTGGTACTTATTAGTGTTAATCGCCAAAAGGTTTGCTAGAGAACATACATTTTCTGCTCATCCCTCAAGAAACAGAGCATGATGCTTTTAGGCAGGGAGAAAAAGACAGAGCTCTGGCCCAACAGCTAGACATCCTTAACTGCCAGTAGAGTATCGTGGTCTCACTTAAGAGATTAAAAAGAAAAATAGCACTGGATCCAAAACCCCAAGCTCTTTTTCCATTGTAATGCAACAAATTTTGCAGGGGCATCTAAACAGTTTAGTAGGAGCAAGTTTCAAGTAAGTCCATTAGAGTTTAGGGCCTACAATGCTTTGGGCTTACTAGACACCTGTTTGAGCCATGCAGTCTGTGCCCTGCACTGCAGAGGTCTAGGTGCAGGGCAGCTGCAGTCAGCAAGCACATAAAGGACAGGCATCCTAGGGGATACAGCTTCTATGCATTGCTTTTCTTAAGGAAATAGGTGGCCAAGCAGTAGGATTGTTGTTGATGCCACATGGTTTACAGCTCTGATGTAAATTCAAGTATGTGTACAGGCACAGTGGGTTGAAACCAGTATAACTGAGGCGCAGACCCATTTATAAACGTGTTATTCATAGGACAGCCTGGTGTTATATTCAGTTTGAAACAGCTTATTCTAGACAACAGTATCAAGTCTACTTACAGAATAAAATTGGATAGACACAACTAAACAGCAGTATCAATAGAAAGCTTTGGAAGACCTTTATCCCACTGGGTTGTTTTCCTACATAAAGGTTTTTCCACTTACCAGAGTCTGTATTTTAGGAGTTTATTTCCCGGAAAGCAATATGTTTGTCTTCATTGTCAATAGGCAAAGCAGTTTGGGCTGAGCATCAAAACTTTTTGCTGTTGATTGAATATTTCTAATCTGGGATTTTTTTAAAAAGATGTTATGCATATGAAATGCTAGTGTAGTTCCCTAATAGTCAGGCTGTGGGAATAGGAACAAATGGAGCTATTAATGTTTAACAAAACGGCCATCCAGCTCTGTTTTGATGGAACAGGGACTACATATGACTTCTGGGAGAGCACTTGTGGTTTAACCCAGCAGGCAGCTAAACACCACACAGCTGTTTGCTCACTCTCCCCACCCCCAGGGGGATGGGGGAGACAATCAGAAAAAAAAAGGTAAAATTTGTGGGTTGAGATAAAGACAGTTTAATAGGACAGAAAAGGAAGGGATAATAATAGTAATAATAATAATAACAATAATAATAATAAAAGAATATACAAAGCAAGTGATGCATAATGCAATTGCTCACCACCCACCGACCGATGCCCAGCCAGTCCCCGAGCAGCGGCCCTCCCCGGCCAGCTTTCCCCAGTTTATGTGCTGAGCATGACGTCACATGGTATGGAATGTCCCTTTGGCCAGTTTGAGTCAGCTGTCCTGGCTGTGCCCCCTCCCAGCTTCTCGCTGGCAGGGCATGAGAAGCTGAGAAGTCCTTGACTAGTGTAAGCACTACTTAGCACCAACTAAAACATCGGTGTGTTATCAATGTTATTCTCATCCTAAATTCAAAACACAGCACTGTACCAGCTACTAGGAAGGAAATCAACTCTATCCCAGCTGAAACCAGGACAGCACTTCAACCCTGTTTCTTACTCTAAGTGCAATAAAATGTCATTATTTTAATGTCATTTATTTAATGTATTTTAATGTCAAATTTCATGAACAAAAGGTGTTGTCCAGTTAACTGTGAAAGTGTGGAAAAGAATAGGGAAGAAAACAAGGTTTCCTGATTAGATATGAAAATAAAAAGGACAGTTAAGGAAGAGAGAAATAAGCAAGTAAAAGCCATCTAAAAAGGCTTCACATGGTCTTCATAAAAAAACCCCACTGTAATTGGCTGTATCTCAAGTCTGGATTATAGAACAGTTTTCTTCTTGTACAGCCAAAAATGGATTAGTGTATTTTCCAGTATGCTTTGCATACTTATTGTTACTAAATTACCTATGCCTTTCTGTACATTTTTGTATCCACTTTGAGTTGGAAAAAGCCGGATCATAACAGTCCAAGTTGTACAGTGTTTCCTTTACCCATCCCACCCTACCTCACTGCATTAGCAGTGTTGATGCTGGCTCAGTTTTAGTAGCAGTGTCACCCATTGCTTTACACTTACCCACCAGGTTGGGAAAGAGGTTCTTACCCATAGCCAAGATGGCAGCTGCTATGCTCACCTATCAGGAAAGGAGCTAGGTGTTCCCAGACCAGAAAATAATCATAAGAACTTCACCTGAGCAGCCTACATCAAGTTAGCCAGGTAAACAAGCATCAAAGGAACTTCAAATGAAGCAAGCCAACATGAAGACAACAGTATGAAGCACCCATGTGTCTACCCAAGAAGGAAGTAATTTGTGTGCTGTCACTGTTTTGGCTACAGAAACATTAGTTGCTCTCTAAATCCACAAAACATCATTTCATAAAGGTCAGTCTATTTTTCTGAAAGTCACAGTTCTCCGTGAAGTCACCCTTTACCTAACTCTCTTGGTCAACCTGTCTCTCACTAATTTTTTAATGTGTTTTCTCAGTTGTGCTGCTGGTAGCATGAAACAATGGAGTACAACTTGAGATTAAAGAGAGTTCCAAACTAACTATAAATTTTAAAAAATCTTGTTGTTCTTGTTCCAAACTTTGCCCCTACAATACTTAAAGTACGTCAATCATCCGAAGCTGTTCTCAGATAGACTGATGAAACATGCAGCTACCTTAACCATTAGAGTAAGACTGGCCAAAACCAAGGCTTCTTATTTCTGTTCAGACTTTGGTAAGAGCATGAAAAGGATTTCTCTGTTGTCAAAGGAAAAAAAGACATAGAAGGTTGGCATATGCTCAGCAGGCACCAAGAAGAGGGGAAAGAAGTCAACAATTTGTATAAACAAAAGCCACATAAGAAAATCATCATGCTGAAATATTGTAAACTAGCAGCAGGCTTGAGTAAAAATCTGTATTGCCAGAGCTAATTTATTTCTTTTAGCATTACCTTTATAATCCTTCACCAAGAAGGATTTTTTTTAAGCGTGACAAATATGCATTTTAATCAGTTGAGTTAGATTAGTTTTTCTTTTTTTAGAGTTAGATTTTCTCTGTCTGAACCTTCAACTGTGACTGCAATGAGTTTCTTCAGAGAGAGAGAGAGATTACAAGAAAAAGATTACAAAAGAGCGCTTGCCATCTTCCATTATTAAGCCATACAATGAAAGAGAAATACTCTTTCAAAAAAATAAGCAAAATAAGAATCCTAGGAGAAAGCCGTCCCCTGAGCTGATGGAAGAATGACAAGGTTTGTAAGACCTTATGTATACTTAACAGATAATGCCATGCACTGAGGGGGACAAGAAACAATTTGGGTGAAAAGGAGTCATTCTGAATAGTCTCAAGGGGAATCAGACAAGATAGGCTACTAGCGATCAGGCTTAAAAAACCTACAGATGAATTTAAGGGTGAAACACAATAATATGTATGAAGAATCCTGGTGGGTAGGATCTTGTGCAAGACAGCTCATTAGGACAAATGACCTCAAGTGAACTGGCAGGTCTTTTAGGACAATCTCTTCCCAGCATAAGAGCAGTCCATCTGATGTTCAGAAAAGTTAGCAAACATAGGAGGAGAGTGGTTTTATCAAACAGGGACCGAGCTCCAGTGCAAACTGACTGTATACAGGAGTTGGAATCAAGGACAGGAAGCAAAGAAACATAGAGGCATCTCCTGGCCATGCTGGAATGCTATTAGAAAAGCCAAAGCTCAGCTAGAATTGAAACTAATGAGGAACAAGGGCAACAAGATGTGCTTCTACCTCTATATTAAGGACAGAATAAACAAGGACCTATTGCTTAATGGGGCAGGTGATTTTGTGACAGCAGATATATTTAAAGCTGAGGTACTCAACCCCTTCTCTTTGTATCAGTCTTCAACAAAATCTCCCAGGACTTTGTGCCTAGAGCCAGGGTTCAAGAAAGGGAGCTACTAGTAGTGGAAACTGGTCAAGTTTCGAATCTCTATAAAATTCTTGATCCATACATGCTCCCCAGTACCAGAAAGACATTGATAAACTGGGGCAAGTGCTGACTGCAAAGTCAGGAGGCTGCATCACTTGCCCTGTGAGAAGCTGACGAAGCAGGGCTTTTCTGGGGAGACCTGACAGCAGCCTCCCATTGCCTGCAGGGAGATTAAGATGGCAGAGCCAAGATCTTTACAGAGGTGCACTGTGGGACATGAGGAGACAGTGATCCTGAATTGAAACAGGGGAGGTTTCAACTAGATAAGAGGGGGGGGGAAAAAAAAAAAAAATCACTGAAAGATGGCTGAACATTGGATCAGGTTGCACAGAGAGGTTGTAGAGTCTTGGAGGTTTTCAAGACCCAGCTGCAAAATGTCCTGAGAAAGCCAGTCTGAAATCAGCATTGACCCTGCTTTGAGTGGGAAGTTGGATGGGATGACCTCTCAGGGCCCCTGCCAAGCTGAATTTTGTGAGACTTGGTCCCAGACACAGGTGAAGTATGAGGAAACGTACACCCTATCACTGAACTTACCACTGGTGTATACTGACAACTAAGTCCTGTAAACCGTAATGTAAGTTGTAGTTAATCGACTTTATAGGGATATTTAGGCCCATAAATACATGGTTTTGTGTTCAGCAGTAAGTTGCTTTTGAAGTTCTGGGTGTTGCCTAATGTAAGTAACCAGAATTATGCATTTTACAGTCAGTATATTACATTTATATAATATTTTATTATAGTCATATGGATTACTTTATATATCTTCCTATAAATACATAAAAATTAACTCAAGCTTTACTGTGGAATAGATAACCAATGTCCCTAATAGTGGTGTAAAACTGGTAAAACACCGAACAAATAGATCTTATTTTTACCTTCCCTTTTAAGATTTCATTAAGCATACTAGTACTTGAATTTCACAAGGTGCCCAAGGCTTTAAGAGCTCAGAGTCTCATTTTAAGCCCTTGGGTTTGAAGACATTGATCCAAATTTATTGACATAACCAGACAGATCTGAGTGCCCCTTTTCCAAATACACAATGAAAATAATTATGTGAATAAACATTTAAAAAAAATGCTCTCTCGGAGATTCAGGCCCAGAAGAGTGCATCCTCATTCTTAAAAAAAGAGAAAAATGAACTGATTGACAACTGAAAAACAAGCATGTTTAGACACAAATTGGAAGAAAACAAGTATCAACACTGGTGTTGAGTTTATTGGGATTTAGACTACTTAAAGCCTCACTGAAATTATAATTTGCTAACTACAACTAAACCATGTTATAAATCCAGGAGGAAAGCATGTTTGCCAAGCACAGTGCACACTGACAAAAAAATCTTTATACAAAGTAAACAAATGGAGCAATAGAGCATAAATCTAAGCCAATTAGAATACTTGCAATTATGAATAATTTAAAGGCAGTGATGGACCAGGGACTGCATACTTATGATCTGTAACTAACTGCCAGAAAGAGGATCAAGGAGTCTGCCAGGCAGGGATGTACATTTAGATGGTAGAAGCAGTCTGTGAAGGGACCAAAGTGGACAGCAGGGAAGAAGGACCAGTTTAAGGTAAGGGTAAGCAATGCGTCTAGGCCCTATTCCTATTTTTGCTGAAGCCCTTTGCAAGAGATAGTGATATCTAATAAATTTTTATCCTACAGAACTGAAGGTCTGAGACAGATCACTAGTTTCCATTTGAGACATTGACCTTAACTTTGAAGTTCAAAGGCTAGTTCAAGCTTTGGGATTCAGTTTGCCACAGAAGTTCCGTCCTACGGACAGATATAGAAGAAGGCTGTTCCATGAAACCTCCCTTAATTCAGATTTCTATAGCAGGCACAGTACATTACATTGCATTACATACTCCAGGGCTATGCAGAAGGGCTTTTCCAAAGGGAAAAATGAAGAGGCCTGCATTCAACATAGCCATTCTTACACAGCAATCTAAAAACATGGGTGCATAACACAACTGGCATATGCAGTTTATATAGCAGCTCTCACTATAAACCAAGCTGTACATCTAGTAAAAATGGGAAGCTGTACATGTCTGTCTCACTGGTTACCACATTTTTTTTTTTAGGAGCAATTTGTCTCCTGTAGATTTAAACATCTTCTAGCCCCCCCATCACACCTTCTCAGTTAGTTGAAGAATACTAGTATGTGCTCAGAATTACAAGTAATTTCATGAAAGGATGGAAACATTCAACATGTATATTTTGCATTGATCTTCAAGACAATCAAGAATTTTCATAAATAATTTCTTTAAGAATAAAAAGTTCAGAAATGCTCTAATTTCACAGAACTTTAAAAATGTGAATATTCCAAAACTAAAAAGATGTTTTACTACACGTGCATTTTGTAAACTGTAAGGCTATAAACCAGAAAGCACTATGTGTAACATTTTGAAAACTACCTGGATGTTTAGGAGCCTAAGGCTTGTTTTCTGTGCCATAAATTTATTGTAAATTAGGATGTGAACTCACAGTACACCAACTTCCCAGGTAGACAGACATAGCAGACATTAAGAACACTAACTTGCAAGTTAGGCAGTTCCCATTTTTATGACAATTTTGCTTGAATAAAGTCTTCTGTGTTGGAATGCCTTGGCACACATATGGGAGGGAAAGAAACCAGAGATGGACCATGATGGGAAGAACACAGATTGTGAAGGAGGATGCCGGAATTGAGAAAAAAGGGATTATGAAGGAAAAGGTGGGAGAGAAACAGTGCAAATGAGACTCAGCAGAAGAAGCAGAGAGATGTGAAAGGTACAGAGAAATAAAAAAGACAAGTACCATTAATAATCAGGGAAAAATAAGTGCAACAGCAAAAACCAAAAAAACTGTGCTAAAGAGTCTAAAGGAGAAAGGAAAATTCAGGTAAAGCATGTCTGCAAATTCCCAAACACAAGCCAATAAATCCAGCAAGGCCAGCTATAAAGCTGTGTATTTTTAAGGTATGTAGGCAACCCTCTACATTTTATTAAGCTGAGCTGATCGGCATGTATTTTTGTGGAGCCCAATATAGACCCAGGAGCCCAGCCTGCATTTCTTCTGATGCACTGAGGTCCTTTCTCAAGGCGGGCTGCACGCAGCCGTGAAAGCCCTGTTGGGGACTTCAGCATATCAGACAGGACAGGGAGCATGTCCTAGCTGCAGTTCAAGTGAGACTGCAGCAATGCAGCACACCACAGGTTATTATCAAACTGCCCTTCATGCAAATATCTTGCTTCAACCTGATACACTGGCATTTTCGAAACAAAGCTTTTCGTGACGCTGAAAAGTTGCTTTAGCTTGAATTACCATCCCAACACAGGAAGGAAAACCAATATCAGAAATTCTCCTGGCACAGACATTCAGTTCCCATTAGCTCCTAGGGGACTGAACCATCACCCAGCCTTGATGCAAATGTACTCTCCCACCTGCTTACCAGCACTGTTTATTCCCCAATTCTGGTAGCGCTTGCTCTTTTCACCTCCCTGGATATTTTTTTTGTCTGTCTGACACACACCCTTGTTGTCTCTTCTATTCCTCACCTTGTTTTATTTAATCCTCCTCTTTCCACTTCCTTGATGTTCTTCCCTATCCTCTTGATACTCCCTGCCTCTTGGGGCTCTATTACCCAGCTTCCAGTGAGTCCCAGGTGAGCAGCCCCTTCAAGGCACAGAAGCCCACAATTATTTCACTTGTGGGCTGATGCTGCAAGCCTTGGCACAAACAGCTGATTTGAGAAAATACACATTTGCAACTCCTGAACTGGATTTATTACAACTCACAAAGAATAACTATGCCAAGTATTTTCTTAGGGGTTACTGCCAGTCTAAGCTTTTACAAAGGTTCTAGGGTTTATTTTGTTCTAAAAAAAGTTCACTTGTCTCCATGTCCAAGCAGTACCTTTTCTTAATCAAGCTAGTAGCAACAAATTCAAGATATGTATATACAAACCCCTAAATCTAGAAGTAGAGTTATAAAAGTGAGGTAGGTATATATTTAGAAGGCTTTATTGATCCCATCTGCTTGGTGAACACACAGCACATTCCAATAACTGAACTCCTAAAATCTTGTCCTGACATAAAACTTTGAGGGCAGGCTCTTCTGTCATTGTTTTTAACAGGACATCTTTTTTAGATTCCTCAATGCTCAGCGTGTTTCAATTGCTTTTCCACCTGCAGCTGAGAGAAAACAAATCTGTGCCATGAGGGCAATAAATGGATGCAAGATCTCAGTTACTGGAAAGTTCTGCCCAACTTTTTCCTTTTCTAAGAAAGTTTCTGGACCGAAAAGCTGCCGTTAGACTTCTGCACAGGCTGCATAGTGCTGCTAGCTCTGCAAGTTGAAAAATCATTGAAGATGATCTGAATTTAAACAAATTGAAGAACGTAATCTGTAACAAAACATATGTACTCTTGATAACGACTTGGAATACTCAAGAAATACACTGGAGCTAGAAATGCAGTATTGTGGTTTTTTGCGCTGTGTAAGTCTGAACCAAAAGACAAGTCCTGATATCCTGGAAGGGAAGAGGCTCCAGTTGCCTAATTTTCTAATAAGAAATTTGACTGGGCATTTTTATGCCAGTAAGTATAAACATATCCCAGGTGGCTTTGGCTGTGTTACTCAGGTCTAAGGGGAGAGCAGTGCATATACCTCAGCGACATCTTCAGTTGCAAGCAAGCAGCAGACCAAGTCTTCCTGTGATGCTGTCCAGACCAGCAGATGCCCAGGCTGGATGTGGCCTATTTCAGACTTGAGCTAGAAGGCCTATGCGACTCACCACAGTCCATGCTCTTCCAGACAAAGCA
Source organism: Aptenodytes patagonicus (assembly GCF_965638725.1). NCBI lineage: Eukaryota > Metazoa > Chordata > Aves > Sphenisciformes > Spheniscidae > Aptenodytes > Aptenodytes patagonicus. Next base: position 111,881,371 of record NC_134950.1, on the reverse strand, counting down.
CCCTGCTAGTCTTGGAGGCCTCTGCATCAAAGACTCATGGTGTAGAGCTTTCTCATCAGCAAGTTAATCAGGACAGCATTGCAGTAAGAAGCAGCATCTCTGGAATAAAACATCAGTCTCCTCCATGATGAGCCTTCCATCTCAGGTAGCTGTGCCCTTGTCTTCCCGTCTTCAGTCAGTCTTGAGCCCTGCTTCAGCCAGGGTATGTCGTTTAATCATAGGATGAGAATAAACCATTGTCAGGCAGCTGTGGAAAAGGCAGACATGGCCAGAGGCAGTTCCTAGCACTTTTGAAAAGGCACTAGGAAGACCTTATGGGATATACGGTTCTGGTCAGCAGTGTTCACATTTGAATTAGTGTTTGAGAGGTAGCAAAAACATCCACTAGGGGTACAGATATTCTATTTTATAGAAGAGAATGAGAAGTATTTAAGCCAGAGCTACTTGAAACTAAAGGCTGGTACTAGGAAAAGAACAAATGGTTATTAGTTTTGTTTGTGAATTAAGTTTAATGATGCAAACAGTGAAGCTCTTGTACAAGCTCCTAACCAGTATAGTATGTACAGGCAATCTGACCAACAGTAAAACGGAGGTTTGCATAGGTAGGAAAAGTACTTATGTTCTGCCATTCAGTGGCCCAAAAAGCTCCACTGCAGTTGCTTTTATAATTTTTCCAAAGTTCATCTGTTGGATTTCTCTGCTGCCAAATTTTCTCATTGGCCACCTCCTTCCAGCACTATCCAGCAAGCCCCTCTTTATACCCCACCCATCAATCCAACCCTGCTGACTTCAACTCAGCTGCGTTCATGAGCTGGCATCTGCTTTCAGTGCTCTTTCTCTTGCGAAGAGAGCAGTTCAATCTCCCCAAGCTTTGGCATTTGCTGATGACAAGAGTAGCACCAGTTCAGCTTTTTAACAACACCCTCTGTTGCTAAATCATCTTTCTTTATTCGTGGTATGCTGCAGTGTTTGAGGAAATCCCATAAATAGGCTGACTTACCCCATTATAAAAAACATCTTTTTGAGCAAATGTCCACAATTTGTTCAACTCAGCTGAATCCTAGATGCTGAATCCTTTTTGCACTTCTGGTTCATTTTTCTGTTCATTTCCCTCCCTACATAGAAAACTAAAAGTTATCTTTGTCTTTACCCTTTTTTACCTCCCTTTCCCATTTCTCCCTTATAACACTTTCCTTTCACCTGAAACAAGGATTTCTCATCTGCCCTCTTCCCCCCCCCTCCTATTTGTTCCAGTTTTCAAGATGCCTCTTATCTGTTTCCTTCCCTTTCTTTCTCCGTTTAGTCTCTTGTTCTCTCCTGGTTTAACCCCCCTCCACACACAGAGTGAGTGTAATTTAATAACTAATTTCTAGTTCCTCCCTACTGTCTCTCCTGTGACTCTGCCCACCTCTCACAATTACTGTTGTATCACCTTGTTCATTTTTATGAAAGACTTTATAATCCCTCCCCCCCAATTCCAGATTAGGCTCTTTGAAGTCTGCCTTCTGTCTCTTGCACTCCACTGCAAGTCTTTGGCAAGGACTTCCATCAAACCTAAAGCTGCAAAGGTATTATCTTTCTTATTCCACCATTTATCAGCACTCTCAACACCAGCTATATTCCTTTTCTTGAAAGTTTTTTTTTTTTTAACATTGGCTTCCACATCAGTAAGATTAGTAAGTAACAGCTAATAGAACATTTTCTTGGTAAAATGAATTAAAATTCACTTGGATTTCCTCAAGTAACTATCAGGGGCCCTTTCTTTTTTGCCAGTTACACAACTAAGTGCATTGTATTTGGGTGTGCTCCTCTGAAGCACACCTCCGCCCTAGCCACAGACAGAATATTGGTTTAAAAGAAAAAAGAAACTAGGGCTGATCTTTGCTCATATTCTTATCTCTCAGAGAGCCAAGGGATTCATTCATAATATTTTTCCCTATTTATGAATTCTCCAAGCAGTATGAAGAATCCTCTTATCTGTACTTCATTAAAAGTATTCTCAAATTGCTTCAGTAAATAATTTTGGTCTTGTACATACTTTCAGTCTTCTCTATTAAAATCAAGTACATATGCTGCAACATAAGCTGCAAGCTTCTAAATTAACTTGTAGAACTAACAACTTTTAAAGCACACTGTACAGCTGATTGTAATACGGACTATTAGTGATGTAAGTTGTACTAAGCATTCAAGCAGGATCCAAAAGTAATACCTTTTAAATTACATAACCAACCAAATGCAAGCCATTAAATGCAGATTCTTAATTCAAATATGCACTTATTAATTTTTCTATGAATACACAAGGATTTAAAATGAATGCTAAGATTTTCATGAACATACGCACGAGTAAGATTAAGTTTGGTTTTGAATAAACTATAGAAAAATACTCATTGGCTGTTCAAACCCACTGCTTAGGCCCAGCACAATCTTTTTTTGTTTAGTTTTTGTATTGTAGAACTCCAGATGTAGAGTGATTTAGAAAAATTACATGTTCTGCAATGTAAGAGAAAACAATATAATGTGCTGGCAGAGCACTTAGCACAGTAGGGTTGCTATCTCTTGTGTTCTGTGAGCACTGCCCTAGGAAGCATGATTAACAAATTGGAGTTCAACTGTAGAACCCATGTTGCTGCTCTTTGTTTAACATGCCAGGCAGTGAAATGGGAGGAAGATCCTCATTTATCACTGGTATATGACCATACCCTATTTGCTTGAACTAAAAGAGAGGTAGAAGTATTTAAACTCATTTATATTTGTGATAATTTTTAAATGGAATCAGGAGCAACCTCACTACAATTTGGATGGGAGCAGTTTTGAAGCCCAGTTTTCTTCACTCATAGGATTATGACTGTTGTGGTTTAACCTCAGTTGGCAACTGAGCACCACGCAGCTACCCGGTGGGATGGGGGAGAGAATTGGAAGAGCACAAGTGAGAAAAACTCATGGGTTGAGATAAAAACAGTTTAATAATTGAAATAAAATGATAATGATAATAATATAATACTACACAAAGCAAGTGATGCACAGTACAATTGCTCACCACCCGCCGACCGATGCCCAGCCAGTCCCCGAGCAGCGGCCCCCCCTGGCCAGCTTTCCCCAGTTTATGTACTGAGCATGACGTCACATGGAATGGAATGTCCCTTTGGCCAGTTTGGGTCAGCTGTCCTGGCTGTGCCCCCTCCCAGGTTCTTGTGCACCTGCAGCCTTCTCAGTCGGTAGAGCATGGAAAACCAAAAAGTCCTTGGCTAGTGTAAGCATTACCTGGCAACAACTAAAACATCGGTGCCTTATCAACTTTGTTCTCACCCTAAATTCAAAACACAGCACTGTACCAGCTACTAGGAAGGAAATTAACTCTATCCCTGCCGAAACCAGGATAATGACCATCTCTTCCCATTCTGGAGGAACATAAGAAAATCCATAGTACCAAAGTTCTGATCAAGCCTTGTACCAAACTTTACCACAATTTTTCACAGAATAATTTAGATTGGAAAGGACTTCCAAGGGTCATCTAATCCCACTCTCTGCTCAAAGTAAGGCTGACTTCAAAGTCAGGTGAGGCTGCTCAGGGCCTTGTCCAGCCAAGCTCTGAAGAGTTCCAAAGCCTCTCTAGATGACTTGTTCCAGTGTTTGACCACTGTCATTGTGAAGGTTTTCCTTTATAACCCATGATTTTCCTTGCAGCAATTTGCAACAACTATTGTTCTTTCACTGTGTACCTCAGAGAAGAGCTTGTCTTCCACCTTCTCTAGAAAGACTCCTACAGGTAGCTGAGGATCCCCCTCAAATGCCTTCTCTTCTCCAGGCTAAACAGTCCCAGTGCCTTCAGTCTCTCCTGATACACCACATCCTCCAGCCCCTTCACCACCTTGGCAGCCCTCCACTGGACTGGCTCCAGTTTGTTAGTCTCTTGTACTGTGGAGGTGCAAAACCAGGCATGGTACTTTCAACACTCAAGCGCTGGAGAGAAGGGAACAGTCCCTTCCCTCAACCCCACGGCTACATCCTGGGTAATGCAGCCCCCTGCATGGTTAACTTTGATTGCAGCAAGAGCATGCAGCGTGCAGCAAATTATCCTCCTCCAGATCCATCCACACAGGCACCTCCACTGTTGTACATATAGAGTTATTCCCTCCCAGTCAGGTGCAGGACTTCCCACTTGCTTTTGCTGGACTTACGAGGTTTCTGTCAACCCAGTCCTCCAGCCTTTTGAGGTCCCTCTGGGTGGCAGCCTTCTACAAGTCTCATGAGGATGTGTTTTGCCCTGCTATTCATTAATCATTTGGGAAATTTCTGTATTTAACATGATTATACTGCATTATAACATTGTACCCAAGTCAGAACAAAACTTTTTCCATACCTAAAAAAAAATCTGTTTTTGTTATTAATCATCTTGACAAAGCTATTAAGAATGTTTTTAATATTACTGAAAATCAGCATTCTCTGACAAAATTATTCTGACAGAAAAACATCAGCTCTTCTTTGGATTGAGTTAACACATACTACATGCATAGGGAATTATGCCTTGGTCTGGTCAAGCAGTAGTCCAAGTCCTATTTTCAATGTGACTTTTTGGCAGGACATGGAATTTCGAGACAAACACCTGTCAGGAAGCAGATACGTATCAGAAGGGCAACTGTGAAAATGGAAGAAATTTCCAAAGTACACTGCTTGAGGATCTAGCGCTTATTTTTCCCCTGTATGAATTGCAGATTCCTCTTCCCCACTCCTTCACCAGTAGGACTAGGGAAGGTGTTACAGCTCCCCTAAAATTGCTGAAATAGGATAGAGCAAAACAAGCTTTAAAGCATCATCCTAAAGAGCACAAGCCCCCTCTACTAAATGCACAATAATATGTTCCATGTTTGTTAAGATCTTGAAAGCAGGCTTCTTTCATAACTTTATTCTACCATACCAACAAACACAAAAGATACGCTCAATTTTTACAGGCTTATTCAGTTTAAGTAAACATCTTCCATTTTATATGGAAACTGCAAATGAATGAGAGATTTCTGATTCTGTTTTGAAAGCATTCAATTAAACAGGTGTGACCTAGGTGAAATAAGCTTTCCCTCATGGTAAGTTCAGAGGGATTTAACATATGCTGACCTCAGAAATACCATTACTTTCCCACAAATGAACTACAGCTAGGCATGTGCTGAAGTAGCTAAGCTAGGGTCTATACTGCCTCTCACAGCAGTGGAAGGAATTGCGTTAAGCATAAATTGATTTCCCTATTTAGTTTGATGGATACAGACAGTAACTGGTATTCTCTATTTTTTTCAAACTTCCATACTCTCCAAATAGGGTGCTACCCGCTCTGAACCCACAGCTCTCTAAAGCCCTTCATACATTACATAAAGGCAGAGAAGAGACCCCAGAAGAACATCTGTTTATATCAGTCTTGCAGACAACAGAGCATTTTGCTGATGCATATCCCACCTTTCTCATCACTTTATTATAGCAGGGGTCTGTCACAAGCTTCAGATGTGGATCTGAGTATCCCAAAATACAGAAGCATGTGGTCCTCCTTTTGAGGCAGCATTGGGGCTGCATTCTAATGATAAAGCACTGTCATTCAAGAGGCAATCAATAAAACACCTGATGTGTTTAATAGTTACTAACTTTTGCTACCAGGTTAAACTGGCAGGATGTTTCTTTCCAGTTAGAGGTGTAAAATAAGAAAACCAGACATCAAATTGCCAGACAATGTTCAACTAAAATAAAGGACTTTTCACATATATTCTCACTTGACAGACCATAAAAGAGAAAATTGGTCCACTAAAAAGTGATAGTAGGGAATTGGCAACAAGGATGAAGATGGCAGATTTGTTAAACAGTTATTTCGCTCCAAACTTTCCAGAGGACAAAGAAGATGGAGCTTTGTTTTCTAGTCACAGGACATACTCCAGAGGACTGGAAAACAGGAAACCTACAACCGCTATTGAATGAAAAAAGCCACAAAATGTATTGTGGCAAACAAATTATAGCCTGGTTAGCTTAGTTAAGGGAGAAGGGGGATAGGTGAAGAAATGTTTTGAAGGACATATTATGAAGACCTTCATGTGAATAATTTGATTCTAAATACCCAATGTGGACCTGTAAGAGTCCTGCTTAAACTAACTTGCTTTCATTCTTAAAAGATAATACTGCTGCAGCAGGAGCAAGGGAACTGCAGTGTTTCATACACTTATATTTTCAAAGAGTAATAAGGTTCCACACTGAAGATAATTGATTAAGGCAGAGAGTTATGGTACATAGGTTAAAATAATAGCTTTAGGATAGAAAATTAGCTCAAAAATAGGAAACAGTGACGAGATAATAAGAGGTGTGAAAGAAGAGAGTTTACTCATGCAGTACCTCAGGGGTCAGGTAGCTTTTAACTAATGCATGCAAACAATTTAGATAAGAGGAAATCTCACCTCTTCTGTGCCTGCTGCAGTTGTTTTATCCACAGGGGCTGAACAAGCACAGAATATACAATGGAGACCCAGGATGTACAGAGAAGAGGTGAAGGTTAGTCTTAGTTTGTTGACAAAATAAAAATAGTAAATGCCTCACAACCTTGATTATGCAAAGGTATACAGGGATACCGTGTGGCTCCAGACAACCAGGAGTACAGATAATGGGAGAGCTGAGAGCCTGCTTGCAAACCTTCGGTAAGCAGCAGCAAGCAAAGTCCTGTGGTAGTGTATTCAAGATAAGTTTTATTACAGCTCTGCTACAAGATAACACCTGTCAAGTTTTCTCTTCAGTAGATGGACATCAGCAGTGATAACTTCAGGTCAAAGTCATGGTCCTCAAATCCTGTGCTGAGGTTGAAGGGAGAGAGAAGAAAATGAGCTGCAGATGGAGTCCCTGGGAGCTCATGTGCTCCTTATATGAAATATGCCTGCAGCAGAGATGAGGGTAGAACACGGGCTGGGTTACCCAGCCTTCCCCAGCTTTATAATGTCTGTCTTCAGGAGACTCCCGATTATTCTGCTCAGAAGAAAGCCTCTCCTACTTCCCTGTACAAGCCAATTCAGGCACAGAAGCCTTGGAAAAAACCACAAGAAAAAGAGCCTAGTAACCTACTGAGTTAACAAAACCCACTTCAAACTTTCTCTATAGGCAATATGGTGGGAAGTAGAAAGCATGAAGAGGGAGGAGATGCTGCTGCTCTCTTCTAAGGTTTATACTGGAAGCTTCAGATGTGCCAGGAGCTCCACATTGATTTTTTGAAGCTAAGCTCCGGTAGGAATAATTAGCTCTTACATTTCTGTTAATCCACCGGTCAACAGTGCCACCCACATTGAGATTTCAGGGGCAGCTTGCATTGTCCTCCAAAAATAGAGGATCAGAAATTAATTCATTCCCCTTATTAAGTATGAAGGCAAAGTGGCTTTGAAACAACATAAGTTTATATGGAGAGAAGATGAAGCTGGCTCTGCACACTCAGTTAGCTATAACTCATATTGAGGGATGAACTGAGAAGCATCCAGCCCAGAAAACTGCAAGATGCTGTATTCCTTCCCTCTACATTAACTTGCTAATTTAAAGAAGAAACCTGGGGATTTCTTTAGGCAAGGCACAGGAAAAAAATCCGAACTCCACCTAAGCCCTTTTCCAGATTCTTAAAAATAGGGAGCAAGTAATTCAGTGTCTCAGCAATGCGGATTTGACACTTGTACAAGGACGAGGACTCTGACCTGCATCAGAAACAGTGGAAGCAAGGGGAAACACTTTAGCATGTATATAAAGCTGACGGAGCTGTGTAAGCAAGTATTTTACAGCTGGAATTTGCGCAAGGTAGTTACAGAAGAGAGATGACATACAATGATTTATTAGAGAAGCATTCATGCCTTCAGTTTCCTCCCTCACCAATGAAGGTATCTAAAAGCCATCCAGTCTGCTAACTAGTGTTAGATCTGAAGTGTCTTTATACTTCAATTCAGAATACCCCAGCCTACGTATTAAAGAACTTATTCAACAGACAGACACCCACTGGCTTCTGTGGAAGATTGGTCTAGGTGAGAACAATAATTTTCAGCAGAATATGGTCCTTTGTATGAAGTAGTTAAAGATTTTATTCAGTGTCATACTTCAGTAGATTAATGTAATTGGCTTGCTAATAGTGTTTTCTATAAAAAGAAAATAATAAACAAGTTCTATTTTCCAGTGTGACAGATAAGATTTTATTATCTTTTATTTAGCTGTGCTGAAAGGCCACATGGTACTTTTTTTGAGGAGAGCCATAAAAATATAGTCCTCTTGCTTAGTCTGTTCTTCAAGAAGGCAAGCAGTGACCTACCTCCTAGACTTTGATAATTTCCTCACTTTGAGCCAATGATGTTTGTGATGACTTTGGTGAAGGGTTCCTTGGTTTAATAACAGCAAGTAGCACTTCCTATTTTCAAGCATTATGGATTCAAACTAATGTTCAAACTAATTAAAAACATTGTTTTATCCTCAGAACATGTTCTAATCAATTGTCAGAAGAGAAGTTAGAAATAATTACTATGCTTAGGCAAATTTTGAAAGGACTTATATGTCAAAGTGACAGAAACAGCAGCAGTTTCATAGCACTATGGGATAAAGGAAGATAAATAAAAATATCTTAACATGACTAATTCTACCATAGCTTCTTACGTTAGAAAGAGCTTAGTGGAGAGAAAATGTCTTCTCCAAATTAGACAGTAATTGCAGGTACGGATTAGAATACTTTTTCCGCAAGTCATGTTTAATTGATTTCCTCTAACAGAAACAAGGATATTTGAATATTTTTTCCAGAGGTTTGTGGACAGCTCCAAACAAGGAGGAGTGGCAGTAAATCATTGGCACTGCTGTCTTCTGCTGCTGAACATTATTATTAATGTGTACATGTATGAGTCAAAGAAACATGGGTGTGTAATATGCTCATGGCACATTCTTGGGGCAAGTTTGAACTGTAGAGATTTGTGATGGAAGTATTAAGATTTGTACAAATGAAATATGAATGGCAGTGCATGTGTGTTTACAAGCACCACAAGAAACAGCATGACAAAGGTTAAAAGAATACCCTGTTTTAATAAAGAGCACACCATTCCCAAGACACTCCTCTCAGCAGTAAGATTGAGGAATGTTAGTTAATATGAAGACCAGAAGACCTGTATGAGATAAGACATAGCAGAGATGCAACATCAGCAAAAGATCCTGCATCATAATAGCAGGAGGACAGCAACAAGGATGCAGTATCTCATATGCCATTCCTTTTCCTGCTAGTCCCTCAGGAACAGATATATTTCCCTTTTCCAGACAAGGGAAAAATCAGGCAAGGTTACTCCTCATTGTCCAAGATTCATGAAGACCCAAGCAAGCAAGATCCTTAAGCAAAGGGCCATCCTCTAACAACTGCTGCCTCCTAAAGATAGGAAAGCTTGGTTCAAAAAATTAGTTTTATATCAATCAAGAACCACAGCAATGAGTTGAGACTGGACAGCCGGCATCCCTTGTCCTCTCTGTAACACAAATTATCTTGGCACTTACATTTACAACATGCATTTTGGTGGTTTTGTATGTCATGTATGGCAATGTGAATCAATGAAGTCTATGAGAAAATGAGCGTGTAAACCAGTTTACTAACGGATTTTGTAAACCAGTATTACAATTTGCCTCAGAGGCAGTTCTGAAGAAAATTCTTCACTGAACATGGTTAGACCTGGGAACAGGCTACCCAGAGAAGTGGAGTCTCCCTCACTGAAAATATTTAGGACACAGCTTGATGGGGCTCTGGATTAAATAATCTAAGACCCTGCTTTTAAGAGAGGGTTGGACTGCACAATCTCTACAGATGTCCTCCAACTTAGACTATTTTTTATGATTCTTCTTTCATATGATCTCATTTTGAATCTTGTTACACAAGTTTCCAAGTGTGTTTAGATTGTTTTAGCCAAATGCTATGCACCTCATATTGGATAAAATGTCTGGAATTAGTTAGAAGAATGAAATATGGATGGTTTTGGGATGGGAGTTTTTATGAAGTATTGGATCCTGTTGAAGAACATGTTTTTGTTCTGGAGAATGTACAGGTTTATTGGAATAGCAAGGAGATTTGTTAGTTTAAGACTTCTGAGAGATTCATATGAGAATATTCTGATTCTATCTCAGACTTAGCATAAGCAGTGGGCTCACAGATCTGGCCACATAAAAAACTGTTACAGGCCCTAAATCTTCACTGGAAGACTCCTATGTACTTCAATGTATCTTATCCCATGTCTTTTCTGAGCATGGAAAGATGAAAGGCAAAACAGGCAAGAGATGACTAACAGGAAAACATTCGCACAAGGGTAATCAGGTTGTCAGTGGTGTCACAGGAGAAATTAAAGACACAGCAAGCCTAGAACTCCCCTCTGTGCCAAACAGAAGTAGCCAGAGAAAATAGTGCAGTTATCAATGTAAAACCACAATGATTCAGATAAAGAAAAAAAATATTCCCTGGGCTCACTGTTATTCTCAGAATCAAACTTGTTTCTATTTATTTCCCTTTCACCATCCTTTCCTATTACTGTCTAAAAATATGTATTTTTAAAATGCAACCAAATGAAGGACTCACAGGGATAGGAAGTCTAGCTACAAAGCCTGCAAATGCCAATTTTCCATATGAATCATACTTAAAAATGACTTCAGAAAAGATTGCACACTTCTCAAAAGCAATAACTATCACCCCATGCTATGTTCTGTAAACAGCACGAATGACATTATACATAATTACACCTGTCAGGAAATTCTATGCAAGCCCACTCTACCAGAGCCTTTCAGACAGAAGGTGCAGTAGCCTCACTGCAATGTGCATCAGCCAAAGCTCCTAAAACTTTGGCTTCTAATTACACAAGAGCTACATGGGCACAAATCTCATTTACCCCATTGCACCCCAGCTAGGAGAACTAGGTCTACCAGATATGAAAAGATTAACTGCTATGTCATGTCCATCATCTCTGGAGTAAGCTGCTGTAAGATCGTGATGGATGACTGTTCAAGAGTCCTCACAACACAAAGGCTGTTTGTACAAAGAAACTGGCAAAAAACAGTCTTGGACCCAGCTATGCTGATCCATGATCAAGTTGAATAACTTTGAAGAAAATACCGTCAAATGGAGAGTATGTTAAGTTCCCTCTGTGAAGCTCCCTCTGCTCTGCAACCAACATAGGGTATGAGGCAGCCTCTCATACAATCTGTAAGCCCCTAGTTTCAATCAAGGGGGCTTTGGGTGTAGCAACAGCCAGTGATATATATACAGCATCATACATGGTGCAGTTCGTAGCAGGTGCCTGATGACTTCTGTGCACACACAGGTCACACTGACATGGCAGGTGTCAAAAACATGCAGCACAGCTGTATTACTCACACCACACTAAGGTTGCTGTTTGCATCTACTTCCAGGAATAGCCTGGCCACAAATGCAGGCATTTTTGCCTCCTGCTCCTTTGAGCATTAAAGATTAGTTTGCACAGGAACATAAAAAGAGGCATCAACAAGTTCAGATGAAGTGTGTTCAAAGCTGTGAATAAATCTGTCAACACAGCACAGTGCTGCACTCTGTAGAGATACCTGCACTAACTCTGAAGGAATGTCATATTATTGTAGCCCTACTCTTATGGAGAAATACTTCAACTTGCAATGCTGTCCAAGACATAATTAGAAAGCACTTTCAAACTATCCCAGGATTGTCTTCAATCATTCTTAGCTCACTCTTGTAGTGCAGAAGACTAATCTTGTTACTCGTAGAATCTGGGCTTTAAAATAAGACGCTACAATGAAGTAAGAAATCGAAAGAGGTCAAAACTGCAATACCTCAACATGACTAAAGCATATTGCAAACACTTAAAAAAAAAATAAAGCAAACTACACCAGCTGTAACTGATCAAAACAGCATTGGGCTCTACCCCTTTCTTTTTTGCCCCCATATAGAAATAATCTATTTTACACATACAAAAATATACCTTCTAAAACACCAGAATTTGAGCTTTCTACTTTTCATACTAAAAAGGAACCTGTCATTTAAACTAGTCTGTACTGTTTCTTGAGCTATAAGAATCACCTTGAACATGGAATAATTAGGTGCAATCCTTTCTGGTATTCATTCACACCGTTCAAAACCAAATCTGCATGAGGGACATATATGTGCGTATATGAATAAAGCTAGTTTTAGTTAAATCTTGCTGTATAAATCCTGTTTATCAGATTTTTTTTTTTCTCAGAAATAGCACCAGCAAAGTTTTCAATACTCGAGACAAAGCAATTAAGCAAGACATTCTAGAACTGGGGATCTGCCATAGCATACTTTATATCTAATTGTTTCTCCAATAACTGTTCTTACATACTAATTGCCAATCTCTAGCTATTTCATTTGGTTAGTGTCATCATATAGCAATATAATGGCTGACCTTCTCTATTCCCATTACAAGTTTATAAATACAATGCATAAATAATAAAGAGGTCCAAAACCTTCACTGTTTAACAAGAGTCTGGGCTTAAATCTAGCTAGTTACCTATGGAAGTAACAGCAGCTCTGACTTCTGAAACTTATTGTCAAAGGCTTTCACCTACCTACATATGGACTCTGGAACGTACAAAATGTACTATGTTTTATTAGGAGTAAACTCCACTGTGGGGATGGGAATCTCACTAACGGACATTCCTGAGTTTGATTTTAATGAGCAAACACTGCACCACCTGGCATGACAAGGCACTTAAGCAGAAAACAACGGAGAAAGGAATGTGCAGCTGGAAGGAGAAAAACAAGATAAAGACCATGAAGGCATTTTGCATGATCAGGAAGAACGGGCCAATCTGCTAGAGCATAGATGCGTGTGAACACAAGGCTATAACCTATCTGCAAGCTGCAGGTAGCGCGTGTACACTTCTGCTTGCTATAAAAGATGCTAACAAAAAGCAATAAAGGTCTTTGGTTGCTGTGTCTGCCGGAGTCCGTGCCGCTTTTCATCCCCACAAATGGCGCCCAACGTGGGGCGAAAATGCTGGAACAGAGCACCGGTGGGGAGCCAGCTGAACGAGTCATAGCCAGCGGGAGACAGAGCAGTCTCAGGAAAGAGCTGGAGCCGGAACTTTGAATCATCGCCTCGTTGGAGCAGAGGTGAGCAGCTGGGAAACTTAAAATGGGATCGCAACTAACTAAGGAGGAGGAATCTATACTATGTACTATTAAGAAGCTGTTAGAAAAGTGTGGAATTAAGTATGATGATTATACCCTCCGCCTATTGCTTTCATGGCTAAAACGAAAGGGAATTCCCCTTGATTCAGCTACTGCTTTTAACGGCGAGCGGGAGACCCGCTACGGGGCGCGGGACTTGCTCAGTTAATGGGGGAGGACCCTATCAATACGCCGCAACTGCAGGCACGGCTGGCGCCTGAAATTTTAAGACAATCAGCAGACCTTGCGTTTCAAGCAATGATAAAGGTCCCTGATACAGGACGACCGGTAAAATCCTTTACTAGCATTAAGCAAGGGACCAACGAACCTTATATGGATTTTATCGACAAGCTCCAAGAAGCTATTCAAAAACAAATACAAAATCCTGAAGCCAAAGAGGCATTGCTTATGAAATTGGCTATAGAGAATGCCAATGAGGACTGTAAAAGAGTCTTGCAGACATTGCGAAATCCGACCATAATAGACATGCTTGACGCATGCAATCGTGTGGGTTCAATTACACATAAGAATGAGGTTTTTGCAGCCTGTTTAGCTGCTGCCTTGCGTCCCGGTAACAAAGCGTGTTTCCGCTGTGGAAACTCGGGGCATTTTAAACGGCAGTGTCCTGAGAATCCTGTACAGAAGGGAGGATCGGAAGGAATTCAGCAGCCCCCTGGTATTTGCCCACCCTGCCGCAAGGGGAGGCACTATGTTAATCAATGCTGGTCGAAATACGATCTCCGCGGTCGACCCTTGTTGGGAAATGGGAAGTCGAGCGCGAGGTGGGGGCGCGCACCGACACAAATGCCACCCCAAAATCCCCAACCCCAAAACCCCATGAGACCGCTGTCTCAGCAGGCCTGGGTCACTTCAAGGCCAGAACCATCGGCAGTGCCGGAGTGGATGTCTCCACAGCCACCAATCTCTCTATAAACGATCAGACTGTGCACAGGGTGCCCCTCAATGTGAGAGGCCCCCTTGGCCAGGGGCTGAGTGCCCTATTGGTGGGGAGGTCCAGTGCTACTATACAGGGTTTGTTTGTGTTACCTGGGGTTATCAACTCTGATTATACGGGACAGCTGCAAGCGTTGCTATGGACCCCCTCTCCTCCAGTATTTATTCCAGCTGGAAGTAGGATTGCACAGCTAGTTCCTTTTAAGAGTATGGTTCATAATCGGGATCCTATTTCCCGGGGAGCTGGTGGATTTGGGCCCACAGGTGAACCAAATATTTTTTGGACTCAGCTTGTCCAAAGAACTCAGCCCACTTTGACCTGCACTCTAAAGAATAAAGGCAGCAAACCGGAACAACTGGTAGTGAAGGGAATGATAGATCAGGGGCAGATGTTACTATCATCAGTACTGCGAAGTGGCCTGGATCATGGGAAACCATCCCGGTCAACACAGGGCTAGTGGGAATTGGAGGCCTGTCGACGTCCAGGCAGAGTGCCAACTTAATACAGATTGTAAGCCCGGAAGGACAGATTGCAACTATTCGACCTTTTGTGGTTCCTGCGCCGTTAAACCTGTGGGAACGAGATGTCTTGAGCACTTGGGGACTAGTGATTGGCACTGCTAATTCGCATCAACATTTTTAGCGGGGGTCACTGGCGCTCGGCCCACCGTTCGACTCACATGGCTCACCGATCAGCCAGTGTGGGTGGATCAGTGGCCCCTATCACAGGAAAAGGCTGACGCGTTGTGAACGTTGGTGGACGAGCAAGTGAGTCAAGGACATCTGGTTCCCACCACCAGCGCCTGGAACACCCCAGTGTTTGTTATAAAAAAGAAAAGTGGTAAATGGAGACTTCTACATGATTTACGGCAAGTAAATGCCGTGATTCAAGATATGGGGACATTGCAACCAGGTATGCCTTCACCGACATTGATACCTCGTCAATGGGACATTGTGATTATCGATTTGAAAGACTGCTTTTTCACGATTCCCTTAGCGCCGGAAGATGCTCCCAGATTTGCCTTCTCTCTCCCAGTTGTAAACCATCAAGGGCCTAGGTTGCGATATCATTGGACGGTGTTGCCCCAGGGCATGAAAAACAGTCCCACAATATGTCAAATGTATGTTGCACGTGCGTTGTCGCCCATAAGAAACAAATATCCTGACTTAATTTGTTATCACTACATGGACGATATTTTAATTGCCGGACGAGACCCAAAGGAACTCGTCACAGTTATGAAAGATATGTTGCAGGGGTTAAAGACATACGGCTTGCAAATAGCTCCTGAAAAGGTGCAAGTGCAAGCCCCGTGGAAGTACTTGGGGTGGAAGATTTTAGAACATACAATACAGCCCCAACCCATAACCTTGCAATCTAACATTAAAACACTGAATGACTTGCAAAAACTAGTAGGGACTATCAATTGGGTGTGCCCATTGCTGGGAATAGATAATGACATGTTAAACCCACTGTTCAAGTTGTTAAAGGGTAATCCTGAGTTGACATCTCCACGACAATTAACGACAGAGGCCAAACAAGCGCTACAAAAAATATCACAGGCGCTTACCGAAAGGCAAGCACAACGCGTAACTGAAGGATTGGGAGTTAACTTGTATGTCCTAAATCAGTCCCGACAAGCAGTGGGCCTCTTAGGCCAATGGGACACCAAGGGTACCCAGGATCCCTTAGCCATCATTGAATGGGTATTCCTGCCGCATCAAGCACCAAAAACGATAGTGACAAGGGTGGAAATGTTTTCGATGCTTGTGCGAAAGGGACGCGCGCGATGTTTGGAATTAACGGGCACAGATCTTAAAACAATTTATCTCCCACTGACTAAAGACCACCTTAATTGGTGTGAGGCTAATAGCCTAGAACTACAGATAGCGCTGGAAAACTTTAAGGGACAAATTCTAATTCACTATCCATCTCACAAATTATTCTCCCTTAATGAGGAAATTAGTATCATTCCTGAATCGTTGAGTAAGGAGGTACCTGTCGAAGGACCCACCTTATTCACCGATGGATCAGGACGAACAGGTAAGGCAGTTATAGTGTGGTGTGAAAAAGGGGAATGGAAACATCAAGTTCACCATGTTGTAGGAAGTCCTCAGCTGGTGGAAATATACGCAGTAATTCAGGTCTTTCGCCAATGGGAGATGCCATTAAATTTGGTTACTGATTCTCAGTATGTCGCCAACGTTGTCAGGCGCTTGGAAAAGGCTTGGCTCAAAGAAGTTGATAACGAACCAGTGTTTTTAATGTTCAAATAGGTATGGGACTTGTTGAATCGCCGCGTAAACCCGTATTACGTGCTCCACGTGAGGAGTCATACCTCCCTCCCAGGGTTTATATCAGAAGGGAATGCACGAGCTGATCGTCTCGCTGCCCCCGTATGGACAATCCCTGTACCAGACGTTTCTACACAAGCCCAATTGTCACACGAGTTTTTCCATCAATCTGCCCGAATGCTGCGTCGACAATTTGGGTTGACTTGGGACACGGCACGAAGTATTGTACAAATGTGTCCTGACTGTCAACAATTAGTTCCCATACCCCAAACAGGGGTAAATCCCCGAGGAGAAAAGGCCCTACAGATTTGGCAATCCGATGTTACGCATATCGGAGAATTTGGCAAACAAAAATATGTGCATGTTTCCATCGATACATTCTCCGGAGCTCTATGGGCGACCGCAGAGACCGGAGAAAAAAGCAAAGATATTTTACGGCACTGGAAAGGGGCCTTTGCTGCTCTAGGGGTTCCACACCAGATCAAAACGGACAATGGGCCCGGGTACATAAGCGCAAAGACGCAGGCCTTTTTGACACAATGGGGCATTCGACATATCACTGGTATCCCTTATTCCCCTCAGAGCCAGGGTATCGTTGAGCGGACTCATCTCACTCTCAAGCAGCTACTACAAAAACAAAAAGGGGGAATGCTAGGGGAATCACCGCAAGCCCGCCTCCATAAAGCAATATATGTGTTAAATCATCTTACAATAAGGGAAGACAGGACAGCAGTTGGCAGCCCTAACACAGTAATAGCGAGACACTTTACATCTTGTAACTCAGCTTCTCCAGTAGGAGAAAGGGCTCGGGTGTGGGTCAAGTCATTGGAAAATAGCCAGTGGGAAGGCCCTTATGATCTTATAACATGGGGGAGAGGATATGCTTGTGTTTCCACAGATCGTGGACCCCGGTGGATACCTGCCCGCTGCGTTCGACCATATCTGGACAAGGAGCCCAAGGAGCCCACGGATGCATCAATGGTTTGAAGTAGATTACTGGGACTTACACAAAGTATCTCATTCGATATTTGGGGAACCACCTAGTGGGCCAGGCCGTGCCGGGGTATATAGGGGACCAAGTGGGTTGCCATTAGCCGTGGACTGGGAACACCAGGCGGCAGAGAACAGTCAACTGGATAATCGAGAGGTGACAGGAATTCCCTGCCTCCAGTGTCCCGGATCAACACATCACGCATGGACTTTGTGCAAATGTGATAATTGCGAAAGAAACCGGTATTGTCACTCTCAGTTCCGGGCGGGAAGGTGCACAAGGTGTAAAGGGAATACCACGGGGAACGCCGAACCACAGAATCTACAGCTAGTGTGTGGGAGATCACATTGTGTCCCCCAGCTGTGGACTGTGTGGGAAACGGACTGGGAAAGTACCAAACGACAGTGTGACAAACGACTTGGGTGGAAACGGAACAAAAAGAGAACAAACCATGATGCCAGTATGGGGGGGTGTCTTGTGGCTAGTATCACTGTGTGCGGTTGCTGCGTTATGGGCACCCTCACAGCTGAAGGAAAATGTTTGGGTAACTCTGGCCAATCAGACAGGACAGGATTCCATCTGCCTGTCGATATCTTCCCCCGGTAACCCCTTTTCTACCTGCCTAGTGGGGCTTCCTTTAGATAATTGGGACTTGGGCCTGATTAGTCCTTTCAAGGAGGCCTGCGGGGGGGGACGACATGCCACTGACAATTGGGATGGATGCCTACCACATCTTAATCACTTGCCAATAGAACCTCAGGAACTCGAGCTATTAGGGTCCATAAAAATGGATTGGTGTTTGTATTTCAATTATTCAGGGGCCAATGTTTCCTGAGCCTGGCCTGGCATTCCCTCTCATATTAAAGGTGGGCCGTGTTCGTTGGGAAGATTAACTCTACTAATGCCAAACACATCTATGATCCTAGACCACAGAAGGAGCACCCCTAAGACGCGCAGTAAGTGCAGAGCACATGCCTACACTTCACAATGTGATGATGCTGTCGACCTATGGAACCGGAACACTATAGCTGCGGTTGCAATCTTGGCTCCAGGTGTCGCAGCAGCAAAGAGTTTGGTCACATTAAATAAATTAGGATGTTGGCTAGCGAAACAATCAAATGCAACCTCTGAAGCACTAACGGGATTATTAATGGATGTAGATTCTATACGACATGCTACTTTGCAAAATAGAGCAGCGATAGATTTTTTGCTTTTAGCGCAAGGCCATGGGTGTGAAGAGTTGGAGGGAATGTGTTGTATGAACCTATCTGATCATTCAGAATCAATTCACCGCAGCATTCAGATGTTGAAGGAAGGAGTACAGAAGCTAAGAGTGGAAGACCCCTGGGACTGGTTGGATAAATTATTCGGGAAATGGGGTCTAAGTGGCTGGTTAAAAGGACTAGCCAAGCTAGGAGGGCTATGCTTAGTAATGTTCCTTTGCATCCTGGTTTGTGTGCCGTGTCTGTTACAAGGTATGCGAAAAATGATTGAAAGATCTGTTTCAGCAGTGTTTTTAGTAAAACAAAAAGGGGGAGATGTGGGGATGGGAATCTCACTAACGGACATTCCTGAGTTTGATTTTAATGAGCAAACACTGCACCACCTGGCATGACAAGGCACTTAAGCAGAAAACAATGGAGAAAGGAATGTGCAGCTGGAAGGAGAAAAACAAGATAAAGACCATGAAGGCATTTTGCATGATCAGGAAGAACGGGCCAATCTGCTAGAGCATAGATGCGTGTGAACACAAGGCTGTAACCTATCTGCAAGCTGCAGGTAGCGCGTGTACACTTCTGCTTGCTATAAAAGATGCTAACAAAAAGCAATAAAGGTCTTTGGTTGCCGTGTCTGCCGGAGTCCGTGCCGCTTTTCACCCCCACACTCCACCATTTGTCTTTTAACTGTTTCTGCATGGGACAGCACAAAATACCTGGATCAGCTTCATGACTGTAGAGTTCCTTTATTGTTTATTTGCAGTGCCATTGCTCAGATTTGACTAGAGAACAATTTTTATTACATAGCAACTCAGACTAATGCCTTTGAATACTTAGGAATATTGCAGTGAAGTTTCTAAACAGCTGATCCAGTTTTGTTTTTTTTTTTTAAACCAAGATGTTACAGTTTGTGGGTACCAGTAGGCCCAGAAATGGAAGCAGTGATTGGGATGTAGCTGTTCTGATCAACAGAAAGATGAGAAAAGGACTAAAGAGAACAGGGTCTCCAATCAGATCTGCCATGCCTAGAACCTGTGGTAGAGTCTCATACTCCTCAGGACTTCAACACATTTTACAACCCTAGCAGGCACTAGAAGTTTTATAGGATTTTTAACAGAAGCAAACCCTTCATGTACTCCTGGGAAGTTTGTAAGTTCTGCACGTCTTCACGCTGAATAGATAAACTTTGCATAGACTTCTGTAGGGGTTACTGCACATAAGCCACACAGCATTTTTCACTCTTATAGGGAATCACAGGAGATTTGTGGCCCTAACATGTTGATACTGAGAGCACTGGACCACTCAAAAATCCTGTTCAGAGTAAAGATGAGGTTATGCAGAGGTTTATAACATACCATTGTTTTATAGTTAGAGGAAGTATACCCCTTTCAAAACCTGCTGTCCATTAAGGTATCACAGGAAAACTGAGGCTACTTTGTAGTAACTGCACCAGATTAGGAAAGTCCAGTAAATACTTAAGAAAGTCATTATTAACTACACTGCAATGTGCTATTCATAGTATCAACTACTCTGTTCTAGATTAAAAAAACCAAACCACAAAACAGTTACAAGCTGATCCAAGAACTGAGTCTTCCTTGCTTTCCAGGACCTGATCTGAGTAACAGCAGTCACGAGAAGATGCTTC
This sequence comes from Aptenodytes patagonicus, assembly GCF_965638725.1. Classification (NCBI taxonomy): domain Eukaryota; kingdom Metazoa; phylum Chordata; class Aves; order Sphenisciformes; family Spheniscidae; genus Aptenodytes; species Aptenodytes patagonicus. The sequence continues at coordinate 111,861,101 of NC_134950.1, read as the reverse complement.
TCCTTTATTGATCCCTAAAATTTCCAGTTCCTACATCAGCCTATGCATTACAGCAAAATTATGCTTTATACTTTTTGGGTAACCTGGAGAAAAGTATTGGGGCTGCAGGCCTGAAGAGTTGTCATCTCTGTTTCAAACTCACAGATGTGCAGATGAGTTTCCTGTTAGTTAGGTATTTTGTAATAATCCTCACCTCTAGCTAGGTTAAGGTATTAATTTAACAACAAAGAAAGAAAACATGTTTATGAAAAGAGACAAAAAGACATAGGAAACAAGGTAAGGTGTTGGGGGTTAACCCCAGTAGGCAGCCAAGCACCACACCACTCCTACCTCCATTCCCTCCCCTACCTCCAGTGAGACAGGGGAAGAAAATAAAAGGAAGAGTAAGAGAAAACTCATGGGTCAAGATAAAAATAGTTTAACAAGCAAAGGAGACATGAAAGAAGAAAGAAAACATAAGCGATGCAAAGGTACTCAACTCACCACCTCTCATGGACAGACTGATGCCCACCCAGTCCCCGAGCAAAAGATGCTAACTTCCCTAAACTCCCCTCCTCTCCATTTTATTGCTGAGCATGATACCACACAGCATGGAGTAGCTCTTTGGTCAGTTTGGGTCATCTGCCTGGTTGTGTCCCCTTCCAGCCTCTTGCCCACTCCCAATCTCTTCACTGGGGTTGGGGGGTGGGGGGCAGGCAGAGTGAGAAGCAGAGAAGGCCTTGATGCTGTGCAAACACTGTTCAGCAATACTTAGAACAGTGTTATCAGCATTGTTTTGGTCACAAACCTGAAACACAGCAACATATGAACTGCTGTAAAGAAAATTAACTCCATCCCAGCCACACCCAGTACATAAGGAAAACCATGCAAATTACTATTTCAAATTGAAGTCCCAAAGCCCCTCTCGCTTTATGCGTAGCTGAGTTGTTCATCATAGTCTAACATGAGTCCAAGCTCTCAGGGCAGGTGCCTATTCTACCACCTCACACTGCAACCAATGAGAGAACAGCAGCTGGAAAAAGCTATCATTTGCTGTCCTGCCTGTTACTTCTGGTTCATCTTGCTCCCCAGCAGAAAGGGGCAAGATTTTGTGCTTGTTGGTTTGTTTTTCCCTCCTTTTAAGAACCGAAAAATACTCAAGCAAAGTGCCTTAATCGGAGGAAAAAAGCAATGTGCAAGGCTCAGCATAAAGCCTGCCATACCCTGAAACTTCCATTTCATGTCAACACATTTTGTACAAGCATCAAAGATCAATGCATGGAAATGCAAGACCATTGCCAGATCTTGAAGCCAGCCCTGATGGCAACCAACCATGTGATGATAACGGGTTTGGGGATCACTGACTCCTAATCATCTCTAAAGTATGCTATGCTATGGCCCACGTGTACAATCTTGTGGTTTTGCTGCATAGTCTAATGCTCAGGTAAGAATGAATGAAGTTTTATGAAGGATGATGTTTTACAGGCTGCAGATTTATCATCAACCTATATTTATTTGCTTTACCTTTAATAAAAAACTATTCTGGCTGCTTTAATGGATGTTAAAGCCAATTCTCTCCTTCCCCAAATACCCATCTAATATCTGATGTCTTTCACCTGATGCACACCTGCAGCTGTTATTTCCCATGTTCCAAGGTCTCCAATCTGATATCAAGTATTTTCTTTCTCTCTGAACAGCCCCAAACTTGACCTATTCTTAGAGAATAATCTCACTTTGGACTAGTGTTCAGCATAGTCTTTCAAATAGATAGCACCTGAGAACAGTCATCTGTCTCATACCAGCAGAGGAGAGGAAGACATTGCAGGAAAGTCTAGGTCAGTCTGAATCCCAGAAGAAAAGCTCTTTTATCCAAGGACAGCTGGACAGTACAGGTGATCAAGTACCTGTAGTCCTAAAAAGGATTTTAACTTATTTTCAGAGTCAAAGTAGGTAGCAGTTGTCTCAACTGATCTTAATCTTCCCCCTTGCTTTAAAGCTCGGCTTTTGCCAGTCAGCCATGCATCAGTGGCAGAAATACACCACTTCACTTGGCAATAGCAAACTGTTGATTGATTGCTGTACAAACCATACTGATTTACATGATTTTACTATTGAGACTAAAGGTAATTTATTTTAGGTGGCTGGGAGGACATCAGATCCTTATAGCATGCTCTGAAGTTTGCTTTACCTGTCCTCGAAAGAGACTGAAATTATTCCATTTACATAGTTATTTTAAAATTTGGCCTCAGCTAGTTAAATCTCTCATTCTGACAAACTGCCAAGTGATTTCTGAAAATAGGTCATTTTGATGACATACTATTCTTTCAGTCCACCCCATACAATGGCTTTTTCTAAACCAGAGATTCATATTTGCTACATTATCATAAGAAATACAAAAAGGTCATTAAACAAAATCAATTTATTTAAGGAACATCTTTAAAGACGTATGAAATATATTTTACTGTCTTTGGCTTTCAATTAAAACTGACTAAAATCTACAAGGGCTATGTTTACAAATGTGACAGATTCAAGTGAGACGGGCAATTTGTGCATAAGTGAGATCAACAAAAAATCATAATAATTCAGGCTTAATGCTGCCTTCCCTTAATATTTTCCTGCTGTGCTCTTTTTGAGCTTCCCATTATGCTTAATAGGATTCTTTTGGGATATAGGATTAAAGGATTACAGGCATTCTTACAGAGATTACCTGAACATTACAGATAGACCCAAGACACAAGAGTAATCTCTGGAAGTGCATCCAGTTATGCCACATTTTAGGATATTGTCACCTGGAGCTTTTTCCCCAGTTGTACATTCCTAAAGCATTCAAACCTAGAAACTGGAAAGAACTCCTTCAAAAGATTCAATGAGACAAGATCATATAGACAAGTGCTACACTAGTCATAATTTTGCCCTAAAAAACCACTACATCCACTCAGGAACAGGGAATTGGATGAAGCAGAATTACCAAAACCCTCAAGGAGAAGATAAGAAAAAAAAGAAATATGGAATGCATTGATTATAAACTGCAGTGAAAGGTGTTACTATTTGGATCAGTCTGTAAGCATGACACTACCCTTCAACTTCATGTGCCCAGTACTATTCTCCAGAGTCAATCAGTCCTGACCCAGTGGTGGAACATGACAAGACATCTCACATGTATTTAAGTTTAAGAACAGAAATGCTTGTGACAATGAAGCTGCATTCTGACTGGGCAAATTGCCACAGTCATCATTACATACTCATCATAGACTAATATTTAACTACAACAGAGATCCTGCATGTTTAATCGGCATTCATAAAATCTTTTACTTTATATTCATTTGGAATATTTTTCCCCTCGGTGATGTAGGCAAAGAAAATCAGGGAAAGGACCCTAAACTGCTTTTAGTAGCAGTCATAAAGCAGCACTGAAAGTCCCCTTGTTGCTCTATTAAGTGCAGACTGCTGCGGCTGCTCAGGTGAGCTGCAGCAAGTGCAGATATTCATGTAGTCAAGAGGGCAAAAGAGAGAAGTGTAGTTAACACCAAGAGGGCTCTGCATGGGGGAGCAAACACCGCAGCAGCTGGAAGTGCGGCAACAGCAGATGAACTCCTGGAAGAGAAACACTTCCAGAAATCCTTCCCCCTTCCTGCCTTCACCCACGCAAGAGGGAAATCCAGGACAACAATGCAATGTCACAGACTTTTCAGCCAGACACACTTGCAAGGGCAGACATGACAAGCTAACTGGCAAATACACCTGCAGAAAACCACACACTACTCCAGGCTACTGTTTTTTTCAGGCATTATACAGTCCCAGCTCTGCATAAACTGGAGTCACACCACCAAGGACTATAAACATTCCCAACTACAATCTAAGTCCCACTGCTCACACTTGCCTCCCACCTTCCCAGAGTTAGAGCAGCTGGAGGGGTGACAGCTTTTAAACCACACTGAGCTGGCTTTGACTATCAGCATACTGTGCTTTTTCTGAAAGACTAACTCTACTATTGCACTCCTGTTCATTGAGATCATATGGCACTATTCAATTTTAAGAGGAACTACAAGTCTCGTCTTCTCTCAGTGCTCTCAGACTTTAAGCCTCTATATGAAACTTAGGGTGAAAACATTTTGTTTTTAAAAGAACCAGGCTTTCTACCATACAGCCACGAAGGCTAATAGAAAAGTCATCTCTCCCACCCTTACATGCACTTACCATTGGATGGCATGCCTCTCTGTCTGAAGCTCTGCAGTCTGGTCTCCTGCAACATGTTCTAGAAAGTGTAGAAGCCAGCTAGGTATTGAAGTGTAAAGTTGCAGTTTTTGTCCTTGGAGGCCCAACGCAGCTGTGTGGGCCCAATTTCTATCTTCCATCTTCAGACTAGCACAGCTTTCTCTGCTTCCATATGAAGAGTTACACCTGTGGCACACAGGGACCACCAGCAACTACTAGTGGCACGCTGACCACATTGGCAAAGCCAGCCACTGCAAAGTCAGGCCTTGAGACAATGCTACCTACAATGTAACTCCAAAGTACATCTAGAAAACCCAGGTAGTAAGCCAGGACAGCAGACAATAGATCTAGCCATAAGTACATTTACAGCATAGCTCAGAAAAGAATTGACCCCCCCCCCCAGTCTGACTTAAATAGGAGCCACAGGGCCCATGGACAGGTGTGGGTGGTAGCACCACGTGAAGCCTGGTAAGGGCAATTAAGGCTTATTAGCACCCTCAGGGCCCTGTCAGTAGATTTGCCAATGTTTGTTACTTCTGGAGAATTCCGCAATAAACACCAAAGAAAGTTTAAACACAGGAAAACTTGCCTTGAGAAAGTTAGTAATGGCAATAGCATTAGGAACTTGCTCCCTGCATGCTTGTAAGCAGGCCCTTTCTGCAGGACTCAGTTCGGACCACTAAGTAGCTTTCTGAGTTGCTGCAAACCCTGCATAACCCCCCTTGGCCCAAAGCTTCTCTGCGATGAGGCTGTTTACTCCCTGCTTTCCACCCAGCAATCCTGTGCTCTTCCTGCAAGCTCTCTGTTGCTTGTCCTGCTGCACCCCATTGACCCTTCAGCTGCAATAGATAATTTTTGTTATGATTTGCTCCCCAGGTACACAGATATTTCACCTTTCCTATCCCTTTTTCTGTGAGCCTGAGAAGCTTTACCTATAAACACTTTCCGCCTGCATTTCTGGGAAGGTCCTCCCGGCTCCCTTTGAGCTTTTTTGGTTTGCTTTCTGCAGGGATTCTGCTCTTTGGTCTCCACAAAAATCTTGACTCATCTTTTCTGTCTTTTCTCTGTGTCATTTAGGAAAGCTTGGCTCACATGTCATCTCTGCTAGTTCTGTCCTGGCTGTTTCCATCTGGATTGAGACTCCCCAGCCTTTGGCTAAATGCCATGCTTGCAGAAAGAGAAATGTTCACATGCCTTGTTTCCCTCTGGGGAATGGTGTAGCCTATACTCCATCACCCACTTGGCTGCCTCAGGCACAGTGACAGGGTGCCTGCCCCCTACTTACAGTTTTACTGTTTACAGTTTTATTGCCAAAGGTTAATGAACATATTGTTGTTTCAGATCTAGAAAATACATGACTCCTTCTGCAGTTTCAGCCCTTTCTCCCTTAAACAATTTCCCCAGGAATTCTGAAACCAGTAGCTGCTTGACAGGTGCTATCCTCTTTCATTTTCATTTGCCTAAATCTTCAGCCATGATACTCCAACATTGTTTCAGACTGTACAGCAAGGCTTTCTTCACCAAAATGTGTTTTAATCAACTTTTAGAGACTTCCTCTGCAGTAGATGGTAGGTACTTAGCCTTTTCCTACTCCTCAGCTCCATGCATCAACCAAAATTTTTCACTGGCATTAAAAAAAGGTATTGATAGATGATTTTCCTTAATACTTTGGAATATAGATTGCAATATCTATCTTGGTATCCAAGACCCTTGCATGAATGCTTCTTCCACCTTGAGGCCAGCAGACTGACCCTGAGGGGAGGCTGCTGGTCACAAGCCTGGCAAGGCTCACTGTGAGTGGTGGCAGCAGCGTCTCAGCTCAGCCTCGAGCCTATTGGGGTGGTCACAGTGCTCCCATAAAGCTGACATATGTTCGGAATGGTGTAGGTTGCAGGAGGGGGCAAGGTACCGAGACTTTCAGGAGGCTGTGAAACACAATGTGATTTCTGCTGAAGAACAAGGCCAGTGCCATCGGTGCACTTTTTGTAACACAGACCTGACTAAGAGTTACCCTGTGTAGTCAGCTATTGCTACCAAAGGCAGTGTAGATCTAGCCATGGAGAAGCAGCACTGGAGGAACAACAACCTTTTACTACTAGGAATGACTGAGCCTGAACTACTATTGGTATCTGAACATGCCAAATGACTGGGCTCTGACCTAACCACAAAATACCCTTTCTTTCCTAGGAGATTTTCTTGCATGAACAGGTAACACAGAGAGTACGAACAAGACCTTCCTCCTCTCAAATATGAAAGCTACAGTTCCAGTTTTTTCTTCAAACCTACTGCTGTTAAGCTTTTGTTAAACCTCAACAGCATTTTTGTGAGCTTCACACTGTCCCTGATAGGATGTCAAATTTAATATGATTTCAGTCAATATTTTAGGGATATACACACAAGTCAGACATAAGAAGACACCAAGCTGCTGAGCTTAGCTTAGTCCAGCTAAGAGTTTGGTATGTCTGGGCACATACAAAACAGATTATTAGGAACCTAAGTAAGTGCTGCTAAAAATAAGTGACTGCTTGTGATGATGTTAGCTCAATGTAAGAGGTTACTGCCTTCTTCAGCTGGAAATGACTGTCTCCTCAACAGAGAGTAGCTGACGGTTGGCACGGTCTTCTGCAGACTAATGAAGTTCACTTGAAAACTTTTCAGGGTTTATTTTACATTGTAATAGAAAAGGAGCTGCTGTTATGTCTCAGCTGGGAGGAGGTAACTTCCATTAAGTGTGTAATAAGTTGTATATGTGCTCTTGTCTGAGAGGTCAGGGAAATGGTCAGACATTTGATGAGTTAAATAAAAGTGGTGTGGATTGTTTGCTTTTGGACTGGGAAACTTAAATTCCACTTCTCTTGAGTGTTAGGGACCAAAGTGCTTTTTTTGAATCTGGTCCTTGTTCCATAGCCCAGATATCAGAATCCCATTGGGGAAAGGAGGCAGGTTTGAAAGACATAGGAATCTTATGTCTTCTCATTGCATTGTGTTATACACAAAGCATCAAATATATTTCTTTGCAGAAGGTATTAATCAGACTTACATATTGTTAAAGCTGCTTTTAAGCCTGAACTGAAAATGACACTATGTATGTTTTATTTATCCCTTCTCACAGGGACTAGTTTTGTTCATAAACTTGCATGCTTTGTATATACTAAAATGTGCATGTTACTTCATTTCATGAGTCATCTTCACCTTCATCCCTCCTAATAATTTCTGATTAAGAGACACATTCGATGCCAAAGAACTGAGCTGACATTTTTAATATTCTCTCTCTATAAAGACTAAGAATGCTGCAAGAACTCAGAGGCATATCTAATGATCACATGTAAGCAGGTGCAGGTAAGCTCACCCATGTTTTTAAACAATTAGAAGTCAGGCAATCTTGTTAGACAGCAGTGAGTGGGAGGTAATATATTCCAAGCTTGTTTGCTTAGTCTCAGCTCCACACTGCCCATAACCATGCTACTCCCAACTGGATGTTTTGAGCAGGTCCTTTCTGTTTTGAGCACAGGCTCAAGTCCCTATTGAAAATATTGAAACAGCATGTAGAAATGTCCCAGAACTGACTGTACAATAGAAACATCAGAATTGGTTCCAGACAGAAGGATGATATGAAAGTTTCAATTTATTGCAGTAGACACAACTGATAAAGGCAGATCAACATTTATTACATCAAAGAAATGGGATGCACTGAAAACCATCTGTAAAAGGGAAGGGGGCCAGCTAAGGCTATCCATTCCAGAAGACTAGCCCAGAGTCACAGATAATATTTCTAAACTGACAGGAGTGCCCAAAAGTGTGTTCAACAGTTACATCCGCATCACAGAAGTCTCCAGGTTCTTTTGAAGTCACCCTGACATGTCTTCCATGACATGATGTTGGATTTACAAATTATCCCATGCTCCTTTGCATCTGTGACTGTGCCACATTTAAGCAGCAAGTGCTGCTCCAAACTCATCTGCTTGAGACACAACCCAGTATGATCCAAATGATGGACCTCGCCTCCTACAGATCTCCAATCTCCTCTCTGGACTTGCTACGTAGTCGCATTGCTGTTCACTATTTCCACCAGTGAGCTCCATAAAGTCCACAGCACGAAATCTGTGAGCAATGCACATCCTCTGAGGGATCATGTATCTGAACCAGGAGGTGGTGAAATGAGTACCCTGTGACCTCCACAGGAGTTAGGTAAAGGAAGGTGGTAGCTATTCTAGGCAGGAGACAGTTTCCTCCCTCCCCAGTTGTTTCCCCCTCCATCATGAGCCATCCTTGCCTTTGCAATCAATGTCTGAGCTAATCACAGGCCAGGGAGGAGGTGAGCACCCAATTTCTGGAGTCACATGCATGGAGGAAACCTCTAGTGCCCCTAAAGACAAAGCTTTTCTTTCATAAAGACATTCCTAGGTGAATAGTGAGTATCCTCCTCTGCGGGTCTCTCTCCACCTGCTATTCAGACATACCTCTAATCCTGTCTGTGTTGTCTCTGTGATGGGGACTGTGGATTCAGGTGCTTTTTTCCCACTTGGTACAGCTATGGGCCAGGAGCAGAACTGAAGTATCACAAAGCCAGTGCTGTTCATCGACCTGCTGTCAGTTGCACCTCACCTGCAGAGATGAGGGCATTATCTCAGCCAGAGCTGTCTCACTGCATTGCCCATGGAAGCAAAGCCATAATTCATACTTGACAGGATGTGTGGGCATGCAACACATGGGAGAAAAACAACACACATACACACAGAGGAGACACGTAAGTTAAGCAACACAAAGAAAGAACCCAAACATAATTAAAAGTATTTATTTGGAGGCCAAACCATGCCCTCCCTGAATGCTTCCATGAACATCATTCCTGGTCATTCATTCTGCTTCATCTTTTCCCCTCCTCCTGGCAGCCAAATACTGCCAGCTGCAGCATCAAAGCTGACAACCTTAAGTGATGGTTTCCAAAAGAGATCCACCTTTTTCCAGGAATGGTTGTTTTGTCTTTCTTTGCTTTTCTGGGGAACCACCAAAGTTGGCAGGACAGCTGTGCATGCATGGCTATAGCAGTAACCACTAGTGTCACTCCTTTGTTAGAGGAGTGCCCATTCCTGGAGCCCTTGATTGTGGAAATAGTGCCTTGAAGTCTAGGGCCTGCAACAGATGGAGTCAACCAGCACCTCCAAGGGGCGAGGGCCACAGACCATTGGGGACTATGGAGAGGAATCACTTCTGTAGCTCTCTTGAGCTTTTCACCACTGGGACAGGGACAGCAAATGTCCTTCAGTGAGCAGTGTTAGAGTTGTTTGCTTGGCTCGAGTTGACAGGACTGGATCAGAAAGTTTGCTACAGCTACAGACAGCCTGCATCTCACAGCTGTTGCTCACACACGTCTTGGAATCCTGCTTTCAAACTGAACTATTAGGTGACCAGTATATCTACACATGGCTGTATCATGCAGGTCTATGTATTGCTTCTTTGGTGCCCTTTACATTGTTGATAATTAGATTCACTTAACAAGTGCAAAATTCATGGAACACCCAGAAAGAGCTATTTGTGTGGTAGGGAAAGATAAAAAGGGAACTTCATTTCACATAAATATTGTTAAGTCCTGCTTATACCTCCATGAACATCTTTCTCTTCATATTTAAACTTTATAGTGGAGTACAAGGTACAGAGTTTCTTTTCATATTCAAAGTTTACAGCAGAGCTTCAAATACGTATTAATATAGAAGCTGTAATGTATTCTGAGTTAAGCTGTCATAAAATCTAGGGCTTTTCACATCATCACTTTTGAAGGTCAGTGCCACAGAGAAAAAGAAGCATCTGTATTGGATCACCATGAAGGTTTGTAATACATTGCAATAAATACTGCAATATATTTCATTTTTATATGTTTTTGATGAAGAGGCAAAAGTGCATCTTGAAGAGTTGCTTTTCAAAAATTGCTCATCTGTTTGGAATGGCTGTAAAAGAGATTAAAGCTAAACATTATTCATGGATACATTATGACTCCTCACTGAGACCACAGCTGAAATGACAAGAGGATTCCAAAGATATTTCATTTGCAGTATTGATTTTTCTGAGCTTGTCCCACAAAGCTATTGCATGTGTGTTCCAGGCAAGTATGAGAAGATGTAGATTATCCTAGGTGGCTTTCTTTCCTAAGTTTATTTTTCTTCCCCCAACTTGGTTATAAACATTTTGCTAATATTGTGCTTTGATTCTCCTAGAACCCCTAACAAGGGTGAAGACTGCTCCTTTGCAGACTTTTGAAAATACAACTAACACTTGTTGTTTAGAGAGTGCCTAAATCAATTCAGAAGTGATGTGTGGAATACTTTTGCCCCTCATGGCACAACAGTGAAAAGTAGCAGTTATTTAACTGTGAAACACCACTTGTCAACAATTTAGGTTGCTGGGTGCAGAAACCTGGAAAAGTCCCAGTCTAAAGCACGAGCATAAGAAATGGCTGCAGCTCCCTGCCTCTACCTGGGGCCTCATACAGGCTGGAAAGGCACAGAAGAATCATAGAATCATTTATCTTGGAAAAGACTTTTAAGATCATCAAGTCCAACTGTTAACACTGCCATGTCCGCCACTAAACCATGTCCCTAAGCACCACATCTACACGTCTTGTAAATACTTCCAGGGATGGGGGCTCAACCACTTCCCTGGGCAGCCTGGTCCAATGCTTGACGACCCTTTTGGTGAAGAATTTTTTTTCTAATATCCATTCTAAACCTCCCCTGGCACAACTTGAGGCCATTTCCTTTCATCCTATCACTTGTTACTTGGGAAAAGAGACCGACACCCACCTCGCTACAACCTCCTTTCAGGTAGTTGTAGAGAGCGATGAGGTCTCCCCTCAGCCTCCTTTTCTCCAGGCTAAACAACCCCAGTTCCCTCAGCTGCTCCTCGTAAGACTTGTGCTCTAGACCCTTCACCAGCTTTGTTGATCTTTGGACACGCTCCAGCACCTTGATGTCCTTCTTGTAGTGAGGGGCCCAAAACTGAACACAGTATTCGAGCCTGTGCGGCCTCACCAGTGCCGAGTACAGGGGCACGATCACTTCCCTACTCCTGCTGGCCACACTGTTTCTGATACAGGCCAGGATGCCATTGGCCTTCTTGGCCGCCTGGGCACACTGCCTGCTCATGTTCAGCTGGCTATTGACCAATAACCTCAGGTCCTTTTCCGACAGGCAGCTTTCCAGCCACTCTTCCCCAAGCCTGTAGCGCTGCATGGGGTTGTTGTGGCCGAAGTGCAGGACCCGGCACTTGGCCTTGTTGAACCTCATACAGTTGTCCTGGGCCCATTGATCCAGCCTGTCCAGGTCCCTCTGCAGAGCCTTCCTACCCTCGAGCAGATCAACTTTCCCGCCCAACTTGGTGTCATCTGCAAACTTACTGAGGGTGCACTCGATCCCCTCATCCCCAGATCATTGGTAAAGATATTGAACAGAACTATCCCCAAAACTGAGCCCTGGGGAACAGCACTTGTGACCGGCCACCAGCTGGATTTAATTCCATTCACCACAACTCTTTGGGCCCAGCCATCCAGCCATTTTTTTACCCAGCGAAGAGTATGCCCGTCCAAGCCATGAGCAGGCAGTTTCTCCAGCAGAATGCTGTGGGAAAAGGTGTTAAAGGCTTTACTAAAGTCCCGGTAAACAACATCCCCAGCCTTTTCCTCATCCACTAAGCGTGTCACCTTGTCATAGAAGCAGATTGGGTTAGTCAAGCAGGACCTGCCTTTCATAAACCCATGCTGACTGGGCCTGATCACCTGGTTGTCCTGTATGTGCAGTGTGATGGCACTCAGGATGATCTGCTCCATAACCTTCCCTGGCTCCTTCCAGCCCTTCTTGTAGATGTGCATCACATTTGCTAACCTCCAGTCAACTGGGACCTCCCCTGTTAGCCAGGACTGCTGATAAAGGATTAAAAGTGGCTTTGTGAGTACTTCCGCCAGCTCCCTCAGTACCCTTGGGTGGATCCCATCTGTCCCTGTAGACTTGTGTATGTATGCAAGGATGGGTTGCAAAGCTGGGATCAGTTTGAGAAATGATAAGATAAAGAGTCCAGATTACAGCTTTTACATTAGATTTAGTTAGGCACCCTGGGGTCTACCAATAGGCATTTTATATTGAGTGACACTTGAAACCAATGCCCTGGAGTGTATGCTGTCACAGCAAATTGCAGACTACCATGGGCACACCAGCAACATCCCTGAAGGAGTGAAGAGTAGGGAAGAGGTTGTAGACATGGTAGTAGAGTACTTCATCTGGGCAAATTTGGTTTGTCAAGAAGTCTGGACCTGATTTTTTATTTGCAGCAGATTCTTCAGTAGTTAAGCTACAGAATTTACTTTAGGGTTGTCTGAGGACTGGACTGTCTCCGAAGCTCCCCTATCATCTGGTCAAATGATCTCATCAGGTCACCACGAGGCACAGTGACAAAGGAGCAAGGGGGTTGTACTGCAGTTACTTCCCATGATAGTTTAACCTTGAGGAACTGAAGTCAGTCTGACTCCTGGCAGTGTAGTCAGCTCCTGGAGTAATGGAAATTCCTACTTATTCTGCATTCCCGTGTGCCTGGTGGCTGCTGGTAAAAAGGCAACCGCAGGTTTTCAGCAGTTTCTAAAACAAAAAAGCCCAGGGAAAGAAGGAGAAGAAGCAGTAATGACTTCAAGTTATGCTTCTGTCTGCAGGGCACCAGGATGCTTGGAGGCCAGTGTGGGCACTAGCATGCTGCATGGGCATCTTCTGTGGGCTGTTATCCATCTTGGTGCAGCTCCGTATATACTGCCAACAAGGACTAAGGGATTCCCTGCTGACTTGTGCCACCCCACTCCCTCTGCTGCCTTACAAGGGTTTGCACAGAGTTGCTAATGGCAGCTTTGCTTATGGACTGCATTCCTTGGGGGCATTCGTCCCCTCCTCATGCGGGACACCAACATATGACGTTTCAATCAGAAAGCGAATGGTCTTTATAGGGGACCTCTCTTTCACAGCACCTGCAAGCCTGACACAAGAAACGGCATGCAATGGTCCTTTTCCTTTTTTGGATAAGCAGACCAGAGTCAGTTTGAGCTTTCCCCTATAAGAAATACTGTTTTTTCCATTCCATGATGACTTATTTATGTCACTATACATTGAATTCTGCTAGAGCGGCCTATTAACTACAGAATACCAATACATTGTGCATGTTCCAGAAGAAACTGCATTAACAATAACATAAAGTAGTTACGATTTTATAAATTCACAATCCTGTATGATCCTTTATTAAAATGTTGCAGGTGAACATTGGATTTTGTGTTTGGATCTACCTTAGCTGAATGAAATGAAAACATCAAAAAGGCAGGGTTGTTATAGTTCAGTGAAGTACTGGGGTGGTTTCTTGAACTTTTCACATTATGTTGTGAAAACCATGCACACCCACCCAACCAACAAAAAAGCCACAATTCTAATAAAACTTTGCATTTCTGCCTTTCTTTTGATCCACATTTCAGGGTTTTCCAAAACCAGAGAGTCTCATATTGTGAATGTATAGATAGTGACCAAGATCTGCAAGTGTCTCAAATTTGGGGTGCCTGTATCACTATTAGAACAATTGGATAAGATTTAAAAAAAAAAAATTCCATTGGAAAAATGGTTTTGTGAAAAAAAAAATCTTTGTGGAAACATGGGGCTTTTAGTTAACTTCTCTGGCCCAAACTGATCACTTGCAGAATGCACTTGCTTGCCAAAACCGGGTGGAGAAGAGTGGCAAAATAGCCCACTGACCCAAAACTTACCTTTTGCATCTAGCATATTATTTGTGATGAATAAGACCACTGTTTGAGCCTTGCTCATTTTATATCTGAGCCTACTGCATTTAAGGTATGTCCACCACCAAATTAATATCTTGCCTTCTGTGGCTTTCCTCAAAAACTTTGAAAGACATAGACTTGATCCCATGTACAAAGTGAAAAATCTTTTAAATCCAATTAAAAAATGTCAGAGAACAGAAGAATTTTTCACTCCATATCTACTTGATTCCAATTTTAGGGGAAAAAAAAGAGGGGCACTTGCAGCCAAAAAAAAGAAAAGAAAAGAAAAAAAAAAAATCAAAAACTCTTAGATAGCTACCCTAACAGAAGGAGCTCCTAAATTACCATTCAATTATGAAAAGTTAACTAAGAGCAATTTTTTTGTTTTGTTTTCATTAAAGGTTTGTTTGAAATTGCATAGAAGGCATAGGCATAAACTGAGACAATCAGCAGGTAAATATTGAGCAGATTTATTTGAAAGTCTGTATCTTGTCCCATTGATAGCAGCAATAAAGCTTTCAGCAGTGTAAAAGTCTAGAAAAACATTCCCTGAAACTATGGCCAAATGGATCTATTTTTCACTCAAACTGTATACCGTATGGGGGCCATAAACTGCCACAGGGTCACATTTAACAGGGGAACCAAGCTAAATAAAATAAGAACCAAGCATGTAACTTAGTCTCCAACTTCCCCCCACCCCACCCAGTATGAATCTTAGTGATTTGAAAACCGCCTTGCTTTTGCTTTATAAATAAATAAATCACTTGCTTTGACACTCAGTGAATTTAGCTGGAGGCAAAATGAGATCTTTTGAATATTTGTTCTTGCACTGTTTCTGACAGAACCCCAAAATCCAGCAATAACAGAGTTTAAAACAGACACTTTCTTCTGAGATCTATAAAGAACAAATAGGTAGAGCGTATCTTGAGTTCAAAAAACCAAAAAAAACTTTCATGCCCATACAGACAGGGTAGATGTTAGGTGGGAGCTTTTAATCTGTTAATGTCTGTTGACACATTCTCATTGCTGTTACACAGCTTCTGGATGGACTGGCCACTCATGTCACTAAGATAGGTATTGTTTTTTTCCATGCAGTGACCACAGATGACTAATGACTTTTGGAATAGATTTATTAATGTTTTGCACTTGTTTCTGTTACTGTGTGTGTTTGGACAGAAGAAACAGAGTACCCTTGGGTTTTGTGTTTGTTTTTATTTTTTCCTTTCATCTCGACAGCCTTACTGTTGAAAAAATAAATAAATAAAATTTTTTCAAGACCAAGAAAAAGGCTTCTGCGGTGCCTGAAGAAATGACATTCAAGACATCATTTATCTAGTTTTACTGAATACATCTTTTCAAAGCTTATGGTGCAAATTTAATGCAACATTTTAATGCAAGTTTTAGAAAAACACAGAACTCTGGAGTCACAATTTTCTACATGTCTACACATCTATTAAGGCCATAATTATTTAATTAAGCTGACCTGCTTCAAAGTGGCAAATTCTAGTGCTGGACATTTTATTCTGAAAAGTCTTTGACTGGCAAATCCTTCAGTTCTCTTACTGTTTTGCCAACCCCAGCTCCTGCTAAAAATGATTATCTGAAATGATCACAAATAATCAAACCCTTGTTCTCTCTTAAGAAACTAGAATGATCCTGTCCTTTCACATTGCTCCAAAAATAAACCCAAAATCTTGCAAAACATAGAAAACTCACCAAACTTCATTGCCTAGTAATGGGGATTGTTGTTATAATGTCTTGTGTTCCTCATTTAAATAGGTTTATTGTAATCATTACACAGCACTAGCATCAGTATCAGCACAGCCTGAATGCTGATGTTTCTGCGGAGGTTGTTAGTTAAAGAAACATTAAAATATACTAGGAGCAGTGCAACTATTTCTTTATCTTTCTTACAGAATATTTCAAATCCATTTTCACATCATCCTGAAGATTTTTCTTAGATGAAGAAAGAAAAAAGGCAGATCATGCCAGGTACAGATGATACTTTTCTTTGAGAAGATACTGGTTTTCTGTAGACGAGGGAAATATGCTAGATCCAATTTGCCTGGATTACAGTAAGGCATTCAGGGGAATTGCTAGAGTAGAGAAGTTTGGCATTAGGAAACTAATTGTAAGATGGGTTGGGAAGTAAAGGGAGATGGCTGACACTGTGGTAAATAAGGAACTTTCAAACTAGAGGGAAGCTGTTAAGAGAACATCTGAGGTCTTAGGACATGCTGTGTTCAGCTTTTCTTTAATGACCTTTACACAAGGAAAAGACTTGTAGCTCTACTAATAAAATGTGCAGATGTCACAGACCTGGAAGACACCACCAGAAAGGAGAAACAGATTATCATGTAGGGAGAACCAAATGACCTTAGGGAATGAAGTGAGAAATGAGAGACAACATAGCAGTACTAACGACTGTAACACCGTACAATGCTATCAAAGAAAATCCTCTTATGTGCTGGAAGTTAATCAGCTGGAATTAATATAGAAGGGGGAAAATCTCCTTGCAGATAGTCAGCTTGGAAGAACAAGAGACACCAATCTGATGTGGTCATTAAAGAAACAACTAATATTTATCAGGCAAAGTCACTCTAGCAAAGATAGAGGGTATTAATGCTTCCCTATAAAACCCTGATAAGAGTTTATCTAGAATTTAAAACACAACTCTAATCACAAAGGCTCAAGAGAGATGAATTCAGAAGGAAGAGCTACACAGTGTGGCTACTAGGATGACAGGAGGAATGAAGTACCCACCCTGCCAAAAGAGAACAGAGTTGTCTGCCTTGCCAAAGGAACAAAAATCTGTGTTGAAAAGAATACAGTTTGGGTACCTGAGTTTTGAAAGTTTGGGTTACTCACTGTTTCTGTTTCAGATGGATGTATGTTGCCTTTTTTCCTCCAGGGTGGTCTTATCTTACTCTCTGAAAATGCATTTTAAAAAAAAGAATCAAAACAAAAACCAGTCAACTCCTCCCTATGATTTTGTGAAGCACAAGCAAGAACATCATCCTGCCTGGTTAGTACTTCGGTGAGCATTTCAGTAAGGCTGATCTGTAAAGCCCATTTTACAGAGTGCATATGCGTTCACAGTGCAGAATCTCATAGTACAGACTTGCTACAAGCAGAATGCATTAGAAAAATACTCATAAGTAAATACTTCATATGCTCCTTAATCAATGTTTTTCCTTCCTTTTCAAATCCAAGCAAATGTCACTTCTTTGCAACTTGCTGTCCAACACTGTTGTGACATAAGTTCTCATTAATTGATTCCTTTTTACAGTAGGAATACCTTGAAGTCTTCATCTATTTAGATCCTAAACTTGGAAAGAGCAAGGTTTCTTTTTAATGAGCACCAAAGTTTTCAGATTCCTTAAATTTCTGAGTTATGTGTAACGAAAATGGTTTTTTTTGACTGTTAGAATCCAACAGCTCTGACAACATATATCCAATAAATTTTTTAACTTCATTTGCTGCAAAATTTACCTGATAATATATCAGAAAACCAAAACCAAACAGTTTTGATCCCTCACTTCAGAACAAGTTGTATGTTTAAAGGTGTCTATACATATACATGTTCAAATACAACAGTATAGAGGAGGACAGGGTTATTTTCTTTACATACTTTCCTCAACTCCTGTTCCTACTTCTCTCTTCCATTGCATATGTGCACTCTTTCCTCCTTATTTCTTGTCTTTAATACGCGGTGTTGTAGACACTTTGCACAAGAGCCAAGAATGGTCTTTCTGATATTAATTTCTTGTACCCACTGTATCTTGAAAAAAATTTCCTTCTTTTGTGTCTGCAACAGGCAGGCTTCCAAAGCAGCCTCACAGAGTACCAAATGACAATGATGCATGGCAAACATTCCCCAAGATTAATTACAGATTGATGGAAATGAAGGGAGAAAAGTAGAAGCCATAAAATCCACAGAACGCTTTTGAAAGAATCAGTGGAATAAATACATGTGCTTGTGAGACAACTCAATACATCATCTTGCCTTCTGATAGTATGCAAAGCCATTTTCATCCCCCAGTCTTGAATTTCCTTAATGAGTTAACAAGGAGCTCTGTTAAATGAGATCCTATTATACAAGCTAAAGACCTAAGCAAGATTTGTTTTTAAATGATTCATTATCCATCATCTTACTATTCAAAATTAAGCTTTAGAAAACATCATAGGTAACATCCCTCAAAAAGGAAAACTCTCAATACCTACCTTGCTCTTCTTATTACTACTTTTAACGTGGCTTGCAGTCTGTCGACCAAGTGCAACACACTCAGGCACACACAATGATGATGACTAACTGAATGCTGAATTTTCTATTCCTTTTGCCCAGTCTAGTCCCACACAATGTCTATTCCTAAAACGTGGAGGAAGATCAAATGGCCTCTGGTAGGCTTGGTTTTAGGTCATCTGGATCTGCAGCCAATAGCAGCCCATTTTAACTGACTGCAGGTTTGCATCTAACACCGTACCAAACTCTACTAAATAAAGGACTCTCTTACTCATGTGGGAAAGAAAACACACCATAACGGAGACCTTAGAAAATGCATCTTAATTTCTTACATTATAGAGTCATGAAGCACTCTTAAAGAAAGAAAGGATGCTATAATGGAAGGTACTGAATTAGTCCTTACATGACCTCGTGTTATTATATGCTTTTTGTATGACCCCAACAAGTGATTTACCTCTCTGTGCCCTTTTTGTAAAACAGGAATAAAAACACTTTCTCTTACTCACCTTTTGTCTGTCTTCCCTGGAGTGTGAGCTAGTAGGGTATGAATTCTCTCCTTTGAGCACATACGGAGAGCCTTGCACAGCAGGACCTTTCTGCATTGTGCCACCTGAATAAAATGCTTGATAACATTTAATGAACACTGACGTTTTTGGAGTATCCTTGATACTTTGAAAAGGCTATTGTTCCATTCTCATTCCTAAGCAATAGCATGATCCCAGTCATTCTAACACTTGAAACTACTCCTGGAGAGGATGTGCAAGATTAAAGCTTATGAAAAAATATCTCCAGGCTTACATACACTTATGTATGCCTTATGGACGTAACACATCATTCTTGTGTATCTCCCTTAGTTACTTGTTAGTACAGTAGCTGTGGGATCCAGCGAAGAGGACAAACCTTACCAGCTCCTTCATATTATAGGCTACCATAATTAGAAAAATCCACTTCTGAGAAATCCTTCCTCTCAAAAAAATATTCCAAGACCTGAGAGGTCCTAAGTTAGAGCTATGTCCATTAGTTGCAGGCTGGGGTACCAGATATTTCTCAATTTGTGGCCCAAGAAGCTGTGCATGCACTCATCAAAATTATCTCCCTAGAGGCATGGATGGGAAGATTAGTTCTGGCTCTGAATGACCATGGTGCCCCCAGCCTCAGCTCTGGCATAGCCACAGAGCTGCCGGTGTTTTGCTCTCCTCCTCCTGGGGCAGACAGAGCAGCTGATGTAATATAAGATTTTTGGGGAAGGGAGTGTCATTTTGTTCTATGGTTTTGCAGAGCCCAGCCCAAGTCATTCCAAGTGAATGGAGGGGCTCCCGATAGCATCTAGCTGGCTCTGTCTGTCGGTCTGCCCATGCTGCCCTGAGAGGTGCTGGAAGGGATGGCTGAGCTTGACTTTGCTTTTAACCTAGAGGGGCATTCTCTTGGCAAGGTCCAAGGATCTGCTTCCTCCTCCTTACTGCAAGGAAGAAATCACTGCTTGAGGCTTTCCAACCCACAGTGCATTTCACCAAAAACGCCAGGCTTTGCTAATCCTGCGTGAGGGCTCCCTGAGGCTGAGGTAGGCTGCTGCACATGGACCCTGCATATCAGAGCTCATCAGACGGACCCACACTCTGCAGGTTGCCCACACGGTTCCTGTTTGGAAATGAGGCAACAGCATGCAGATGAATTCTTAGCTTTGCAAAATCTCTGTGGGAGCAGGAACACACAAAGTAAGACTTTGATGCATCCAAGTTCATGAACATGCGCTTACCGCTACCAACCATTACTTTTGGGGAAACACCGAGTAATGCATTCCGTTATCCTTGGGATCTCAAGGGGGTTTCAACATGGTGCTAAAATTCAACATATGCTTTACTGAATTGGGACTTAGGAAAGTTGAGAGGGAGGAGAAGGGATAGAATAAGGAGCTGTGTTTTTGTATCTGCGTTTTTCTATCTGTTGATCTTTCATTTCAGTGGAGAACCTGGAAACTAATTTCTGAGGAAATATTCTGACTCTGATTTTCATTTTACATTTCATTTTTGAACTGGCTGTCCTACTAGGGTGTTGTGGTTTAACCCAGCAGACAGCTAAACACCACACAGCCGTTTGCTCACTCCCCCCACTCCCAGTGGGATGGGGGTGAGAATCGAGGGGAAAAAAAAAAAAAAAAAGTAAAATTCGTGGGTTGAGATAAAGACAGTTTAATAGGACAGAAAAGGAAGGGATAATAATAATAATAGAATATACAAAATAAGTGATGCATGATGCAAGTGCTCGCCACCTGCCGACCAATGCTCAGCCAGTTCCCGAGCAGCAGTCGCCCCCCCCCGGCCAAGTTCCCCCCAGTGTATATACTGAGCATGATGTTACATGGTATGGAATAGCCCTTTGGCCAGTTTGGGTCAGCTGTCCTGGCTGTGCCCCCTCCCAGCTTCTCACTGGCAGGGCATGAGAAGCTGAGAAGTCCTTGACTAGTGTAAGCACTACTTAGCAACAACTAAAACATCGGTGTGTTATCAACATTATTCTCATCCTAAATCCAAAACACAGCACTGTACCAACTACTAGGAAGAAAATTAACTCTATCCCAGCCAAAACCAGGACATAAGGTCTCCTGTCTTAAATGCAGTTGCAGACCCTTGCTACTGTAACAGATCCCCCAGGTGAGCTAGAAAACTCAGGGGATCTTTTAGGCCAGCCCCTTGGCCAGAGCAGGACTACTTTGTCTACCTCATTTCTGACAGGTGTTTGCGTAACCTCTTCTTAAGCTTTTCTAGCAATGGAGTGTCCCCAGCACCCTTTAACAATTATTCCATTGTTTCATTTTCTGTTGGCTCAGCCATGAAGGCCATTGATAACCTGACACTTGGCTACGTGGTTGCAACGTGCCCCAAATATCACTATTCCTTTCTTCTTCTCAAGGGATATGTTCAAAGCTGCATACAAGACAAACTCTGTATTAGCTGCCTTTTATTGCTGCTTATACAGCAGGGATGCTTTGGCAACTGTCTGTTGTAAAAAGTCCTTTTGCATCCTTCCTCTGGTCTCCTGAAGGAACCTCTGCAATTCTTCCCCTATTCAGCTCTTCAATACAATACTGTGACTTCTTTTACCAACTGCTCCACAGCTGCTTCTGTTTCTACACTTAAATTTTCAGAATTCACCTCTTACTCCTTCAGTTTCTTTCTGAAGAGGAGGAGTTATCTCCAATTTCTCCTGTATGTTCAATAACAACCTCATTGGAACAACTTCACTAAAGATTAATGTTTTGTTTGCTCATGTTTGTCCATCATGTATATTGTTTTGCAGATGTATAGGCTGTATGATAGTTTCCATTCCCCAAGTACACTTTCTATTTAATTTTTTCTTTTTCTAACTTACCTTACCTCTATGTTAAAAGAAGAGGTTATACAATCAATTGGTCTGGCTCTAAGCTTTCTGTCAAACCACGTTTCAGCTGGTGACAGATCAAATTTAAAGGGCGCTGCTCTGAAATTCAGGAATGCCAAATAGGAATCTGATTTTTCAGCTTTTTAAAGCATTCTTCTGTCAATTTCTACAGCACTTTCCATAACACCATTGAGCTTGGACACCCTGGATCTGAAGTAACATACTTATGATCATATTCCTCTGAAAACCACTTCTTCTCATAACAATTGAATTGTGGTCTTTTACCCATCATAACATCATTTAATATGTCCCATTTAGTAAACAGACATTAGTGCTGAGATTTCATCTCCAAAAGCCATAGTTTTCTACTGATGCTACTTCTAGATAGCAAAAATAATTGTTCAGAAGCCTATCACTCTTGTCTCATCAAGCAAACTTTTGATACAGGCTGGTTTTGGGGTTTTTTTACCTTCCTTCATACACATTTATACTAGGAATTATTCTCTTGCTCTCTTCTTGAAACATTCCTTATTTTACCACAACTAACTTTTCTCCAAAGCCTTTATTGCTGCTAGCACACAAGCTTGTACCTCAGGGTTCACTTTACAAATTATAAAGATTTCATGAGTATTTAAGCTGATGTTCCAGTTCTCACATATAATTCTTTGGATTAATTTCACAAAAAGCCCTCCTTCTACTTGTTGTCCAAGACTGCATCATTAACTTGATTTTAGATGCGTTCAGTCTTTCTCTACAAGATGGTTTTGCTTCTTCTATATATAGTCTGTCTAAACACTGGACACTGCTTAAATCTGATTTTTTTTTCCCTTATCCTGTACAGGTTTTAATCCTGCTTTTTCTAAACAAACTCAGATTCATTATTTAGACTTTCCTTTGAGTGTTTGATCTTGTTCCATTTCTCTATGCTTGTAGGAATTTTAAGACTTTCTTACCCCATACATTAACATTTCTTGTTCCCTCCCCTCAAAACATATGGCCTGTTTTGGTTGTCTTCCTTAGCCTGCCAAATCTGCATTTGTTTTTTATGTACAAAAAAAGTCTTTCTGATAATCCTTTTCTCAGGTTGGGACCCCTGATTTCTTTTATAATTTGATCTCAAATTAGAAATTGCACAAGATGTCTGCTCTTGCATATTTGACATCTGTTTCAAATGTGTTAGGATGCATAAAAAGCTTTCCCTCTTTTTCTGGTTTCCTCTGTCAAATAGATAACTTTCAGAAGTTTCATTCTTTCTTGGGACGGTATAAGCTTTACCTCTCTTTAGCACACTTCAGTAATTACTCTGCTCCTGTTACCCTACTCAAGTTACCCATTGCCTTCCTGGACAGCCCCAGTTGCTCTGGCCACCTGGCTTGTTTCCACTTTACTGCATTTCTACTTTTCAGGTTGAATAGCACAATTTAGCACTTGGTAGTCAGAGAGAATGCTAAGTCCAGAAGTCTATAAATAGGAGGTATCCCTAATTAAACAACATATAAACCAGCTTATAGATGAATAAACCTATTGTGAGGAAGGGACAGTGTGTGCCACCATCAGTCGAATTAAGCCACTATTAGCAGCAATTCTAGTTTGGTTCCTGTATGATATGTTATTCCGTTTGAAGTGGTCTATTAGAGGGCCAGGATAATAAATGAAGGCAACAATAGGGACCATACACTAGGTGTTAAATTTCTTTCAATGTTAATAAACTGCAGTGTCATAAAATTTTAAACAGGATTTTAACATAGTTCATTCTCTAAACTAGACTGCCCTTTTAGCATTTTACCTTTAAAGCACCTAACTAAAATACTACATAAAAGATAAAAGATACCCTCTGAGAAAGAACTATTAGTCATTGTAATGCATAATCAAGGTTATTTTCTTTAAAAATCATTAAGTACTTCTTACCAAATTTTAAATACTTCAAATGGAGACCTGTAAAAAGTTCATATATTTAAATGTCTGTTTTCTCACAGTTCCATTAAATACTAGCTAAATTGAGATAAAAGCATTTAGCTTCCACTTATGAGCAGGGTTAGAAATAGCAATTAAAAGAAGAAAATCTCAGAGAGTGGGGCTGGGGCGGGGCGGAGGGAAGGTTGTGTTGATAGGGCTGACGCAAACAACAGCAAAACCAAGCATGTCTTTTCTGGAAGACTATTTCTGGAAGATTATTTCTGGAAGGTTTCTCCCATGTTTTCGAACTATTTCTAGTTAAAAACTTTTTCTTCAGCAGCCTGCAGCCAGAACTTGAATGGCTAGAAAATAACAGAGGCCAGATTGTCAGCCGTACATTTCATTCATGTAAAATTTTGAGCGCATACTGAGCTGCTATGCACAGCAGGAGTCTCTCTTTGCAAGAAGTAAATGGTCAGTTTTTCTAAAGGACTTCAGCAGGAAAATAAAATGTCATAGTCTTTACATTACTTGTTCCTTCCCTGCTTGAGACCTCTCTCTTCCTTGCACCTCCTATTCTTTTAAGTTTCCGTGTTGAACAGAATCTGGATCACAGCCTGTGAATTGTGTCAGGTCTTTTGTCTTTCTGTTCAAGGTGAATCAAGCTCCATCCAAATTGCTTACTGAAACAATCTAGGCCTGTCTATTAATCTGCTTCAAATACATGGCCTGGAAATAGCTCTGAGGAAAGTGATCTGTTAATTGTATTGATCCTCATTTGGCCTTTTATATCACTGGTATTTTCCCCAGATGGGTACTGTTTGCTCTATAGGTTTTGTTAGATCAAAATCCCACATGCCAGTGTCAGACTTTGGGACGGAGGTTCCAAAGCATTTGCATTTTGTGATTCAGATCCATCCCTCGTTTTCACAGAAACGTGTTTGGCTTTAAGTCACTTGCTCTTATTCTATAAAATCCCCATTAAAACAATAATTAAACTCTCTTTGTCTTATACATGGTTTTAAATGTCAATTTTTGCTCGTACTTGCCCACCCGGGGATCCCTCCAGGGATGGCTCTAGTTTACTCAACCCATTAATTCCTCCTAAAATACCTAAACCGATTAAAACATTTTGGATGATTTTTTTTACTACTAAAAATTTCCAAAAGGCACGAGCTGAATTTTGTTTTACTTTGAGTCATATTAAGATTCTGTATATTATAATGTGAATGAAGGTAAGGTACAATTTTTTCAATCCAAGTTAGAGGCGCTATCACTGGTGCAAGGTATTATTTAGAGTGAGCAATGGCCTGACAGTCTAGGCTTTGGATTGTAATAGTTATTGAAATCTTCCTTATTCTTCCACCTTCCTCATCAAACATTGATTTCACTTTTCACATTTTGTATTCTACTTGTCTGATAGCTTTTCCAGTTCTTCCTTGTAGACAGCAGGACACATAAGGCTGTCACTTCTTAGGGCAATGGCAATAAATGTAGGAAAGCACGACGAGACTTGCAGAAAAGGTTACAAACCTCACTTTCTTGTAAGTCTTCCAAACATCAGTCTGATCAAGGAGCTCAGACGAGGTGTATCTTCCACTCTAAGTTACCACATTTGGTTTTAAATAAACTGCTAGACATACGTAATTCACAAGAAAACAAACGGGTTTCTTTACTCTGATTGTTGCATGAAAAATTTTTCTATTTAATCATGGTAATAACCAAGGTAAAATATACTACACAGCATTCTCATTATTTCTACCAACTTCTTTTTCTTCCCCCCCCTCCCCCCCCATGGGAAAGGGCTGATTTTCTATTCTATTATAAATCACAGCAGAAGTCCAAATTATATCCTTTTTGCATACATTTTGACCCTGATTTGTAAGTTTGACACTTTGAGCTGCAAGCAATACAGCATCTGCCAAACAGAAATCTGCTTCTAACCTTTTTTTTTACTATTCCACAATGCAAAAAACAATAACCACACTGTAGTTTAATTATAGCACCATAGTGTACGTGTAGAAATAAAATAATAAAGATGCAACTGATTTTATGTTTTAGCAAATTTACCACCAATTAAAAAAACCTACTAAATATTTTTTTGTCCATTCTGTTATTTCCCATTTAAGACTTACATTTTAATGATTTAACAACATGTAAAGAAAACAACTTAGCTTTTTTTTAAAAATCAGTTTATATAATTATACAACTTGACATAATTCTTAAAATAAAAATAGACCTTTGTAGACTTTTTGTGCATGAATATATTATTTGAGGCACAGCCTTTCCATCTACAGGGCTGCAATAGCGTTTGGTTTGCTGTTCTTACCTCTTGTTGTAGCAAGCTGGCTTTTTGGGGCCCTGTTTATTGTTAATAGAAGAGCGTATCAGCAATACAGCTGTCTGGAACAAAAGGAGAAATAAAAAGCCTGAAGACGCTTGTTCTAGTTTGAAAGTTGAAATTCATATATAATTTTAAAACAGTTCTCGTGAAGTATGGTGCGAATTTATAACCGAGTATCTTCTTTTTCACAATACCCAAAGATGGTTTTACCCAGCTCTGAGAGACATCCAGCAAAACCAACAGTGCCATCTTTTCCTTAACTGGGTCTCAGAAAGGACAGATTATTTTCTCCTTAGAAACATATCTAACAACTTTCTCTAAAAGCAGTTGCGGTTCAAAATCTCTCATGCTTATTCATAAAGTCCAAACCTAAAAGACAGTGTATGTGCCATGTTTTTATGCTTAGTATCTACCAACGTTTAAATACCGCTCTTGACTGTGCCTTGCATTTCCTACACAGATGCTTCTCCTGTTCTCCTTGGTGACTTTTGATAAAACTTGTCTTTTTTGACAAGAGTTTAACTGTG
Source organism: Aptenodytes patagonicus (assembly GCF_965638725.1). Lineage (NCBI taxonomy): Eukaryota > Metazoa > Chordata > Aves > Sphenisciformes > Spheniscidae > Aptenodytes > Aptenodytes patagonicus. Next base: position 111,834,729 of record NC_134950.1, on the reverse strand, counting down.
AAGTTTCCTAGCTGGGTAAACCCCCAGGGAGAACGCAAGCATGCACAGTCATCTGGCTTATCCTGGATGTTTTTCACTTACTGCACGTGTGTGGTCTAAGGCCACACGTACAATGGACTGGAAATGGCTATGACATGTTGGACTCTCTTCACAGGTCTTTCACACCCAACCTGCATGTGCATAGTGGCCATTCACCACAGGTTTCAAGATCTTACTGCTGGGCTGGGTTGCCACACATCCAAAAGTCTGTCAACCCATTAAATATAACTTTTCTGGACATATTAAGAGGAGGTAGCTGGGAAAAATCAGGTAGCCCTAGAGTTCCCCCCTCCCCCTCCTCAGATAATAATGACCTTCACCAAAATACTCTTATATGTATACACTTCAAAGAGAAAATAAAAGAAAGGATTCTCTTCTTCCTTGCACCCCCACAAGCAAAGTGGAAAAGAGAACAAAAGCATGTTTTGTGTCTAAAAGTAGCTAAGTGATTGCATAGAAACACCTGTCCAGGCAGCCTAGGAGCATCCCCAAGAGACCAGTTTTCAAGGCACCATCTCCTAGATGCAGAAGGGAAAGGAAAGAAAAAGTAATAAAAAGGAAGAGGTAAATATACAACATGCACTTGAACGTCATTGTACAAAGTACTAAGAAAGGAAGTCAAAGAAGGTGCTTTGACGAGCAACAAGGATAAGAGTGAGGTGCAGCTAACGAGAATCAGGGGCCTCACATTCTAAAAGCTCTTGGGAGTGATTTAAGCAAGGTAATATCTCCGTTTCTAATGACAGACAGAGGTGTGCACACACACAAGTGCACTGTATTTAGAATGGTAAAGGAGTGCAAGTTTACAGACCTACCTCACCAAAAGTATTTAGGGAGCATTTCAGGGATGATCCTTATCGGTCCCTTCCAACTTGAGATATTCTGTGACCCAAAGGCTTTAGGAACCTTATTGGGCCCAGAGGGGCAGTCACTCTTCTGTAGCATCAGAGATGCTTTCCAACAACACGAGCGTCTGCTCTGAGCTTACGTTGTGTCAGGGCACAGCAGGTTTTTTCAATGTTAAATTCTGTTGGTTTTCATATACTTTCCCTAAAACCACGGATTATGAAAAATCGGGGCTAGAAACAATCTACGGAAGGAGATTTGTCTATCTCTCAGTATACAGTTACACTATATAGCACATAAATTATTCTCCGATTAATCACATTTTTGGAAAATATAAGCTGCTTATCTGTGCAATAAGCTTGATTCCAGCTATTTTAATCATATAATTGCTTTTCTCCTTCACCAAGGAAAGCATTGTTCCAAATCATATCATAGTTTGTTGTATTTTATATTAGTCCCACTAGGATATTTTGCAGTTCACACAGAGCAAATACACATACCCACACTGTGTCGTTCCCAGCTTGATTCTGTTACTTAACCAAACTGGCTTCATTGACTTCAGTGGATAGAATAGAATCAAGCTCATTTTATACATATATAAAAATATAAGTATAAATATACACTATAGATTTTTTTTTAACCCCAAATCTAGTTGTTTGTTTGTTTTTTTCTTTTAAAACTATGAAGAAGAGAGAAATCTGATATCACCTACATTTTGTACCACAGTGAAAATGTTTGCTGGAGTATAAAAGTGTGTGGTAAGGGACATTAAAACATAATAGCACAGTAGGCCAACTTATACCAATTGCTTCACAGTGGAACTATTGTCATTCAAGTACAAGTACTAAGTTAAAAGGCAATAAATAGTATATTAGGTCTCTTACTGCAGGCATTTTAGCTACAGTAATATCTACCGGAGTTACTTGTTATTAAAATAGATGATATTTTGGTAACAGCGTGCAAAGCAGGAACACAAACAGTTTCTTTCTGAATGAAGCATTATTCTACATCTTTTACTCACTAGGATTTCAGATGAGTGGGCAAATAAATAACAAGGCAGAGAAAACTTTGTCTGCAGAACCAGAGACTAGGGATCACAGAGGCTCTGCAATAATTATTACAAAATGCAAACAGGCCCCAGGACACAGCAGCTGCAGCTGGAGGACAGGTGGAAAAGAAAGAGGGGAAAAAACGCTGAGACAGAGAGAGAAAAATGGAAGAGTGAAACCCTAATACCTTTATGCAAAAGAAATGGTGAATTTTCAGATGTGCTGAAGATCCTTCAATTCAGAGTGTCTGCTCAGAAATGCAAACCTTGATGATGGCACGGTAGCCACTGGTGGTTTTGATAAGCGTGTCGAAGATTATATTTAATTTTAAAGCGTGTGAGAGGGGACATATAGGAGGAGAGGGTCAAGCCTGCCTGCAGCTTCTGAGCAGAAAGAAGGGGATTCCTAATACAGCATGAAGCTGGTTGAACCCGGTGCTGCTGTTTCTGTACAAATCTCTTGCTGGTTTTTGACAGTACTTGTGACCACAATGGCATACAGATATTCCTTAGGACACTCCTTTCAAAAGCAGTAAGAGAAACAAACCCAAAGGCTAGGTCTTAGCTTTTGGGCTTGCCGGCATCACAGGTACAGCAGAGAGAAAGTGAAGGAGGCCCACTTCTATTAGTGAAGGAAGCCCAAACTTTCAGTTAGCTGAACTTAAACATTTTTTTGCTAGTAACCGGTGGCTATAATATTATGCATGGATCACAACTTAGGTTTTCATTTGTCTATCTGCAAAAGATTTATGAGAGTTGTCATCAGTAAGGAAGAAAAATTGTTCTGATTCTGAATAAGTGTACAGCAAATCTTGAGCTTTCCTGAGAAATGTATCATTTTCTCAGCATTTAACGTCATATATTTAATCCAAGGAATAGGCCATGGAATATGCTAGAATCTCAAGCTGCTGCATAAGGAAAAGAATTGGTAATTTGCTCAATGACCCAGAACAACTTGTCAAGAAGAACTGAAAATTGCATATTTGATTTTTTTTTTTAAAGATGGCAATACACAATAGTCAAGAAGTATTTAAAAAAAATACTAATACCTTCTTTGTGCTTAGAAAAGCAACTTTTAGACTGAGTCCAAGCTACAGCTAACATAAATTTTGTAACAAAATAGAAGCACAGCTACCTTATCTGTGCAGAAGCCACAAAATTCACTGTATCTCCTCATCCAGACATTTGTCATCAGAGGCATCCCTCACTCCATGTCTCCATGTTGTCATCATCCCCAGGGAACCTATGAACCGAGAAGGCAAGGATCTGTGGTGTCTCCTCCTTGCAGTGGGGCATGCGTTGTCACCAGCATCTGACAAGTCTGCAGATGATTATAATCAGGAATAGGAAGGTAAATCTGGAGAATAAAATCCCCAGCAGACAAGAGGAGACGGGCACCCTAAATGGGAGGGTGAGTACCGCTCAGCGCAGCCGTGCAAGGACAAAGGGGTTGTTTCAGCGACACTGCTAAGGACAATAGCCGGTACCACAGAACAACACGTGGAGCTGGCTGATGCTCTCAGTCTACAAGAGATGCGGGCATCTCAAAACCACCTTTCATTCCTCCTCAGCATAAACACTTCCCTCTGAATTTTCAGTGAAGTAGAAATTCTGGAGGGAGTAAACGAAAGAAAACAACAACAAAAAGCACTTTCAACAGTAAAATGACTTCATAGAAGTGTTTTGTATTTGTGAGTACAGACTATTTTGTGGGGGTCTGTCCTGGTTTCGGCAGGGATAGACTTAATTTCCTTTCTAGTAGCTGGTACAGTGCTGTGTTTTGGATTTAGGATGAGAACAAAGTTGATAACGCACCGATGTTTTAGTTGTTGCTAGGTAATGCTTACACTAACCAAGGACTTTTTAGTTTCCCATGCTCTACTGACTGAGAAGGCTGGAGGTGCACAAGAAGCTGGGAGGGGGACACAGCCAAAGTGGCCCAAGGGACATTCCATACCATGTGATGTCATGCTCAGTACATAAACTGGGGAAAGCTGGCCGGGGGGGGCCGCTGCTCGGGGGCTGGCTGGGCATCGGTTGGCGGGTGGTGAGCAATTGTACTGTGCATCACTTGCTTTGTGTATTATCATTATTATTATTATCATATTATTATTATTATTATTATTTTATTTCAATTATTAAACTGTTTTTATCTCAACCCATGAGTTTTTCTAACTTGTGCTCTTCCAATTCTCTCCCCCATCCCACCGGGTGGGGGGGAGTGAGCGAGCGGCTGCGTGGTGCTTAGTTGCCGACTGAGATTAAACCACGACAGTCCTTTTTGGCGCCCAACGTGGGGCACGAAGGGTTTGAGATAATAACAGATTAACCGGAGTGTATTAAGGAACTTATATCTGTTAATAGTTGTGGGTCACAATGTTGGTTTCTCTGTTCTTGGTATTGATTTGTATAATCTGCATCGTGCTCCTTTTTTTGCTGTACATGTTAAAGATTGGTGTTGGTTTTTGCAGTTTGCTGTGGTCTGCAGTGAGTAGTGATGTCTCGCTTGTGAGGTTTGTTTTTAGAACATTGACCTTGACATTTCTGTGGTATGTAAGTTTCGCAATGAAGCCGTTACTGTACCACAGATACCATTTTGGGGAGACAACTAGCAATTACAGTGACTTTTCTGAGAGTTTTTTTACGGAGGAAATACAGAATGGCAGTGTCACTACCTTCTTCTATGATGTTTCCTCCTTCATTACATAACTTTTCAGTATTTTGAACAGCCTTGGGCAGTTAAGATACTTCTATTGGTACTTCTTGGGAATATTGTTTCGGTTTTGTCTAAAGTTGGTAAGCAATTTAAGAATATCATCCAGAGATCTTCCCCAAGGCTGAATAGTTATGAGTGGCAGGGTGTGTGGGACAAGATGGGCAAGTGCCAATGGGCACCCCCAGTGTTTTGGAACTTCACCCCCGAGCAAGTGCAGAATCCTGAAAAATTAGTAGAATATTTGGACAAAGTATGCTGTCACCCTGGTAACTCCAGAGAGATGCAGATCATTGCAACGTGCTGGGGCCTGGCCCATGCCTACCGAGCCCTGTTCAACACCATTCAGTACCCTCAAAGGGAAGAGAAGGTCTCTGGCTCCGACAGTAAAACGACATGCACTGCGGCCACTCAGACCCGGGCAACATGCCCTGTGGCTGAACCAAAGAACCAGCCTGTGCCGGTATCAGTTGCCCCTGTACACGAGAAGAAATTTTGGAAGCAGAAGTCGGCTCGTTTAGTAAGGGAGGAAGAAGCTTCTTCTAAAAGGGAACCGGAGGAAGAAGTGTACGAGACAGATGACCCTGGAGAAGGGCCATCATGAGAACGGGAGGAGGAGAGCCGGCCTCTGATCAGGGAGGAAGAAGAGGAAGAACTCATAAACGAGGCAGTGACCACCCAATCTCTATCCCTGAGTGAGCTGCGAGATATATGAAAAGATTTCAGCCGCCGTCCAGGTGAGCATATTGTCACCTGGCTGCTCCGATGCTGGGATAATGGGGCCAGTAGCCTGGAATTAGAGGGTAGGGAAGCCAAGCAGCTGGGATCCCTTTCTAGGGAAGGGGGCATTGACAAAGCGATTGGAAAAGGGACACGAGTCCTCAGCCTTTGGAGGCGACTCTTGTCAAGCGTGAAGGAAAGGTATCCCTTCAAGGAAGATGTCATATGTCGCCCAAGCAAGTGGGCCACCATGGAGAAGGGTATCCAGTTTCTGAGAGAATTAGCTGTGCTGGAGGTGATTTATGATGACCTGAACAATGAACAACTACCCAAAGATCCAGACGAAGTCAAGTGCACACGACCCATGTGGCGGAAGTTTATAAGGAGCTCACCATCGTCATACGCCAATTCATTGGCAGTGATGACTTGGAAAGATGGAGAGGAACAAACAGTGGATGAATTGGCTGGCCAACTCCGGCAATATGAGGAAAGTCTCTCTTCCTCCGTTGTCTCGGCTGTGGAAAAACTGTCCCAGGAGATCCAGCAACTCAGAGAGGATAGGTCCTACTCCTCACCTGTACGGACCAGTATCTTGGCTATTAGGAGTCAGCGTTCTTTTGCTCAAGAGAGAGAATATAAAGGGTACACACCACGGGGCACCCTATGGTTTTACCTGCGTGACCATGGAGAGGACATGAGGAAGTGGGATGGGAAACCTACCGCAGCCCTAGGGGCACGGGTACGCGAATTGCAAGGGAAAACAATCACAGAAAGAGGTTCTTCCAGGAAAATTGCTGCTCCAGTTTCCAGCGGGCAGTTCCCCAGACAGAGTAGAAGGGCTGATCTTACTCTTGATCTTAATGAAGAAACTTCTGACCCGTACGTACAAGAAATGAGAAATGAGTACTGTGATGAGGATTAGAGGGGCCCTGCCTCCAGCCAGGGGGAGGAAAGGGACAACCGGGTTTACTGGACTGTGTGGATTCAGTGGCCTGGCACATCAGACCCACAGAAGTATAAGGCTCTAGTAGACACCGGTGAACAGTGTACCCTAATGCCATCAAGCTATAACCCATCTGTATTTCTGGGGTGACGGGGGGATCCCAACAGCTAACTGTATTGGAAGCCGAAGTAAGTCTAACTGGGAATGGGTGGCAGAAGCACCCCATTGTGACTGGCCCAGAGGCTCCGTGCATCCTTGGCATAGACTACCTCAGGAGAGGGTATTTCAAGGACCCAAAAGGGTACCGGTGGGCTTTTGGTATAGCTGCCTTGGAGATGGAGGAAATTAAACAGCTGTCCACCTTGCCTGGTCTCTCGGAGGACCCCTCTGTTGTGGGGTTGCTGAAGGTCGAAGACCAACAGGTGCCAATCGCTACCACCACAGTGCACCGGCGACAATATCGCACCAACCGAGACTCCTTGATTCCCATTCATGAGCTGATTCGTCGACTGGAGAGCCAAGGAGTGATCAGCAAGACCCGCTCACCCTTTAACAGTCCCATATGGCCAGTGCAGAAGTCTGATAGAGAGTGGAGACTGACAGTAGACTATCGTGGCCTAAATGAAGTCACGCCACCGCTGAGTGCTGCTGTGCCGGACATGCTAGAAAGTCAATATGAACTGGAGTCAAAGGCAGCCAAGTGGTATGCCACAGTTGATATTGCTAATGCGTTTTTCTCAATCCCTTTGGCAGCGGAGTGCAGGCCACAGTTTGCTTTCACTTGAAGGGGCGTCCAGTACACCTGGAACCGACTGCCCCAGGGGTGGAAACACAGCCCCACCATTTGCCATGGACTGGTCCAGACTGCACTAGAACAGGGTGGAGCTCCAGAACACCTGCAATACATTGATGACATCATCGTGTGGGGCAACACAGCAGGAGAAGTTTTTGAAAAAGGGAAGGAAATAGTCCAAATCCTGCTGAAGGCTGGTTTTGCCATAAAACAAAGTAAGGTCAAGGGACCTGCACAGGAGATCCAATTTTTAGGAATAAAATGGCAAGATGGACGTTGTCAGATCCCAATGGATGTGATCAACAAAATAACAGCCATGTCTCCACCAACTAGCAAAAAGGAAACACAAGCTTTCTTAGGCGTCGTGGGTTTTTGGAGAATGCATATTCCAAATTACAGTCTGATCGTAACCCCTCTCTATCAAGTGACCCGGAAGAAGAACGATTTCAAATGGGGCCCTGAGCAATGACAAGCTTTTGAACAAATTAAAGAGGAGATAGTTCACGCAGTAGCCCTTGGGCCAGTCCGGGCAGGACAAGATGTAAAAAATGTGCTCTACACCGCAGCCAGGGAGAACGGCCCTACCTGGAGCCTCTGGCAGAAAGCACCAGGGGAGACTCGAGGTCGACCCCTAGGGTTTTGGAGTCAGGGATACAGAGGATCCGAGGCCCGCTATACTCCAACTGAAAAAGAGATATTGGCAGCATATGAAGGGGTTCGAGCTGCTTCAGAAGTGATCGGCACTGAAGCACAGCTCCTCCTGGCACCCCGACTGCTGGTGCTGGGCTGGATGTTCAGAGGGAGGGTCCCCTGTACACATCATGCAACTGATGCTACGTGGAGTAAGTGGGTCGCACTGATCACACAACGGGCTCGAATAGGAAACCCCAGTCACCCAGGAATCCTGGAAGTGATCATGGATTGGCCAGAGGGCAAAGATTTTGGAATATTGCCAGAGGAGGAGGTGACGCGCGCTGAGGAGGCCCCAATGTATAATGAACTACCAGAAATGAGAAGCGATATGCCCTGTTCACTGATGGGTCCTGTTGTATTGTGGGAAAGCATCGGAGGTGGAAAGCTGCTGTATGGAGTCCCATGCGAGAAGTTGTAGAAACTGCTGAAGGAGAATGTGAATCGAGCCAATTTGCAGCAGTAAAGGCCATCCAGCTGGCTTTAGACATTGCTGACCGAGAAAAGTGGCCAGTGCTCTCTCTCTATACTGACTCATGGATGGTGTCAAATGCCCTGGGGGGGTGGTTGCAGCAATGGAAGCAGAGCAACTGGCAGCGCAGAGGCAAACCCATCTGGGCTGCCGCATTGTGGCAAGATATTGCTGCCCGGGTGGAGAACTTGGTTGTAAAAGTCCGTCACGTAGATGCTCACGTACCCAAGAGTCGGGCCACTGAAGAACATCAAAACAACCAGCAGGTGGATCAGGCTGCTAAGATTGAAGTAGCTCAGGTGGATCTGGACTGGCAACATAAGGGTGAATTATTTCTAGCTCGGTGGGCCCATGGCACCTCAGGCCACCAAGGAAGAGATGCAACATACAGATGGGCTCGTGATCGAGGGGTGGACTTGACCATGGACACTATAGCGCAGGTTATCCATGAATGTGAAACATGCGCTGCAATCAAGCAAGCCAAGCGGTTAAAGCCTCTCTGGTATGGAGGACGATGGCTGAAATATAAATATGGGGAGGCCTGGCAGATCGATTATATCACACTCCCACAAACCCGCCAAGGCAAGCGCCACGTGCTTACAATGGTGGAGGCAACCACCGGATGGCTGGAAACATATCCCGTGCCCCATGCCACTGCCCGGAACACTATCCTGGGCCTTGAAAAGCAAGTCCTATGGCGACACGGCACCCCAGAAAGAATTGAGTCAGACAACGGGACTCATTTCCGAAACAACCTCATAGACACCTGGGCCAAAGAGCACGGCATTGAGTGGGTGTATCACATCCCCCATCATGCACCAGCCTCTGGGAAAATTGAACGATACAATGGACTGTTAAAGACTACGCTGAGCGCAATGGGTGGCGGGACATTCAAACATTGGGATACTCATTTAGCAAAGGCCACCTGGTTAGTCAACACTAGGGGATCTGCCAATCGAGCTGGCCCTGCCCAGTCAGAACTTTTACGTACTGTAGATGGGAATAAAGTCCCTGTAGTGCACATAAAAAATATGCTGGGGAAAACAGTTTGGGCTATTCCTGCCTCAGGCAAAGGCAAACCCATCCGTCGGATTGCTTTTGCTCAAGGACCTGGGTGCACTTGGTGGATAACGCGGGAGGATGGGGAAGTCCGATGTGTACCTCAAGGGGATTTGATTTTGGGTGAGAATAGCCAATGATCTGAATTATGTGATGTTAAATACTAATTATAGTTATAATAGTTATACTAATAATACACAGATATACTAATAATACTAGTAATATTATATGCCATACTAACGTTATTACAATAAGAATCACCCAGACTAATGAAGAATAACTTCAGTGAAACCAAGCAAAGCACAGTGATGATGGTACCAGAACTGACTTCAACATGAAACAATCCAACACCACATACCATCTCCATTTTTCCTGCCCTGAAAGATTCTTACGACAGATGGAGCCAGAAGTCATGGACTAAATGAACCCACTGAACGTTTTAGAGGGATGGCCCACAGACTAAGGGAATGATATCTCTGTGTGTGTGTGTGTATATATTGAAAAAAAGGGGGTGGTGATTAATGAAAATGTACTGGAAAATATGAGACTTGAGCATGATGCAGATGGTATAGAATAAGGGGTGGATATTGCCCTGGTTTTGGCAGGGATAGAGTTAATTTCCTTCCTAGTAGCTGGTACAGTGCTGTGTTTTGGATTTAGGATGAGAACAAAGTTGATAAGGCACCGATGTTTTAGTTGTTGCCAGGTAATGCTTACACTAGCCAAGGACTTTTTGGTTTTCCATGCTCTACTGACTGAGAAGGCTGGAGGTGCACAAAAAGCTGGGAGGGGGCACAGCCAAACTGGCCAAAGGGACATTCCATTCCATGTGACGTCATGCTCAGTACATAAACTGGGGAAAGCTGGCCGGGGGGGCCGCTGCTCGGGGACTGGCTGGGCATCGGTCGGTGGGTGGTGAGCAATTGTACTGTGCATCACTTGCTTTGTGTATTATTATTATTATCATCATATTGTTATTATTATCATTTTATTTCAATTATTAAACTGTTTTTATCTCAACCCACGAGTTTTTCTCACTTGTGCTCTACCAATTCTCTCCCCCATCCCACTGAGGGGGGGTGGGGGGGGAGTGAGCGAGTGGCTGCATGGTGCTTAGTTGCTGACTGAGGTTAAACCACAACAGTCCTTTTCACAACTTTTTACAACTTACAGTCCTTTACAACTCATTCCATGATATAAAAAGCAAAAGGAGCATGTCATTCTTCTTGACTTGAACAATATTTCAGTTCTGTGTTTTATTCTCACAGTAAACAGCTGCTTAATTAGCCCTGGCTGATTAAATCCACTTCTATAGGGCAAAAATTTTCACAAATCTAAAAATAACCTTCACCTGACACTTACAGGCACAGTAGTGTGTCTTAGGATATTCTGTTTTCAAGGAAGTTATTCAGCATCAGATTAATCTGTTATTAACCCATAATTTTTTGCTATGTAGAAATGAACATGTTTTAACCAGTTATGTCCCTAATATACCTATATGGAATGCTCCAAATTTGTGAAATTAAATTCGTAACTCTTAATAGTAGGCTAAAATCAGTATGACTCTTTTCACAAGCTATGAAAATATGTGAGCTGGCCCCATTAGAAAGTGACTCTGAAAAGGGAAAAAAATTGAAAATAAACAAGCATTAAGAGTAAAATTCCCAATATCTGAAAATATTTGGTTGTTATATATGCTGTCAGGGACATGAGGCATCTGTTTTCTTTTAAGCATTGAGAAGTAGCATTTTCAGCCACTTGTGGGTGTTGCTCGCTGTTATGAAATGGATTTTATCAGTCCAAGTATTAGAAACTGTAACCAACACAGCTATGGCAGAGTCTGCAGTCTTGCTTTATGTGCCGTCTTCAAACTGAGATTCTAAAAAGCCACTGACCGCCACAGGCCACGGGACAGAAAGCTGAGATACTCCACTCACATGCCATAGAGCAAGCAGCACGGGGAAACGATGAGCTCTTGACATCTTCTACAAAAGAGAGAACAAACTTCAAGGGTGGATTTTTAGTGCCCAGAGGTCAGGTCACTGGAGGTTTCCTGACCAGAGCATAAGGGTGCAACAAAACAAGAAAAGGTAGCTGACTAAATACTGCAAAATACTTTCGAGAGTGGCTTTTCGGATTAGACTTTTAATGAGATGTGTAGATGGCAAGTCATTCATCTCTTGTCAGAATGAAGCAACTTCTTCAGTTGTTGCTAATTGCTTCCAGTGGTAATGTCTAACACAGTATTGCAAAAGCACAGAAAATCTGGGGTTTTAAAGAAAAGGAATTATTTCCATGCTTAAAATGAAAGGAGGTATAAGGTTGTATATAACTTTTTTGTATTTTAAAAAAAAAAAGCCAACAAATAATAGTCAGGAGGTGAAAAGATTATCTATTTATCTTGAGAGTTTTGTTATAACTGCTTATAATAAAAGACCAGTTCCTGAAACATTTGTTCCCTTTTTCATCCTCACTCAGACAAAGCTGCCATTTAACACTAACGATCTGAAAGGTCCTGTTGCCTTTGCAGTCAATATTTCCCTTTCACAGCTCCTCGCTTGCCCCTGTAATAAATCACAAAGCTAGCATTTTTGCCTATCTACAGTCATAGCTAGAGATATTAAAAAACATTGAGAGTGGAGCTGGACAACTCCCTTGTGTAGAGCAATTGCAAGGACCACCATTTGTTGCTAATGGGAATGGGTAAATAATTACTTGACATAATTCGTAATTATTCAGAATTCAAAGAGACTGGGCTGAAATGGAGTGGAAATGAAAGGTCTATATGGAAGTGTCTGTAACTAAATGGATTGTTTATAGGAGACTTTAAATTATCAGAGTGCCACAACATTTTTTTTTTACTGGAAAATACAGTTGCTTTGGAGATCATTATCATTGTATGAAAATGCATCATTTTGTGATGAAATTATGTTTTAGAAAAATGAAACTAACATTTTGATTGAGTCGAGCTATTCGGTCTTAGATATCTGACTGTTCACAATACCTTTTCAAAAAATGCAGCATTCCTTAAGAGAACAAAACTTTTTTGATTCATTGAAATGCAACATTTCAATTAAACTGGATTTTTTTTTTTCCAAAATGCCTGAACTTCTTAACAAATATTCCAATTTTCAGCCAGTACTTGTTGTGACAGAACAGTAACCACATGCATCACCTGACCAATGTCAACAGGAGAAGACATTAGCACCTTCTAAAGTCAGGTTGGTCACTGTTGTTCAGATGGTACCATGCTTGCTGCTTAAGGACAAGCTAGAGTAATTTGCCTCCTGGAAGTACAAGAACATGATTTTGCTTGCAAAAATGCAAATTGTCTTGCGCAATACTAATAAGTTTGCATTTAACTATTTCCCTTGTAAAATTTTTCATGATGATGTATTAATTTGTTAAACATGTGAAGGATACAAGATAAATGTGACTACTTTTAGGCAACTTTAAACCATGTTAGTTCAAAGCCCCATGAATAATTTTTTCATATGCTAGTTTAAAAATTGCCCTTTTTATTATACATGAACAGCATTCTTCTCCCCATTTACAATTTCTTTGGGATAGGAAGTCAGATCTCAAGAGGGGCTCTAGACAATTTTTTTTTTAAAAATAACTATTATATTGTTGAGAACTATTAAATAGCTACCTGGAGACAGGTTAGTTTTTACAGCCATGTGAATGTAGAGCACTGATTTACAGGTGTCATCTACCGTACTCTATCTTTCAAATCAACTTTGTCACTTCCTTTAAATTTGCACTACAAATTCATACTATTACCCACTTTGCTGAAGCAGTTAGCCAATACGGCCTGGCAAAGTTGTTCCTGTTAAGATGAAAAATAGATTATAGAAGTCAAGTATATCATTTGGTGTAATCTTGTTTATTTACGGAAAATAAGCACAAAGTGCAGGTTCCTTGAGCAGAGTAGGAAAAACAAACAGCAGGTAGTTCAGCGTCTCAGATAAACCTACATCTGTTGCTCAGGCAAGCTCCATGGTTTGAGGGGTTTCTTTCTCTGTTTCTCCTCAAGATGATTCTCTTGTTTCCTGTCCTGACTCCCCCTGCCTGGCGAAGAAAAGTAAAAAAACCAAACCAAAACAAAAACCCCAAACCACACACAAAAAAACCCAACCCCCCCAAAAGCCCCAAACCAAACCCCTTACACAGCTTCTATTAATTCAAAGTCTTAATTCGATGCACCAAATGCAGAAAATATGGCTAAAAGAAACTCGGAGATGAAGGTTCAGTAAAAGGCAGGTAAAGTGGGAAGACAAAATGAAGTAGGCAGACAGGAGACATGAAACTTAACCAAATCAGAGCTGCAGAAAACAGAGCTTTAGTGCAAAGATGGGCAGAAAGCCAGAGGACATGGACAAGGATCTGAACAAGTAGTAAGAGAATTAAAAAAAACCAAACCCCCAAAAAACCCAAACAAACCAAAAAAACAAAAAAGTCTAGTGATGAAGTGAGGAAAGAAGAAATAGTGTAGCAGTAGAAGTTGATAAGGGAATGAAAACTTCTGAAAGCAATGGAAAAGATAGTGCAGTTCACTGCAAGACTAAATAAGAAGTGAACTTGTAAGAGCAGCAGAGGAATAAAGAATAACTCTGGGTAGCAAAAGCACAAAACGTTGCTGAAGTGGGAGAAGTGAGTATTGGTGATTATTGATGTAAGTGAGCTTATGAAACCAGGTAAGGACAAAACATTGAAAGGTAGGTGAGAAAGCAAAAGCAACATAGACAAGAGCAAACAAAATGGATTTGAAGTGTTGTGGGATGAGAGACATTCCTCAGCTTATCTCTAGAGTGAAAGGCAATACACTTGTTTACCGTGAGGAGCAAGGACACAGCATGATTCCTATTGTAGGGTTTTTGTGGGGGGAAAAAAAAATTAAGAAACCCTGCACGACTTTCTGTAAATGGTACTTGCACACCTCAAGTCTGCAGCAGTTCCCATAAGACTGACAGTAAATACATAGAAGGTTACCAAAAAAAGGAAAATTGAAATGATCAGTACTGTTTAGAATAACTTTTCTTTCCAGACTGGACAGATTGTCTCAGCCTTTCTTGTTGTTTTTTTATTTTACATAGTCTGCTGCAGTGCTATTATGGCTTTCCATGATCAAGGAATTAAATAATCAGGGAAAAGCATACAGTTATAACTCAAAGAAGCATTTACAAAACTGAAAGCCTGAAACCCTCTGCAAGTTGTTCACAGAGTCAGTTTAGGTATCATTTTGAATACATAAACGTTAATTTGCACAGGAAACACACCCTTTATAGATACTGAGGCTCTCACACAATGGCCAAACAGTCTGTTAAACCTGGGACTTGAATTTGGTTTTCCAGAAATGTATTTTGCATCTCAAAGAGAAATAAACATTAATGTAGTAAGAATTAAATGATTGCCCCCCTTTTTTTAATGCTATTTATATAAAAGACACTTTTGCCTTTTAATGCAAGAGATTAAGATGTCCAGTTACTGGCCAAATTACATCCCCTGACTCTTGAGAACTTACAGAAAGCACTTTTTTACCAATACACTGCTCCCAAGTCTGACAGAACCAAAATGAAACAAAAATAAGCCAAAAAAGAAACTGTCTTTACCAAACCAGTTCCAGTTGTTGAATGACGAAACATGAGAAACAGCCTCAGCTGGAGAGAGCAAGTTAAATTAAGGAAGGGAGGCATAGGTGCTTTTTAGTAGGGCAGGAAAATTCTTCAGGTATATAGCCCAAAGATGGTGTTAAATTTTGTTTCCAAAAAAAGTACATTCCCAGACTGTGAATGGCTCTTAGGTGTAGTGAGATGCCTGGAGGAAATAAAAATGTTTTGGTTTAAAGTCATTTCCTGAAGAGAAGTGTTTACCCTTAGCAATTAAGAATCAGCAGTAGACAACTATTCCTGTAATATCTTTGGCTGGTTTTATAAGACACCCTGGAGAAAGGCCTTGATATATTAAAATATAGAGATGTGCAATTAATAGCAGTATGGCATCACTATTATTGCAATTACAGAATAAAACCTATAAGAGTCTTTCTCTTTCAATTTTTAGTTCATATAGCTAGATACATTGTTTTGCAGTTATTCATGCTGGCAACTAAAGGGAAACTTTCTTCCTCAGAAAGCTGTGGGACAAAGGGGGCTGATCTTTAGGTGAGACTGGATGAGACCTCACCCGAAGACTGAGTCAGAGGAACATGGACTAGGCTCAGCAGACTTCTACTGTTAAAATAGTCTGCTAAGAAGAAAAATGGACGTAACATAATTTAAAAGCAGTCAAAATTTTCCTACTTGACTTGACTCTGAAAGCACGCAAGGGAGAAGAAAGTGGATGAATGATACGAGTGAGATGTGCCACACACTTCTGTCCAGTTCTGCCTGCTTCGTACCAGCAAATGCAAAAAGTGACAGCACTCTGCTGGAAACCAGTTCCAACATTCCCATTAGATTAGATTTTAATGGACTTAGATCTTAATTTGCATAGAAAAATTATGCTGGTTTGTTTAAAATAAAAGAAGAGAACAGCTACGGACTCTTGCACTCACTGAGCCAACGCTTGGTATGGTTTAAGAAGTTACTTCCCCCCGCTGTGAGGAATCGCTGTGCAGTGAGGGTCCGCAGGCAGAGCGTGTGTCCGCCTCATCACTCTCAGTGCATTTTCATGCAAAATCACACAAATTGGCAGTTTAAGCTGCACTGTGATTTGCAGGGGCTGAGGCACAGGCACACGTTCCCTCCTGCTTGACACAGTTGTAGTTGGAATAGAGAAGGGCAGGCACTGGGGGGGGAAAGATCCTCCTCCTCAGCAAGATGACTAACTGATGGAAAGTCAGAGTCCAGCAAACTGTGGGCTTTTCTTCCACAAAACCCAGGGAAAAGAAAAAAAAAACAAACCCCACCAACAATCCTATGCTTGTTATGGGTAGCTTCAGTTCTAGTTTCTTAGATGAGAAAACATCAGAGGCTTTCCTTCACTTGCAAAAAGCTATTAGCTTTTCCCTGGCAGCTGCCGCCTCTGAGGTGGAGGAAAGCTCATGCCTTTTATACGTGGCAGGCTCCAGCTCCATAGTCTTTAAAGATTTCAAAGTCCCTGAAACTGAAGTGCGACAGTGCTATGACACAAGCAGCAGAAAATCGAGGTGGCAAATTTTTAGATCTACCTTCTTTGTATTGTGCAATGCAAGAAAACCAAAAAACCTTCAGAAACCTAAAACCTACTGTTCTTCAGCAAACACGATGCATTCACTGTTCTCATACAGCAGTCAAAATGTTATCTGAAGGACATGAAGGGAATCTGTTCCAGAGTTCCAACCTCCTAGTAAAAAAACCCTGGCATTACATAAAATCACTTGTTTCTTGTTTTGTTTTTTGCACAAACCTCAGAAAACATTTGATCTTTCTGATAAGCTGGATATCCTGGCTCTCTATGAATGCTGGAAAATGTGTTTATACCCAATTTTTTTATGTTCTTCAGCATGCTTTCCTTTGCTATGTGTTTTATGCTGACTTGTCTCAAAGTCTGTCTTCATTATTTGGATTCAGAGTGGTTACTTTGAGTTAAAGCTTAGCAGGGTGGTTTTGTGTGGTTTATATTTCTACATCACCCAAGTCTGTGTATAACACATTTACTTGAAAAAAGCAATTAATCTGTGCAGCCCTGGCATCAGCAGTTATGGTGAAACTGCAAGACACTAACAAAATAGTAAAAGAGGACATTTTCCTTCTAAAATTCCAAACCAAATTATGGTGTGCAGCAAGTAATCAAACTCCAGTTTATCTTATTACAAAGCTTACTCTGGCTTGGATGTCAAATTAAATTATCATTTGCCTTTCCAGCAAGAAATAACTGTCTTTGAACTATCTGACTACAGATTATGTTTTGCAGCCTTTACGTTCTCTTTCTCCCTCTCCCTTTTCCCCTGAATGAAAAGGGGATGTAAGGGATGCCTTACATCAGTGGCAGCAGCAGCTTTGGCTGTTTCTAAACTTGCAAGTTTCTAAATTTAACAGTGTATTCTGGATGGGATGGGCTATTACACTTCTGCATGTCTTACTAATAAAGATGACTATTTTCTTAACAAACGGCTTCTACCTGTGAAGGATAAAGCTAAGTTTTCTCCTACTTAGTCTCCATGGACAACTGATCAGAGAATAGATCGGTTGATGTTTAAGGAAAGTTATTCTCAAGAAACCAACATCCTCTGTTTCTCCCCAGTTTATGTGGGTCCCCTGATGACCTCTCCATTTTGCTGGCACAGCTGTACAGATCTGCCCAGTTCATTTGCCTTCTCTGGGCAATAAAGTTTTCCCCACGATAGTCCACATTGGGATTGATGGTTTAGTCCTTTGTGTGAATAGGCTCCACACCTAACACTTTTGGCCTGAGGAAATCTGGGTAAGTCGGACTGCTACACTCTGCAAGCTCTTCAGCAACACCGTTCAGCAAATGCTTCCTGTCAGATGGCCTTGAACATGTCACTTCCACCTGCCTTAGTTTTCTTACCTGGAAAACTGGTAAGATAAGACTACTGATCTTTGGAGAATATCAACAGTGCTATCTATTAGTGGTGTTGTCTTCTCTTATTTTTATTCATATTACTCAGAAAACAACGGGAGTTTTCCAGCCGGCTGGATTTTCTCCATGCTGGCCTGGCCATCTGGAATTGGGGTGGCCGAGAAGGACGTCAGTGCTGTGTCACGATGGGAATGCTCTGACCGCCCTCCCAGAAACAGTTTCAAGTCCGTACTTCTAGGCAAGGTTTGCTGAGAGGTATAAAATACTCTGGCTTTCTGTTCTGAGTCTAGATGGATTATTGGTGAAAACATGTGGCTGTTCAGGGAGGGGGTGAAAGAATCAGAAAGCAGATTTATATTTGGCAGCTGGAGTTGTATCTGCCACAGCAAAGGCACAACCTTAGTCTAACATGTACTGAACTTCCAGATCTGAAGCAGATTTCTGAGTTCTGCCTTCCTCATTGCAGACTTAACAAATGACTTGGTCTTTTGGCTACTGTACAGCAAGAAGACAGTCTCAGGATATTAAACAGATAAAGGATCTGAGACAGAAGTTTTCTTCAGATTTTCAGATCAGCTTTCTTGGTTTCTCCCAACCACTGCTGTGTTGCCTGCAGTTTCTGAATGTTTCTTCTTCTCAGAAATGCCCTCAGGAAAAATACCAGATAAATGCCTGTTACTTTTATGTTGATTTATTGTGATTTTTATTTTTTTTTCCCAAAAAGAAATATTACTTTGCTGCCTGGCATTCAGTCCTGTGCTTCTGAACATCAAAAGTTCTACTTTAGCCTCCCAGCTTCAGCAGCTGAAAATAAAAATGGATAGGAAGGTGACTGAGCAGGCAGGTGCAGTAACAAAAATGTAGCTCCACTTTCTCCTCTGGCTATGTTTTATGTCTCCATGATTTTTGTATTCTTTCTCATTTCTCTGTGCGTTATTCTTTGCACATCTAAAAAATTAGGGGGAAAAGTGTGATTGCTTACTGTCATCCCCAGCTTTCAGTGGTAACTGTCAAATGTGGAACCCAGCAGTACCAGCTCTGCTAGAGGTGTGTGAGCAAGCCCTTCTTTGCTAAACCCATTAGTTTCAGGTGACTTTCCCCCTTTCAGTTTTTTTCTTTGCTTCTGGCCCAGATCCAGTGAGAGGCGCACATGCAGCCAGACTAGCCATTCTGTCTTTTTCCAGCTGTGATGCAGAAAGAGGTCTCCTCAGTAAGAAACATTTAGATTGTCTCTACTTAATTTGGAATAACAGAAAAAAAAAATCAAATGCTGAGGAGGGTGAGGGCTTCTAATGTACAGTAACCCTGACCCCCAAAGGTCTACAAAAGCTGCTGCTACTAAGTCAGCCTGACATGATGGTGGTGAAGACCGCAAATTTCCCTCTTTGAGAAACTTCCACATCATCCAAGAAACAGAATAGGTCAAAAACAAGTCATCCTCCTCAGTTTAGGCTATCAGTTGCCACTCTTGAAGCTGTAACACAACACGGAATAAATATTTTTGGAAAGTTTTCAGTGCTCCTGAAACTACTGTAGGATTTCTGCCACAGGGTAGTTTTGTGTTCAGCTCACTGCCAGAAATTCCTGGTCACCAGCCCTCTGAAAATTGCAGCTTCCATATGAACCTGTCAGGTTAAGGAAGGCTGATGGCTACCAGCAGGCATAGCTGCTGATAGGCAAAGAAAGACCTTGAATATCTGAGAGGTTAATGGGTGTGCTAACCACCATAAAAAGCATTTTAGCCTCATACAGAGCAGGATAGGTGAAATGGCAGGAACATTAGCCAGAGCTTTAGAGCAGGATGAACAGAAGCTGAGCCACAGGATCCGTGGGTTTCCAGGGCTGGGGCTGCAATGTGGCAACTATGCTTTTGAGTTTTGTCTGTCGGGAAGAAACAAACAAGCAAGAAACCACTAGCAGGAAAAGCCAGGAAAACAAGGAGAAGATTCGAGATGCACTGGTACAATGATGCTGAGAGGGAGCCAGAAAGCTGAGCCAGGTTGAAGTGCTGGAAAAAGAAATTGCTTGTTATTTATTTGTATTGTGTTGAGGGAAACAAAAATTTCGATATGTTCCCTAAAAAGAAGAAGGATTGCATGCAAGCAATACCTGATTACATCATGAGTTTCTCTTTCTAACAGAAACAAGTCAGCAAGACCCTGAATATTGGCTAATCATTCATGCTAACATGTTCGGGGTGGATTAATGAAGAGCGCGTTCTGTGAAATCTCATTGTGATATTTTGTGTTACATTGTGTTTTCCACCTTTTTTAATTTCTAAAAGTTCCTAGTGAAGGCATTGGCACTAGTATAATGAATTTAAGACTACCAATAATATGTTTGCTTTTCTTAGTGTTTGCAGATCCTTAGAGCGATCTATAGACTTTATAAACATCTGTGATTGGGAGATAAAAATAAACAAAGTATGCTTGTCACCAGTTGCTTTCAAATATCTTTCCATGTGTATTTCATAGAATCATAGAATCATTAAAGTTGGAAAAGACCACTAAGATCATCGAGTCCAACCGTCAACCCAACACCACCATGCCCACTTAAACCATGTCCCTAAGCGCCTCATCTACACGTTTTTTAAATACCTCCAGGGATGGGGACTCCACCACTACTCTTTCAGTAAAGAAATTTTCCTCATGTCCAATCTAAACCTCCCCTGGCACAACTTGAGGCCATTTCCTCTCATCCTGTCGCTAGTTACTTGGGAGAAGAGACCGACGCCCACCTCGCTACAACCTCCTTTCAGGTAGTTGTAGAGAGAGATGAGGTCTCCCCTCAGCCTCCTTTTCTCCAGGCTAAACAACCCCAGTTCCCTCAGCCACTCCTCATAAGACTTGTTCTCCAGACCCCTCACCAGCCTCGTTGCCCTTCTCTGGACACACTCCAGCACCTCAACGTCCTTCTTGTAGTGGGGGGCTCAAAACTGAACACAGTATTCGAGGTGCGGCCTCACCAGGGCCGAGTACAGGGGCACGATCACTTCCCTACTCCTGCTGGCCACACTGTTTCTGATACAGGCCAGGATGCCATTGGCCTTCTTGGCTGCCTGGGCACACTGCCGGCTCATGTTCAGCCGGCTGTCAACCAGCACCCCCAGGTCCTTTTCCGACAGGCAGCTTTCCAGCCACTCTTCCCCAAGCCTGTAGCGCTGCATGGGGTTGTTGTGGCCGAAGTGCAGGACCCTGCACTTGGCCTTGTTGAATCTCATACAGTTGGCCTCGGCCCATCGATCCAGCCTGTCCAGGTCCCTCTGCAGAGCCTTCCTACCCTTGAGCAGATCAACGCTCCCGCCCAACTTGGTGTCATCTGCAAACTTACTGAGGGTGCACTCAATCCCCTCATCCAGATCATTGGTAAAGATATTGAACAAGACCAGCCCCAGTACTGAGTCCTGGGGAACACCGCTCGTGACCGGCCGCCACCTGGATTTAACTCCATTCCCCACAATTCTCTGGGCCCGGCCGTCCAGACAGTTTTTGACCCAGCGAAGAGTACACCTGTCTAAGCCGTGAGCCACCAGCTTCTCTAGGAGAATGCTGTGGGAGACGGTGTCAAAGGCCTTGCTGAAGTCCAGGTAGACCACATCCACAGCCTTTCCCTCATCCACTAGGTGGGTCACCTGGTCATAGAAGGAGATCAGGTTGGTCAAGCAGGACCTGCCTTTCATGAACCCATGCTGGCTGGGCCTGATCACCTGGTTGTCCTGCTCATGCCTTGTGAGCGCCCTCAAGATGAACCGCTCCATAATCTTCCCCGGCACCGAGGTCAGGCTGACAGGCCTGTAGTTCCCTGGATCCTCCTTCCAGCCCTTCTTGTAGATGGGCGTCACATTGGCAGGCCTCCAGTCATCTGGGACCTCCCCCGTTAACCAGGACTGCTGATAAATGATAGAGAGTGGCTTGGCAAGCTCCTCTGCCAGCTCCCTCAGCACTCTCGGGTGGATCCCATCCGGCCCCATAGACTTGTGAGCGTCCAGGTGGCGTAGCAGGTCATTGACTGCTTCCTCTTGGATTATGGGGGGTTCATCCTGCTCGCTGTCAGGGGGCTGAATACCCTGAGGATAACTGGTCTGCCTGTTAAAGACTGAGGCAAAGAAAGTATTAAATACCTCAGCTTTTTCCTCATCCTTAGTGACAATGTTCCCCCCCACATCCAATAAAGGATGGAGATTCTCCTTGGCTCTCTTTTTGTCTAATACTTATTGAAAACTTCTTAACTCGTAAGCAGAGTCACAAAGCTAGCTTTACCTAGTATTTGCATTTTTTAACATATATGTTTGTGTTTTAGCACAGCACTTTTTTTTATTCCATTACAGAAATTTCTTAGGCAACTCTTGCCTTACACGTTGGAAACAATGCATCAGAATGTGTGTGAAGATGACTGCACATGGCTCAGAGAGGTTGACATCACTGCATCCTCCCGAAAGCAAAGGCAACAAAAGTTAATGATATTTGTCTCCTGCTTTCACATAGAAATATCCCAGAAGACTGCAGAGATTGCATATAGAGGGACCATTTCACCCATCACTGAAATTCATTCACCTCTGTATCATCTCTGTGCTTTGCAATGCGCCCGTTATGTGCATTAATGGACCAATAAAACATTCCTTGGTATGCTTTAATACTACAGAATATTTCTTCCTATGGTAGGTCCCAACTGATTGAAATGATTCATCTTGTTATTTCTTTTGGATGTTTCAAGATGTTTATTTTTATTTTTGACACATTTCAGCATAAGCTGCTCAGGCAGATATCTCAGCTTGTGAGCATCTTGAAGATAACAGCTTGGTTCTTTAATTCTATAAAATAGTCAGGTCACTAACAGCTGTGCATCGTGATGATCACAAAGAAAACGCCTTCTTACGAAGTATCTCTCAGAATACCTTAAAAATAACACTGAGATTACTCCATAACCGAGACATATTTGAACTTGATTCGCTGTACCACCTCTTTAATCATCCCCTTGACAGAGAAGGATTTAAACATTTAGTTGTATCAATGGTCTCTGCAGAAAAGTGGGAAATTGTATTGACGTGATCCAGTTCCTATAATGTACATGTTTTTAAGTTCAAGCAGATGAACAATTCTGCTTAAGTCAAAGAACCCACTCATGCTTAATTTTTAGCATGTGTTTTAGAAGCTTTGAGTGAGACTATAATCTTCAGACATTTCTTTCACTGTCAGCTTTTCCCCTCTGGTGTTGGATTATAAAACAACTAGAGACTAGCTCTTTGTGCTGAGGTTGGATTCTGCTGCCCTTACAGACTCTGAGCAACACTTTGTCTGGTGAGGAATTCATAGAAATCAGTGAGGTCAAGTGGTAGTCAACCTTGAAACTCTTTAATTATCATTTTCAAAGCTTTCCAGGCTGGTAAACAGGCTGCTGAGAAAACACTAACACTTGCAGACTTTAAAGGGTGCAAGAATAAATTTTCCGGAGACAGTTTTTGTATGGCACGGGCTGGAAATATGAACATAACCTCCTTCATAATTTTTAATATCTCTTAAAAATATGTATTGAACATACTGAGAAAATCTAGGAGGAATCCCTTCACTTCCAATTTATGTCTTCCCGGCACTTAAAATAGCAAGTAGTGAGCTATAATCATGGACAACTACAAGTTCTCAGTATCCTGAAGGTTTCTGGACACTTAGCAGGACTAGTTGTTGTTGGGCTGTGAACAGCTGTTACTTGCTTCTTCTCTGTTCTTGACTTGGTCCTTTGCTTGTCTGTCTTCTCTGAGGTTGCTGCCTGAGAGGTACGCAGTGGCTCTTCCTCTTCCTGTGTTCAGCCACTCCTTTGCTTTGTCAGTCTTGGATCTACTTTGCATTCCTGAAACATTACAGCTCCTCTGGGCCTTTAAAGGCCCATTATTAATTGAATCGCAGATTTCCATGTTCCTTTTGCTTTGGTTTCCTCTCTTTGACATGTCTTGGACCTCCTTTACTTGCCCCAGTGATTTTAATTTACTCTTTTAATTACTGAATTTGCTCTGCTGTCCCTTACTTCCCTTCACTAGTCCCTTCACAGAACATCAGCTAATCTAAATCAGCATAGCTCTCCTGATCCCAAAATGCTTTTTCTGGAATACTGCCGCCTGGTAGGAGGCTGTGGACCATATACACTGGTGCGTGTTGCTCTGAGAAAACAGTGCAGCATCCAGTTTGTTCGTGGCAGTTTGGCTTCCAGAAGGTGCTGTAACCAGTGTGACCAGAAATGGGTAAGGCATAGCAGCCCTGATGCTTTCTTTCAACCCCCCTCAGCCTCACCCCACCTTCTCTCAGTACTCTAACCTTCGCCTTTGTTGTAATTTCTACGTTGTGAGCACAGAATCGTAAAGCGTGGGACAGTTCAAGTTTGAAGGGGCCTCCTCCTGCCCAAAGCAGGGACAGATCTGAGATCAGACCAGGTTGCCCAGGGCTCGTTCCAGTTGAGTCTTAAAAACTTCCAAGGATGGAGACTGTGCAACACCTCTTGGCATCACCTTCCATTGCTTCACTGGCTTAATATCATCTTTCTATATCATCTTTCTGGCATGTTGTCAGGACCTTGGTGTGCTTTGCTACCATTTATTCCCTTGCTTGGTATTTACGCGCCAACTTTAGTGTATATCAACTGAGGGATATATTCTAAGCAGTACCTGATCTCTGTTAGTATTGAAATCAAAGGCAAAATCAAAGGGATTAAGGCTGTATACATTGTAAAGAAAGGAAATGCAGTCTGGACCTGAATCAGCTTCTGCTATTACCCAGATAGGTACCCAAAATATATCTCATTTTGCTCCACATAATTTGTTAGCCTGATGTAGAATTGCTATTGTTCCCTTTTCATTTAAAAACAATAAAACCCAAAATTTTCAAGCTGCACAAATGCAGTTTTAAAAAAAGACATTAATAAACATTTTTCTACATCTAGTGATGGATAAAAATATTTCTAAGCTTGGACCAGGATTTATTTAATTAAATACTAATCATCTTGTACTATTTCTAGTCAATTTATCAGCTATAACAGAGAAGTGGAAAAAAGAGAGAGCATTTTAGGGTCATGAAACATGTCAACATTTCTTAAGGAACACTGACAAAAATAGAAAGAAAAATGAAAACATCATGTTAATAATGGCAAGGATGACCTTAACATTTTGGATGCTGAGACTGTCAGTCTTTACTTCCTTCTGTGGGGTAATATTTATTTTAGTGATCATTTGAATTTGCAAAGAGAAATAAAATAGTAGGGCAGTGCAAGCTGGATTGAGGACAGAAATTTTTTGTAAGAGATCATGCTTTAACACTTTCAGCTGTGTTCCACAGCTGACTACCTCTGGAGTTATCTCACTGGATCTTAACTAGTAGCGGTGTAATGTACTATTGTATCAAAGTGATGAAGAAGCGTATTCAGTTAGTCTCTCACTGGAAGTGTGTAGCTTCACAGTACTCAAATTTATTTCAGTCTGACTGTAGGAAAGCAAACACATTAGAACACAGCTTCAGAAGGATTTTCTAAAATACAGTGAGACAGATTTTGCCACTTTTACTTATTTTAAGTAATATCTTGAATGAAGGTGGCAGGAAATGGCCATGTAGTACAGCTGTATTAACTAATTGTTTCTCTGATTTCTGGCATTATTCTTCACATTTTCCCCTCCTCTGTCAAGCTTTTATAGTAAATGATTTTGAGTCATTTACTAACATCCAACTTCATGACTTTCAGAGTCGTTATTTCTTTGTTGCAGTTGCAGTAATGCATTGTGCCTTTAAATTACAAGGCTAGATAGTAGTGTCTCAGATTCCCTTTCAATCACCAATAGTTGGTCTGGCAGAGCAGCTTCTGAAGGCACTTTATTGACAAAAAGTGGCATTTTAACACCTGTTCATCTTATTGCCCTATTCCCCTCTTTTTGCCTGTAGAGCTAAATGGAGGTCTCTTTTCGATACTACTATTATAGTAAACTATAAATAAATAAATAACCCAAATTATTCCAGGAAAGTGCCTGCCTTTTCATCCTAATCAAAAATCCTATTGCAACTTGTTTGAACAAAGCTTTGTCTCTTATCCTGCAGCACATCTATCTCATCTGGCATGGTTTCTGATTCTGTGAGGTTGCAGGTACTCTTAAAATACCCTCGATTTTGGTGCGAGTTGATTGTTTTATCAGTACTTGAGATTGTAGCCTTTTCTTTTTTCCTTCAGTTGGCTTTGTCTCAAGCCCTGGAACAAAGACCAACAATGCCTCTTACGCTTAGAGACTGCAATGTCAGTTTACAAGGCCAAATGCATTATTTTTAGTAAATGTATATGACAGCTAGTTATTGGATCAGAAAACAACCCCCCCCTTAAAAGACAAATGCTATGGAAAAAGTTGGGCATAGACTGTGCAAATTACCATGGCAGTTTTCCACATGCCCCTTGTCGAGTCCTAGAGAGGCTCCAGCAGGGGACCGCACCTCCCACCTCCTCTTGCCATCGCCTCTCCGGTTGAGGAAAAGCAGTAGGGAAGGGAGTGAGTCCCTGTGATGCTTGTGGTACATGAACACAGAATCAAGCCCTGGGGAGCGCAGCTCACCTGTGCATGTGCCTCATGGCAGGATCGGCTGTACCTGTGTCATTCCTAGCATGTCCCTCTAGCCTCTTCCTGCAGACCTCTAGTAGCAGTGACTTCAAAATTTCTCCACAGAATCTAATCCATTAGAAACTTCTTTTCTGATGTCTAACCTAAATCTCCCTTTCAGCAGTGTAGATGTTATTATTTTGTCCCATTCATTAAGGGAGGTGAAGTCCACCTTCAAAGCTCAATCCATAGAGGAAGATGAGATAATCTAATGACCGCTCCCCTTAAAGGCATATCTAAACGACTACAAATATGCTATAACCTGTCCATCAGCTGCCCAGAGAAAATGCTGCTTTGTGCTCAGTCTCTTCCTATTTAGTAGAGTTGAATGAGATTCATCTACTTTTTCAAGGCTTCACAACCCCTGGGTAACAAGTCTGAAACATTAAAACTATATTCAGGAGATGAACTCCAAGAAATATCAGATAGCACATGAGACAAATAGTTCCTATATTGTTCTGAAGAATAAAAAAAGACTGTCAGTGTACTAAGCTTTTTAAATAAATAAATAAATAAATAAATAAAAGATCCAAATAAAAAGAACTATATATATGTAAATTTTGATCTTACAGTTGGAGCCAGCCATGTTTTATGTAGCCCAGAAAGCTGCTATCTGCATCTTTTTGTGGGATCTACCTCATAGTGATTTCTAAACTTGAAGCTGCGAACTTCCTGCGAGTGTACATAAATGCAGATGTGTGTAAGAAAGCTTGGAAAACCACTGTCACAAGAAGAAATTCTACATTAAAAATGTTCAAAAAGTGAATCTGACAAATGCAGTATGTAAAGCTAGGAACCCTTTTATTCACACCCTATTTCATCCTTAAGGAATGAAGCATCACAGTAGAGAAGCTTTATGGGAAGCAGTTTTAAGCTGGCATTGATATTTTACTATCTGGAAATTGATTTCAACCTTAGACAGTGGAGCTTCCAATTTTAGTGTCTGCTGCTGATAGAGATGCAGGATCCTGACATATGATTTGGGCCTGCAGGGACTCATGCAAGTGGTTAACTTCACGTTTTGTCATGATGCCCAACAGTATCAGTGAGATGGTACTTTGTGTACAAGCCCTAGAAAGACTGGCACCATGTTGAACATCTTTCGTGAGGAGATAAGCCTCTTCCAGCCCAAAATGAATGGGCAACTGGTTCACTGATCTCATTTTTATATATATACACATACATATTTAAAGAACAAGTCTTGAAGCTTGCTGAGAATGTGTGGAGTTGGACAAGTTTATTGCTGTGGATTCATAGGCACAAGCTGAGTAGTTGGAATTTCCAGATTTTCTCAACAATTCTGCTAAAACTACTTTATTCCCTAAAGTACATAGCATTTATTCTGTGTTTTTCAGCAAAGTACAACTATTGATCATGAGATAGCATGTACACAAAAATCCTACAACAAAACAAAAAAACCTACAATAAAACAAAAAATCTGTCAGTTTAAGTTTACCAGAGGGTCAGTACAAGGAATTTTGGAGCCCTCATTAGCTGAGCTTCACACACAGAGGTTAATTCAACTTGACCCGTTGACTGACAGAGTGACAAATGCATTTAAGATGTAGTTCCATTATGTGCTTTCTTCTGTGGTGAATCCAGTGTAGGAAGTCTCTGCGCTCTCACCTGTGTCTCCCATGGAAGCAATTTCTCCCCTGTTTTTGGACTGCACTTCTCTGTTCCTTCATCTGAGTGACAACTGCTGGAGGGACCTCTGGATCACTGGGTTAGGAGTAACCCTGCAAATCACAGCTTCTACTCTACTTGCATCATTGCACTAATGCCCCAATGTGGAGCCTAGGTCTCCAAGCACCACAAAAGCCCACCTGCAGGGAGGGTGAAATGCAGCTCTGGGACCTTCAGACCTTCTTATGGCAGCTTCATCAGGGGAAGCGGGGAAACGTACCCCTATGCCGCCCCCTCAGGGTGCAGCTGACCTCATCCTACAGTTTGCTCCTTTTGAATAGCACAGTCCTGCTCCCCCCTCCTTGGATCCACCACCATAGCTTCTTGCCTTCCCTGCCCCGTCCTCCATCCCCAGGTCCCATCTGCTGATCCCAGCACCTCTCCTGTCTTTGCTCTGACAGTTATCTATCTGCACAGCAAACCGATGCAGCCAGCCAGCCTGGCAGGCTCACTCACTTTTCTTCTGCTGGGCTGGATCTCTGCCGCATTAGTGATTATGCCCTGAGGCTGTGCTTTCATGGACATTTGCCAGGGAAACACTGCTGGCTTGGGCATTTCTTTTGACAAGACTTGCTTCCCTGCTCCTGTGCCATGCCTGTTGTTGTGATGGTCCCGCTGTTTGCTGGGCATCACAAGGAACCATGATGATGATCTAGATAAAGAAACCTCCTCCCTTTTCTTTACAGTTATTTTAGTCAGAGCACTTCACTGCTATTGCTTCTCACACAGTCCTTCAAACAGCTGAACCATGGGACAGAAACTACTGAAGCCACCTAACAGCTGCCAAAGAGAAATGTCACAGGAGCCACAGCCTCAGACTGATGCTGAACAGTAGGTTGTGGTTTTGGTATTTTATTTTTTCTTAAGTTTTTGTTTTGGAATTTGTGTTATGTCATCTAATTTTGGAAAACTTTCCTTTATTTAGAACTATCAAGTTCATCAATCTAATTGGGAAGAGCCAGGCAGTACCTTTTGATAAAGCTGTGACAATAAGCCGACAATTTCCTCCTTGAGTTTTCTAGGCTTGTTAGTATCTATGCTGTGTCAGTTAATGAACTGTTTAAATCATACAGTGACTCTTATTCTCACTCACTATATGCCTTATGGGTTTATCAACCTAACAGCTTTTTTTCTCCCTTCAGGTTTTAAGAGTTCAGTCCTGACCTTTGACTAGATGGCTGCTACAGGATTTATCCTACAGTTCTACATTTTGTCATATAAACTGACAATTCAGCAGATAGCCCCGTGCTATCACAAGTACAAATGACTTGGACGTGAGGTTCACAGAAAGGGAGCGAGGATGTAGGATTTAGGAGGAGAACTAATGTGCTTCCTCTTCCCTCTCCAGCAAACATCCTTCCCTAAACATAATGCAAACAAAATTAGGAGGATGGGGAAGATTATGTCCCTAACAAGATTCATCATGACATAGTGTCATGATGAATTATCATAGAGGAATTGCAGCCAGAAAATATGCAATTAGTCATTAGTATTACAGAATACGCTATCAGGGCTTCTTCATTCTTGCAGGTTAGGAAAACAACTGGCTGGCCATCAGAGAATGAGCAAACAGTTCTCTGACACCTTCTTCCTCATTCCACATCTCCCCTCCCACCTGCTCTCATTTCTTCTCTCTGATTGCTCTGATGTCCTTTTTGATGAGGTACTAATAATAGCAAGGGTGCTAACCTACTTTTCTTCAAAATGTTAAAGTCACAGAGCATCGCCACGGTGCCAGTCAGGCAGTGGGTTACAGCAGAATGAGAGGGAGTGCACTTGCAAGTTTTCTTTGGTTTTGTTTCGCTCTTTTCATTTGTGTTCAGGGACAAAGAAAACTGAGAGTAGGAAGGGGGAAGAGGAGAAGAGATTGTTCAGAGAAGAACAGAAAAGAGCAACCAGTTGAAAACATTGCCACAAACTGTTCCAACCTGGCACTGCTTTATGTTTCGTGTGGATTATTCACAGAGTGTTTCTGAGCACACCTCTGAGGTTGATAAGATGCAGTAACAGCAAAGAAACTGGAGCCCAAACTCCATCCCCAGTGAATGAATGAAAAATGAACTCTATGGCTACAAGCTTGCATGACTTATGCCTGATGGAGGGGGTTATTCTTTTATAGCTATAGCTGTTGTTTTCCCCATTTAGGAATGTCCTTTAGGAAGAATATAGCAGTAGAGCTAGCAAGCTGCAAATACCATATTTTTGTGTTAATGGCTAGTAATCCTTCTTATTTCTTTAAAAAGCAGAAAACACCTGTTCTCTATTTAGTGAAATTTGCTCATTTTAAATGGAAAAATAAAAGGTTGTATCTCTGTTCTGCATATTGTCACAAGACAGATACGTTTAGGAATATAAACCAAAAATTTCAAAAGAGGTCATTCAACAGAAATCAAACATTTCATATTGCTTTTAAATACGTGGGCTAAACCAGGGAAGTTTTGGAATGAAATGTCATTACAACACACGTCAGAGTGATCGATCACTAAAACATTGCCCTCAATCTGCATTTTTTTGACAATGTAAGGTTCTATTTTAGATCTGATGTACCCAGCTCTCTATCACACATGCACACATGCAGAGGCTATTTTCTAGATAATTCTTACATTCTAGTTAGCCTGTACTGAA
The DNA here is from genome assembly GCF_965638725.1 of Aptenodytes patagonicus. Classification (NCBI taxonomy): domain Eukaryota; kingdom Metazoa; phylum Chordata; class Aves; order Sphenisciformes; family Spheniscidae; genus Aptenodytes; species Aptenodytes patagonicus. The sequence continues at coordinate 111,803,955 of NC_134950.1, read as the reverse complement.
AAGATGTATGAAAAAAAGACAAGTTGGCAGGTCTATTTTGTGAGTATATGTGTTTTCTTCCTATGCAGGTATGAACAACCTACATCTAAAATAGCCTCTTTGGGAAGAAAAAAACTATCCTTTGTCTTAATTTAAAGGTTTAGAAGAAATACTTATTTCTCTCCCTAAATTCAAAGAAAGGAACAGCTCCAACCTTGCACTTCGGGCAGACAGAGCTTGCCTTACTTTTTGTTTTGTACATAGCAGAAAGGCCTGATCTGTTATTAAACCCAGCTGAATGCATGTGCTTTACTTCACATAATCCTTCACTGTCTTTCTTCTATTGCGATTGCTGTGAGATAGGTTCTAAGACATTAGCCAAAAGCAGTGTTTTCTTAAGAGAAAGGCTGGGAACCACCTAATCTCTCTGAAAATTGTTCTGAGAACTCATTTATTTAGCTCAGGAATCTTCTGTCAGATGCCAATAACAGCCACAAAGACTTGAATCAGATTATGTGAAAGGACCTTCTCTCAATAAAATTAAGGTTTGAACACCTCTCTGGTATGTTGTTCGTGCCTGCAGCTCCTTGAATTTTAAATACCCTTTCCTTGGTCACTTTTGGAGATGTCATTTCCCTGGTACAGCTCACAGAAGTCCTTGAGAATATGGGCTCACTACTATCTTTTTATTTAGGAAAACAGGAAAGGCACATTAAAAAGACACACAAAAATCAGGCATATCTATTTATGTACAAGAATATTAAGAACACAAGATGGACCCCTAGAGTTTACCCACTGCACAGCCACAGCTAAGAACCACCCACATAGGAGCAACTTTCTAGGGCATCAGTACAGTGGAAAATGGAGCATGGTGCAGAGCTGCTGATGCCGACTTGTCCACGTTGTATATGACGGCACCCTGCAGAGAAGATTGTTTGGTCCTTAGCACCCCTTGAAAGGGCTTGATAATTCTGTAGCAGCTTAGGAGCAGCTGTCCCTGCTTCTGTTTCTGCAGGTAATACAGACTTTGGTACGCAAGCTTCTCTGCACTGCAATGGACAGACCATGCCTTTAGTCTCTCTGCAAAGGCTGCCCCTCCTTCCTTATCCGATTAGCTCATTTGTGAAGAACTAGTTTGTCAGGCCCTATATTGATGTTGAGCTAGTTGGTTTTGTACTGGGATATCAGCTCTGCTTCTGCTGTCTTATAGGAACTAGAGTCACCATCTGTCACATCTCCATACAGTGAATTCTGCTCTGCTAAGAGTCTGGTTATCACTGACTGCAAAGTTCACAGCACTGCTATTTCAATGAACAACCCTCATCTGGGACCCCTGTCTATACAGATGTAATTTGAATACTTCTTAGGGCAGTGTTTGTGCTCCCAAAAGCCAATCCACAATATTCTACTGATCTTGGAGTTTGATACCAAGTCCGAATCTGCTACTCATAATCTTTATGTCATTCACTCCATGGCATATCCTGCACACGTCCTCAGACCCTGTTTTGATTTCAGTACTAATGGTTCTCTCTCACCACCTTTGCACCTCCAAAACAAGTCTCACCCCCAGTGATGAAACCTAGCTGGTAGACTTTGTGATAGAAACAATATTGTCAGCTGGGTAAGCGAAGCTGACCAGAGATGCTTATATTCCATCTTCAGAGGGGAGTGGTGGCAGAAAATTCTCTCTCTTGGACTCCTCTGAGCTTGGGTTTCTATCATGATCTTAAAGCCAGCCTCATGATTTTTCAGTACTTCTATTTGCCAATCACACAGAGAAAACCTATCCTGTTCAGAAAGGAAGACTGTTTATTAGGCTGCATGATTCAAGCAAAGGCCAAACAAGAACAGGAAAGATTAGATAGACGTATTATATCCTTTTTCTAAAGAAAACATTTGTGTTGGCTACTGTCCTAAGAACTGTCAAAGTGATTGCTGTAGGACCGTACCATATGGGTTTATGATCTACTTCTCTTCAAGTGGAAATACTGTATGTACTCCCTTGAAAAGGATTGGGAATTGGTATTTTGACAGAACACCTCAGAAAAGTACTATGTCATGAAACATAGTACAAAATAAAAACAATATACTAGTTAATGGTTCTTTTATTTTACATTCTCTTTCTTTCTCGAGAAGCAATGTAGTTTCAAAGTAGCTTACGTATAAATCTCTTTTAAAAATCTCTCTTTGATATCACTCCATTTCCTCTCCTTTGCCTTTCTCTCTTTGCTTCCCGTGCTCCTTTATGGAGTTTAGCGAGTGAGATGCGAGTTACATTGACAGAACAAACATGATAAATTCTTGCTGCCCTATGAAATTTGTTCAGTAGAGTTCCTCTGCTGCTGCGAATCTTAATGCTGTTCTCAGGCAGTGTTTTCAATCTATCAGATACTGTACAGCTGCATATGTGCACCACAGCGGGAAGATTTATGGGTTCCTATTTTTAGGATTTCATGTTTTGGCACCTCCATGATGTTCATTTGCCCAAACTGTATTCTGCTAATTAAACCTTAAGACCTAAATTATAACATACTTAGGGATGTTCAGCCAATGAAGTAATACAATTGTCTGAACATTTCTTGCTTGCATGATTTTATATATGAAATGGCTTTCTTGTGAAGTAATGATAGTATAATGCCATATTTTTATTTTTGAAAGGAAAACATATATTGCTTTTTACTAATCTTTCAATACACAGTTATGTTATTTTTTGTTATTTCAATATATTTAATATATGTATACTCTTGATGTCAATGATACAATAGTTTTTAGCTTGAAAAACTCTGGATGAGGACGTTTTAAACAGACACACCGTCTTGGGGAACCTCCTTTGTAGAGGTTAAACAACAGCTGAAAACGTGGAAGTTAAAGGATAGCAGCAGGATTAGTTTTATGCCAAAATGGCATTGGCAGCCACTGGAAATTGTTGTGTCTGTAAGCTGAGCCCCAGCTTGCTTATGTTAGTATTCATCTCGCATTTTGGCACATCGTTATCTTTCATAATTAGCCGTGTTTAACAGTCTGCCTTAAAACAACACACTCAACTTGGAACTCTTTCGCCATCCCTAGCAAAGAGTTCTATTTACCTTAACATAATACAAGAAAATCACTTAATAATCATCTCATGCAGTGTCATTTTACCTAGAAACTGATTTCTCAGTTATTTAGTAAACATCGATTAATAGTATAACACAACATGGATTCTCATCCACAGATGACCACCAATTTTCTTGACTGAAAGTGTTAAGGGTGAAAATGAAATTGTTTGAAAATGTTTAAAACTTTTACATTAAGATGGTACTATTACAAAGTTAGGATTTTTTTTTTTTAATGGAGGATAACTTCAGGGCTCATGAAAAATGAAAATGAGAAACAGAGGAGAAATCCTTGATGCTGAAGACGGAAAAAACAGACCTGAGTAAAGCAGCAAGAAATGAAGCCATCCGAATTCAAGCAACTTGTGATGCGGTGAGTTTAGGACTAAGGGAGGACTAAGTTAAATTTCTCATCTTATTAGGATTATGCATATTGAATTAAGAAATAGAATATAACAGAAAGCAAGTCTTACTAACAGCCTGGAATTTCCTGGCATTGAAATGAGATGAGGGGATGGGAAAGGCTAAACTGGAGAAGGCTAAAAAGATACATTTGGAGCATGTTAAGATGTCCCTGCTTATTGCAGGGGGGTTGGACTAGATGACCTTTAGAGGTCCCTTCCAACCCAAACTATTCTATGATTCTATGATTCTATGTTAATAGAGACAGTACTTCAGTCTGAATCCGCCCTCTCCAGTTAACACACAGGGAAACCTGGACATGAATCTTTGTCGTTCTCCATTTAATGGGAAAATAGCTGGTTCTGTAGCCCTGTCTCCTTTGCTTATGGGACAATATAGAAGGCACTTGTTAAATCTTTACTTTGAGAGAAAAGTAGACATCAGAGATGAGAAAAACTCAATGGTGTGAGAAGGGAAGTAGTTGTAAAGAATCATGGAAACATTATCTGGCTAAGTGAACCAGAATTATCACCAAAACTGCTGTCTTTATTTCTGCTTCACTGCCAAGCCCTGCAACTAGATCCCTTATCATTCTCCCTCCTGGCCTCCCGCATAAAAAAAAAAAGTAAAGAAAATTCATTGCAGAAGATGGGCTCTTCCCTTCAGTCCTGAGAAGCTTAGGTAAAAATTATGCACTGCACCTTTGGGCTTTACTACCTTTTCTAGAAATCCCAGGGCTGCCACAGCCCAAGGGTAGTGATACCAGTGTGAATTCATAGAGCTGTTTAACTAACAAGGTAAAAGTGTCATGAAAGCCTTCTCTGAATCCCAGTTACTCTGCTTGGTTTTGGAACAGGTCTTTCTGAACAGAAGGAAGGACATGTAGCCCTGAGTGAGGGCATCTCTGTGAAGATGATAGTCACTCTTTTCCTCCCCCTGCCTCCCCACTGTGGTTTCCAAGGTGCTGCCGTTTGGATGACTGTATCGTGCATTTCTTGCTGTAAGGTACTGCTGGGTTGCTTTCTACTTTCAGAAGTAGGGATAATATCACCATTTTCAAGCGAACAATTTTTCTAATCCATTTGGTCGGCAGTGGTAGCTTTTCCCTTCTGGAGATGCAAAGTTTCCATGCACTGGGAACTTGGGAGCTGAAGGAGCTCTAAGGCTAGGTTATGCAACGGTATTATGCTGAAAATGACCCAAACTCCATCTAAAGCCAAAAGCAATGTATCTCTCATACCTGACAGCATTAGTAAGTTATACTGGTTTATCAGGTTCATTTTCAGGTAGTAGCTTTAATACATGAAATGTACCATACCTGAGAACATGGTATTGCTTCCTAGTATGATACTACTTCTTCTGGGCTTATACAGGTGTGTTTAGTGGCTCAAAAACTCTGAAAAGATTTTTTTTTCCCCAGAACAAAGCCTCTCCCCATTTCCCATTACCAGAATGAGAGCAAACATATTGCCTGGGTATCTCTTATACAGCTCTTTTGTTTGGAGGCTTTTGGATCTGGATCTCTTGAGAACCTCCTGAGCCTGATGACTAGCCTGCTGACAACAAGCCCGGGTGATCTAATAGACCCAAACTTCAACAAACAGGACATTGGAAAGGTGGAGACCAATAAAGATATCTGCCATTTCATGTTATGAAATTTTAAATTATGTCATTTCATGGAGATTTCAAGTCAACCATTAATGGCCATGTAATCCAGAACAATCTAAGGCTGGATGGCTAGAAAATTAACTGAGAAACTAACACATCTGAGTCTCATCAGGAACACACAGTAGTGAAAAACAGCCTTCTTGAAGGAGAACGCCTCCTATCCTGCTGACAACTGTTTCTTTCCAGAACAATGGGTCTCATGTGCATCACTGGTCAATGGTCAACAGGTTGAGGGAGGTGATCCTTCCTCCCTACTCTGCACTGCTGAGGCCACACCTGGAGTGCTGTGTCCAGTTCTGGGCTCCCCAGTAAAAGAGAGACATGGACGTACTGGAGAGAGTCCAGTGAAGGGCCACAAAGATGATTAAGGGACTAGAGCATCTCTCATATGAAGAATGGCTGAGAGAGCTGGGACTGTGCAGCCTCAAGAAGAGAAGGCTCCGGAGGGATTTTATCAATGTATATAAATATGTGAAAGGAGGGTGCAAAGAAGACTCTTTTCAGTGGTGTCCAGTGACAGGACCAGAGACCGTGGGCACAAACCAAAACACAGGAGGTTCCCTCTGAACATCAGGAAACACTGTTTTACTGTGAGGGTGACCAAGCACCGGCACAGATTGCCCAGAGAGGTTGTGGAGTCTCCCTCCTTAGAAATATTCAAAAGCCATTTAGACATGGTCCTGGGCAACTGGCTTTAGGTGACCCTGCTTGAGCAGGGTGTTTGGACCAGATGACCTCCAGAGTTCCCTTCTGACCTCAACCCTTGTGTGGTTCTGTGAACAGCTGGCACTGCTGGGTACCTCCAGCCAGCAGACACACTGTGTTTCAAAGGACTTCACATTCCAAGTGTCTGGGCTCAGTCAGTGCCTTTGAGGAGAGAGACTTTTGCCCCAGTAGAAGTCTCTGTCTCTTCATTTCCTGCATATTCACTCCAATAATTCAAGCAAGTGCTTGTTTTCTTCATTACAAAGCATGTCAGGTGTAGAATAACGCTGCAGCCCTGCTTAAAGAAGACCCAGTTGCTTCACTTTGGAAACAACTGTGGAAAAATGGCTTAAAAAGTCCATGCTCAGGTTTTCAGTGTTGGAACTTAAAGAAGTACGTGACACAGCAGTTGTGTCAGTTGCTCAGATACTTACACCATCAACTTCCAAAGAGATGGTTGCTACTTACTCATATCCATCTATTTGACTGGCAATTAGATATAGTGGGCTGGGCATTGAGATGGATGCGGCAACTAGTTATTGTTTAATTCTGGTTAGGTGACAGCACAAATCCTACCCATGTCTTTATTTTCCTTTAGCAAAATAAGAATGTTTCTGTATGTCACAGAGCTGATGTTGTGTTACTTGATATTAGACAGAGAAAATGGTAGATGCATGGTGAATACTTGCAGTATTATCAGCCCCTTATGTGTGCTACATAGTAAAGGGTTTTTTAACACAGATTTTCAGATTAAATGATCCTAATGTTCCCTTCTGTCCTTAAAAATGTGTAAATTCATTTGACTGAAGTGACATTCTTCAGGAAAGAGGGCACCTAAGAAGTGTGTTCCACAATACTGTCTACCAGTAGACTATTCCTTCCTAAATTCAAAAGTTCAGGGTGTCACTGCAATAGCTAATATCCACATATGAGGTCTATTATAAAAGCTAGAAAACTATTATTGCAAATTAGCAAGGCTAATTTATCAAAACAACATATTTATGGGTGAGAATATTTATGGCAACATAACCTATGGACAGCAAATCTGCAGAGCTGTCATTGCATCCTTGGAGATCACTAATCAAAGGTGGCAGAAGGGACCAGAGTATAAAGAATATACTTTCTCAGAGTCCCCCAGCTAGACTGTAGACAGGATTTTTTTGTGCTCTAACCTTCATCTCGTCTAGAGGTGACAGGAGGACAGTTGTTATTAGCTATGGAAGACTTTCTGTGAGTTTGGTTTGTTGGTGCTTTCTCTTTTCTGGCTTTATATCAATGACAAATAATATCTCCAGTGGCTCAGGCAACTCCTTTGATCATTATTATATTCCAGAATATATGCACCATGTGCATAAAATGTCAACAATTATTTAGCACAATATCCTGCATTGTACAATGAAAACACTGACTACATGCAGAAGATGAGCAAATCTTCACACTCTCTTTGAAATACTGTATTAAATAACCCTACGATGCCTTATTTCTATTCAAAGTCACACTGGTTGCTTCAGGGCATAATTGGTTGGTTCATTCTTCAGCACTGCCAGTTATTTTACAAAATCATAAAACTGACTTTATCTCTGTAGTCTCTGTAATGCACAGGTATTGATGGGATTATGTTTTGTGAGACTTCTCACGTTAATGACATAGACACTGAAATTTTTGCTAAATCAGGGGATGTCTTGTTTGTTCTGTGAAGATCATAGTTTGGAGAAAGTTTGTACTATGACAGTTTTCAAATCTGTTTGAAAACCGAGGGATATTTGTGTGAATTCATTAAAAACACATTAATTTCTCCGATAACTGTATCTGACTATTTTCATTTAAAGTGGAATAATTATTTGCATTACTGCTGTTAATTACATATTGCTCGTTGGCATCAATAACTGAATAGAGACAGGAAATAAAACCATGAAGTTCAAACTGATGTAAATTTTTTTAAAAAAGAGAAATAATAAGTATTTGTGTTATTTGCATACACCTATATATAGAATTTGATGCAATTACCATGGACAACATGCCCTATAAGAGCCTGCTATTAAAAGCCACATTTTTTAGACTGCTCCATGGTATATGTACACCTGCTTTAATTCTTTCATAATTATTAAATCGTTTTCAAGTTATCAATCCATTTTACATGCTAACATAAATATACATCTGGGTTAAAGATAGGACAATTTTATCTGGCATATTTAAAAAAAAATCTCAATTTTTAAATCAATTTTAAACCTGACCAAAATGTCAGCTATATTATTTTTAAAGTTACTCACTGCTTTGAGTGAACAGAAGCATGGGACTTTTTGTTGTTTCTAATATATTTCTCCAACAGACTTCAAAGCATGGCAAGAATTGCTTTTAAACAAAGGATCCCTGTAGTGTGAACAGCAGTTATCTCCATGTAATTAGAAATACATGCCTTTTTAGTTCACTAAAACAATTAAAGCAGGGTAAATATTGGGGACAAATGTACATTAATATACTTTCCTATTTAAAAGAAAAAATTAATTTTGACTGCATTGCTGCTTTCATGCTTCTTGCATAGCTATATCTTGAGATTTAAAATCCTTTATGTTGCAGATAGTTGCAATAATCAACACTTTAATCTCCCAAGACCTACATGACTTCCTTCTCATTTCAATCATCTACGGCCATTGCAGCTTATGAAGACAAATTCATATTTGGACTTTCTGTTGACTAAAATGCTTCATTAATTATGTCTACGTAATATATAATAACTGAACAGAGGTTTGATGGAATAGCTCTAAAATGTGGTTTAGGAGCCTTGCAAGAAATGCAAAAGTGAGGAGACCTCATATGGACTTTGGGAAGGTGGAGCAGAGGAACTTTGGGAATAAGGTGTAAAAGACAAGTATTTTCAGTGTCGTAATGCAACATGAGCACACATACCTTGGTGGCTAGTGCTAACAGTAGTGACAGAGGCTACAGCTTTCTCAGTCTCTCTTGGTAACTCTGTGCTGAGAATTGATAGTCGATGACACCAGAAGACTGCTGCAGAGGCTCCTAATGGTTTCTATTGGCTCCTTTGCTATTTAGACTTGGGTGATGCTGGAGCAGGAATGAAAAGAAGCTTCTACGTTTTACAAGAATAAATTATTTTCTGAAAAGTGTCTTCAACTTGACTGTGAACAAACACCTGAAATCTTGAAATGCTCACGAACTGATAATCAGAAAATGTTTGTGAATTTAATAATCGTATGTATTCAGTTTGCCAAACAGACTGCTCAGAAGAAATAAAAGTGACACTGTTTTTATAATATTTTTGAGTCAGAAATTTGTCAGGACTGCATATTTCTCACAAATATCTTTACTTGTTACATCAGCATTTCCCAAAAATTCTAAATTTCCTGCCTTCTAAGTAATCTTTGTTATGGAAGGAGAGCCTTAAAAATAGAGGGCCTTCAACATGAAAGACTATAGATCAGTCTAAACCATAACAGGAATTAGGTTCACTTGCATTGGTTTTGCTAAGCTATTTCCCCAACCCCATTTCTTTGATCTATTCCTTCCTTCTCCTCATATCCCTTTCCAGCTTCCCCTTTTCTACCACATGCAGTTGTCTCCACTGTTAAGGTTTTTCAAAGGCTGCATCAATTTGCAGTCCTTCCTGTGTGAAAAAGTTACCTCATGATGCCTATCATTCTTTATCTACCACTTCTGAGTTTTTCCAACAGGTGGTAAAAGAGGACTACACCTAGATAAGGTCCGCCAGGTGTTGGTAGCAAGAGCAGACTGCATCTCATTAAGTTTATTGTATGGTTCCCACAGAAATAATTTAGCAGAGTAAAGATTTGTAGTGTTTGTGAGTGATTCTAAATCAACATAAATGTAAGAGAATTGAAACTACTGTAGCAAATGCACCTTGATGAATATCTTTAAAATTGTGGATTTGAAGAGTGGTCTATACTGTGATGATACAAGAACTGAAAGAAGATTGTTTTGTGACCTCCCTGCACAGTCACTGTCTTCAAAGACAATGAGTGACTTTTTTTTTTTTTTTTTTAAATCATATATATGCCAATAAATACATTTCAGGTTAATTTTTCTGGTGCCACCCAATTTGTCCAACAAAATCCAAACTACACTCCCAGTTGGACTAGCTGGGCTTTCTGAATCAAATTATCACTGGTGGGTTGTGACTGAAGAAGTTACAGCATCACAGCCATTTGCTTGGCTGCTAACAATTGTTAATCAACCACTTAATACCACTTGCTGACGTTAACTTTGATACCAGGCAAAACAAGTTAATCTCTGTAAGAGAGAGCCTCTCACTCAGTTAGCTGGGAATATATTTACAAGGCATGAAAATAGTGTGTCAAGATTTCAATATCGTTAGTAAGCATTATGGATGAGGAAATAACCCTTACCAGACATGTCAGGAGGTGATTTGCTCTCAGTAATGCAGAGGGATTACAGTGTACAAAGAAATAATGTGCTTTGAAACTTCAGTAGGAAAAGAATTTTTTTTCTTGAGGGAAAGATGTGCATGCTCTTGTGAGTTAAATACGCTTCAGCACAGGGCAGAGAGGGTTGGAGGGAAATTCAGTGCATGCCATAGAGAGCTGCAGTGTATTTTTGCCCCGTAAAGGGGTTGTACATGGTACGATAAGGAATTTCAGGGTGTGTGACTGGACTGGGGGTGACAAGGGTGTAGAAAAGAGTTACAATTTACATCTGCTGTACTCCTTTCTAGTTTGGCTGGGTGTATGGAAAGTAGCCGTGTTACCTGATGCACCAGAGAGTTAAAGAGGACCTCAGAGTCCTTGAGACAAATGCCACAAAATGTCCCAGTAGGAAACCCAGTTCTCGCCTGCCTGTCTGTCCAGCGAAGGCCTGAATGGTGCATGCTCATGGTGGGGTCTTCATGTTGCTTGAAAACTGTTGCCAATATACATGTTTAAACCCACTGCTGAAATGTAATACTGGGCTTTCAAAGATTTACAGTGTGCTGTGTGAAAGTTGCTCTGAGAACTTCACTTGGAAAGGGATGTTTTTGGATTCTCTTGCCGTATTTCAGATTGGTTGTCAGATATTACTACAAGATCTCCATGAATTTTCATGGTGTCTGCATTTCTCAGGGAGAAACAAGAAAACCCTAAGCCTTAAATCTTCTTGCAGCTTTCTCTGTATCAAAATATCAACGTGACACAGAGCTGTCACAGGTGTCTATGAAGAAACACAGTTCTTAATGAACTTGAACCACTGTTAAACAGGTTAGTCTTCCACAGCAGTGAGTGCAATTTCTTTGGGCACTGTAATAATGGAATGCATATGCTAAATCTGACCTGCAGATAAGGTGATTTTTATTAGAAAATCATCATTGCAGTATTTTAAGTAGGAGCGATACAAATGGAAAAAGAGAAACAGTAATCTAGCAGTCTAGATAGGAGTTTGCACATGACGTCATCCTAAAATATTTCAGTCAGGAGTAGATAAAGATGGATGATATATTTTAGCTAAACACATTTTTTCCTGCCATAAGAGGTAGATGTAGCTTTAATGACCCATTTGGCACGTTTGATTTCTTTTTTCAAATTCTTCTTCTGAAATGTCCTTAAACACTCCCACCTACCTTCCAGTAGTAGTTCGCTGTTTTTAAACAAGATGCTCTAACCCGGGAATGCAAAAGGATGTTTCCTTCTGAACTGAACTAAAATCAGTTAAAATGTTTCACTCAGACTGAAATTTTTTATGATGTTTGGATTGATTTTTATTTTCAGGCAAACTCAAAAGGATTGCAAAAAATCAAACCTGCTAGTAAATGAAAAGAAACTCCATAAACAGCTTAGTTATTCACCTGCCAGAGTGTTAGAAAATTACTACTGTTGTGGTGACGAGATTGGGCTAGTGTCTAGAAGGGAAAACAGGAAGGAAAGTAGACTGCAGATCAAATAAGTAGGATACTGAAAGAAAAGTCAGGAAAATTCTTCTGCTTCTAATGGAAGGCTGCAGGAATTGGGCTGGCCCTAGAAAGGCTGAGATAATGATAAAAGTGGGTGTAATACAAGGCTTTAAACTGTCGAGGTCTGTTATATGGTTAATCAGTTCAGCCTCAAAATGCATCTGGAAAGAGTCCTTCTAATCCCCTCTTCCAGTGGCAAACCAAAAAATAATCCAGACTTTAAAAAATGTACAGATCCCACTTCGATGTATGTGTGTATATCTCTTAACTTTCATCTCTGATAATCAGTTACTGCTGGAACCTGGATTTTGAAAGACCAATATATTTTTGTATTTTATTGAGATCACAGGATTCTGAAAACCTGGCCCATAATCTCCTCTGTTGGTCAAACTGGGTACAAGAATACTTTCAACATTATATATGTTTCTAACTATTTGCTAACAGGTGGGTCCTAGACTACTAAAAATGGGAGTATTTTAAAGTTTTGAGTTAAAGACTGATAACCTCATATTCCTTATGAGTCATTCATAAGAGTTCAGTGCTACAGTTAATCAAAATCTATGGAAAAGCATAATTCACAGAATGTAAGCAGCCTTTAAAAAGAGGTCAAATCTTAAGTTTTTGAAAGGGCTTTTGTTTTTGTCTTTAAATTGAAAAAGAAGAACAGACAAAAACCTCTTGGGTGAAGTTTAATTAAAGGTGATGTGAAGCCAAGTGCAAATATATCTTCTGCGATTAAAATTTCTGCATCTTTGCACAGGACGGGTACCCAGTGCCATGTTTAAAATGCAGATTATTAAGTCTTTCATTAGGCAACCAATTTGGCATCCAATTTGAAGTCAGTGCAATCTCTGCAATTAACTGTAATGAAACAGGTTTGGACCTTAGTTTTGTTGGTATAAGCAAAATAAAATCTGAATCCTACCCTCTATCTGTGTTAAATGTTCTCCTTGGATGGGGCTGAAGCTGGAAGTGCAATTGTCTGGAAATTCCCTAACATTCAGTTTAATGCACCTGGGATGTCTAAGTTTCTTGTTATTGTGGCTGGCTTTTGAAGAGGGATAGTATCTTCTGAATTCTGCCTCTAGTTTTGTCAGAGGAGAATATTATCATTGCTGATGGGGAAAATGAGGGAAGAGAAAGAAAATGACTCACCCAGCATCTGACTGTAAGCTCAGCAGTTTTTAAAGCTTTAAGCATGGGATTACTTAAGAGTGGTGCAGGAGGCAGGCTGAAGCCTTCCGCGGGTCCTGTGAGCAGGCTGGGTGCAAGCCAGCTCTGGTGCTGGAGCCCACAGCTGTGTCAGCGTGGTGCCCTGTCTGAGGCACAGGGCCTGATGAGCCATCAGCACATCACCAGGAACCAGCTGTCCCAGAGCATGAGCATGCTGCGGTGCAGACATGCTCTGTCTCTGATGCTGAGGAAAGCTTGCCGCCTGTGGAGCTGCCTGGAGAACTTGCTGTATGGTGCAGTGGGTGCACCAGCTCTTGCTGAGATACTGCTTACGGTTCCTCTAGCAGCCTTTTGGACAACTGAGCTGTTTGACACTGTCAGACACTGATGCTTAGGAAATGGAGGCAAGACATACATGTCCTGTGCAGCTATATGTTTTCTCCCCCAAGTCTCTGAGTAGTTTTGGCCTGATCCTGCTGCAATTAAAGCGATTTCAGCTGGGTGCCGGCTTATCTTCACACAGATGTGTCAAAGACAAAGTGCAGTGTGGTTCAGTCAAGCCACTAACATATCTCAGTCTGGGTGGGGTGTGGACTGGGAGCAAGACCAGTGTGGCCACTAAAGGAGGTTAAAATGGCCCCTCTGTAATGCAGAATCATTTTAGAGAAATTAAGCACACGAGGGACAACAATGCACAAAGAAGACCTCCAGCAAATTATTTCCAAATTAAGACTGTAGTTAACAGAATTAGCAATACAAATTAAAAAAAAAAAAATATTCTCCCCAAGCTCTCATGCTGATTGTTCTTTTATAGTGTTTTAATGCTTAGGAATGAAATAAAAAGATTATTAGTTTATAAGTGTTAAGATCAGCAGTGACATTACGACTAGTCATTACAAACTGCCTTCACTTGTTGGCTGTCCTGACATCGTCAGTTGTGTTTAAACAGATAAGAATTAGCAATCCCACACTAAACAGAACAGTAAACAGCAGGACTGTCTTCTGAGATTTAGCACCGAGCCACAGACTGTTAATGGGAGAACGGAAGCTGTGAGAGGGAGCAAGTCCTGTTCCAACTGCTAATTAATCCGATATATAAATCCTCAAAGAGAGATCTTCTGCCCAACAAAATGAGGCTCTTGTTTTCATGGAAGGTGCTTTTCTAATAGCAAAAGAGAAAATAATAATAATTAGCCAGTTGACTTGGAAGGCTTTATGTGGAAAATACACAGTGTTATGTGTGAATACGTTGCCAAATGGAGAGCTTGCTTTATTTATTGGAGTGTTTGGAGCAACAAACTAGAGACTTTGCATATTAGATTGCAATTTGCATATTTACTCAAATGCTTTGCCTTTTTTCTACTGCTTACCCTCCCTTCCCTCAGAAACAAACCTACAGCAGAGCAGCCACATTTCTCTGAGCCAGTTTCATCTGCTGACATCAATGGATTTACACCACAGATGAATGTGGCTGTTTGTGCCTCATCCTGGTAATGATGGCAGCTGTTAGGCTTGACCGTGAACTCAAGAATCCCATCATCTGTCACTGTGTTTGTCTTCCCAACAGGGTTTTTGTGAAAACAGTTATGCTGGGAGGACAGCGCTGAGGCGTGCACAGCAGGCCTCAGCCTTCTGCTCAAATCCAGAACAAAGGTGCAAAGCTTTCTCTTGCATTTTCTTGCTAGTGTGTCCTACGATCCCAGACAGAAAGGGGAAGAAGCTGGGCAGAGAAAACACCCTCACCAGAAAGAAGGCAGCTTCAAAACAAAGTTTTGGATTTATTTGAGGGAGGAAACTTGGTGAGTTCAGGTTAACCACAAAAGAAGACCCTAGGCAGGGCACAGGATGAATTTAATAACAGTGTATGTGTTTATGTATCTGTGTCTGTATACGTCTATGCACATTCATGACCAACGTTGCTCCTGCATGTTTGGTTTATTTTTCGTTGTGATGTCCATTTTAATTTCCCCCCATTCCCTTCCTAAGAATTTGTTCTGTCCTGTCTCATCTAGGACTATTAGTTAAGAGGAAATGTCAAGGTACAGCATGTTAAACGTGCTGTGTATTTGTGGCTAATGCACTGCAAACACGCAGAACGAAACAGAACACGGAGAAATGCACTAAAGCACTACCTCTTCCCTAGATTCACAGAGTAATCTCATTGCCCATCCTATGTGCTGTACCAGGGTTTTAAAGACATGCAACGCATTGCTAAGGATGACACACTCAACTTTTTTTGACAGGAACAAACACCTTGTTTTTAGCTGATCATCATTTTCTCTTTTCTTTGACTGCTCTGATATAACTCAGCTGGAAAGATAATCCAAAGGGAGATATTTTAACCTAATTGCTAGGCAAATTTGGCAGTGCAGGATGGACAAGGAGAATTTGCTTGATCAGCAGAACATCATTTGGAGCCTTAAATGCATTTACTCAGTTGAAACACTGAATGATGTGCAAGTCAAATGTTTCAAATGCCATTGTGTTCTAACCCTGCCAATAGTCTGCTGCTTCTTGTTGAGTGTTTACATGGGGCTGATCGAACAGTTTTGTTTCTGAATGCTAACTCTTTCAGCACTATCTTTTACCTTAGCTTTTAAGAGCTGTTACTAACTGTGTAAAAAATATATTTTTGCTCAAATATACCTGTACTAACTGAAGTTACTGAAGAAGTAACTACTGAAATCTTGTATCTTCTGTAGTCTTACTAGAAGCTTTAAGATGTCTAGATATCATTTCAAACTTCCTGATTTCTATCAGAAATGGTTAAATTCTTGCCTTTATGAAAATGGGTCAATATAAACCTACCCAAGGCAATACAACAACACGAGTAGATGCAGGCAAACTCGACCCACTGCCAGAGAACTGTGAGTATGTGGAACTGTGCTGCCATTAAGTTTGACCACACAAACCCATGCCGCAAAGAACTCACAATTAAAATGAGAGAACAAGTTATAAACAAACAGGATTTAGATTTTACAATGGGCTTTAGGAGTGAAGAATGTAACTTTCTTTAAGAATTTCTCCTATTTTGCCTTCTTTGTAGTCTGTTCAGAACTGGTGGTGTCTCACAGGCACAAAACCAGGACAGCACAGCTCCTTCTGCATATCAAATTTATACCATCACATTCTAGACAAGATAATCTTCTGTCATGGAGCAGTTTTTATGCTATGCTGATTCATGAACAGAGTTAAAGAAAGGGCTGCGTCAGCAGGCATGCCTAGATTTGCAACACACATTTTACTTCCTTGTGGTTTATAACACTGTCACACACAATTGAGACCTTTATAAATTCTTCTACAAACAGGCTTCCTGGACTAGTAGAAAAGAAGATGCTGCAAGGTACCCAGAAATGTGTATGATAAAAGCCTGGGATCTATCCCCTAGCACAGCACAGTCCATCTCACTACATGAATGCATTTTAAACATACTTGGACCCAGCATCGAAAACTCAATCTGTTTAAAGACCTTCAGCAGCTGTCACTGCCTTTCACTTCACAGCGAGCCACATTCACCCACAGAAAGAAGATGTCAAACACAATAAAAACTTGCAAAGAGCAACAAAGCTCTAAAAAAATCAAAATAGACCTTCATTTCTTTAAAAAAAAAAAAAAAAAGGAGGCGAGGTATTGTAATTAATTTATTTTGTTCAAAGAGTGTCCAAATCAGTGACTGTGCATTCTGCATTCTGGTTGAATGCTGGTCTCTTTGCTCAGTTCAGCACTCACAATTTCAGGGTTTGAGGGTGAGCAGGTGGGATAAGATCAGCTAGTATCACAGCAGCTGTTCCTAGAATATCTCCTGGAGCTTCTTGCATGAATGTAGTGAATTGCACAGTTTAAAAATGTGGATTAAAAAAATATTCATAAATGGCAGACTTGAGCAGTAGCTCATGGGTTGCTTATCTATTTGCACCCTGTAATAATAATGTTTACGCATAAGGCTAAGAATGGGGAATGCTGCCGCAGTTTCCCCTTTTCTCCATCAGTTACTGTTTCCATCCAGTACTCCGGTGATGTGTTTGTGATTGAGCCTGCCAGCAAACTGTTCAGACTGTCTCTCCATTCAGGATATCCTGGTGTCTAGGGAGTTAAGAGGACAGAAGTCTATCATCTCTAATCAGGCTCTGTGGCACTCGTTTCCTTGATTCTGCCAGTTTCAGAAACACTCTCCACTGGAGCTGGAAGGAAAACCTCCATCTCTTCCAGTCCTCCAGGTCCTGGCCCAGAAACTTGAATAAAGCATTTACAGTGAACTTTTCCCAATCTCTTGCCATTTCCTGCCTCACTTTTCTTACAAACATCTTCTGTCAGACACATAAATCTTTTCCCAGCTTATTTGGGCAGCTCCTTGGAGGCTCACTGTAGAAAGAAACAACTCAGTCATTCCTTCAACTCTCTGAACTTCCCTCTTGTGTGACCTGCAATCTTCCAGTTTATCCAAGGGCTGCAAGGCAAGCACTCAGCTGCAGCTGAGAAAGGGTGTTACTTCTCCGTTAAACTTTTAGAAGCTGGACAGCATTGGATATGTGTTCTCCTAATCATTAATCTGGAATACATGGCATGTATCATGAACTGAGACGGCTTTTAAAGCAGAACTGCACTCTTGTTCCCTAAATCCTTTTTTTTTTCTCCCCCCCCCCCCCCTTTTTTTTAAGCAAATAACAAGGGACAATGAAATTCTGTTGGCCTGGTGAAAAAGGATTTCTAGGATTTTTTTTTTTTCATGACGAGATTAAAACACTACAAGGAAAGCCAAGTTAAACAACTCTTTTTGCTCTCTAGATAAATATGGCCAAAATTTGGAAAAAAATCACTTGTGCAAAATAAAAATTCATTTCCTTGTTATTTACTGGTCCTTCTACTGCTTTCTGTTTCTATCCCTACTTGCATATTTCAACTCATATCAGCTAACTTTGAAGGAATTATATGATGTGAGCCAGCAATGTGTCCTTGCAGCAAAGAAGGCTAGTGCCATCCTGGGCTGCGTTAGGCAAAGTATTGCCAGCAGGCCGAGGGAGGTGATCCTGCCCCTCTACTCTGCACTGGTGAGGCCATACCTGGAGTGCTGTGTCCAGTTCTGGGCTCCCAAGTACAAGATAACCATGGATGTACTGGAGAGAGTCCAATGAAGGGCCATGAAGATGATTAATGGTCTGGAGCATTTCTCATATGAAGAATGACTGAGAGAGCTGGGATTGTTCAGCCTGGAGAAGAGATGGCTCAGGGGGATCTTAGCAATGTACACAAATACCTGAAGTGAGGCTGCAAAGAAGATGGAGCCAGGCTTTTTTCAGTGGCAGGACAAGAGGCAATGGGCATAGACTGAAACACAGAAGGTTCCCTCTGAACTTCAGGAAACATTGTTTTACAGTGAGGGTGACCGAGCACTGGCATGGGTTGCCCAAGGATGTTGTGGAGTCTCTATCCTTGGAGATATTAAAAAGCTGTCTGGGCATGGTCCTGGGCAACCAGCTCTAGGTGACCCTGTTTGAGCAGTTGGGTTGGACCAGATGACCTCCACTGGTCCCTTCCGACCTCAACCCTTCTGTGACATAGGTGATTGCAACAGTTAGACATTGGATACAATGAACCCAGATCCCTGCCAACTCCACGATCCTACTGAGATAGGCAATTCAATTTCAGCACCTTTTGCTCAGTCTAAGTGGACCTACAGAACCTTTCTGCAACGGTGCAAAAAAGTTGTTTCTTCAATGAACATCCAAATTCTTAGACATAGCTTAATGCTAAAGGCATGGTTTGATGAGCTCATGTTACAGGCAGACCCAAGGAAATATGGATTTCCCAAACATCCGTGTGGGTGGTACTCAGAAGAGTACCCATACAAGAAGGAGGCTTTGACACTTCTTTTTGGTTTTGTCTTATATCAGGAGAAGCAATAGCATGACATGACGTGATGGCAGTGAAATGCTCTGGGCAGCAGGCTGTAAGGGAGGAAAAAAAGGATGAAATCTTAAGTTTTCCCTCTATATGTCAGTATAGGTGGGGCTAGAAAAAAGTATTCTTCACAGAGGCATATCCGAGATGTTGTTTCACACTGCATCTAACCTACATTCACACAGGTTGATGCCAAAAGGCACAGTCCTGTTCCCTCTCTTTTCTTCCCGAGGCATATGTTCCTGCCTCCCTTGAGTCAGTTCTGGAGATCATGTGGCTGCAGTGAACTCAAAAGCTCATTGATCTCATGAGTAAATGAGTAATTTTTTTTGGCAGGCTCATTTTCTTTTGGATTAATTATCTGACCCCATTTATCCAACGGCAGTGTGATTGCTAGAGCCAATGAAAAAAGAAGCAACCGTGAGTAGAGCAGGGCCACACCTTCTGTGATCTATAATTAGACCAGACTATAAATAGTCCCATTAGATCTAGTGCGAAATCTCAGAAGAAAGGGAACTGCAGGGGAGGACTTGTGGTTTACAGAGTACTTTCCCAGGGCTTTGTTTGAGCTGGTGCAGCTAAGAGCTGCGTCTGACATAAGGCAGCAGTTTTGGCTACCTGTGTTATCCTGGCAGCTGAGGCTAGAAGTGAAGGCAAAATGACATCAGGGGATTTCGGGGGTGAGAGGCAAAGGAGGTGCATGCTGTTGATTTCTGAGGGAGAAAAGGGAGGTGTAAATGCAAAGGACAGATGGATAGGTCCAAAACATGTCTATTTTATGTCTGTTTTGTTATGTTTCGGAAGCATTTCTGTTAATACCATACAGTGGAGAGAAGTTTGTATTTATAATATGATACAGATGTCTGAATCAAATAACTGTGCTCATTGGTGTTGAGGTGAATGCTCACCCTAAAGTAAGGCAACGAAGTGTATGTGTGGAGCTATGGGGGAAAAATAAGGACAAAAAGGCTTTGCTTTTACTTGAAAATCAGTGATGCTTTTATATGTTTCCTGCATGCCAGAGAATTGTATTAGCTGTAATGTTGTGGACCGTAACTAGAATATCTGGTGAAATGGAGGCTGTCTGGAAGGAGTTTAGGGCAACAAAACCAGCTTGGAGCACAAGGTCCAAGGTAGCTTGTACTGAGTCCTGCCAGCCAGTGAGGTTTGACAGTCACAAAGTGTCAATGCAGTAGGCTACACAATGGCCTTACCAGAGGAAAGGTCTGTGAAATAGTGTTAGTCATAATTTAAGATAGTATATATTATTCCATTTACCTGCCTTTTATCTACTTTTCTTCTTTTAACAAAATATTGCTTAAGTCAAGTCATTCATGTTTGTGAGTGAGGAAAATAATTTCATGGAGCATCATAAGGTTTAGCTTAATTTCCCAGCTTTTTGACCAGACAAGAATCAGTGGTTTAGAAGCATCCCCTCACTTGGTCCTGTTGCTACCAGTTAAATCCTGACAAAAGCAGGTTACACAAGTAAACCTAAATTAGTACGTTATGTCTACTGCTATGTTTCAAATAAATTCTACTACTGGTACTTAACCTAGCAGATAAAGAAAAAGCACTGCTAGACTCTGTTAGGTATAACAGGGTCCTGCCCATCTCATACTGCAGGCTTCTGGACACCTCTAATCAGTGTGTAACTTAATGCAACAGTGGCGTGCTTTGGATCATGCAACTGTTGAGTTTTCAAGAAACTTTAATAGTTTAGTAGAAATATGAGTTTAATAGAAATGTTTCTATTAAAAGAAAAGGAGAGCAAGAAAAAGCAGAGTCTTCATTCCAGTAGTATATGTGCCTGCCAGTTTGTTCTATTGAATTTTATGTGCTTTATAATCATATTTTATACAGTGGTAATTGAGAAGAAAAAAAGTGTAATATTTTTCTTTGACATCTTCTTGTAGATATTTTGTTTTACTAAATTAACTCCTTACCACAGTGTGGAGAGACTAAGTAGGCAGTTGTTCAAATATTGTTCTCTTTTTAAAAATAATAAGCCAACCTTAGCTTCTACTTTGGATTAAAAAGGGAGCTATCAGAAAAAAACAAAAAATAATCATAAAGGCCTCAGCTACATCTGTTTTCCCCACCCTGCATTAGACTGGTATTGCTCCCTCTGTGGAATAGCCCTAAGAATACTGGTGGAGATGCATGCCTTTTATCTACAAATGTTTTTACTACATTATTGTCTTAGCCCTGTCAGTGTGGAGTTAAAAAATGGTCCTGAACACTGTGTTTCCACTAGCACTTGTATTGATGGAGTCACAGTAGACTTCACATTGATAGGGTAAGGAGAAATAAAGGGTGGTTTAGACAAGCCCGAGGGTCACATTATGCAAATGATACATGCTCATTAACCTTTCACATAGCTGAAAACATTTGTTACCTTGTTACCTATTACCCTTTTTCCTTCCTCCCTGTTCCCCAAACTCGCAACCCCCTCTGACACTTCTCGTCAAAGATTAAATTTCAGGGAACTACTGCCATTGGCCCTCTGATCATTAAGATTTTATTACTCTCAGAATATATAGCATGATACATTTCCTGGTAGACTGCTAAGTAATGCTTTCAATAATTAAAAATCCATAAATAATTAAACCACAACATTATATTTGTCAACATAAATGAACAAACTATGTCCTGTGAACAGCATTCTGAACAGATACAAGCTTACAACACACAGTGGTGTGTTCAATAGCTGTATTTAGGAATAAATCTTCCTCTGTTAAAACAGATTTTTATTCATTTATCCAAATAATGGGGAATGCAGTGATTCTCAGCAGATATCACTGTCATCAATAAAAATTAATTTTTATTTGTATTATAGCTGGAAGCAAAAAAGCCCCATATGAGACTAGGGACCCATAGGGATTAGCACTTTATGAATAAAACATGAGAGGATGGACAACTTGTCCTGAAGAGTTTGCATATGGGATAAATAATATCCACAAAGTCTTGGAGAAGATGCAGAGGTGAAGGGCGATGAGCAACTTATGACCTTTCAAAATAAAGTCACATGAAATTCACAACTTGGGAATACATGTAATAAAAAGGGTAGATGTGGTCAGTCAAGAACTGAGAGGGCCTTTCTGAAGTTATATAAAATGAAGGGATTCAAAACTGATCCTCCTATTTTTTTTAAATGTGATTACATTTAAAAAAAATAGGAGGATAAAAAAGAACTTTTTTGGGGTAACATTTGAAAAACATCCCAATTTTTTTCACCTAGATCTAGTAAAATCATATGGGTAATTGTGCATATGGAAGAATAAAACCATATGGGAGAAACCTTGAACAGAACTTAGAGGATTTGTGATGAGCCCCACTCAGCTTTGACCATCCACTTCAGCAAAGATGTTTGAAAAACAAATCTAATTTTCAGGGTTTGCCTACAAAGTACTGAATCAAATTATGAAGGAGATCAGAAACAGGTTATCTGAAGTTTATCCAGTCCTTTTTAAGATGTTTTCCTGGCCTTTTCTTTCACTGAAATGACATTTTGTCATTTTTTAGTATTCAACCAAAATATTCCTATCACCATTGGCTCTTTCTTGGATTTACTATATGATACTTCATCTGGTCTTTCAAGATCATCCTAAAGAAATTAGACACCTTAACCTCTTTAAACTTTCTGAAAATCTTAAGCATCCTTTTTGATTATAACTTACCTCCCACTTTTCTTTCAGAGGAAAAAATCACCTCTTTCTCTGATCATTTCTGATTTTTCACCTTCTTTCTCCTGTGTGATGCTTTTGATCCTATATTCCTCCTTTCAATAAATCCCAGAACTATCAAGTAACTTTCTGTATTTTGTGCTTGTATGAATCACCCATGGCATTTCATCAGTAGACAGTGCACTTTTCAGGTCTGCAGGTCTGCTTGACCCAAAACCATTAAAGAATGCTCTGCAAGACCCTAATCACTGAGTACTTGCAGGAAATATTTCCAAGGCTTGTCTAGACCTGCTGCAGTCCTGCTGCTGGAAGAGAAAAGCTCAAGCAGGAAAGTTTAAAACGTTCTTTTACAAAAGAATCTTCCTTAAATTAATCAAAATCAAGAAAGAAATGTTGTGTTCCACATGCTTAGAGCTCTCAGACAATTCTCTTTCCTCTGACCTGCTAACGTTAAGCCTTTGTTTGCATACTTTAGGTGGAGAATGAGAAGGCCTTTGCATAAAGGGAAATGGAATCCATGTTTGAAATATGAAACAAGGAAAGACTTCTGAAAGTTATCTACATAAAGCATAATGTAAAATTTAGCAAGAACAAAAATATTGAACATTTTACTTTGGAATAGATACAAGGAGAAACTTTTTCATCAAAAAGACTTTTACTTTTGCACAGACAACTTCAGATGTCTATGATGTCTTTGCAGTGAGACTTCAAAATCCATGAAAAACAAGTGAACCATCTCAGAATTTTTGGTGGCCCAAAATAGTCACCTTTGCTGAAGCTTGTAGGAACCATCAAATATAGTGGGATGAAAGGAAAAAGTGATATTTAAGAGTATCACTACTAAGTGGAAGTGGAAAGGTTAAGGAGTATCCGGAGTGTGAGAGGGAGATAGATTGGTGGAGCCACACCTTATCATCCCTGAGGCAAAGGCAGCAGATGGAGGCTCCACGAGAAGCAGAGGATCCCCTGCCCTCTTGCCACCAGGTAGAAAGAGGGGACCTAAGTGATGGGGGGAATGGAAACAGGTCACTGCTCAGGGTGCCAGGCGAACGCCTGCCCGGCCTCCCTCACCTTCCCGGTTGCCCTTACACAACAGATATGGGGCCCTGGAACTTGAGGGCCAGGCAAACAAGGATGTAGATGAAGGTCCATCCAGGAGGTTGCCTAGGGTGAGGCAGTCAGCCCCACGCATTATGACTGCCGCTGCTAAGAAAAAAAGGAGGGTAATGGTCATAGGTGATTCCCTTCTGAGGGGAACAGAGGGCCCTATATGCTGACCGGACCCATCCCACAGGGAAGTCTGCTGCCTCCCTGGGGCCCGGGTCAGAGACATCACTAGGAGACTCCCTGGTCTGGTACGGCCTTCCGACTACTACCCACTGTTGGTTATACAGGCTGGCAGTGATGAGGTTGCAGAGAGAAGTCCTGCAGTGATCAAAAGAGACTTCAGGGCACTGGGGCGACTGGTTGAAGGATCGGGAGCACAGGTAGTGTTTTCCCCAATCCCTACAGTGGCAGGGAAGGATACTGAAAGGAACAGGAAAACACACCTGATCAACACGCGGCTCAGGGGCTGGTGCCATCGGAGGAATTTTGGCTTTTTTGATCATGGGGAGGTTTACATGACACCAGGCCTGCTGAAGACAGATGGAGTTCAGCTGTCTCACAGGGGGAAAAGGATCATTGCTCATGAATTGGCAGGGCTCATCGAGATGGCTTTAACCTAGGTTCGAAGGGGGAAGGGGATAAAACCAGGCTCACTGGAGATAAGCCTAGGGGTGGCATGCCAATGCTGGGGGCGAAATCGATAGCCCAGCTCAAGTGCATCTACACCAATGCACGCAGCATGGGCAGCAAACAGGAGGAGCTGGAAGCCATTGTGCAGCAGGAGAGATATGACTTAGTCGCCATCACAGAAACATGGTGGGGTGACTCTCATGATTGGAGTGCTGCAGTGGACGGCTACAGACTCTTCAGAAGGGACAGGCGAGGAAGGAGAGGCGGTGGGGTGGCCCTGTATGTTAGGGAGTGTTTCGATTGTCTAGAGGTCAACGATTGTGATGATGATACGGTTGAGTGTTTATGGGCAAGGATGAGGGGGAAGGCCAACGAGGCAGATATCCTGCTGGGAGTCTGTTATAGACCACCCAACCAGGATGAAGGGGCGGATGAAGCGTTCTACAAGCAGCTGGCAGAAGTCTCACAATCGCTAGCCCTTGTTCTCATGGAGGACTTCAACTTCCCGGACGTCTGCTGGAAATACAACACGGCAGAGAGGAAGCAGCCTAGGAGGTTCCTGGAGTGTGTGGAAGACAACTTCCTGACACAGCTGGTAAGTGAGCCTACCAGGGGAGGTACCTCGCTCGACCTGCTGTTTACAAACAGAGAAGGACTGGTGGGAGATGTGGTGGTCGGAGGCCGTCTTGGGCTTAGCGACCATGAAATGGTAGAATCCTCGATTCTTGGTGAAGGAGGGGGGCCAGCAAAACTGCAACCATGGACTTCCGGAGGGTGGACTTTGGCCTGTTCAGGATGCTGGTTGAGAGAGTCCCTTGGGAGACGGTCCTGAAGGGCAAAGGGGTCCAGGAAGGCTGGACGTTCTTCAAGAAGGAAGTCTTAAAGGCGCAGGAGCAGGCTGTCCCCATACGCCGTAAGAAGAACAGGCGGGGAAGACGACCGGCCTGGCTGAAGAGGGAGCTTTTGCTGGGACTCAGGAAAAAAAGGAGAGTTTACCGCTTGTGGAAGAAGGGGCAGGCTACTCAAGAAGAGTACAGGGATCTCGTTAGGTCATGCAGAGAGGAAATGAGAAAGGCAAAAGCCCAGCTAGAATGCAATCTGGCCGCTGTCGTTAAAGACAACAAAAAAAGTTTTTACAAATATATTAATGACAAGACGAGAGCCAAGGAGAATCTCCATCCTTTATTGGATGCGGGGGGGAACATTGTCACCGAGGATGAGGAAAAGGCTGAGGTACTTAATGCCTTCTTTGCCTCAGTCTTTAACAGGCAGACCAGTTATCCTCAGGGTACTTGGCCCCTGAGCTGGAAGACGGGGACGGCGAGCAGGATGAACCCCCCATAATCCAAGAGGAAGCAGTCAACGACCTGCTACGCCACCTGGACGCTCACAAGTCTATGGGGCCGGATGGGATCCACCCAAGAGTGCTGAGGGAGCTGGCAGAGGAGCTCACCAAGCCACTCTCTATCATTTATCAGCAGTCCTGGTTAACGGGGGAGATCCCGGACGACTGGAGGCTTGCCAGTGTGATGCCCATCTACAAGAAGGGCTGGAAGGAGGATCCGGGGAACTACAGGCCTGTCAGCCTGACCTCGGTGCCGGGGAAGATTATGGAGCGGTTCATCTTGAGGGCGCTCACAAGGCATGAGCGGGACAACCAAGGGGATCAGGCCCAGCCAGCACGGGTTCATGAAAGGCAGGTCCTGCTTGACCAACCTGATCTCCTTCTATGACCAGGTGACCCGCCTAGTGGATGAGGGAAAGGCTGTGGATGTGGTCTACCTGGACTTCAGCAAGGCCTTTGACACCGTCTCCCACAGCATTCTCCTAGAGAAGCTGGTGGCTCACGGCTTACACAGGTGTACTCTTCGCTGGGTCAAAAACTGTCTGGACGGCCGGGCCCAGAGAGTTGTGGTGAATGGAGTTAAATCCAGCTGGTGGCTGGTCACGAGCGGTGTTCCCCAGGGCTCAGTTTTGGGGCCGGTCTTGTTCAATATCTTTACCAATGATCTGGATGAGGGGATCGAGTGCACCCTCAGTAAGTTTGCAGATGACACCAAGTTGGGCAGGAGCGTTGATCTGCCCGAGGGTAGGAAGGCTCTGCAGAGGGACCTGGACAGGCTGGATCGATGGGCCCAGGACAACTGTATGAGGTTCAACAAGGCCAAGTGCCGGGTCCTGCACTTGGGTCACAACAACCCCATGCAGCGCTACAGGCTTGGGGAAGAGTGGCTGGAAAGCTGCCTGTCGGAAAAGGACCTGGGGGTGTTGGTCGACAGCCGGCTGAACATGAGCCGGCAGCGTGCCCAGGTGGCCAAGAAGGCCAATGGCATCCTGGCCTGTATCAGAAACAGTGTGGCCAGCAGGAGGAGGGAAGTGATCGTGCCCCTGTACTCAGCCCTGGTGAGGCCGCACCTCGAATACTGTGTTCAGTTTTGGGCCCCTCACTACAAGAAGGACGTTGAGGTGCTGGAGCGTGTCCAGAGAAGGGCAACGAAGCTGGTGAAGGGTCTGGAGAGCAAGTCTTATGAGGAGCGGCTGAGGGAACTGGGGTTGTTTAGCCTGGAGAAAAGGAGGCTGAGGGGAGACCTCATTGCTCTCTACAGCTACCTGAAAGGAGGTTGTAGCAAGGTGGGTGTCGGTCTCTTCTCCCAAGTAACTAGCGACAGGATGAGAGGAAACGGCCTCAAGTTGTGCCAGGGGAGGTTTAGATTGGACATGAGGAAAAATTTCTTTACTGAAAGAGTGGTTAAACATTGGAAGAGGCTGCCCAGGGAAGTGGTTGAGTCCCCATCCCTGGAAGTATTTAAAAGACGTGTAGATGCGGCACTTAGGGACATGGTTTAGTGGGCATGGTAGTGTTGGGTCGATGGTTGGACTCGATGATCCTAGAGGTCTTTTCCAACCTTAATGATTCTATGATTCTATGATTCTAAGAGCCAGAAAAACAGAGAAAAAAAAAAAGGAGACTGTGAACTCAGGTGGAATGTCAGTCCGGCCTGACTTTTACAATATCATGGGGTAGGGACTCAGCTGGTGTAAACCGATACTGCTCCTCTGACTTATATTGACTCAAACTGGCCCAGAACATGATTCAAACATATTTGATTCTCATCTTGTTTTGGTGTTGAAGTAACTGAAAACTACTCCATATTTTCATTTTATGAACAAAAGCCCTTATCAGGGAAATCTCTTAATGAGAGTTAAAATAGACTTTGAATATGATTTATTTTAGTTATATATGCAACAATAGGGTATTTTTATGGAACAGAAATTTACACATAGTGAATTATTTTCCCAGATGGACAGCTGTTTAATTTTGGGGAAAAATATAATGTCAGGGAGGTGCTGAATGAAAAGATCTGTTATTTTTAAAATGACAGCTGTTGTAGGATTATAAGTTTTGTGGGTTTTTTGTTATTAAGAAGCTGGAACAGTTCAAGATAAAGTTAAGTTATATTTTTGACATCTTCTTCTGTGCAGATCAGCCCGCTGAGATAGAGATTAAATAAGATCTGATGAAAATAAAATTAAATCATAACAGTAACATCTGGCTAGAATTAAGACATTTCTCATTTTTAAGGGATATTTTTTTCTTCTCAGTCTTCATTTTATGTGCATTCTGACTTTAAGATTATATTTCCTATGAGAGCCAAAGTGATTTTTGGATTGGTCAGTAAAAGGCTATTTAATATGTCACTCCCCTGAAATTCTGCATTCTCTTTCACATCTCTACTGCCTTTCACTTACCGTGTATTAGAAATGTAATCTTTTTTCTTCCACTGGTTTTATGAAAGGTGTAACAAAAGGCTAAAATCTTGCTGTTGAAAAGATTTTGTTTAGTGATTGATTTGCATCTCAGAATACAGTCTGTATACCTCACGTGACTTTCAGATCTTCTCCTACAGCTATTGAGGTTATCAAAAAGGTGGAGGAAAAAAAATCTAAATTTAGAAGGGCACAATCATCTGATTACAATATTAGGTTTCAATAAACACTGATTTTGTACCAGGACCTGGGGAACACAGCCATGCAGAGACATTTGAACTAGCACTAACCCAAAACGGTACATCAGAATAAAGCAAACAGCATTATGAATATATTTTGCACAGATTGAAAACCAGACTATCTGAACCTAAACTCTTAGGACCATCCTGGGATGTGTCTCTATGTTGAACAATCACTGGATGGCACGGGTTTTCTCAGTAGCTGTGTGGATATGTCTTTCAAGCATAGCTGACCCAATTGCCTGGCTCCTGCTTGAATACATTCCCTTAAAGAGACATGCTCAGGTAACCATGTCCTCTGCATGTGCCTGTGAGACACTGGTCTTGCCTGGGTGCTGAAGTACACTAACACCTTTACCTGGATGGAACTGGTTTATTTCAGGGGGGAGCAGTAGGGAAGGCTATCCAGACTTAATCAATTTCAACTTCGTCTTAACATAGCCAAGACAGAGAACACTTCTGAACTTGAGTAGAAAGATTTCTGAACAGGCACTGGAAAGCTTGAGCTAAAGCCTGAGTTAATCATACAAGATTAAATTCTAGATAAAGAAAATAGGGATGAGCAGTCTTTTCTCCGACCTCTGTTTTGTGGACTCCGACTAATACCTTTAGGCCTGTACTATCTCACGTACTGTATATTCATATGCTACCTTGCACACAGAGGCCTTAATCTCGTTAAATTTTTGAGCAGTACTGCTATACAAATTTCCAATATTGGTAGTTGTCATTATAACTTGTCCTCATGAGGGAGAAGTTGGGCATCCTTGGAAGGAAGCGTGCCCAATCAGATGATATGTTGTGTTAACCATCACCAACCACCTACAGGTGTTCTAGGAACATTCAGATTTTATGTTCATAATGCCCTGAAGGCTTTACTTCAGTTATCTCAACTTCATGGTTGGGGAAGCCAAAGCATGAGGATTTAAGTGAGTTGTCTGGTGCCACACACTGAAGTCAGCAGTTAGGAGAGGTCATAACATAGGAATTTCTAAATTTCTCCACTTTTCAGCATGAGGGCATTTTACTTTGCAACTGAATGCCCTACATCAGTCCTCTGCGGGAAAGAATGAACATAAACAAATTCTCCAACATTTACTTTTTCCAGTGGTAACAAAGAAGTAAGTTATGTTTTGGAAATGCTAGGCTTTTCTTTTTTATCAACCCTCAGTCAGAGCTTCAATTATGTTCATTTGTCACTAACAAAACTCTTACTTGAATGAATAATGCACAATAGATAATGCATTTGTTGAACTTTGTCTGTTTCCCTACTTCTAGGCTTTTTAAAGCAGTTATAAAAAAGTTTCAAAAGAAGATCCCAGACCTAGAAACACTTAACTTGAAGTACATGAGCAATCTCATTGACTTCAATAGGACTGCTCAGGTGTTTATAACGAAACACATATAAAAGTGTTACCAGCTTACTGGAGCCTTCTTTTGAACTTTGAATACGAAATTAAAAAGAATAATTTTTCACCAACATCTGAGTTTAAAATTAACTTTTAAAGAATATTACATCTAGCAAAGGTTTAATGCACAAATAATCACAGATAATGAATATGAAGTCTTGTGCATGCTGCTTATTCAAAATTGAGGTTCAAATGTGAATAAATGAATATTTATTGAAATATTGTTCCCTCCGTCCAGATTTCTAATACAAATCTCCCCAGAACTATCACTATAGAATTGGCAGGAAAGATCATCTGTGGTTACAGGAGCAAATGATGGTCAAATCCTTTTCTCTAATATCTAGCACAGAAAGAAAGGACCACTTTTTAAGGGTCATATTGTTTTCTGCTTGGTACCTCAATTAGGTTGATTTTCCTCTCAAGTTCATATGTGGTAGTCAGTAAGAACCTAATGGAAATCCATGAACAGTGAAGTATAATGAAGTAAACCAGAGGAACAAGGAAAAGGGCCCATTGCTTTCATTATGACTATGGAATAAAGCTTTATACTTCTCCTTACAGTGTTTCAGCAAATGACCTGCAAGATTTTTACCTTTTAATATTTTGCCACTCTCATATTCCTTGCAATTCGAGTAAATTAAGCCAAGTTGCAGTTTGGCCCACATTACCTCTTAATGTATTTTCAGTCAAAAATAGACTGCTGCAGATTAAGTAGAAAACACTCCACATGCCACATTCCTGCCAGCTTTGTGCAAGAGGAGTAGAAATCAGACAAAACATCAGTGGTTCCACAAATTCAGTTTAAATCGTATATTGTGTTTGTATGTCTTTAGGGAAAGAGGAAACTTGGTTTCATTTTTCTAAAGCACAGCTAGTGGGAGGCTGTTATGTTTTTGTAAAGCTACAGGAAGGCTAGATCTAATCATGTTTTGCTTGACCTGCTTTTTTTTTTTTTCATTAGGAGTTGAAGTTATTCCTCATAATCTTTAAGGAAGTTTCCCTAAGAATGTCAGTTTTTAAAATGTCTTGATATGGCTTATGCTCCACTGAAGCATTAAATTTTGAGGGAGGGGAGAAAAAATTACATATGTATTTGAACAACATGCATCAGCCCACTTTGTCATGAGAAGCCATAAATATATTCCAGTTAAGTGTTGTTAGATCCTTGATATTCTGCACGTAAGGTAAAAGGAAGGAAATTTTCTAGTAGATGTTTGACTGCAATAGACATGAATAACTTCTATGGTACAGGGATGCTGAATAACATGGGTACGTGGGTCAGATGTCTCTACCAGCAGTCCTGAGACTCTTCCAAGTCTATCATACCACAAAGCATTAAAGTTGTGAACTTGTTCATATGGTATATGCTGTAGCCTCTACAGTAGCTATATGCTCTAGCTCTACAGCCTGGACTCTGTCAGTCTGGTTAAAATGACTAAAATAACAGCAATACAAACTGAGCAGAAATACTCATTCAGGAAGAGCTTGGTCTCCTTCTGTTGAGTCTTATTATAAAGTGGTTTTAACAGCTGGGGCTACACATGAGGTACATCAGCAAACTGGAAGCCATTAGGCCAAACCCTCTGGAATATTTATTTCCAACATCTGGAAACTAATATGATTCTGGTATAGGCAGCTAAGTTTCCTATGCTATCAACCCATGAAGCTGTCTTTATGCCTGCCGGTCATGTTAACTGATAGAAGTGATTGAGAATCCAAGACAGGGCTCTCCTGTGTTGTTTCAAAAGTGAATGTGATCCGTGAACGGCCACTGCTGAATTTGACAGATAGTCCAAATAGAAAGTCAACCTTTTAAAACTTAACTGTCCCTAAAAACTTGGAAAAAAATTTATTTAAAGCCCATTCTCTGCAGTGACAGTTTTAGTTGTTTAACGCTATCTTTTGTAGTAACATAATATATCTGCCTTTGCCTTCCCTCTTCCACACTCCTTGTTACTAGGTTCCAGATACTTCACATTTTGTATGTAGAGCTTTGCACAGAAATGTTCTTTTGTCAAAATTGTAGGTAAATTAGAGGAACTTTTCTTGAGTTACAGATCTTAAAAATAGGTTTCGAAAAGCATCTATGCTTTTGTGTCACTTCTATGAAATAACATGCCTTAAAAGTTTGCTCCTTTCAGGAGAGTAACTCTGAAAAGCCATGATTTTTAGGAAAAATCAGTGACACACTTTCAGCCCTAGCAACTGAAGACTCTTTTCCCTATGAAAAATGGCAATGAATGCCTTTTAAAGATTTAAATTGAAAAAGAGATTAACCTTGATGCTGGATGCACCAAAAGCACCAGGGGAACCTTAATCATGGACTTTCTGGACACAAAAAGTAAACTTACAGGGGTTTTTTTTTATGTCCTCTGGAATATACATTTTGCAGAATATCGTCATTTAGACATACCAGTTTTCCTCATGCTTCAGAGTTCAACGAGAAAAGTTGAAGTTTATATAAAAACCCCAACCCTGAATATTTAATGAGACTCTCAAGTCCATTTTGTATGATACATAATTTTATATTTGGGTCCTCTGCTAAACTAAACTGGCATAATTCTACTAGGCTGTGGATAGTGATAGATTTGCATCAATTTGTTACATCTGAGGAGTAAGTTCTTGCAGCCAGTCACCATACACTTTGGGGTAGAGTTGCTGCAAGCCCCACAGAAAAGGCAACAGCCAGCCTATTCCTTCCACTCCTGCCCATCGCCCAGAGGAGGACTATATTTGCCCTGAACCTCCTAAGTTTGAAATGACATTAAAAGCTGGCATAGCAGTAGAACTTCAAATAGCTATTGACATTTTGTCTTTATTTATGATGGTAGTAGCTTCAACTTTTGAGGCAAGCTGACATGTAAGCAGAAATTCAGACCTATTCCCCCTGAGGAGCTCTGGGTGTGATTTAACCGGATTGCAAATTTAACTGGATTTTTTTTTTTTAAATTTCAAAACAATAACTGAAGTGGCCAAACAAGAAGAGACTTGTGAAATAATTCATTGCAAAATGTCAGACCTATTCCTTCCCTTAGCTTTCATACCCTTTTGAGAGCAAATCTTTGCTGAAAGATTTTTACATGATATGTGAATGGATTATGCAAAAGAGACAAGTATACTTTCTCATATCTGCATCAAAATCGGTGTTGAATCTTATTTCCAAGTTTCAATACTTGCACTTGAATGAGGGTCTGACAGTGGTGGAAATCACTGTTTTGTTAAATTTCAGAGGAAATAGAATGTAAAACAACCTCTCATGAAAACTTTCTGTGGAAAATACGTTTAATGATTTCAGAAAGTCCAATTAACAGGTATAGCACTAGATGTCACATTCTGATAAATCTCTATTGTAGTCTTTGTAGCAGTGACTCTGATTTAGATTATCTGAGCA
This sequence comes from Aptenodytes patagonicus, assembly GCF_965638725.1. NCBI lineage: Eukaryota > Metazoa > Chordata > Aves > Sphenisciformes > Spheniscidae > Aptenodytes > Aptenodytes patagonicus. The sequence goes on along the minus strand of NC_134950.1, from coordinate 111,770,888 downwards.
TCTGCCTCATGGTTTTGTTACCATGTAATAATCAATATTTGTCATTTTCTCACAAGAGACTCTTTCCTTTGAGATCCTTTGCAACCTTACAGACATATTAGCTTGCTAGCATTAAGGCCATCATTTTAGGTAACAAAAATCTGGGGATCTTACTAATGCTAGCTCTTTCTTTCTTTGCCAGACAAGATAATTTTGAACTATACCCTAGGGCCAGATTCTGATCGCATCTGTGCCAGTGGAGTTACCTGATAGTTTCTGGTATCTACAGCATTATAGTAGTACAGAACTTCCTTAGCTTTCAGAGCCCTCTAGAGTCCAGCTAGCATGGAAACCCCATACTAAATTCCTGCAAGGATACCAGGTTGAAGGTTTATCCATGCTATGGCTCATTTATATTTTTAGATTTAAAATGCCACTATCTTTTCATAGGATGACACTGAGAGGTTCTTCAGTGGAGCCTGAAGAAAACTTCTAGGTTTTGTGATTTCAGTGTAAATCATGACATAAATATGTCTACACATTCTTTGTAGTAGATAGGTCAGGCGAGCTAGATGAATTTGAAGTAAATATACAGGAAGCATCAGACCAAGCAGAGAAGCTGTGTTCATAAGTCACCCAGACTGGATGGCATTCACCTGGGAGCTCTGAGGGAACTCAAATGTGAAATTGCAGAACTGCTGACCAAAGTATGCAAACTACCACTTCAAATACCCTCTGTCACGGAGGCCTGGCTGGTTGCCAGCATGAGTACTGTACGCCGCTAAGTGTCTAGAGGATATCCTGGAAACTGCAGGCTGGGTAGGCTGACCATTCCTGGTAAGATGGTAGAGTCTGTAATGAGCAGCAAATTCCCTGATTCCCTAAGTGAACAAGGTCTTTTGGGAAAAAGAGGCAGCAGGGCTTCCGGGAAGGGGATTCCGGGGTCACTGATGTGTCAGAGTTTTGTGGGGGTGTCAACAGCGTGTGGATAAAAGTGATCCACTGGATCATGCGTTGGGGTTTTTAAAAAGCCTTTGGCAAGTTTCTATGCTAAAGATTACTAAAGAGACAAGGTTGCAATGGAATTAGAGGAAAGGTTTCGTTACGAACTGAAAGCTGATTAAATGGTAGGAAGCAAAAGATCGGGCTTAATGGTCAATTTCCAGGATGGAAGAAAGTCAGGAGTAGAGTTCCAGAAGGACCTTTGCTGGGACCAAAATTATGCTATGTCTCTATCATTATGCATCAATGACTTGGCGAAAGGAGTACACAGTGAAATCTCTAAGTTTGTGGATGATGCCAACCTCCTTTGGTTAGCTGTATACAATGTCAATGGCATAGATCTAGGTGAAAGGACAAAAGTGTGGCAGGTGAGCTTCAATGTAGCTAAATGTAAAGTTGTGCCTACAAGGAACAATAATTAAACCATGCCTACATGGTGCTGAACTTGGAAATGGCAATTACTGTTTAGGAAATAGATTTTGGAGTTACCATTTTCCACCTTCTGAAATTGTTACCTCGATGTGCAGCGGCAGACAAAAAGGCCAAATGAATTATTGGCCGTTGTCTGGAAAAGTACCCACCCAGACCTTGAGTACTGTGTATTGCTCTTGTGTCTGTGTTTGTAGGATGTAATGAAATTAGACAATGTACAGAGATGGGCAACTAAAATGATGAATGGGATGGGGTAGCTAGCTTATGCAAATAAACTAAAAAGGCTGTGACTCTCTACTTTAGACAGCAGAAGTCTGAGGGGGCATATGTTAGAGGTTTACCAAATCATGAAGGTGGTAGAGAAGGTTAAAGCAGAACTGTTATTCACCAAATCCCACACTACTAAAGCCAGCAGGCACTCAGGAGCCCAGCTTTAAACAGATAAAAGGAAGAACCTTTTTCCATGTCAGCTAATAGAACGTGTTGCCAGAGGAAGCTGTGGAAGGAGACAGCATCAGGAGACGCAAAAGGGGATGAGACAGACATGCACACAGCTGATTCATCCACAATTCATCCATTCATTCACCCCCCTAAAGGGACCAGGTGAAGCTGTAACCAACAATAACCCCAGTGCAACATTCAGGATATTTGGGGTAGGAGGAGGACATGGACTACAGGAAGTGACCAAGCCTGTGTGCTCTTCTTCTAAGCACCATCCCTTATTACCACTCTTTTTGCTGAATTCTCTGACCCTTAAAATACTTTGAAATCCTCCCTGGGACTTCAATGAGAGGTAGAAATAAAGTGGTTAGGGGCTGCAACAAACAGAATAAAGGGAGGAGGTGAGAATCAAGGGGTAAAAAGTAATAAAAGAATCCAGGAAGCTAGAGAGACACATTGAGCACAACACCAAGTAGGTACACTGATAGTGTTTACTGTTCTTTGAAGACATTGAGGGAACAAGTAGGTGCTGTCTAGTGGTGCCCTCTTCCTTGGGATATGAGAGGGACTCAGAACGGAAAGCAGTCCAACAGTTCCCAGCATCCTGTTGACAAGGTCAGAAGGAGGTTGATGAGAGCTTGCAACTTGGTGGATGAGGATGGATGAAGATGGTGTAAAAAAAAAGTGAGGGGAGAAGTGTAGCCAAGACTTCCATATGAGGTTCTGGAGGAGCTACAAGAGGGATTTTGATGTGAAACTAGATGTACATGTGTATGTGCAGAAGGTGCACAAGTCAAGGGGCTCTGCAAACATGCTTGTGTACATGGCTTCATATAGTATTTTCCAGCTTATGTCTCCATAACCAAGAAATTAGCTTTAATATTCCATCCCTCATTAATCAGACTGCCTAAAAATCACCTGCTAAAAATAAACCGGACATGTTATGAACAACATGGCAGGGTCCTGAGCGTATCATCCATCTCTTATGTGCCCCTATCAGCCTGTGACCATCTTTCTCTGTAATGCTTCTCTGCAACCTCTTCCCCTCCTGGGTATGACACAGCTATATGACCTTGGACCAGACTGCTGTGACAGCAGCTAAGCTGTGGAAAAGAGCTGTGAGAAGCCCTCATCTGTGGTGTCAGCTCATGTATCGTCTATGCTGTGGTTTGGGAGCTTCATTTAAGCTCAGATCCTTGCTCAAGCTATATTGTAGATATGCCGTGGCTGGCCTTGTACCTTGCTAATTCCGGCCTTGCCCTACTGCCTTCACTTCTGGCTTGACCTCAGACCTCCCTTATTACTACAGACTTGCCTGGCAATCACTGGTCTGCTGGCAGCATGTGTCCATCATCACCAGATCTGCTCTGCACTTCTTGCTTGAGTACTGTGGGCTTGTGCCCCTTGCTAGTGAAGACACTGCATCTGCCTACCTTGTTGTGACCCTCAGCTACCCACTTGCCTTGCAGAGCAGGCTGCTCTTGCTGCTCCTTGGCAAGACACACTTGCCTACAGCAGTCACTGCATTTACCTTCTTTTAATTACACAGAGTGGAGTGGAAATTTGTGACTGATGTCAATAGGAACATAGTTCTTTTGTTCTTGTAGGTCCTTACAGAACCACATTTTTAACTGGCTCACCATTAACTGTATTTTTCCCATATTTCAGTTACCTAGGTTAAAAGCAATGCAGTTAAAAGGCTGTAGGTTGTATGAATTGCTTCACAATAAGACAGACTGAAACCCTGCAGCTAAAGATTCAAGCTTTGTCTATGCTTTAAAGTGGAGGAAGTATCCAGACGGGAGTATGTGTAGCTGTGCATCCTTAGGGCTTTTTTCTCCCATTGTCATTCATCTGAACAGCCACTAGCTAGATCTCCCCAGTTCCCATTCACAGTTAACTATGCCTAGGTTCCTGAAACTTCAGTATATGGCCAGTTCATTTCAGACCATGAATCATTATATCAATAACAGTAAGAAAATAAGGATTCTATCTGAAGTTTAGTAATGCAACAGACTGACCCAAAGTAAGGAACTGCAATTGTCTTTGCATGATTTTGAAAAGAATAAGGAATAAACGGTATTTTTTGATCATTGGGCTAAGTCTGGTGCTTTTTGGCAGTCCACCTAGAGGAAATATTACAAAATGGCATTGTCCTGGAAAGTGCAAGAGAAGTACTGACCTTGGGTCCCTTTCTGTCAAGCTTGAAAAATATTCTTCGTTGTTGCCAGTGAATACTGAGAACAATATGAACAAAGAGAATATCACTTACAAGATGGTGTCAAACTGCATCAAGCAAAATAACCTGAAGGAATACCTTCATGTTATATTATCACATCTTTCAGCATGTGTTGCCTCTTGCATTTAGAAACAGAGGGTTTATTTTTCTTCTCAGAGTGAGGAAAAAAACACCAGTGACAGCCCTTTGTGCTGAAGGTTACATTATTAATGAGTGTTGGGAAAGGGAGGAACTTTATATAAATACACTATCATTGCAGTTAAAAGAAGGTGCAGAACATAGTGTTTGAAGACAGAAAAAGTGGGATAATTGATTTCTTTAGGATCTTTAAACATACATGTACATGCATGGAACCAGATCTGACCTGAACTACCAGCAGTGTTAATTTAGAATAATTCTTTGGAAATCCCCTGGAATTATGGTAACTCCACAGCATTTATACCTCAGACCAGAGTAGGTATGAGTATGAGCATGAGTAGGAAAGTAGTGAAAAAACACTATTCCTTCTTATTTGAATCTGAAAAGACCTTGTAAGAATGTAGCAGCTACAAAATTACAAAGGAGGAAGACCTCTTTCAGAAGTTATGGATTTAAATTCAAGGTGAGTCGTAGAGCCCCAACCTTGCACTTGTGGACTGTGCAGCATCATCCTGCCCTCAAAGATAGCTGTGGTCATACAGAAATGAAGGTTCATCAGGAGTTTCTGGGGGCAGAGGGGAGCGCAGTCACACTCTTTACATTCTGCCCTGCATTCAGACAGCCAAGGCAGGAGGTTGGTTAGGAAACCCATATTTGTGTATTCACCACTCATGGCATGAGGATGTCCAAACATTTTTTGATACAGCTCACAGATACAGTTCCTTATATGTATTCTTTACATGTAATATATCTGACTTGCTCTTAGTCACATGCTAGCTATAATACCCACTTCCAGTGAGAGGTGCATATCTAAAAATATTTCAACATGGGAAGTAGCCATAGGATTTTTTAAGAACTCATAGCACAAACAAAATTACCAACTTGAAAACTAGTTAACTTATGTTACTTTGTCACCATGGTGGCATTACCTACTCCATCCTCCCTTTTATACCCAACCATTTGTAAAACCTACCCATTGGATTATCATCTATTACATTTAGATTATCAGAGATCTGGGATAAAGACATAACTTTTATCATACCTCTTGACAGCACTTAGTTCAATGGGATCTAATGTGGAATAGAACTGCAAGATGCTACTGTACCACAAATTATAAATAATTAATCGTACCGGTAAAAGAGACTTGTTAATATTTTCTTCTCCAAGGATACCTCAACTGTATTACAACAAAGTGTTGGGACTCTTATTCGATCATACTGTAGAGAAAAGGGAAGATTGTTATGAATTTCAGATTTCTTGAAATAATCCTTTTGGGCATCAGAGGTCATAAATTGGGGACATGCAACCTAATCTCCCTACCTGCTAATATTCTCTAAAGAACACTTTGATCTGCTTTTGCCTTAAAAAGTGGTGAGTTTAGACCATGCCTTTGCAGTATCTTTTAAGTCTCGCTAGTAGGAAGACTCCCCTGATATTCGGCCTAAATTTTGCCCTTTCTTAATTTAATTTCTTCTGTTTCCAAACCCTCGAGTCCCTCTGTATAACTCTTCTCAATAGCTGTCATTCCTCTCCAGATGAATTATTAGGTGGCATTGTTTGAACCTCTCTGCAGGATTTTTTTATCCTTATACCTCTAAGCATCTTTCTTTCCCCACTCTCCTGTGATCATCTGTGTTGTTAACCCTTCCAAATTAACACTGTCTGAAAAAACACATTTCCATGTTGTTCGCCCTGTGAAGGACATTGCAAAGGCATGCAATATTTAATGAATATTGTACATGCTTTCTGTTTGTAGACTCCCTGGATGAGAATGATGGGCTTTCTAGGAGGAGCTGACACGAATGTAGGGAAGCAGGCAATGGTAACAAACACCTCCCATTTTTACCAGTATTTAAATGGCAGCGCAAGAAGGAAAGGAGAATTTCAGACATCCATTTTGGGCAGGTTGAACAAAAGGCTACCCCAGGCCCCTGCACTCAAGTTGACTAGAGCATTATCAAACATAAAGCCAGTCTTGAACGCTGAAACCCTCCTTCTTAGCAAACATGATAAATAAGCCTCAGGTGCCTAACACCAGTCTCGTACTATAGGCATTTATCTCTTGTTTTATCTCTATCTTTAGTCTGTGGTACTGCACTTCATTTTAAGACTTAATTGTAAATATAACCTTTCTCATGAAATTATTATATGCAGAAAAAGTCCTGCATCTGTCATAGTCTTCTTATTTGGTAATTCTGTCAAAAAGTAACGGCAAGAGTTTCTTTTGTAAGAAAAGTTTTTTTTGTAAGCTGTGCTTATTCCTAATGCCTTTGCTATCTTCCAAGTGGTTAAAAACTGTTATTCATTCCAGTATTTTAAAAGGGATTGAAGCTAGACTTTCTTGACAGTAATTACTACGATCTTTCTCTTTTGAAGGCCGACACCACATTTCTTTTCTGTTATCTACCAGTACTTCTAGCCCAGTTTCATTTACGAGAGCACAGTAGCAAGAAGAAGAGAATTATAAAGACTGAGATTCAAGTGACGAATTCCTGCTGCAGGAGAGCTGCCAGAGCTGCACTGGGGCGGGAAGGTAAGTTCATCTGCCACACCATGAAAGAATGTCTCTCATGTACATGACAGTAGAAACTGATGTAAAAGGATGTGCGTGCACACTGAGCCTTTTCATCTGACTCTTAATGACCAGTTACAGTCAACTGCCTTGTTGGCTTATTTATAAAGCTCAGTTATGGTTTCTCAGAGATGCAAAATTGAAGTTATATGGTGCAGAGGAAGTACCAAAAGTCATTCAAAGCACTATCCAGTTATCCCAGGATGCAGGATAATCTCAAGATTTCACCTCTTGCTCCTTTTCAGTTTCTGGTCCATAGACAATATCACACCTTTTCTCTGGAGCTCTTCTAGTTTTTTAAGATTTAGGATTTTTTAAGAACTCATAGCACAAACAAAATTACCAACTTGAAAACTAGTTAACTTATGTTACTTTGTCACCATGGTGGCATTACCTACTTCATCCTCCCTTTTATACCCAACCATTTGTAAAACCTACCCATTGGATTATCATCTATTACATTTAGATTATCAGAGATCTGGGATAAAGACATAACTTTTATCATACCTCTTGACAGCACTTAGTTCAGCTCTTCTGGTGGCAGATCTGTTTTAACCTGCAGTTTTGTTGAACTAACTCTCTGCTTTCTCTCTTTGCTGTCATACCTTCATTTCTGCCTGCTCTTCCTCCAGAACCGAATGCTGGTTTTCCACCATTAGACACCTTGCCCTACAAGCGTACACTTTTACAGAGCAATCAATGATCTATACTTTGGGGTCTCTCATTCAGCAAATTTCTGTCCTTGAACTGCCCATAAGCCACATCTCTCCTCCTGCATTTTTTCTTTAAATCACACAGTTCACCCTTGCCTCCAGGTCTAGCCCTAAAACTTCATTTCTGTCATTTATGATGCTTCACAAAAGAGTAGCTTCCACCACATGATCACTGAAGAACACCTACTTTGGGATGTCTGTATCCAGTTACAGTATCTTTACTGTCTACTCCATTATTTCGGTCACCACAGCTACTGCTTCAATAATATTTTTTTTATTTTTCACTTTTAAAGAAAATGGAGAAATCCTCCCTAATCCTCAACTCTTATTCTTTGGTCATTGGTTGGTTGGCTTGTGAGTGTTTGCCTTGGTTAGACTTACTTCCCTAATTAGTCTCACCACTGAAAATTGTGATCAAAGGTCTTCCTCACATATTTAGCTGGCAGATTTCTGCACTACTTATAGCACACAATACCTGACTGACCAGCAAACTATGAACTGCAGCAAACTCACTAGCACACAGAGAGTGTGTGCTCTTACCAATCACAGAACAAGGATTTTTTTTTTTAAATAAAAGACAAGAAAATTCAAACTCCACCTTTTCTATTGTGTTTGCTGACCCTTCTATACATCTCCTGTCTGGCAGTTGGTTTCTCTATATTGCAGTTACCTGAATTATCCTTACAAATAATCACAAGTCACTTCTGCCTAATGCTGACAATTGTTTCTGCTTCCTCTGCACAGCAGAACTCATCCTCACCCTGCTTCTGTGGATACTGATACTCAACCCATTTCTGGATTTGAGGAACGCTACCACGCAAATCCAAATGATTTGCAAGAGCAGTCTGTTTCAGTGCCTACTGAAATAAATGAGATTATTTCTTTGGCATTCAATGGGCATTAAATTAGACCTTTACTGAATGGTGGAACATTTCTTACAATTCAGAACAACTTAACTTAATGAGAGATAGTGTTTTTCAAGTGTAAACTCTCAACAGTTTTCCCTGGAGGAAAATCTAGGACATATAAGGACATTTGTTAGTTGTTTTTTTTTTTCCTTTGTCAATGCTGATAAATTCATGAAGAATTCCAGACTCCTCCAGGGAGAAAAAATTCAAATTAAAAATGAAAAGTTACATGGACTTGTGTGCATTCCAAGCTTGTACTAATTTTAAATAGGTAATAGGTACTTTTAAAATTCAAAATACCTGGGAAAAAAAGGACAAGTATGTATTTGAAAGCAATTGATTAAAACTAGCTGCAATTACAGGAACCCATCCACCCATGTGAAGGATGGAGGATACAGCAAGAAGCAGCCTTATATCATTGTCATTCTATCAACTACTTACAGCTTAATAGTATGGAAAAAATAAATGAGACTGAAGAGAAAATGGAGACGAGAAGAGCAGAAATGTGGGAGGAAAATGAAGGAGAAGAGAGCATGTTTTCTACTTGCTCTGTGTGCCAGAGGGGTCATTTATGGCTTTAAAGTTAAGGTTCAAAACATCTAGGGACAAATTCATCTCTATTCTTAGCTATCCAGAGAGAAATGGAGTTGAAGCAGGGATACAATTGTCCTCCGGATTCCTGGGAATTAGAATCCAGATCCCATCAGGAATGGCTAAGGCTTCCATAATTTTGGTGAAGATAAACAGACTTCTGTGCAGTTTAGTGCTCTTGGGGCTTTCAGTTCCTGGCCTGAATCCAATTCTGGGCAATACCAGCATTTGGACCCCAGCAGAGGGACCACCCGATAGGACATTTGTACAGAGGGTGACAACCATTGAAGGTAATAACAGCAATGCCCTCATTCTCAGGCAAAACTGAGTGGCACCATTGAGAGACAAGGGCTTGGTTAGGGCAGCTGGAAGGGCAGGATTGCACTGGTTCGGTGTGTTTCCTCCTGTGGGAGCCTTGTCAAAGCCTAAAGCCCAACCTCAATCAGTTATTGAAGAAAAACAGTCTGTTCTCCACTGTGGATGAATATCCTTGCTGTTCTTGTGGGCATGTTACCTCTGCCCGCAACAAGGAACTAAACCTAACTGGGAGTTTTAGAAACATAGCCCTGCAAGCTCTGACCGAGCAGTAATATTCTTTTGCCATCTTTGGTAGAAATTCATGTCAGTGTCTGTTCCTATCAATCCCTCTTTCCTCATCACTAGTACAGCATTGTATGCATTTCTTAGTGGTTATTCTCCTATATTTTTGTCTGGCTGTTGCATCAGCCAGATTAACTCACTCTAATGACATATAATATATAATCAAATCTAAGTGTGGACCTGGATTCCTGAGTTTCAGGTATATCAGAATTTAGAATGCATTCAGAATGACATTTAATATAAAATAATCTAGAAACTGAAGAGGTTGAATGTAAAATTTAAGTCCTATCATCTGTTCTCCCAACAAAGATTTGGTCCTAAGATAGCTAGAAGTTATATGGGGAGAAATAGAAAGCTTCAGTAGACTGTAGCCAATTTACTACTGCTGCCAATACTGAAATACAGCTCATTCTGAATTAGGCCAGCAGTGATATATGGCACAATAAATTTCCTTGTTATGACTCTAGGACTAAGATAGTTTTGGGAAAATTGCCTAAAGAAAAAACTCACTTGTAATTTAATTAATTTTTTAGGATTTAGGTTTGCTGGATGTAGGATTTTGCATAGAGGATGGAAAAGATAGGTGGCCAGAAAAAAAGCAGACTGGTCCCAAGTTCAGCAAGACACACCAATGTGCGAGAGTAGAGTAGTGAAGGAACCAAATGTACATGTTCGAATTTCACTTAGGCTTGTTCTAAACACCACTAAGGACACTAAAAATCATCTTTGGAATGTGAGAATCAGTAGTGTGTCCAAATGTGAAAGTCAGCCATGCCATACCCTTGTGTGCTACTGGCTAGGAAACCCCTTGTTCCTTAGCTGTAAGCTAGTATGATTGATAGGTCAGAATCAGGCAGATGGGACTTAAAGCTCAGTGAACGCTTGAGCATATGGACTACAATTGTGGCAGCAATAATGGGCATTCCAGTAGCAATTATGAGGTCCTAATACAAGAAGAAAGTAAGTAATTCAGCTTAATTTTCAGGACTGCCAGGTCCTGACTTCTTACATGGATGTTGGAGAGAGGAACGTGTAACTTGGGTTAGGTACTGACAGATTCGGTTTGAGTAGGGCTCTACTGACTTTAATTAGGCATGTGCTTGAGAGTAAATAGTTAAGTGCGTTAATAACTGTTTCCCTTTTCTCAATGTCAGACTGGGAGGGTCTGTTTCTGAGTAAAACTGAACATTTAAAAATAAGAGTGGGAAGGATTTGATGATATTGTCCCTTTTGTTCACTCCCCCAGTCTAGTCTATATTAAAACCCAGTCCCTAAGAAACTGGAAAGCTCCCAAACACCACCAGAAGGTAATTTGAATGTGAGGTGCTAGATTATGTATAAAATCAATTATTCCCCTTGGGAAATATCAGATTCAATTCAAGACTGAGGTGAAGTACTCAAGATGTTACTTTCAGCTTACATACTTAAACACTGGGAATGTTAGAGGTGACTATTAGATTGATTTCTGTAGGTCTTTCAGTCCAAGAAATGCTTGACTATTCTTCCAGATGGGCAGCAGTAAGGGAGTTCAATATTTAATGGAATTATTCAGGGCATGCAGGAAACACCTCAGGGCCATAACAAATCGAGCTCCCCCGCTTAGCACAGAGTGCGTTTGTTCCAACAGGTCCTTCCTTTGATCTTGCTCTCCTATGCTTGAACACTCAAGGTAGAGCTGGTTTGGAAACCACTCAGGAATAAAAAATAATTGTAAAGAATGATGTATAGACTTGAAATTTTTCATTTGACAATCTCATTGGATCCCAGGCCTAACTGTGGGAGTTCAGGGAGTCACTCACAAAGCTGTGGACCATGGACATTCTCTAGACTTGCTTAGTGAAGTCCATGTTCTTCTCAAATGACAATCAATGATAATTTCACTGAACAACCACAGAGTCTAGAAAGCTTCTGATGCAAACCAAAGCTAAACATACTTGGTTTCCACTCAGTCTGGATTAAAATAAAATAAAAATAAACAGTGACATTTTCTAAATCCCAGAGACCCTACTTTTTAGCCACCTGTAACCTAAAGTTAAAAGATTATGATCCCAGGTGTAAAGAATATGACCAGAAGTGGAAACATTGTCTTTTTAGATTCTCAAAGGCTCCAGCATATATTATGGTGCTTGAAGTCACATATCAACTGCCTCTCCACTGCCTGCTCCTTCCTAAAGGAATACCAGTTTACACCTACCTAGGAAGTATCCTTCCTGTGACCAAGCACCTTCGGGTGCAATATCTTCAACATGGTGAAAGAAACACTGCACCTGTTAAGATCCCCCAAATGTATACCAGGTAGCAGACATTTGCAGAGTACACTTAGATCAATTACTCTCTCAGAAACATGAGTTATGAAAACACCTTAACAAACAAAGTTGGATTTTAGCTCTTACAGTCTTTTAGAGCAATCCAGCTTTCCTCCCTCCAGGTTAGATTAGCAAAGAGAGTTGGCTCAAATTGCTCATTTTTTATTAGTGAAATATCTTTGAGTTTCTTCAGAGTAGTCACTCCAAGCTCCTTTCTCCTCTCCTACTGCAGCACAGACTATCTCTAATCTCCCCCACCTGTCTTTTCTTAAGCTACACCTCCTGTTTCCTTTCCTTACCCTTGCAGAATAAATCTCACTTAGAGGTTTATAGCAAATATGGCAGTGAAATCTCATGACTTCTACCTGCTTTTGTTTTTTAGTTTAGGGCTAGACTGAAAGCAATGAAGATAAATTCTCCTCCCTTGCTTTCTGGGATTAGATTCCCTTTTCCTTTCCAACATACATGTGAGCTTCCCTAAGGGAATATTTGCATTGGCTTTCTTGATTAGCACATTCTTGCTAGCCTCTGGCTTTTTGGCAAGTCACAACATTTTCAAGACTTTAGTAAAATGTTTAAAGACTTGATCAGAATTTAAAAAAAAAAAAAAAAAATTAAAAAACCTGTTTTTTTTTTTTTTCTTTGCTAATCTGGTTGTAGTTCCACTGTACAAACAGGTGAACTGGCAGCAGTGACAGGTGTCGTATATTATGCCAGGCAATGTCATGGGAATGAGTGCTGAAGACAAGAGAAGGCAGGAATGATTTTGCTACCAGGGAAACTGTGGCATGGAAGAGGATCTCAGTAACCCAGAAGGGTTCTCTGGTAATTTGTAAACCTTAAAAGTGATACTAGAACTCCCTGACTGTCTTCTGGGACGTGGTGTCCTGAAAGATGGTGAGAATTAACAGCTAACTACTGCCAAAAGGGGATGTCCCTTACCCCATTCCCACTCCGACTTGTTCTCCATGCTCCTAGCTTCGCTGGTGCTCATTTTATCCTCTTTGATAGCCTCCACTGTCTCACTAGCTCCAGAAAAAAAAAAAAAAACAAACCCTGAACATTTTCTGTTATGACAGTGACTCAAAGTGGCTTACAGAAGATCTGATGAGCACTAGAGGTGGAAAGGGGAGGGGACAGAGTTGAGAAAACAGGGAAGGACAAAGGTAGGGGAACTGGTCAGGGAAGGAAAGGGTGAGGACAGAAACAACCATCGTTTGTTGTCAGCAAATATAAGATTGGCGCAGCTGTCTGTGGAAGCAGAATTGTCTTATGGGGTGGCTAAATAAATGCTGACTATTTTTCTCTGTGAAGTTTGGAGCTATACAGTATGATATATGATGGCAGAAACACAGCAATGGCAAAGTGCTATAATTCTATCAAACATCTTGTGAAAAATTTTCCTTTAATAAGCTTCACCGGAAAGACAAACAGCAGAACCCATCCGCAAAATCCAAACAGAAACGCGGTCACACAGACCTAGGGTGGACTCATTGTGTTTATACAGAGAACACAGCTGAGGCCTCTGGGGGTAGTGCAATTCAAATATTAAAGAAAATTATCAGAAGACCTCAGAATGAGGCAGGTAGGATAATTCAGAGGGCTGGACCTCCTCCCAGGCCTGGGGAGTGTGATGCCCTGTTAGGAAGCTGATTGCTCTTCTTTTCCTCCCATTTCTCAGGCTTTTCTCCTGATGAAATTTCAAGAGTGTTCAGGGCTTTTAAATGTAGGAATGACTGACTCAGTATACCAGAGTAGCAACGAGTTCAGCTCAACTCTCAACCTTTTAGTGCCTCATTCCCTTGTCCCAGTGTTCCTGGTGGGGCAGCAGGCATGGGAGAGAGAGTCATCCTTGTTTGCATTCCAGCAATTTCCCTGTGCAGTGGGACTTGCTTCATGATGTACTTCACATCTCTTCTGTGTTGTTTATAAAAACTCAGAGTCAGTAGACGGAAGAAGCAGTAGTTTAACCACCTATTGAAGATGGATTTATTTTTTGTAAAAGGGATGTACCTTACCAGGTAGACGGTATGATCATGAATCACACTTTTTCATCTATATAGTTTGTAAGCATAAGTCCAGCCCAGAAAAATCAAAGAAGGCAAAATAAAAGTATAAAAACATTGTTGGGCAAGTTTTGATGTAATTATTTTCTTGCCATGGGAAATATAAATACAGTCAAACAATCTATGTTTTTTAATTAAAAAAAATTGATCAAAATTTTCTATAAGATCCAAAAGAGAATTAGAGTATACGTTAGATTTTTGGATTAAAAGGTAAGTGCCATTTTACGTACTTGCAAAGGAAGAAAACACAGAGAAATTCCAAATGCAATTGCTTGGTGTATTAGTTTCTTGATTATCTTAGAAGAAATTGTTACAACCACCAAAAGCTATTATTTAACACATAGGAAACACTGTTTCTCATTGGAGATTATTTTCTAGAAATGATTCAAATTATAAAAAAGCAAAATTATTTCATTTAGTCAAGGTGCCCAGTTTGAAATCACAAGATTCAGAAGGTCAGATTATTTAATAGCTGACCAACTTTTTGCATTTCCGGGGAGTTACATTAACTTCAGGGTAAGTGATTATTCCTTCAAAACCTGAATCCCTGCATTGTTGATTATTTTCTATTTGTATATTTCATAATATAAAAGAATCACAATCACTCTATCAGAGCAGTTACACTCCAGTGATAACCATAATGAGAATGACCAAGCTGGTAACTCACTGGACATTTTGACACCTCCTCTCCCCAAACTGCTTCCAATATGCCGGTCATCTTTCCTGGGGAGAAAAAAATTAAACGGCCTTGTTCTTCTGAGAGTAAATCTGCAGTAGTCAGGTGGAGTTGTAGAAAGTGAGTTCTTAAGTATAGAGGACACTCCTTCTACAGGGTAGCCTCTTTGGTATCAATAGCAGTTTGGCTCAAGTTATATTTCTGTACCTGCTGGTGTCAATCCAACCTAGAGTGCTTATGTGTCCTCCAGATCCATTCATTCTCTGGACTGAAGGACAGATTCCTGGGTTCAGTTATTTAGTGAGGTAAGAGGAAATGGAAGTCAGACAAGAATTTGTCATAAATGTTATGCAGGCCTTCGAACGCAGCTTTTAAATTATTGCCTGTGGATGCTATTGCAGAGGGCCTGACTCTGCTCTTACACCAGCATAAATAATTCATCAGAAATCTGCGTGGTACTGGTGCAAAATAGAGAAGAGTACAATCTGATACGTGTAGTGTTCATCTTCTGCAGCCATCTTTTCCACCTTGCCCTATGAAAACCTAATGTGAAAACAAAGATACAGATGTAACCCGTTTTCACCCTTTGACCTAACCACAATTTCTTCACAAGGTTGCACTGTGCGTTGCCATCACTAACTATTCTAGATCTAAGCCAAAGAATTTTTCCTTTCCTTGGTTTCAGAACAAAAACAGACGTTAACTACTAATAAGTTGGCCTCTGTGTTACTGTTGCACTGAAATATGGGTAGCTATATTTGCATATCAGAAGCTTTTCTGAGTGGGATGACCTTGTAAAAACCTCAGAAGAAGCAGATTGACAAAGATCTGGGAGATTTCTACAAGAAACATTTTGCTTCAACATAAAATATGAATCAAGCTCCAACTTAGACATCAGCTCTCGGAGCTGTTCAGCCTCACTTGATGTTTAACATCTAGATTTAATGAATATCTCTGGCAATGTGGACTACAAGTCAGGAAATTTATAAGCATTTTGGAAGCAAGAGACGAGGTTATTACATTTCTAAGATGAGAAGGAAAAGATCATAATAAAACATTAAGCTTTTTGTCATGAGATGAGGGAGCAGGTGTAACTAGGAATAGACGAATCTTTAGTTCATAAGCATTAACTCCAAATTAGAGCAAGATTTAAAAGTTTAATTGTGGAACAGAGAAACAATACATCCTGCACATGCTAGTTATTCTGCTCCATTAAAAATAGGTTAGATGTTTGTATTTTCAGAGCCCAACACAGTGAGGTGCTGAAAATTTGTTGTTAGACTAAAATATTTGTAGTAACCACTGGAGTCAGGAATCTGAAGAAGGATGTACCTTTAGTCTAAAACGGTGTGTGTTATGAGGTTCTAAGGACCAAATCTAACCCAGATATTGTATTTTAGCAATATATTTGGGGATGACAGGTTTTCCCATGAGAACCTTTTGACAGTTCAGATCATTCACAAAGATATTTGTGAAACTCCAAATCAGAAAGCCAAAACCCGTATGCAATTTCAAATAAGAAAACCACTTCTTTTACTATTCTTCCTGCAGGGAAGTCAGACAGTCTTTTGAGGTCTGGTTACTAAGGATTAAATTGCACAGTTAAATCTTGGAAGCTTTAAGTAATTTCACTTTTACTTTAGTGAGGTGTCATGCTTCCCCCCAGAGTACCCTCATGTCCATGAAATAGACATAGAGCTCTATCTTATGTTTATTAGGCTTGCTGTAGGATGCCAATCCGATAACCGCGTGAATTTAGAGGAAAACATATCACCATTTTCTATGTTGAAGAGGGAAAGCTCACCTTTTCACTCTAGCTACTACTCTAGGTTGTATTCTTCTAGAGCTTTCCATGTTCATTTTGGCTAGTTTGCCTTGGGATTCCTGATTGCACTTTAAACATTGCAGGCATCGTTACATTTGCCCCCTCCAAGATGGCAAACTTTACCTCTCTGAAGTGTAATAACAGGTAAAGAGATGGTTTCTGATGTATTCTTATGCAGATACCAGAGCAAGAGTTTACCTTTCAGGGACATCAACAATCCAAGCAAATCAGAATCCTTCAAACTAGGTTTAATAAAAAGGCAAGCATGCCACCATTTACCTATCAATGAACTTCATATGAAGAGTTTAAGATTTTCAGGGAGCCTTAATATAATTGATTTAGAGTTTTGCTTAACCCTAAAAAGGATTGCACTGACCCTAAAATATCATCAGACCATATAAAATATTTCTCTAGTGAACTGTCCTGAGAAACATGTCTGTCATAGGATTTGTGAAAATAACATTGAAACTAATACTAAGAAAGAGCTCATAAAATAGAAAAACTTCTTGAAAAGGGAAGTTATGGGGCTTTAATTATCATACTGAAGCAACTGAGGAAGCATCATTTGCTTGTGCAACGTTCATTATTGTGACGCAGGTAAACCAAAATGAATTAAGAATAGGGTGCTTAAATCTTGCCCCCTACATTTCAAAGTATTACTGACTCAGGAGTGTATTTCTTGGTTCCATTTTGGCAGTTTATCTAGGCTGACATATCACATCCATTATTTTAACACAGTTTTTGTGTGTGTGAATTATAACTACTCTGACTGACTGGCTGCTCTGTAATATAATGGATGTAGACAAAGGCTGCCTAAGGTAGAATACTTTATTAGGTCAATTAATATACCAGCAGCATCTTGTTCCTGGGTTAATCATTGGTCTGAACCTTTACTTTGCATTTAAGTGTGGGCATGGCCATAAAAATGACTCAGGAAAATGACATTTCAGTCATCTACGTTTATTCTCTTCCCATTACTTACACATCAAATTTACTCAGTTTGTAAGTCATAACTTGATTTCCCAGCTGTCAAAACATCAAGCTCAACCCGACATCAAAAAACAATCCAGCTGTGATCTCTCTCCATCTGCACAACACTAACGCTAGTCATAATTCTGAAACTGTAATTAAACTGATGATGTGGCTTTAGGGTTTTTCTTTGTTTTGGTTTTGGGTTTTTTTTGATGATGCACAAGGCAAAAGAACATCTATCTTGGTATCCCACAGGACCTACTAATTGTATTAGTTTGTATTGTCTGTAACTACCCCATAATTCATATGACAAAGGGTTCTTTCTGGTTTTTGGAACCATCATTTCATGGCTTTCCTTTCTGAAAGGGTATAAAAGAAAAGTCAGACAGACCTTTCTGTCCAAAGGGAAGGGAAAAAAGCCATTTAAGGTAAACGATGATGTTTGTAAAAGAGTAAATGTCAACAAACTGGACGTGGATAAATTTAGACAAGGAATTTCCCCATAGGATTACCTGGCACCAGGAGCTGAAGCAGGAGGGGAAGCCTTTTAAAAGGTGTTCTGTGCAGTTATCAAAGTAATTTTGTGATGCGGTGCCTTTGATATTGGGCTGAACTTAACCCAGAAGGGTTAAACTCTATGTTCTTGCAAAAGGTGCCCTAAGAAGTGGGTTGATACAGGCAGGTTCTCAGCAAAATTCTGATCTTTCTCTGGTATAATTTGAGTGTAATTCTGCTGACACAGTGTATGCTGTTAGGCTGCATACAATCCAGAATGGTGGAATTTGCCCCAGTAAACATCAAATAGAAATTAATAGCCTTAGAAATTTCACTGGTGGTTTGGGTTGGGTTTTTTTTTTGGGTTTTTTTGTTTTTCTCCAGTGAACTTGCAGAAAGCACAGAGAACATTTTAAATGCGCAGTGGCTCTCATTAAAAAAGTCAAAATTCACCAGTAGTTGCTGTCTCTCAGCATCTGATCTACTGCAATTACTTTGTATTCTCAAAGTGTTAAGGAAAGCATCGCAGAAACCTCTGCGTTTTATATGTATTGGTAAATTATGACCTTTTAATGGCAATCATACCAAAACTACATATAGTGGCCCAGAGGGCTACTTCTCTGAAAGAAATGAGCAGATTTTGACTTAATACCTCAGACCAATAAATTAATTTTCATAATTTTATTCCAGAGAGCAAAATGAACCACAATATATTTATGTTTAAAACAAATGTTTTGGAAATATGTTCTTAAATGTGTAAAGCTTACTCTACCACAGCAGCATTTCCTACAGAAAGTAAAGTATTGTTATCTGGAAGCTTCAGTATTCATCTCTCTGTTCAAATATTACACAAGATTTATAGTCCCTGTGATTTATATCAGGCTGCTAATCAGAAAGCTTAAATCAATATTTCAGATTGTTAAGTACCTTTAGAGAACAGCTTTATAGTGATAAAGGTAGCACAGCAGAACAGCCTGATCCTGCAGTTTGACCTGACCACCAAACAACACTTGGAAACTGCGACATGAGAATGGCAAACTAAGAGTTGTAGCATTCAAGAATGGCTTCAATGCAGAACCCTTTAGAGTGGAATGAAGAAATGACAGCTTGTGGCCTGTGAATAGAGGTAACATCACCTCATATAAAATATAAACTTGTCATTTTCCCCCTCTGCATTATTATTAGGTCATGCAAAGATATGCACTAATGCAAGACCCGCCAGAGAGGTTTGAAAACTCCATTTCTAAGACAAGAAAAAGGTTCCCAGCTCTCCATTACAGGGAGATGTAAGGAATTTTAATAACACCAAAAATATCAGACAAGGCTTTTGCTGGTCCACAGCAGAAAAGAAGGTGCAAAAGCAATTTTATATATAAACTATCTTTTGTATAGTTTCGCTACATTCCCCAGCGAACAGCCATAACCATTTTGAGATTTTCCGATTTCACCTTCAGAGGAATTACCCAGTTTGAATCAGGTTATTGGCCTATCTTGTCTAAAATCCTGTCTTGGAGAATGATTTGTTTTAGGAGGGGAAAGATCTTATCAAGCACTTGCCAGTTACGAAATTTCGCCTCCAACAGGAACAAGTCTTTTTCTGACCCACTCTGGCCACTAGTTTAGTTTCCTTTCCTACTCACACTGAAGTAAAATGTCTTGCTATTTATTTCACCATGATCAAAACTAAGTAATCACAAGGTGAGGAGATTAAAGCAATTCTCCATTGTAAATTCATGCATCCCAATTAGCCTCAGTTTTTCCTTTGAACAAAGTGGGCAGTCAGAACAGAGTTATACCTGTAGTTTAGTAATAATTCCTAGCATATTTTCCTTGAAAGAGTGTTCTACAAAAGGTGTGTGCTCAATTCAGTCCTGCTCCAAACAGGACAGGAAAATTCAAAAAAGACCTCAGATCAGCATGGACTTTCTGCACCAAGGAGAATTCATTCCTGGATGAGGAAAGAAGGTTTTTGCTTTCATTCATTTGTTCTGGCATTTCCAAAAGGAAGAAAAAAAGAACCATCTTAAAATTACAATCTCCACAGAATTCTGCAGTATCTCTTTGGCAGAATCTGTCTAATGGGCTTAGTCCTTCACTTTTGTTATTGAGAAGACTCTAGGCCAAATGCTGAAGCTGGGGTTGAAGTCTGTTCCACCACCTAGCAAACATAGCCCAGGTTTTCCAAAGGGGAATGCAGTGAGGCCCTCAATTTTATTTACAGGCAAAGAAATTGTGGGAGAATTAAGAGAGGAATGAATGCACAAAGCTCAAGGAAATCACTCTTAAAATTAAACATGACTTTAAATTATCACAAAATAAATTCCTTTTAAGGCGTTCTTAATTCTTTTCAATGTGTACTTAGATAGCATCTGAAGACTACCTGCAAGATGAGGCCTATTAGTGTAGGTATGACACATATGCATAGTTAATTCTAGCCCCAAAGAACTGACAGTCTAAATAGAAAACATAGTGAAAGGAGATATTATCCCCATTAGATAATCAAGAACTGAGGAACACAAAAAATCAAGACTGGCTTCTCTCCTACAACTTTAGGCTCTAGTTTCCATTTTGACTCAGTGAGGACAGAAAGGCACCCGTGAAAGGCAATTCACTACACCTCAAATTCAACTGTTTTCTGGTGGAGTCTTTCTCTCTCTTCATTTACTACACACATAGCCTAGTGTACATAGCCTTCTGGATTAGGCACCTCAGGTCAACATGAAACGTTAAATGTGATTGATTCAGATCTAAATGACCTATCAAAACCCACAAAATCTAGTTTGTAGGACAGCCCATGTATCAGCTCAGCACCGCAATCGAGAGGCAAGCCCAAAATCTTTGGATGCTTTTTCTCGTATGGAGAAGTTTCCAGCCTGATGTGATGTGGTTATTTATTTTTTTAAGCAGAATTTAATGTATCAATTTTGAACTTGTTGAAACATTTTAAGCTTCTTAAAACAGACCACTTAGAGATGACAATTGGTTTTTAACATTAATAGAGTTATAATGCTATGAAAAATACTATAACCCAGAAATCCTAGAAAAGACTGGGAAATTAATCTCATAAAAAATTGAGTCTAACAACTGTTTTTCGAAAACCAGAATTTGCTGAAGAATTGACATTAAATATGCTACAAAACAAAATCACTGTGTAATTAGTGACTAAAAGCTTTCAGAAGTGACACCTACCTCCAAGTAAAACATTTTTCACCTGTCTTATTATGTGTGGGAGCATTAAGATGGATGAAAAAGTAGCTTTTCAATTTTCTCTTGTTTTTCAAAATGTAATTGTTGTCATGTGCTAAGAAGACAGTTATTAGACAGTGATCCTCAACTGCTCTTTTAAGTAAGGCTATTAAGAAGGAATATTGCTGTGCTGACATAGCAAGTTTTCTATTTTTTTCCACAGAATGATTATTACTCATACTACTAGAGTACCCAGTCACAGATCTTTTTGTCATACAGAGTGAATAGCATCAAAACAAAGTTTTCTGCTCCCAGAGGGCTTAGAGTTAAAGGAGAAGACAAGAGACGATGGAAAGATCTGAATGACCCACTTTTTGGGTCTTAACAATGCACTCCTTTAATGCAGAAAGCAGAAATTCCCCTGTCTGAACTGTGGCTGTGGCTCAGCCGACTGAGCCAATATCAGGGGTTTTATTTCAATACCAAATGATGTTTGAGAGACAGAGCAATGGGAACAGGCCTGAGTAATCTTTACAAATGAGGAGATGTAGTGAGTGCTTTTTACAGCAGAGAAATGGGAGCCCAGTGGCTGTCACAGCAGTGAAGACAGACAGTATTGCAGCATAAGGAAATACTGTCTGCAGCTGCATTCTGCATGCACATCCTCGGGGCAAATATGCATTTGTCAAAGCTAGGGAAAAGTAACCTGCAGTAGTTGAGGCCTCAAACAAAGGATGCTGGGATGAGAAATTTGAGTTTCTTACACGAATAGGAAAGGGAGTATCTTAACAAGGAGAATTTGTGAGACTTTGTTGTTCCCTAAAAGTGTGAATCCAAGGAGAGATCTGTGTTGAGGATGATGGCTCATACCAGCTTGAACAACGGGCACGACAATGGTGGTGGTGTTGACAAGGGCCTTGTGGCAAAAAAATAGAAATTCTTTTTTTACCATTGAGATTGCTAGTGAAAGAGCTACAGAGGCAAGCTGAGTTTTTGCCCTGGACGGAAGCCTGGTCTGGAGGAGAAGGCAACGTGCAGGAATCATCAGTGCAGAGGCAACAGGTCAAATTTTACTCATGGGTGAGAATGTCCAGGGAAATGGGGCAGAAGGGGAAGAGAAAGGGGACCAAGGACAGGGAAGCTCAGGACCTCACACATTTCTGCCGGGGGAGAGGAATACACCTGGAATAACCCAGCAGAGCCCACGGTAAGAGTAAGTGACCTGCCACCAGAAAAATGATGAGCATGAGGCTGAAGGTGGGTCTGACGTGTCCTGAGCTGGCAGTGATCTAATCACTGGAACACCCTTCCGCTCGCACAGGCTAGAATGTCATCTCAGGATGGATGAACTATTGGTGTCTGTGGAGGAGAGGTGTGAAAAATGAAGCTCCGTTGCTGTCTTTCATCCAGTGTCTTGGTGGTTCCTGAAATTAAGTAAGATGAGTGCAGTGGGGACTTTCTATTACATTTGTAAGAGGTGATATGCCTAATAAGCATAACTATAGTACATTATTGAAATTTTGTTCCCACTAGGGTAGCTATCAGAGTGCTGAATTTCATACTGTACTTGCCACCCATGATAATTTGCTTGGGCCATTAATCAAGAATACTTCCTTGAACTCACTGGGGACATGCCAGTATATATAAAGCTGTTAGAAATAAAGTAAAAATTTTAATGTTTTTGTATGATTTATTAACTTAGGATTTTTTTCTTTTTTCATTTAAGCCACTAGCAAAACTTTAATCAGCATCCATGAGAAGACAATCAGACTCCTTTCAATAAAACATGTGCTTTAGAGTATTGAGTGCCATCATACACCGGTATTATAGGGCCTGAAGAAATCATTGTAGAGAGTGCATTAAGGTATGTGTGTATGAAGTGACTGTCACAGACATCGCCCTGTAGTATCAAGCCACGTGGTGTCTATCAATCTACACCCCTAAGACAATTCCTCTCTGTGCCTCCCACACTCTCTGCCTCATATCAATTTTGTGGGAGTCTAATTTCAATGAGACATTGTCATTCCTCTGTTTTCTAAATTCTCTTTGTGACTGCTCCTCACGAACAGGCAGCAAGTTCAAAATAACTGTGACTGTGGCAGAAATTCAGTTCTTAAAAAAGGCAGAAATGAGGTAAGATCAATTAGTCTGTAGAGGAGGCTGAAAGAGAAAATGAGGTTTCATGGCACATTTTAAACTACTGATGTAATTTACATTTGAAGCTATCTGAAACATCCATTTTTGCGTTTTGGCAGATTTGTGTACAAAATATAAGCATCTGCATTTTTTTTCTTCAAAATCACTGTATTGGAAATATCCCTGTGGATATCCAGATGTTTCTGTTTGCTAATATCAGGTCAGTAAAGAAAAGAAAAAGTCCATAATATTTTCAGTAAACATTAGAAAAACCCTGAATACAAACATTAAAAATAAAGAAACAACAACAATACTAGGATTTTTTTTACAATCCTTTTTTTTTTTTTTCTTTCTGTAAAGGACTATTTTGGAGCAAGAATCATTACTGAAAATTTTCAAGTAGCTCTAATGCTCTAGATTTATTTTCAGATATGATATTAATCTTTTCAGAAATACAAGATAGAGGTTTAGATCTAGTTTGCAAGTGTTGTTAATCAAGAACAGTTCCACTGTATTGAATGGGAAAAAGTCAGTATAGAGAAGTTTTGAATAAAACCAGAGGTTTAAGTCCCTTTATTTGATTTGTTAACTAAGAATCAATCATTTTTAGACTGAAGCCACTAGTGAAATTTTCATCAGCACCCAAGGGAAGATAATCAAACTTTTCCATAAAGAAGGTTTTTCAGGGTATGGAGCATCTTTATGAACTTCTTATCTTGGCTTGCTCACAATCCGCCTACAGTATATTGCCTGGAGAGTTTAAATCTGATTGTATTATTCTTTACGGAATGATATGTCTCCAGCCTGAATCTACAGAGAGAGCGGGAGGGAGCAAGCTTTTGTGTGCATGCACAAGTGTGGCTGAGTATCTTTCTTGCCACTGGACTGCACAAAGGAAGCAGGATGAGTAGCTCAGTGATTGTACATTGTGACAACTGTAACACATTCAACAGTTTTCTTGCACAGGACTAAGGTCTGAAATTTTTTTTTCCCTCTTCGAACGAGAGAATATTCCCAGAACATGAACCCCAGTCCCTGATTCCTGCTAAGCACCATCATGAGATCTTGAAATTTTGCTTTAGACAGTGATGGGAAGAGGGAAGCTGGCGAGCAAGGCTCACCAGGATGCTTCCCCAGGGCACAGGCAGCTAGCTGGACGCTGACCTCCTGGCAGTATGTGGACTGGCCCAGGACAGCATCCCATGGATCTTGTCACACTTGCCAGCACCACCAGGCAATTTTTAGACTTTCAGTTATACAACTCTTGCATGGAAAAGAGGTGTAATTCATCCCGTCAATCCCACTGCTGAGGCAGGATTTTTCTGTGCGGTCTGCTCCTGAGTTTTTCCCCAGTCTGGTTTTAAATGAGTCAAAACAGAAGCATGTGCTCCCCCACGAAACAGTTCTGCAGTGTGGATGACCATCAATATTAGGGAAATCTTCCTCATATTTTCTTCTGTTCTTAGAATTATTATTTCTGTGTTTGTTCACCTTGCTCACTCCTTTCCAGCATAAACAGTCTGTTTGTTATTTTAATGTTACAAATAGCACGAAGTAACTGAAGATCTTAAATTACGAGAAACACATTTGGATTATTCATTTGTTCCCTAAATTGCCCAAAGGATTTCTATTTTATCCCTGCAGTCCCTTGATCTTAATGTTTCCTTCACTTTAACATCCTGATATTATATATATTTTTCATCTGCTTCAGAATTAGACAGACCAGAAGTGATACCTTTGCCAATTCATCTTCACTTACACTTTCTTCATTCAGCCTGTCAGACACTACTGCAAAAGGGAGACAAAGCTGGAACATGACAAATAGGCACCGTGATTGTTTTCAACATGCCACAAAAAAGTAGGACAAAATATCTTAATGTTTTCCTCTTTCCCCTCATCCTTCATTCAGCAGAGATTTGCTGTCATTTATAAAGGTCACTGGCCTATGAAGCACCTGAGAAGGCAGAAACTTTTTCTTCCTCTCCAAGTACGTATTCAAGCTGCAGCAGTAACATAAAGCCTTTATTATACGGTGGGTGGCTGCAGCCACAGCTAGTCACAATGAGTTAAATAGAGGATTTTAGGGAACTGCCGCAGTTTGTTTATGCCTGCCCAAACAAACCTGTCCTATAAACTAGATAAAATGACGCTTTAGTGTAAGCATTTTGAAACTGATGACAGCTCTGACAGTTTTTGTTGCAACGATCCCAGAATATTTTTAAATGAGGTCATTTAACCCTGTGCAAAAGTCCAAGATAAAAATCAATAGATTACTATGTCTTGTGCTGTACGTCTTGTATATCCATTTTGCAAGTATGGACAATCAGCACACTCTTCCTCTCCACAAAACAAACCTGTTTCCTCACAAAGCTCTTGGGAGCTTATGACTCTAGGTAAAATATTTTCATTTGGAAAGGCTGTGATAGTCGCTTACAGTAGGTACTATTTACCTAACTTACACCTCCATCACTGTCCACAGGCCAAGTGTCTTAAGGAGAACCATCTCTTATCATGCATTGCTTTTCCTCTCCATCAAAATTCCTGATGGAGAAATAATCTAAACAGTATAGAAGACAGAAGCATGAAGCAAACAAAGTACAGTCACCATGAAGTATTATAAAAGCTTTTTCCCATCAAAATATTTCAACTTCTAATAAAAATATTTTAGCATTGCACTTTTCCTTCCTCATGAAAAATGACCAAGAAAAAAAATATAATAAAGAAAGGTAGTGTTTTGACCTGTTGTGTTCGCAAGCGGCTGAGAATCCTGTCACTGTACTAGCAATGTACCAGGAAAGTACTTCCTTAAATTTAAGTGCTTAACTATATAAGTGGCTGAGTAGCCCCATTTAAGTCAGTGAGACTGGTCAAGTACTTAAAGCTAAACATCCATGTACAGAGAACAGAGTATTCAGTACCTTGTGCCCATTTGAAAGAATGAACAGAAAGAGCATTCAGAGATTTTTTCAAAATGTGTTTTTCTGTTCATTATAATTTCTGGTCTTCAAGTTGGTTAAACAATATTCTAGGATTTGAGTCGACCCTGTTGATTTACTTTTTTGGTGGAAAAAAGGCTTTTTCAGGTTATGAGGTAATGATGCATTTCACAGACTTGTGAGGCAGCAGTTCAGGAGAACAGATCTGTAGGAAGGTAGGATCCAGGAAGAAAGGCGAGTAAACTCCCTGTAAACAGGAGGCACCACGTACTGTGCACCTCAGTGTTGTGGTTTAACCTCAGCCAGCAACTGAGCACCACACAGCCGCTCGCTCACTCTCCCCCCTTGGTGGGATGGGGGAGAGAATCAGAAGAGTAAAAGTGAGAAAACCCGTGGGTTGAGATAAGAACAGTTTAATAATTAAAATAAAATATAATAATAATAATAATAATAGAATATACAAAACAAGTGATGCACAATGCAATTGCTCACCACCCGCCGACCGATGCCCAGCCAGTCCCCGAGCAGCGGCCCCCCCCCCCCAGCCAGCTTTCCCCAGTTTATGTACTGAGCGTGACGTCACATGGTATGGAATGTCCCTTGGGCCAGTTTGGGTCAGCTGTCCTGGCTGTGCCCCCTTCCAGCTTGTTGTGCACCTCCAGCCTTCTCAGTCGGTAGAGCATGGGAAGCTGAAGAGTCCTTGACTTGGTGTAAGCACTACCTAGCAACAACTAAAACATCGGTGTGTTATCAACATTATTCTTGTCCTAAATCCAAAACACAGCACTGTACCAGCTACTAAGAAGGAAATTAACTCTATCCCAGCCAAAACTAGGACACTCAGAAATAAGCAACATGAAACAGGAGGTGCATGGCAGAACGAGTGCTTATCCTGGGTCAGCATGCACAGAAAGCAAGCATCATACCTACTTTATATTGCTTTAAGGAACTACAGAAAAGCCAGGCTGTTTAAGCCTGTACTCCCAAAATATGAGTGCAAGGTGCTTGTCTTAGCAGTTGCTCATGAAAAGTTGCTCCTATAATGTCTCCATCAGATTTAGGATGCTGTGAAAAATTTGAGTCCTCATGCTGCTTTAAAGAGAGGCTGCAGACCTAGAACTCAAGCTCTGACTCTCTGATGATAAGGTAGGGTTTGTTAAAAAATGATAGCAATTCCTCCTTTCCTCACCTCTCCTCTCCCTGAAAAAGAAAAAACCCTTACCCACCAGTCCAGATTTTCTTACTAAAATCTTTCTATGGTTTTCTTTTCAGAAACCCTACTGCCTTCATTATCTTTGTGCCACAGAGGCATTTCAACTATGCCATTTTGTTTGTGACAGAGGTAAACGGGTCCAACTCACAGGAAGACAGCAGTAGCTAGTTACCCTGAAGATTAACACAGGATTTTGGTGGCTGAGTCTAGTGTGTGTCAACAGGAGAACCCTGTATATTGAAAAGAGAGGCATGGTGTGCCCCCATGTTACGGGCACGGTAAGACTTGTGCACATGGACTCACCTGCAGGGAAGAAATTTGGTCTTGAGTTCTTCCTAAAGTCCATCTACATCATCCCACAACCAAATATGCAGAGACAACTGTCCTCAACCCTATGACCATTATACACATGGTTAACTAGAAGGTTATTTAAAGTCTGCTCATGTACACAACTGTTTGCAGGAGTGGGTACTTTATGAGGGATTTTTTATAACCCTCAGATGGAGTAGCGGTAGCATTTGTTATTGAAACAGATTCCCTCCACCTCATTTTTATTGTGGTAAATTCTAACCATTTTCGAGACAGCAAGGTCAGGTCTACCTCAGCCTCTCTTTGACGATCCCAAAATTTCTAGTGTTTTAGAACTTGGCATTACGGAGATAAACTGACATAATTTCAACAAAGACATTTTGGTCTCAAATTTTAACAGCAGGTAATTTTCTGTAACAGTAAAATAGCTTGGTGAAGTTTAAAACGACAACATAGGCAGAGCACACTATTCTAGCTGCGTTTGATATCCTCACACCTCACCTGAATTTATCTAGAGGAGACTGGCAAAAAACTACGAGTCTGAATGCACTTGACACACATCATCAGTCACGATAATGTAGGAAAAGGTAAAGCCTAGGATAATTTAAGGCAATTTAAACCAGTGATGCTTGAGATTATCTGAGGATCTTCTTAACCTACCCAGCAGCTCTTTGGATGACATACAGCAAGATGGCTCACACTGCAGATATTTTACAGAAGTATTATGTTCCTATTTTGCAGACAGGTACCATGAGTTTATGTCCCACATAGGTGCCTCTCATTAGATTAGTAATATGCAGATGCTAAAAATTCTTTGCAAATCTCACTGAAGAGTGGTTCAGGCACAGATCTTCAAAGCAGTATAGTGACAGATAGAGAGATCTTTGTAGCCATGAACTCAAGCTCATGCCAAGCTCAAATCCATGGATCTAACTCCAGTGTCAGCTGGAGCTGCATTATGTTGGATCCTGCATGACTAGGTCCATATCTTATAAGAATTAGTAACAAAAGAGGAAAATTGAACCTTTTTCTCCCAGAGCATTTGTGAACCCTCTACAGGACTACCTTCCTCTCATTTAGCGTCCTTTCTTGCAGCTGCCATCATTTGGAACACAGATAATAGGGAGAAGGAATGAAAACAGCTCTCCATAACTTTATTATTTTTTCACGCTGAATTTTTTTTTTAATAGAGTACAATTTTTGGTAAACTTTTTGTCAAGCTTTTCCCAGTGAAAAATAGACAGCACACAACTTAAGTTTAGCTGCAGTGACTCTAGTTTCCTTGAAATGTCATAATTCCCATTATAAATATGCTTCCTTATGAAGAGAAAGTGTAATTATTTTGCTAATATGCATGACAATAGCATTTGAGAAACAGAAACAATATGGTACTGTTTGACTTGGAATTTACTCCCCAGCTGTTAATAACCTGCTTACATCTCTGGTGGTATTGTGAGTTTGTAATTCCTGTGCTTACAACAAATAGCAACTGTTTCTGAAACTAGGAGCTGGGCCAAAGGGAAAAAAAAGAAGTCCAAAACACCTAAACAAACCCCTTAAAGTCCATATTGTGTGTATTTAAATTAGTCCCCTAGAGCAGCAAGAAGCAAAAAATCTCATGTGCATCTTGTTGTATTGTTTCAAGTATTATTTAATGTTTGGAGGAAGAAAATGTTTATGACAGCCTTTTTGAAATTACATTTGCAATTACATATGCCTTCTATTGTTAAATAAAGAATATCAGTGATTAGTGGTAATATATTTCCATCAAGTTTTCCCAAAGCCATATGCATGTGATGGACCAAATGACTGTCTTACTTTGAAAGACAAATTGACATTGTCCCAGATTTTCAGTTTATCATAATTTGTAAAAAACACAGCAACTGAACACTGCATGAATTATATCTAATGTCTGGGCATTCTTGACAGTCATTTTGATATATACATTTTGGGTACAATTTTCTAAAGTATTTAAGTGACTGAAGAGTGAAGGCTTAATTTTCAAAAAAGGTATATACCAGTCAAAGTCCGATTAGACCTACTAACGTCTACTTTTCTAAATTTCTATCCAAAATAGAAATTAAGGTTCTTGAAATTTTTTTCCGCATTAGATTTTACTTTAGTCAAGTAAAAAAAATTGCCTACTGACAACATTATGTAATTGAATTCGCCAGTCTCTCTCCAAGCACCACTACTTGGTCGCTTCGTCACAAGAAAATTGGCTTTGCCGAACATCCTGAATATCAGCAAACTTAAATGCCTCAAAGAAAAGCATAAGAGAGAATCAGGGCACCACCAGTACCTGCTGGCCTTACATTCTTTTCTTCTATTGCTATCAGCAGAGGCATTTCACTGGTGTGATCTGTAGTACATACACTTATAAAGAAATGTAGGTATATGAATGTCTCTAATAGAACTCGAACTTTCGCTCCAAACTTACATCAAATTCATGTGTATTGATTTTATGGTATGAGCTGTCTCCCTAGCACATGAAAGTCCCATAACCTGTCTGAAAAAACCTAGATTTATCACTTCAAATAATTAGTTTAGCTTCCCCCTTACTGACTTTGATTTTTTCTCTACTTTGCTAAAATGACACATCCCCAACACTAATGAAGCACATACATTATGTTAGAGGGTTTGGGATTTTTTTGTTGTTGCAAGCATGTGACAGTGCTTCCAGTCCCCTGAGGGTTGATATATTGGTCAAATAAATCTTCCAGATAGGTAATAACACAGTGCATTCCATAATGTTCCTTTACATGTCATATTATTTACCTGCGCTGCTTATCAGCAATTGCATGTTTGCTGGAAAAAAAGTGCTGTTGTATGGGCAGTTCTTGCTTCATCGGCATGATTGCTAACTGGGAGACAGTAAAACTCTTTTTTGGAGGTGCTAAAAGGAGATAAGAGGCAAGCTGTTTGAGGTACTCCAGGTCTCTGGATGATTTAAATCCTGTGCAGAGATCCAGAACATAGATTATGCATGAACCATGTCCTGACAAAACATTATTTTGATAATTGAAGTGGATCTCAAGTGATGCATAGTTCTGCGTTGACTATTTATACAGCAGTGGATAAGGTCGGGTGTGCTATTTACCCATGGGCCAGTCCAAGGACGGGGCTGTGCATCCATAGGAGAAGTCGAGCAAGGAACTCTGATCCTATCATACTGGAAACTTGAATACTACGCCTGTGCTTTAGTTCTGGAGACAGAAAGGCAGTAAAAGAGGACTTGGTTTCACACCACAGAGAAAAAAAAAAACCGCTGCACCTCACCATTTCATTGGGAAATGATTTGTCTGCATCTCCCCTGTTTCTGAGTGTGGATTGGAGGGTATGTGTGCACCACTCTTGCGGTTAGCCCATCCAAAAAGGACACAGGGCATGACCTATCTGCCCTTACTGGGACAAGTGTAAGAAATGTATGAAAGCAAGGGAAATTGACTGCATTTTTCAAAAGCATATACTTTTTGTGGTGCATTGGTGCAAGACAATTTAAGAGTTAATGAGTAAAATTATTAGACTTGTAAGTTGCAATTGAAAATATGCCAGGGAATATGAATAAAATTTCTTTCTAATAGATATAGAAGAAATCAGTAGGCTGAGAATTTAAGGTTTATAAAAATAATGTATTTAACTTTCCAAGTATACATTTTCTACATTGTGAAAAATTTTTGTAATTCAGATTTAAATATTTTCAAGGTCTCATAGAATAGTTGAAGTTTGAACTGATCTCTGGAGATTATCTAGTCCAATTCCCCCCTTGCTCAAAGCAGGGTCAACTACAGCAGGCTGCTCAGGACTTTGTTTAGTTGGGTTCTGAATATCTCCAAGGATGGAGATGATGCCACAACCTCTCTGGCAAACCTATGCCAATGTTTGAATTGTGTTCGTGAATCTTAGCCTGAAAATGAAATTGAATAGAAACAGAAACAGAAACTGAAAATTACTCTTCCATTTTCAATGTCTCATCTGAGCAAAATGAGACAAATAATTAGCAACAATATAACTATATTTTAACAGCCCTTTTTATCTTTTAAAATAATATCAAATGCCATT
This sequence comes from Aptenodytes patagonicus, assembly GCF_965638725.1. Taxonomy (NCBI): domain Eukaryota; kingdom Metazoa; phylum Chordata; class Aves; order Sphenisciformes; family Spheniscidae; genus Aptenodytes; species Aptenodytes patagonicus. The sequence goes on along the minus strand of NC_134950.1, from coordinate 111,739,091 downwards.
AGCAACAAGAAAAAAACAAACCATTTTGTTGGCTTCCTTTAGTGTATGTAATGAAAGTCTGCTCTTAAATAGTGTAAATTTGGTGCCAGTCCTTTCTCAGAAAGCCCCTGCAGATGCTGACCTTGCTGGCAGAAGCATATGATAGAAGCACCAGAATCTTTCCACTGTTTTCAGTGGGCTTTAGTGCTAAAACAGATCTCAGATCTTTTAAGCAGGCGTGAATTTGTCTCACTTATATTTGACTAAGATTAGGCAATTATGAGAAAACAGTTTTAATATTTAAATTAGTCAAATGCTTAATTATGAAAGTGCTGAAAGAAGAATGCTCAGCTTCATTGCACTTCAATGGCTTGTAAATTGGCAAGTAGCTGTAAATTAACTCCTGCATTTCTTTAGGTTAATCAAATCAGATTTAATGATGTCTTTGAAATCCACAGATTAAAGGTATAAAAGTGTGCATCATAGCATGGGGGAGAACCGTAGTAATAGTTGTTAATGTCTATTTTGTTCTCTTTTGTTCTCTGTTCTTTTCCTGTAGACGTGCAAAAAAGAAGTGCAGTATTTCTGGGAAGCATGTATTCCAGTGATGCTAAAGCCCTGATCTTCACAAAAGAATCCCCGATAAGGTCTTCACTACTTTTCTCTGACCATTTATTGCAAAGGACTTCCATTTTCCTCTTCTCTTCACTTCCCTTTTTGTAGACTTCCCATCACTGATCCTATTGCATCGCCTAGCATGCAAACATGGAAGCTGACATTTCTGTTCATTTACTTATCAAATTTTCCATACAGGGGACAATGTAATAAACCAGTAACCACATTTGTTAAACATCAGTATTTCATCTTGCTGTCTGGAAAAGAAAGGGGAAATTTTAAAAAGAATTATTTCTAAAGATCTGTTAGAAAGATAACAACAGGGAGACAGATGATGTGATTCAAGTAACAGGACTGGTAAATATCTTATCTGTAGTCTGAAAACAACAGTGTTTTAGGAACAGCACCTGAAAGAGTGAAACCACATGTCTAACAAGTGTATATCTTCTATTGTTTATCAAAGTGAACGTTGAAGAGTGAAAGGGAACAGGAAAACCCAGTGTAGATTTAAGGCATGAATTCAAACCTTGCTCTGAAGGTCATATACAGCTGACTCAGCCTTAAGTACCTGGTAAGAAAGGCTGGGGAGCTAATGTCAGGTGGATGCAATGCCAGCCACTTCCTCCCCCTCCATGCTCCCTGCTACATAAATCACTTTGGTTTTAATATGGTAACCAAGAGGGCCAACTACCTCAAGAAAAGGCAATTTGCCTTTTTTATTTCTGGACAGAATTGTTGTTGCTAATGTAGTTATCAACTGATATTTTCTTCTGTTGTGGTACTTCCTAATAATAATTAAAGTTCAGGAAGAGATTTCCATGCAAATTTGGTGGTGTTTAAGCATCTTTATTATCCACCAGAACAAAACTTTATGTTTGACTCAAGCCTAGATCTTCATGAAAACATACCAGTGTCAAGAAAATCTTGTTTTCTTTCTACCTTCAAAACTCATAGATGTTTGTTCTGATTCTGTGAAAAGCAAGACATTTCATAATCTTTCCCCTAAACTTCTACAGTGTTTCATTCATGTGAAAGCTAGTTTTACTATGAGCAGGAAACAATCACTTTTCTGTGGGAGGAAGGAAAGGCCTTTGTGGCAAAAAAAAAAAGTCTCTCTCTGCAGATAATAGCAGCTTTTCACTTGGGAAAAAATTTGCAAAAACAATGTGTTAGAACGATCTGTGACTGCTTCCCCCTCAAAAGACTGGGCTAACCTGCCGGTTTACTGTGGTGTGTTAAAAGGCCCTGGAAAGCCAGCTGAAGCTTTGAAGAGTCCAAGCAGGCAGAATACTTCCAGCACTCCAGTTAGTGTAAATTTAGTGTTCCAGCACTCCAAATTTAGAGCATTTCTTTGTTGTTGGACAGCATATTCCTTCCAACATATGTTCCCTGGCCTGAATATTCCCCAGAGAAATGGTGACAGTACAGACATCCATGAAGAGTAAAAACTGAAATTAAGCCCACCCTTTTTATAAACTGTGAATATGCTTCCTGTTCCTCTTTCATTCATATAGAGTGTAGACAAATTTTGGCCCTTAATGTGCTCCAGAGAAAACCCATCAAAGTTATTAATAAGTAATGAGTTGATCTGCTGTGTACAAATGTTACAGGATTATATGATCCCAGCCTTGGACAGGCTGGCTAAACAGTGACATTCGGGGTCTCAATATTCAATACCTGACATTATGCATAATCACCTGTACCTGAAGGTTACCAGGCCATTAAGATCCTATTTCAAACCCTCTTTGCACCAATGGCAAAGCAATAGATATCTAGTCTCACTGCTCTGGTTGTCCTGAGTGTTTTCAGAAAACAAGCAGGAGGCATAAAGCTTACAGTGATTACCCTCAGCTGGGATTTAGCCATATGCACAAAATAAATAAATAAAATGGCTTGGTGTAAGTGTAAAAATTCACAAAATGAAAAAAAAACCCCAAACCTTCAACCCAGCTCTCATTGTTATTCATAGCCATAAGCAAGAGTTTGTTAGGCGCTCCCTAGGTAGTCTTTCATCTGCTTTGTAGCTGCATGTCCTAGCATAGAAGTATGAGCACTCACTGTTCAGTAGCCCTTCATGTATTGCAGTCCTGTGACCGCTCAGACAAGACACACCTCTGATCAAAATTTGGCTGCACAGGTGGTCTCTCTGTAGTAGCATGAGATAAATTTATTGCTAACTAACAGAGTAATTTCAGTGAGCTTGAATCACAATGAAGAAATCATCTCCTGCCTGACTTTTGGCCAGCAAACTTTGGTAGTGGATTTTTGTGGTGTCCAAGGAAAGACATTTATCCCAGTGAGACAAATATTTCCCTCTCTCTCTTTTGCTTTATTAAGTTTAAGAAGAGATGAATTGGGAAAACATTTGTCTTGTGTAGACTGTGCAGGAATATTAAGCAGCCTGTGCCTGTTAGCAGCTTTCTTAATCATGCTTGGTTTACTGTCATGCACCATTCTGGTGGAGAGAGACCATTTCACAGCACTGTAATACAGCATCTGTATTTTTCATTACCAGCAAGAGGTCTAAGCTGTTTTCTTTTACCTCCCTTTCTCCCTTCAGTTTTTATAGTTTTGGTTACAACAGAATAAGCAAAACATAAATTACCAGTTAAAAGCCCAGTCAGAAGAGAAGGAAAGCCGTGGAAGGTATAGAATACTGCTTGGGTTGTGCCCAAACAATCCATTTGTATGGGCTGTTTGCCATTTTTCAGCCACCTGAGTGTTGTCATGGCTTCTTAGAAACAGAATAATTCAGGTTGGAAGGGACCTTGGGAGCTGATCTAGTTCAACCTCCTGCTCAAAGAGAGGCTACGCTTATATAAACCCAGACTGCTAGGAGCTTTATCCATTAGGGTCTTGAAAGCTGATGCTGGTGCCACTCATTTTCCTAGTGCAAATCCCTGCCTAAAACATGACCCAAATTCCTCTGTCACCTCAGCTACCTAACTGGAACAAACTAGTGTTTATACAAGTCTATTTTGTTCTCCATTTCTCTGCTAAAAAGCAGGCCCCTTTTTGGAGGTAGGAGCTGTGGGAAGAAAGGATGTTTGTATGCTAAAGTGAATGAGTTATGAGAAAGTCTTCCAAGCTCTGCTGCAGTAATTTTCAGAGTAAGCCCCTTCCTCTCTCTGTGTAACATTCCTCAGGTATAGCAGCATGGATGTTATATGCTCTGGGTCCTTCTCAAACATTGTGAGGTAAAGTAGTCATATGAGATAATATCTGCTTTTTTTCTTTACTTGGAATGGCTGATCAAGTCTCCAGCTCCAGTAATGACACAACTATTGCCACCCCCTTTCCTGAGCTTTTGTTGTGCCTATTAGTGATCTGAGACAAGAGTCTTGCAGAGAAAACACAAGCTGCCAATGTGGTTCTTCCTAAGGTGTCAAACAGGCTTAGACTGGAAGTTTTTTTCAGGAATAAATTATACCTGTCTAGGTGCTTGTATAGGATCAAACACAGCGGTGTCTGAGATGAGGTGTTGGGTCCTACTGAAATGAAAACAGAAAATAAATAAAAAGGTTAAACTTGTCACTGTGCAAAGATTGTTGCCACTAAACAGTATGACTCTTGTCGGCTGTACTCTGTGTGTACAGTGTGTGAAAACACGTGGTAATCCATGGTTGGGTACTGTCAGGGAGGTGCAGGCTTTTCTGTCTCCAAGTTTTACAACAGCAACATTTGAGATGCAACCCTTCCACCCAGCTGAACCTGCCAAACAACCTTCCCAGGACTTCTGGCCAGCCCTGCCCTCACCTTGCTAGGTAAGAAGGTTAGTATGTCACTGAATGCACTGCTGATACCAACAACTGTTGTTTCTCATAAATAGCATAAGCCAGATGTGAACTATTAGACAGCATTTGGGATTCAGACTCAAAAAGCTTTTGAGCTTCTTTTCATGCTGAAGGCAGAAATTGAAGATATTAATTGCACTGCTTATAGCTTCAGCCTCTTCATCTGAATGAGATGCTTTGTGATTTCCATAAACCCCAGGAGTATGATGCTTGAAGCTGAAATATATTTCCTGACAGATTGACAAATAGGGCAGATTTTTTTCTTATTATAGCTATTGGAATTGAAAACACTACCACATAGAGACGCCAAAAAACTCTTTTTATACATAAGGGCATTGTTTCCAGAAATGCTTTGAAAGATTTTCTCCATTAATATTCCTTCTTTTTGTCCCACACAGGGAATCTATTTTTTTAACTTATTATATATAGCATAAAACCCAATGTAAGTCTTGAAACCACTGAGGATAGTTTGTATAATGAAAAAGGCTTCATTCTACCATTGTTCAATACTGAGATAAATCAGAAGTAATTTTACTACAGTCATGGTGTCTCTGATAGGTGCGAGAGAGATCAGAATTGCAGCCAGGTGTTTTTTCAAAGAAGTATTCTGGGAGATACTGACATTACTGTATTTTGGTTGTACACAAATGATTAATGGTAGAATCATATGCCATCTGTTCATGCTAATTATATGAAATGTTTGTAATAAAACCTAAAACTCAGTGTGTTTGTTAAACTCCTGAAATTCAGACCATTACTGTGGAAGATTTATTAAGGCTTATGAATTTTATACCAGAAATTTGGATCCTGCCATGAAAGAATCTGGAACAAGATGACACATTGTTCATTGAATCAAAGGAGTTTTAATGTGAGCAGTATTCTTGTTTTTGTGAGATAATTTTGTTTTGGGGCTCTGAGTATGAGTGAAACTCAACCCAAAATTCAGATGAAAGGAAGCAAGGGTGAACTTTTGCAGAAGAGCAACAAAAAAGAGCATCTTGGTAAGTCTCTTGACAACTTACTGTCAATTATCAGTGGCTTTACCCAAAGCAGGGTATGAATGGGCACACCAGTGCATAGGTATGTGACAGAGTGTGTCAGAACAAAAGATGAAAGCTGTCAGCTGTCCCTTACCCTTTTCCTGAAACAGCATCTGACCATGAATCTCTCTTCCCAGAGGTGCAGCCCTTTTCTCCTTTTATTGCAATGCAAAGAGACTGTCAATGCCTGTTAGCCAGAGAGAAAAGAGGTTCCCAGCACAGTCACTGTACCAGCCAGGAAAAGGCTCCCCTAAATAAGAGCGCAAATTTGTCAGGAAGGAGAGGACTGGGTTCAGATAACATAACACCTGAATTTTGAACAACACCCCGTCCTATTTAAATTAGATTGGTGTCCCTTTCTGAGCGATTTCAAGGATACGTAGGTGCTTAAGGACACCCTTGGTGTTGTTAGCCTTTTCCCGAGGGGATGAGTAAAGGACCCTGCACACAGTGTAACCTCATCTCAGAGTCTTGCTACTGTGCCTTTTTGCTGCAATGGGCTGGGTTAAATCCCAGCAACAAAAAAAGGAATAGATGGAAGCACAAAATGCATGGCTTGTATTCTGCTCGGCTGTGTGTGGGTGTAAGGGAAAGCAAATATTACTGCCATTTATGAGATATAACAGACATATTCAGGTGGTTTGCTTTTACACTTTTTATTCTTTTATTGGAAAGGGGATACAAATCCTACCACTTTTGTCAGCTAATGAAGAAAAGTACTTGGGAGCAGCACTAATCCAATGAATAGGAAGGGCCATGCACTAAGGATCAGAAGATCGGGTTCTATTCACAGCTCTGTTATTTGCCTTTTAGTCTTTTCCTTCTTCACAGTGGAGATGATAAAGCTTAACTGCCAACAGAAAATATTTTGTGATCTATAGCTGAAAAGCACTATATAAGTTTAAATATTATTTCAGTATCTTCTTCCCACCCACTCAGTTAGTAAAATATGTGAGAGTTATGGAAAGCGATGTGATAATTATTATACAGAGGCTGAGCTTTGAAGTTGAAAGCACGTTATAGCTCATTATATACAATACCTCTCAGACACTATGCCAATGAGCTTGGTATAAAAACTCAATAGAACAGATACTTAGCAGGCTAAAATGGCCACAGATAGTGCAGCACAGTTGCAGTTTCCCTGAACGAGCAACATGCATAAACATCACAAGCTACTCTGGGTGCAAAGCTTCACAGCATACTTCAAGCTCCGATTACAATGCGATAAAGGATGCTCCGCTCTCCAGAGCTCTGGGCGATGGCACGCATTTCACATCTGGGGAAGTTACAGACAAAATGCAGCGCATAAGGATGCTGGGTCTTCTCATTGCTGAGTTACCAGGAGGGCAAATAGTTAAACAACACTTTTTTTTTTTTTTTTTCAGGCTTTAAAACCAGCTTTAATTTTCTATTTTTTAAAGATGCTTTATAATGCAATTAGAGAGCTCCTGGAGGCACTAATTGGATCATAAAGTGCCTTCTTCATGTTCCAGCTGAGGAGAGAGGAAAAAAGGATCACTTCACGTCCTCTTTGCACCTGCTAAGATGTTTGTGAGACACCTTACAATTAAATTATAAGCACCTAGAGGAGACTTTAAATTGCATACTATAGAGCTAGAACCTTGGGTCAGACAGCAGAATCCACAAACTCAAAGCTTACAAAAGCCTCATATCCACCTTCTGGCATTTTTCTACCTCCTGGGGTGGAAAAAGACCTTTGTTTTTCCAGTGCCCCAAGTTCTTAATATTCTCTCTCAAAACTATGGTCTAACTATATCCTAGGCTAACTGCAATTTCTTGCTGAGTGTACAATATGTCTTTTCAATACTCTGGCCCAGGAGGGAACCTGACAGCAGGCATAACATGGATGGTTCTTATAATCACTAGCAGCTCCTGGGTAGTCATCTCTGAAACGGAACTGCCCAGCGGATGTGAGGAGGTGGAGACTGTGGAACTTTTATCCTCCCTGGAGGCTGGTATGGGGAAATGAGACAATTATGGTGCTAAATCTGGAAATGGTATGAGGACAGTGCAGGTTGCAGTAACCCCAAAGCAGTGTGAGAGAGAGGAGACCCAGGGACACAGGCAAGCAGAGTTTCATGAGAGTGCTGTGCTGCACTCTTCTGTATTCTGCCTACCATAGTGCAGGTGTCAGTCCCCTTTTGTTGCTTCACAGTCTGCACACAGATTTGATACTGGTGGAAGCACGAGAAGGGGACCAACTAGTCTGGCAAAGAGGCTCTTGGCTGTTCATGTTTCTGACTGCTGTATTAACCAGTATCAAATCTGGATTTATATTTTATAGTCCTCTTTGGAAAAGGGTATCCAGAGACCTCTGAAATCAGTGTACTACTTTGGGTTTTCAGTAGCAGGGCTATAAATCGGAAAGTATGGAAAAAACCTGGCTGCCGGGTCTCTAATCTCAGTATTCAAATACACATAAACTCTGGCCAATCGAGTAACATACTATGCCTCATAGCCCAAAGGCCTAGAAAACAAAGTATCACCTAGCATCAAGTCAGTCTGGTAGAGGTACAGTAACGGTACAACCATAAATTAATACCTGCTCCTGCATATAGAACTGAACTGGAACTTTTTGATATCTTGGACTATTTGGATATTTCTCCATACACAGGGTTCCTGACTAGAATGTAGCTTTGACTTTAATTCATAGAAACATTTAGGATACAGATACCTAAATACATTTACGAATTACAGCCCTATTGAAATCAACCATCTTTAGGCTCCTAAATGCGTATGTGAACCCAGATCTTAGCCACCCTCTTTCTGTTCAGGTAATTCCTGGACTTCTCCATGAAGACCGTCAACAGATTTTTGTTTCTCATGCGATTCTTGTGCCATGAAATTCTGTATGGAATGACAGTGTAGAGCCCTCAATGTTAAGAGGCAAGAATGATGATTCTGTGGGCTGCTTATCTGGACTGGATTTTGAACGTGTGTAAAGTGGGTGAAAATCTCTAGCTGAAAGGAACTTCTGTTCCTTTCAGTCCTGCTCAATAACATACTTTGACATTTTGTTGGTTTGGTGGCTTTTTGTAGCTTTTCTTCAAATGTATAAGACATCACGGTTGGTTTTATTCTTTCGGTTTTCAACACACATTTTCCTCTCCTCTTATTAAGTAATATAAATATACTTTGCATAGTTTGATTTTGCATATATAACATTCTGTGAAATTATGTTCACATATTGTTTAACCTGGATCATCCTATTTCCCACATCCTGTGTATTTTTTTAAGATGGTTATTTAATTATGGTTTCTTCATGTTGACTGTTCTGCTAGTTATATCAATTTACAATATATTGTTTATTCTCTTTCTCTATACAGTGTTTTAATAAGAAACTGTATGTCTTAATGACAACATACAGTATCGCTTATTCTATTAAAAGTGGACTACATGCTCTACTCTACACATTCTGATATGAGAATGAGTTGCTGTCTGTTAATTCATTTTGGTACTTTCAGGAATCCACTTAAATCAATGGACTAACAGCGGTGTAACCTTTGAATCACTTCTCCACTTTTATTGGCGAAAAAGCCACACCACAAATCCTGCTAAAATCAGCTACTGTTTTCAGGCTGACTACACAGACAGACACATAAATACGAGGATGGTGGCCACTTCAAAATACAGCTAGATCAGAAAAAACAGATACCAAATATTCCGTTCCTGAAGGAATAGCTAAAAACCACAAGCCAGTCTGTTCCAGTCTCCATTATACAAAAACCTTTGGCAGCACCTTAAAACTTTAAAATAATAGTAAGATTGTTACTGTTTCTTTCCTGTTCTTTCCTATCTGTGAGTCCTACTAAAAGGCCCCAAAAAGTTGAAAGCACTTGGGTTGATAGTATTCTGATACCGCTGTTTATCACGATTTAAATCAGTGTAAGTTCTCTGGGGCAGAAACCATTTTATAGTTCTCTGCTGGCAGTACATTGTACATGGTGGGAATTGAAAGATGAGGATCCTAAGAGCTACTACCAAAAACTGTCATCATAAGCATTCCAGCATTACTTAGGAAGAATCCTTCGTTGCAGTTTCCAAAGCAATCATAAAGAAAAAGTGTTGCCTTTCGAAATCCTGATCCATTTTCATACCTTATTTCTATGCTACTGCTTACACAATAAAGATTTTTAGCTTCCACATTCAAGAGATTGCAAATGACCTGTGAAATAAAATGAAGGAAATAATAGAATGAGATACATGACAATATCTATTTAATTTCTCTAGTATGCTGTAATGATGAAAACAATAGGTATTGGGGAATTGTAATCAGCAGGGTGTTCAAATAACCCTGGAGCGCTGTTGGGAGTAATTTTTGTTTAATGCTGTTTTTAAAGTTTTAGTAAAGCATTTACGGGAGAAATATTTGAGTGAAATTTTCCTTCGCCCACCCACATTTTTCAGCTTGTCAGTCAAAACATGTAAAAGCTAGGAAGTTAAGGAATAAAATACAGGCTATGTTTTCATTTCATTTTTGCATCAGCTTTAGTGAAAAAAAACCCCAACAAACCAAGAAATGAGTATTAAGAGTCAAACATGGAATGGTTGACATTTTATACAACTAACATTTGCTTGTAGGAAGAGAAGAGGAATAAAGGGAAACGTGAGAATGTTAGCATCTCTAATTCTCTAAAATATCATGCACTGTGACTGGGTAGGAGGAAGAAATGCACCAGCAGAAAGTACTCAAGACTATAATCTTTGATGCTGAGTCAGACATGAAGACACATGTTTCAGTCCTGACACTCAATACTAATAATCATACTTACCCAGCCATCAACATTTCTCACTGGCAATCAGTAACGATCTCACCAATCATTAATCAGGTCTGTCTAAAACAGAAAAGTTTATGCAGAGGCTGCTTTGCTATGTTATAAAATGAAGGTAGAGAAGGCTGCAGCATGACTAGGAGAGATCAGGAGAATGCGTCTACTGTGGGCCAAGACAGCGTCATAACCTTTTGGCTTACATCCCACCCACTCTGCCCTGCAGTTAATTACATTAACAAAACCAACAAAAATCGACACAGAACAATCGCTGCTTTACCCTCTGGCTGTTTCAATGACTGTTTACAGGGAAATGTTTTCTTTCTGCTTTGCAATTTTTTTCATAAAGACTGAAAAACATCTGAACAGTTTGTCCTTTCCTGGAGTTGGAAGGAGTCTCTCTGGTGGATAAAGGCATCCCTTGTCACTCTATAAATTGCAACTATTGTTTAGCTGAAGTCTATTACTTTGATTTTGGATCATAGAGGGCAGGCAAGAGACTGATGATTGAAGGAGCTAGACAAGATTAGAGAAAAAAATCAATAAATGTATAAACAAAAAGAGGTTTTCAGGCTTTAATCAGGTGATTTATTGCACATTTTGTGCCTCCTTTTGCATTAACTTTGTTAATGTAGTTCTGCACAACTGACTTGACTACACTTTGCTTTGTCTTCTGGAGTGCCTTGTACAAGAGCAGAAGAATAAATATCTTGTGTAACATAGGAATTGAAATAATATTGCTGAAAAAAAGAAGAAAGGATAGAAGAACTTGACCACAGGAGATGAACACAGTATCACAAAACTGAATGCATGTCCACGGAATGATTTCTTACCTGTTGACTGGGAACAGGTTTGAAAGCAAAATGCTATACTCCTTGCAAAAACTGACTGCTTATACAAAAAGGCAGCAGAGAATGGTTTCAAGTTTAAAGAGGACTTGTGGGCTCAGCAGCCTTTGATAGTATAAAGCTGAAGGGAAAGTATAATCTGCATTTCAATGGCAGGAAAGCAGATACAAGAACTAACATCTGATGCCTTTAGACACTGGTGATGCATTTACTGTATGTGCATGTGTCTGTTAAGCATCCTTCCATCATATAGTCATAGAAGTAACCTTCTGGGTAACTTTGGTCCATACTCTGGTTGAGCATAGAAATACAGACCAATCCCAATGCACATGCCAGACCACATCTCTTATTTTCACATATGAAATCTGATCCAAACTCACTTGAAATTCATGGGTATTCTTCCAGTGATTTCAATGGACTTTGGATATGACTTGGAGAAAAAAAACAAAAAACAAACCAAAACAAAAACCCTCAGCATTTTGTGACTTAAAATCTGCTACAATCTATTTGTGGAATTACATGAATTAAAGGCATCAGAACAGGCTACTCTCTGAGAAATCACTGGTTTCTATTGAGCTGGGCATGGGCAGGGTTGTAAGCAGTCCTGTGCTGCTGCTGAGTCTTTACATGAGAAAATCTTCAAAACCCAGAACATGCGCTGGGAATGCAAGGCAGTACAGCAATCCTGTCCTGACTTGCAGGACTTTTGAACCCTATTGGGTTCATCGGACATATTGCCTACAGCCATGACTAATGGGATAGACAATAACTATTGCAGTACACTCCTAGATGTTATTGTGCATTGGAATGGGGCAGCTTTAAAGAGAGGGTTGGGCCACACGGGCAACTTCTACTTTCCTGAGGAGTAAACCACAGCTTGTTGTCACTACACATATTCTCCCACCTGAGAGAGCAGCAACAATGGACATTTATCTGGATCACCTAATTCTTTCAGAAATGTGTCTATCTTCAGTCCAAAAATAACTGCTGAGATAAACACATTCTTGCTAGATCCCGGGTCTTACTTTGTACCATTCATTTTGAAGCCCTGTTAAAGACTGAACGCGGCCAGTATTATTTCACTAACGTGTAGACTTGTATCATCATATTAATGAAAACAGTCTTTTGACCATTTTCCGTGGTACACTGTGGAGCAAAGCCAATTCCTAGGGGATAAGGAAATGCTCAGTCAAGTTCACAGCAGATGGGGCTTCTTCCTACATTTGTTCTGTAACATTCATAAGTGACGAAGGTTGTGAAGGTCCTCAGTGCCTTCCATTTTCAGAGTGCAATGTCCTTTCTGTCTCAGGTTTGATGTGAGGATCACAGCTCAGGCTACATCCTTGTGCTGTGACTGTATGCTCTTTCTCATAGAGCTTTCAGCATCTGATATTGTGGAACGGGAATGGTTCATTATGTTGCCTGGAAAATTCACAATTAGACACACATCTTTTGTAGCTAAGATAGCTGTGTTGCTTCTTATCTTGCATGCATTGCTTTTTGACAGGATTTCTCCTACAGCTAACTGGATCCAAAACATTTTGAATAATGTCAGAAATCTTCCTCATACATCTGATCCATATTTTTGCCTATGATATTTTGTCTATTTGTCAGGCCTGGGTGGGTTCTTTCTGTCACCCCTTATACAATATTCTTATTGATTCACCTTGTCTTCTTTCTCTGTGTTTGGAGCCCAGAGCAGGAGTTCCTTAAGCATTTAGCCATATTATATCAGGGTGATAGTTAAATATGACTGATAACAATTGTCTTTTGAAAGTCCCAGAGGCTAAGCATACAGCTGGAAGGAAACAATGTAAGCAGTCCAGTTCTCTGGGATCTTCACATCCCCTCCATTGTCCACCATCTGCTATGCAATTTTTCAGAGCACCAAAAATCTGGGCATTAACCTTCCTTGCTGCAAGTTCAAACAAAACCTACAAATCTTTTACCCAAAAAGGTAAAATATACTCCTTCAGTCACAGATAATGATTTTGTAGTCCAATGAAAAATAAGAAAACTTCCTGTAAATTGTATACAAATAAATATGGTTCTGCAGAGCTGTAATGGAAAATGGATCTGTCCAGCCACTCAAGCATTCAGCATGTAAAATGGATTCCTGAATGTATTACACTTGGGCACACATGCCCGGTCAGCAGTATGGTGCAAAGAATGAAGAAGGCCTCTTTGTTCAGCCATTGCTCATTTGCATCTTCCCCCATCTTAGCAATTCAGGGGTTCAAGACAGCTGCACTGCCAGATCACTGAAAATCTACATGACTTTAACGGTCTTTCCCAGACTTGCTACAATTTTTTGCTGCTAATAGGGACACCTAAAAAGAGCAAAAGAAAAAAGGTTGATTTCCTGCAGATTGACTTCACAGGTTACCTTTCACTGAAGTCTGAATAAGGATGGTGCTTCAAGAAAAACACATGGTAGTCATGAAAAAGCATAGGTTTACACTGACTTTTGTTTGAAAGAAAAGTTATGTTAATGAGGCTTTTGTTTTATGCAAAAAGCAAACTTTGCCAATTAAAAACTAATTAATGAATTAGTAGGCTATATGAAACTTCCAGAAAACCAAACAAAATAATGGCCTTTAAGTTCAGTTTAATTCATTCCATTTTCTGTTTCAATTAGAATCCATTAGGAAAGTAATTGTCAGTATTCATTGGCAGAATTTTTGTAAAGGATCCCAGATTGCTTAGCTTACACCGTCACTCTGCTGACCACAGCAGAGCTTCACCAGCATCAAATCTGCACAACTGAGTGAACAGTCAAACATGAGGCATATAAAGCTTTTGCACAGTATAGGAAACTAATGGTTAGACTCTACCTTGCTTTAGACAAACTTCACAGAAAAGGATCAGCCCAGTGTAAGACTATCTCCAAGTGGCATAAAGCTATTACAGTATAGAGGGGCCTTGTATATCTAATGTAAGATTAGATAAATTTCACACATATGTAACGTGCCCTAATGATTTCTGTTCATTGCAGTGGCCTGTTGGAGCTAGCTTTGCTAGCTGTAGAGAAGGCTTTCTCTTGCTGTAGAGAAGGCATGATGCAGCGCAGTGCTAGCCAGCATAAAGATGGCTTAAGGCTCTCTGAATTAGTTTGCCCCAGCGTGGTTTACCAACAGGGACAAACACAGCAGATAGCTGTGCCACATAGGAAGTCTTCCCCAAACCACATAGGCTGACAGGCCTAACCCAGTGCACCATACCCAGTATGGTTATAGAGACAGGTACAGCCTCCTTCCCCTTCTCAGCCTTGGCAGGTTTGTGCCTTCCCCTTGTGGTAGTTCTGCCTGGTGAACATCAAGCATTTATGGGAATATAGCTACACTGAGTTTGGTTCCCAAAACCGGTAAAAGAAGCAAACACAGGTAAGACTTAAGATCCTACAGCAGGCTGTAACATTATGCTCCCATTTCAAGAATTTGTCATTCTGCTTTTTCAGTTAAAATATAGAGAAATAAATGGTAGTGGCATGAATTTGATCCTAAATGAGTGCTGAGTGCTTCAGCCTGAACCCAAGTAAGTCCCTGACTCACTGGCAGCACAACAAATCTTCTGTTGGAATTGCTTGCCTGGCTAAGCAAATTGTTCTAGGAACAAACTGTTCCTGACTTCAAGATAAGTTGTGAAAAATCAAGCTGACCTCCTCTCTTCAACTGAACTGCAGTTGGATGAGAGGAAATTAATTTTGCCTTATCTAAAACTGGACGAAGATGCAGATTTCAGTATTCGTTTGGCACTTATTTCATTTTTTTGCTAGTGAAGTCCAAAGGAGAAAGAACAAGGCTTGATTTTTTTGTGCCTGACTAAGTTCTTCAGAAATCAAAACAAAATTATGCAACTGCACCACCGAAAAAGTAAACCTGTAATGAGATGGTGGTAAGAGAGGATATGTAGTGTCTTTACAGGTGTTCACTCTCAAAATATTTGAAAATTAGACCACATATTGTCATAATACCTGGCAAGATGCAAGAGAAACACATGATTACTGACATGCTTGACACAGAGAACTAGATTTGTTTGAGCTAAGAAAAGAAGGGATTTTAGCTTCTCAGTATTTCAGGAAAGATTTCAATTCATTATTGATTAAAGTGTTTTTTTTTTAATTGAGTGAATACAAACATGTAAAGAAAAATACTGCCTCGATCAATAAATTTTTAAATTCATTCAATTTGAATGGGAATGACAGTGCTTTTGTTTTTGTGACAATGTTCCTGATTATCAATCATGACATAACTTTTAAAATATACATTCCTTCATACCTTGAATGGAAACAATCCCTTAACATGCAAACCAAAGTACGCATTACTTTAGAGGCCATGTATTATACATCCAAGAAAAAAAACAAAACCAAAACATTACCTATGCTTACTCAGGAACACTTGGGATATCAGACTAAATTTTCATTTGGGAATACCAAACTTCATGTAGAGTCCTACAGTTAGCATGTGCTAATTTGGTAGAAGAGCTTGTGGACAGCTGCGTATATTTACATAGGGATGGATAGATGATTTGTTATTATAACTGAATGCTAATGTATATGTAGGTGGTACACATAACAGCATCTATGTTACTTGAAACTTCTGACCCACTACAGTCTCTGGAGTGAAAACACTGTGGGACACAGGCAAAGAATAACATCTTTTGATAACCTTACAGTTCTAATGAAAATTCCCTTTTATGCTGGAATCTCTCCTTGAGATCTGTGGCCAAATGTGATCAACACTGTAAAACAAACCAACAGACAGTTCATGCTTGATAGGGTAATAACCTAAGTAAAGAAGATAAATAGGAGAAAGGCAGCACTTATTTCCAACTGTTAAATGAAAAAATGTAAGCACTAGAAGATTAAATGATTTGCTTATGACCAGACAGTCTGGTGCAAGGCCATGGAATTGGATGTAGACCGCCTGAGCTGTCTTGTGTCTATTGCCTTAAATATAGGCATGACTATTTATATAACATATATAGCAATATATTTTGATAAAGTTTGCTTCTAGAGCTATGACTATCTCATACTGAGGAGCTAGGTATTTTGATTATTCAAATCATTCAAGGTCAAGAGAAGGTTTAAAGATATTTCTTCTTCAGCGGTATTATGCCTTTCAGAATTAAATATTAGCAAGAAAATAAAATCAAAGAAAAACATCTAATGTTTATGTAAGAAGCACCTGTCTAGATGTAATACACATACTACATTTGACATTGCATTAAAAAAAACCCACAACACAACATTGCTGTCTGAATGAACTGATAATTGCACTCAAGGTCAGGTATGAATAACACCTGAATTTTTCCATTTACTTATGATAAATCCCTGCTCATTAGAATACTGGATAATTATAAAATAATTTAAACATACTTAACTACCTGCACCCCAACAATGCTTATGCTGTAGGTGTATCCCATGAGAAGAAAGAAACACAGAGGTGCCTACTATTGCTCATAATGCTATGGAACAATGACATTTTTGGACAAGATGTCCTGGGGACAAGCTGAATTTCGGGTCAGTGGAGATTTGTTGCATGTGGACAGTCTGTAATAATTTCTAGTTTCCTGTGGGTTGAAATACTAACAAAAAAGTAAAAACCTGGGAATCCACCACAGCACTAATCCAGACCTTGACAGTAAAACCAATTTATTACATACTGACAGGGTAAGCCACTGTCTTGAAGGATATATATTCTGAAGGCTCACAGAGTATAGTGATGTGAAGGTGCGGAAGAGATAAGAGGTTTATTTTGAAATTTTTGGTGCATATGCTGATGCTTTACTCTCCTTTCTTACCCACCAGTAAAATGCTGTATTACAGCCCCTAGGTCCAGGACCAGAATATAAAAAGACCCTTCTAATGGAATAGAGAGTATTGACTGGCTTCTACACCAATCCAAGCCATACCAACACTCAGTCTCCATGCAAAGATACAGGGCATCCCTAAAATACACTGGCACATCTGACCTTTATATTTTATTCCTTTCAGAAAAAAATGTATTACTGAACAAAACACAGCCTCAGTGTCTATCTACTGCAGTCTGAGAGGAACTCTAGAAGAAATCCAAAAAAGTTTGATTAATAGCATGCTGAAATTTCTATGTGTGCACGCCTCTGTTCTTTGTGATTCCAGCTAACGTGAAAGCACCATGTGACAGGAAAAACAGCTCAAGACACTAAAATTTTAGGCCAAGTAGTGTTTCAATGGAAAGATTCTTATCCTAAGATTTCCCTTCCAGCTTTTCAGAGGCAAGAGTTAACTTTTCTGTAACCTATTTGAGTGTACAACTTAATGTCAAGGAATTCAGCACCTGGCAGAACTGCTTCCCAGCCTTCAAGACTTTTTGAGGTCTATCACAAACATGAGCCATCTTAAATCCTAACATCTGAAGGTCAGACCTGGGAAGCCTGCTGACAACAGCTAAGATTATTTTATTGATCATTGCCAAATGCAAGCTGCAATAGATCACCTTTCTCACAAGTCTTTTCTATTCACTCATACGCATTCCTGCATAACATTTGTATTAAATACTATCTTGAGATGATATCTTTCTTGACTGTGATTTCCTTTTTCAAGGTCTTCTATTTTTAAATATACATTGACTTCTCACTTTATTTTCAAACTTGACATCAGATGTTTGAAGCATGTGCCATTATATAGCAGGTTAATCCATCTCTTTGACTGGATGCATGGAGGTTTAATAGATAAAAAGGTGAAGAATAAACAATGAGTGAGATGAAAAAGGAGAAAGGATTTTGGAAGATATTTTTACCTCAAGTAAGACAAGGATGTAAAAGGTATAGCTATAATGCAGAATCTTTCTATTTTTTATTTTTTTTTAAAGAAAGGCTGATGAATAAGATAAATCTTATAAGCACAGAGAAGAAACAAATATTGAGGATGAGAATAACTGAGGTAATTTCTAGAGCTACATGGTGACAGATTAAAGCTAAAATTAATAATTAGCAAGCTATTCATTCTTGTAGTGCTCTCCCCTCAAAAAAAAAAAAAAATCAAGTTTTTACAGGACTGGGCAAAAAATATATGATACACTATTTTGCAGGCTGGGACAACTGATCTTCCACCTGTGATTGTCCTGGGTTGCTGTCACACAGAGCCATAGTCATCAGTGAGAAGTTAACAAAAAAAAAAAAAAAAAAGTGCCTTTTCTGTAAAGCACCTTAACAATCTAAGATAGCTGCCAGTGACAAAGAGACAGAGAATCTGTTAAACCAGATCAGACTTTCTGTTCTGTTGCTAGTTGAAGCTTTGCCTTTACATTTCCCATATCTATTCATGGAGTTAAGAGTGCAATAAAGGCATTAAATCCATCAGGGACAAAGAAAGAAAGAAAGAAAAAAACCCACCAAAAACCCCATCTGCAAAAAGATGGGTAGCCAGCAGAGATCTATGAATAATTTAAAAGGCACATGTCTCCCCTCATATTGGCAACTTTGAACTCTTCTTGCCTTGCAGATATATTTCAATTGCCTGAGCAAACAGAAGTGTCTCAAAATTCTCAGAAAACTTAGAAGTTCTTAACATTCCTCCAAGATGCTTCAAGGAAAACTTTACTGTTACACAAAAGCGATCCAACTTACACTGCATATATTTACTGATGACAGTCATCATGGAAGGAGCACATCACTGGGGGAAGTAGAACCTTCAATTAGGCAGAGAATCTTTAACACAAATTTACAGGTTTTCAATTAAAGATTAGGTCCTAGTTCAGCCACAGGTAGCTGGAATTCAGGCAGAAATCCTGGAATGAAATCCATGGCCTGTCTTATGCAGGAGGTTGAGCGAGATGCTCATAATGATCTCTACTGGGTTAAAAATAAAAATAATTTCAGAATCTACCAAGAGAACCTATCATCATCAAGAGCAAACATTGTGATCTGGGTCTAAAGCGTTTGTCAGGTGCTGGGGATTATGTCTGTTCAGTTGGACTGAAAAAATATCCGAAGCCCAAATCTCAAAAAAAACTCTATTATGCACGGATGTTAATGAGACAGTTGTGATAAAGTACTGGTAATAGTATTCAGTGTGAAAGTCTGCCTTTCCACAGTATCATTCATTGTAAAGTGCTGATTCTCACCTGCACGTTTGCTAAAGGAAATTATTTGGGCTTAGAAACCGTCATTTATCCAGATGAACCCTAACAAAGAAGAAGGTTATAGTAGATGTGTGAATGGTTGGGCTGCAGGAATTTTTCAGAACGATGTTATAAAAGGATGGGCTAAATACCTGTCCCCATGTGAAGTAGTCTATTAAGTACTGACAATAATTAGCAGAAATGGACAAAGACATCTCAAAAGAGAATATATATGGCTATATATAAATCTATAAACATGTGAGTATTGTCAGAATTGAAACATTTTGTAACACAGGAGTTTCAGCAGCATTACAAGATCTCATTATTAAAATAAATTATTTTTGCTTTTCAGTTTGCAATTAAAATCTCAAATTTTCTAAAAATATTTCATTCTGACTGAGAATGATTTACAACTGTGGAAATTAGTTATGACCAATGACGTCCACCTGAGATGCTTTTGCATCTTAGAAACGTGTGGTAAAAATAAAGAAAAGGGACTAAGAGTTAAGAAGGGTAATCCATCTCCTATAAAACCTGAAGCAACAGTACCACATAAGATGAGGTTTTCTGGACCTACTTTGGTATTGCCTTGGTCCACTCTGTTCAAAATAGAAATGTCAACATTTTGTAAATAAAATACATTAGAAAAGACAGCTAAAACCTGTGTCACTGACCTCTTTTAGAAAAGAAAGTTGGCCTAAATTATGAGAGCCTCAAAACTGTATTTGCTTAATGACGTGTTTTGCAAGGCTGAAAAAAGCATCATTATCAGCTTTTACAAGCAGAGGATAAGACTGCTGTTTGTTTAAGTTGATCCTGAGATCATAGAATCATAGAATCATAGAATCATTGAGGTTGGAAAAGACCTCTAAGATCATCGAGTCCAACCGTCGACCCAACACCACCATGTCCACTAAACCATGTCCCTAAGTGCCGCATCTACACGTCTTTTAAATACTTCCAGGGATGGGGACTCCACCACTTCCCTGGGCAGCCTGGTCCAATGTTTCACCACTCTTTCAGTAAAGAAATTTTTCCTCACGTCCAATCTAAACCTCCCCTGGCGCAACTTGAGGCCATTTCCTCTCGTCCTATCGCTTGTTACTTGGGAGAAGAGACCGACACCCACCTCGCTACAACGTCCTGTCAGGTACTTGTAGAGAGCGATGAGGTCTCCCCTCAGCCTCCTTTTCTCCAGGCTAAACAACCCCAGTTCCCTCAGCCCCTCCTCATAAGACTTCTTCTCCAGACCCCTCACCAGCCTCGTTGCCCTTCTCTGGACATGCTCCAGCACCTTGATGTCTTTCTTGTAGTGAGGGGCCCAAAACTGAACACAGTATTCGAGGTGCGGCCTCACCAGTGCCGAGTACAGGGGCACGATCACTTCCCTACTCCTGCTGGCCACACTGTTTCTGATACAGGCCAGGATGCCATTGGCCTTCTTGGCCACCTGGGCACACTGCCCGCTCATGTTCAGCCGGCTGTCGACCAATACCCCCAGGTCCTTTTCCAACAGGCAGCTTTCCAGCCACTCTTCCCCAAGCCTGTAGCGCTGCATGGGGTTGTTGTGGCCGAAGTGCGGGACCCGGCACTTGGCCTTGTTGAACCTCATACAATTGGCCTCGGCCCATCGATCCAGCCTGTCCAGGTCCCTCTGCAGAGCCTTCCTACCCTCGAGCAGATCAACTTTCCCGCCCAACTTGGTGTCGTCTGCAAACTTACTGAGGGAGCACTCGATCCCCTCATCCAGATCATCGATAAAGATATTGAACAAGACCGGCCCCAGTACTGAGCCCTGGGGAACACCGCTCGTGACCGGCCGCCAACTGGATGTAACTCCATTGACCACAACTCTCTGGGCCCGGCCGTCCAGCCAGTTTTTGACCCAGCGCAGAGTCCACCTGTCTAAGCCGTGAGCCGCCAGCTTCTCTAGGAGAATGCTGTGGGAAGATACAGTTCTTATCTTGTGATAATATCTTATCTTGTGAGATACAGTTCTTATCTTAAATTGCCATTCAACTTTCCCAAGGTTCATCTTTTCATCCCAAATTTCAACCATAAGTAGTTCTAAAATATTAATTTCTGAAGTGAGATTTCATTATGAACTCAAAATGCTACTTCAGTCCCACCTCAGTGAAATCAGGGATCGCTGAGAGGTCATTTTCTGCAGGTTAGCTGCAGGTTTGGAAGGCGAGCCCCACCTGGTCACTCGCCCCATGCTGGCGGTAGAGCCAGCGAGCCTGGTGAGCCATCACAAGGTGTGCAGACGATGCCGAGGAGGAGCACGGAGGGGTATGAGGTCAGCCCCGTGGCATGGCCACCTGCCAGCCAGCTAGTCAGCAACTGTGGGGGCTGGCACACAGCCAGGTACAAATTTCATAGAAATTAACAGTACGTTCTGGGGTTAATGGGGAAAAAAAAAGGAATATTCTCCCATACCCCCACTGGCTCTTTTACCTGCGAGCCCATTTGCCTGTAGTGACAATAAACAGAGCAATAGCGTGCAGCTTCCTGCCCAAATCCTGCACCTGAACTGACAATCTCCTTTCCAGGCACCTTTTCTTGAGATGCAATGCAATGGAGCGAACAAAAAAAATGTAAATTAAAACTAGAGCAGCTATTCTTCAGAGCAGCTCTCCATGGCATCTTAGGATATTCTTAGGGGAGTACCCGCAGCTGATCTCAGCAATAAGGAAGCTGAAGGTACTGAAGAGAAACACGGTGGCAACACAGCATTTAAAGGACTTATGCTGAAAAAAAAAAAAAGGAGGATGGGGGTGGGGGGATAGGCTACAAGAACAAATTTTATTCAGAAATTTTATTAGAGAAATTTTGCTCATCACAGAAAGTCCATGGTTCTCCTCAGTGTCCCTGTTTCTTCAAGGATGCTTATAAAGAAACTCATTAGATTGGCCATTTTATAATTCAGCTATACATTTCACCCTCCTTTCTTTTTGTTCTTTTTTTTTTGTGTGTGGGAAGAAGTAAATGTGATCACGAACTTTTGATCTGAACAGAAAGATTTCTGTGATTAGAAAACAGAGGAATTCAGAACACTGACTATATTTCTGTGAATAGATTAAATCATTCATACAGAAAACCAAATCACAATTTGTTTAAAAAAACCCCAAACATCAAAATTGAACTTCCTTTTCTTTACACAGAAAAATGAGAATAAAGAAAAAATAAATTATGCTTCAAAAAGGTGATATTTTATGCTCATAAACACAGAATTAGTGAAATACAATAGAAAAAAGTAATTAGAAAAATATTAAATAACTTTCACAGAGAATTAAACCCTGCTAGTCTGTGCATATCTATTAAAATATTTAGCATTTTACAGTCTTCCTTTCTTATATCATGTTTGGAATTGAGAACTGTATTGCAATATTGGTATTGCATCTTTAGAAAGGTAATTTTCCTTAAATTTTCTGGGAAGTCTCAAGCTTAATCAATAAGCTCAGTTTCATGTGCTATTAATTATTTTTAAAAGGTTGACATTATAAGCAAACTAGCAGGGTATTTAGTTGACTTACTGTAAATATTTCATTTTAGGAGATGAAGCTCATTTTATATATTAATCAAAATGTAATTTTCCTTAGTAATACACAAATGTGATGGGTTTCACCTGTGTGCCTTTATGTCAGCAGATACACTATTTATGAACTTCATAGAGGCAATATGGAGACAAAGCTGATTTTTTAAATATATGGCTAGCATTTTATTAAATTACAAGATGAATGCAACTAGTAAAACTTCCTATTTCCTAAAATTTAACTTATTTATGTGGAATATATCTCTTCCTTGGGTGATTAGGTTCAGTAGTCATATAACAAAAGATACGCTTTTCAAAAGAGGTATTACCCTTTTGAAGAAAAGCAAAACTCTTGTGAAGAAACAAACAACTCAAAATGAAAACACATTGGGAGAACTATTTTTTCTCCAGACAAGCTAACAATTATTTCAGAAATAGTTGGATATCACCTTTGAATTAAATACATAATACTGCTGAAAATAACCACGTAAAATGGAAGGTCTTTTGCTGATTGCATGTGTGTTTTCTAGAACAACAAGAAATCTTAGGCAAGAGGCACTTTTTTGCAAGCTAAATGCCCCATATGTGAAACTTGTACAATAGAGTAATAGAATAGAAAAGGTATTTTTTCCTCCTCTTTCTATACCAGTTTTCAATTTCTTTGATGTCCCCTGATATGGACATCCACACCAGTGGATCTTCTTTCCAATTGCCTCCTGCTCACTCCAGGAAAACTTAATGCCTGCAAAAAATGGGTATTGCCTTACCCAGATGAAACCTGGGCTTTGCTTTCCAGTTCCACATACGTGCCCTTGAATCACAGTTACAAATATGTGTCTATGGCAATTAAAGCATTTAATTTCTATCTGCAAAGAAGAGATTCATTTTCAAAATTGATTCTGTTGTTTTTAAGAAAGTCTTCAATTTCCTGAGGCAAAATGAATATATAATTTAAATGTATGAAATGTAATAATTATGGTAATGCTAACATCATAAATATTACCAGAAATTCTTAATAATATTTTGTATGACTATGGCGATACTCCCAATTTATACAGAAAACCAGGATTACTTTTAGTTTTGGCACCACGCTGCAAGCCAGTGGATGGTGCCAGTGCAGGCTTGCTTACCAGGTAGCTGGGAACTTGTGAGGGAGCACTTGAACGAACCCACCTGCCATCTTTGCAGTATCTTCCTGCCAGGAAGGTCTTTTTTGTCTTCTTCTCTCTAACTCTGTGTAACTTCATAGGCAAAGCTGCCTCCAACAAATTTTTCTAACACATGCAGGCAAAACAATTTCCTAGCACCAGAGTGTTACCATATAGATGTCAATCTAATCCTTTGTTGTTTCAGCGCTCTGTGCAAATACGGTGCACAGTTTACATGTGTCCCGGTAAGATAACTAGATATAACCACTTGGTGTCCTCACTCCTCTTGCCTTGTAATGGCTTTTGAAAATGATACCTGATGGCCAACAGTGACTTGGCAGCAGCCATTAGTTTTCTCCTCTTATTGGAAAGCTCACTGAGAAATGTGTAATGATGTTGACTCAGTTTTATGTATTTATTTAACATAAATCAAATAACAACATTAAAAGCCACTGCACCTAAAGGAGACTCTTACAGGGACTTGTAGCATCAGGGCAAGTACAACTCGCGAAATGAGTATCTCATGCAAACTGGGAGACAGAGCACAAATGTCACCTGACTATGGTTTTTCAAATATGTGAATTTTAATCTCAGTAGATACTTTAGATTCCATTTACAGATCTTTATGCACATGCTTACCCCTAAGCCCTTAGACAGTCCCACTAAATAACAGGTTTACAGTTAATGATGTGCACGTCTGCACACCTGGAAAAGGTAGCGTGGCTTTCAAGCCTTTGCAAATATTCTAAAATCTTTGCCTTTCTACTCCATTTCTTAATTGGCTCATCACATTTTCTTCCAGAATAACTGCTTGTTATGTTATGGCCTCAGATGAAACAAAATACTTGCTTCACTTCATAGAAAAGTGGCTGAAATTAAATAGCCCTACATTTTGGTTCTCCTCTAGCAATTCATAATACAGTTCAGGAAGCATATGTCCTCACTAATATTTAAAAGAAACAGTTGCCAACAATCCCAGAAAGACTGAAATATCAGCCAAGGACAGAAGAGAGGTAAAATAATTCTGTGTCTTCTTATCATCTCTCTTATATTTGAACCAGAGAAGACATTAAATGAGGAGTTTGTTATTCCAACTTCAGATGATTAAACGATCCAGAAGGCAATGGCATTACTTGTGAGGACAGGGGTGGGATGAGATAAAGAAACCCCTTACCTCATGTATTTTGGAGTGCAGAATCTGTGTCTGAATACTATTTTAACCCTTGCTGCAAAGTTTTCTACGCCTCCTGAAGGCTTGATCCTGGAAGGTGCTGAGAACCATCTTTGGGACAGTCTATTCATGTACTTAAGTGTTTCTGGATTGGGTTAGATTGCTCACATTTTGCAGAATCAAGTGTCTGTTGGGTCTATCTGTTTCTAAAGTATAAGCCTAATCTGAGATGTATTTCATGTACTCAGCTCCAATTGATTTTGATAGTTGTTACATGTATGGAATGCAACACTCAGGATCATGCCTTAAGTCTTGCTCCTTGGAGCACAGCAGAGAATTATACATTGAAAAGTCTATTGAAACACAGTTGTGTAAACATGACATTCCTTACAGCGTATTGAAATTCATCTTTCTGGAGAACCATTCTGTGTTTAAACTGTGCATGTTTTGCATAACAAAAACCTATACCATACAACACTAGACTAGACTATCTCAGGACTTGAAAGGCTGGTGCTAAACTTTTGAAACTTGAAGCCTTGGAAATGTCACTATTTTTCTCTGCAAGAATGGATTCTTGAGCTCGCATACCATTTTCTTCTTTTAGTTTTGTCATTAGAGTTATGATAGAGTGTTGTGTGGTATGTCTCCATGAAAAAAAAGAGCACAAAAAGGGAACAGCCCACAAAAACGAATGCAAATGTAGAAAAGTTAACAAAACATGCCATTTTCTGCCATGTTTTTTAGTTCTACTATTAAGGCTTTGCTGAGCCAAAAATTTATAGTAAGAGAGAAAAACAACACAAACAGTGCTAAGCATTTGTAAAGCCACGGGAATTGCACACAGCCTAATCCCGTGTACTTTTCAGAAGTCCTTCTTTACTTGATATCTCTAAATACTGATTTCTCTCCCTCATTCCCAGACTGAGACAGTGTGCCAATGGTTAACATGAACAACAGCAACAAAAAAATCCCCCTGCTTTTCCAGAACAAAAAGTGTTATTACTGACACAGAAGAGTATGTTTGCTTTTTAGGAAATTTGACAACTGATGTAAGAAAAGTCTGAAATGCTTCACAGAATGCTAGTAAAGCACAATGTAAGTTAATGAATGTTGATAGAAGTGGGCATAATGGTTAGGACAGCTCTATTTAATTAAAGTACATGGGTTTTACGGTTCTATTCATTTATAGAGGGGAGGTACTTTCATTTTTTTCCATAAAATTTATATCAATAACATTCAGCAATCTGCTCATTTCTAACTGCTAAAATTCTTTCTCTGGTCATGCAGTCCTCTTGCAGGCTTTGGATACTTGGAAATATGGGGGGAAGTACTCAGCATGCTTAATAACAACATTTTAAACAGATTGCAGTTCTCTTCCTCCTGTTATATGTAGGCAGTTTTGCAAAGAGTTTCCTGATGAAAGGCCCATCACGATCATTTTTGTTTCTTTGCCTCTGACAAGGTTTGGCTTCTGCATAAGCAAAAAGTAAGCAAGCAAGCAGAGACCCCAATCAAACTATCATCACCCAGAACACCAGGAAATGCGCGATGCTGTGAGCGGAGGGATCAAAATCGGCACATTCCAATTCCTTATAACAGCAGCAGCCTTTCCAGGGGCATACTCCAAAGTTATCACAGTTTTTGAGAGCTGAGGCTGAACAGAGAGGATAAAGGACAAGGGAGCAGCTGCTTGCTTTGGACAGTTCTACTGGCAATATTGCTGGATTTTGCTGTAAGTGGTAATGGCTTCTATTCAGCAGCTTACAGTCCTCCGCTCTCACTCATCCTCAATAGGAGTATAACGCAGCCACAGCTGAGACACCACTATTGATGAGCAAGCTAACCTGCCAAGATGGAGAAGGAGGAAAAAAAGCCATGTAGTAGTATGGCACGGTAAACATCCAAAATCAAAAATGTTGGGCTTACATTTCTCATTTTTCTATTACAGGTTCCTGTTCTATGCTTCTTGCCCTCTACATGTAGCACAGGATCCTCTTAAAAGAAGGTCCATTCTTGTGAGCCTTTATGGGGGGCAGTGAAGGGGATTAATATCATGTATAGTCTTTTTGTTTTCTTACAACATTATGCACATATACCAAATACACAACAGATCTCTCACACATGTACTTTGCTGAAGCAAACTTAAGTACAAGTTCATGGATGAGATGCTTCCCTGCAGTGAGTCCAATAGCGTGTTGTAAATGAATAGAGGATGGGAGCTTCTGGGCGAAATAGTTCCCCCTCTCAATTTGGGTTCTCTGAAAGTAGGAAATTTTTGGCCCAGGGCATCCTGTGAGAGTGCAAAATAGTCTTCCAAGGGAAATGGTAGCTTCTAGAGTCCTGGAGACAGACAATTATGAATGACTTGATGAAAAGTGGTAATGGAATTTAGAACCATGTGATTTTTCTTACAGTGTTCGCTGCAAACTACATAATGCAGTACACGGAAAAATTTAGAAGACTATAAATCATGCAGGACTTTAAGGAGTTCTGTGTGTTTCCGATTTCTTTCTAAGCATTTCAGCAAAGTTACCTTAACTCTTCTGATAGATGTGACAAATTTCTCCAGTTGATGCTGTGCATTTCCAGATGAGATCATGGACCATGAGGTACAGAATGGTGTCTGAAAGTTATTATTAATTCATTTCCTATTTCTTGTTAATTTCTAAAGTATTTTTGAGGCTCATTTTTTACACCTGGGCTCTTTTCAGAAATATAGCAATAAATGCACTGATTTTGCAGCTCTGCTTCTCTTGAAACAGCTAATATCTATCCACTGAGAGATCCATCCATGAAACAGCCCTAATAATGTCATTTAAAACATGGAGAGTGTTGTGCTTGTTTTGCTTCTGTATTTTGGAACCTATCACTATTCAATTTAGTACTCTAAATGAACTCATATCATATCCCATTATTGAGAAAAATGACCACCTGCCTCCCCCATATGTTGATTTCAGTTTTAAATACTGCCATTTGAAAGTCTTGAAACTCATTAAAGTGACAGGGTTTTCAGCACACAGACTCTGGCACTCAGAACAAAAGATATGGGGAAACATAATCTGAATTTTAAAAATTATTTCAAAACAAGTTCTCTTTCATTTTCCACTCTTTCAACTCTCTTGTAGCTTTCCAGATTAAAAAAAAAAAAAATAAAATTGTTGCTAGTTATCTTTACAGAATTTGTAATTTTGCCTGGTAGTTTATAGTCTATTTTATTATTATTATTGCTTTCCAAAGTTTTATAGTCTTCAAGTCTTTTGAAACAGTAGAACTCAATTCTGTCTGTAAATTATTGACTTTCTTGGAAGCTACCTCCCCAATCACAATAGACATTGAAAATGTGACCTAACCTTGTCCAGGCTTTGGGTTGTCCATATCTGATGATCTAGCATGACTACTATAGATATTTTAAAAGCTAACAATTTAGGTAGAGGTCTACTCTGAAGCTAGATCAAAACATATTCTTGAAATCCTTATTTACTCTTAAAATGTAGTAGGATTGTGCAAAATAAGACAATTCCGATTTTGATGATACTGCAAACACTATCAGTTTTGCAAATGTCCCAGAGGTCTTTATTATACCTATATACTATTCTGTAATGCTTGATTGTGGGGTAGGTAAGCTCTTGGCCCTAGGTGGATAGCTGAAATGGCTCACAAGTTAGATTATATCATTTAAATCTGAGTCTTATCTTGGGGAACTGCCAGAGGCATGTTGTTGCAGAACTACAAAATGTTCAGGACTCAAAATATGGTATACACTATTACATCCAACACCATATGGGCAAATGTGCTTGCAAAATTACATTGCTGTCTTCCATATAACAATGTAAAAGCCATTAATTTATCCTGTACTTTAAGATCTTGTCCGACTTCTTCGTTTTCATGAAGGGATAGTGATTCACCAGATACACTCACTGAAACAAATATTAAAAAGCTCCTAGTACTAAAGGAGGCATAGCTGGCTTTTCTGTACTGTAGTCTAAATCTTAGGAGATGAGATGTAAACTTCTGCTTCTAATATGATGCATGCCCCTACTTTGGGTATAACTTGCTGACTTTTCATGAGTCTCTGGCTGCCAAGACCTCTAAGCTTTTTGGAAAACTATTCCTTCTGTCTCTCACGTTCCTCTCTAACAAAGATAATATTTTTACTTTTCAGGAATGTTCTGAGGATAAGGATGCTTTCAGTTATGGAGAAAGATAGAAATACTGCCTTGTTTCACAGTTTCCCAACCATTTAGAAGGGAGGAATTTTTCAGTTAAGACTGATAGCAAATCGATTTCTCTGGAATCAAAATTTCAAATTCCTACCAACTCCATAGGTCCCAAAATGAATGTGTGCTCATTTATTACGTCATGACACAGAGAAGTTGTGGATACCCCATCCCTGGAAGTGTTCAAGGCCAGGTTGGATGGGGCTTTGAGCAACCTGGTCTAGTGGAAGGTGTCCCTGCCCATGGCAGGGGGGTTGGAACTAGATGATCTTTAAGGTCCCTTCCAACCCAAACCATTCTGTGATTGTGTGATTCTATGACACAGCCTGCTGCTGCTCACTGTACAAGTGGACAGCTCAAACCATGTAGACCTTCCCATTAGGGGTGCTGTATCCTGTGAGGACAGCCAGAAGCTCTGGGATCTCTGCTTCATGAAGTGTGTGATGACAGAGCGCCCTCACAAAGACGGAGATTCACGTCTGTTTGGTTGTTTTCAGTTGTGGGTTTACTCCTGTAAATAAGTAATACCGGTGATGAATTGCTGGGAAAAACACAGAACAAAGGCCATGATCAGGCCATTTCCCTGTCTACAGAAAGCAGGCCACCCCTAGCAGACTTACTGTGCCTGTTTTATACTCGGGCTGCTAAAAGTCTGGAAAAATAGGGTTTTTGGCTGCTGCTGGGGGGGACCTAAGCAGAGAGTGGTCCCTCCCAGCAAAACCAGCAGCTTTCAGATCCATTTCTTCCCTCCCACTGGTAGAAACAGGAGACAAAAGTCTGGCTCTGCAGGGCTTTCCCCGCAGCTCTCCATCCCAGCTCTGTCCTTTCTCCTTCATTCAACCCTATCCATGGCAGAGGCAGCCTGCCCTTGGCCCTTCTTTCTTGCCTGCAATGCAGAAAAGCCTTGAAGTAACTTCGCTAAAGATGATGGCAACTTACCAGCTTTCTGTCTCTGTATTTAACAACTAGGGAGCCTATAGGTGACAACAGGGAAACTACAAAATTGCAAGAATGTTGTCTAAAAAGGAAAGCAAAGCAGCTGACACAGAGGCTGATGCTGACACACACTCAAATGGCATCTGAATATATAAGCAGTATATTGAGTGCTCTCTATCAAATCTCCTGCACAACCTAAGAGCATTTTGAACTCACAGAAAGTGCCGTCTAAGAATGGTGTCTCTTCACAACAATAACTGACAATTTGAAGAAATGATAAAACAGTGGACTGCTAAACTCGGCAAGCTGTCCAATTCCTGGAATTACCAAGCCTGAATAAGATAAAATAATTTCTAATAAAGCCATTTTATGAATTAGATGGACGGAAGGTCAAAGGAAGATGCTTAGAGAATCCACAGTAGTTCTTTGAGCAAACTTGCTGAATAAGCTCACCTCTGGAGCAAGAGCACGGCTCAGATAATTTGCTAATGCAAATGTGAAAATAAAGGAAAATTTCCTCAAAATGTATACAAAATTAAATGCAAAAATATAAAGAAGATTCATGGCTGAAGTGACACAAGAGGATCTGCATGGAAAAAAACATGGTGTTGTGAGTAAAGACCTGTGAACTCGTCCAATAGAAACAAACATGTACCCTATTAAAAGAGTATCAGACAGGTGAGATTTTACACATGCATAACTAGAGGGGAGTTTGAGAGAGAAATTACAGAACTGTTTTTGGTCAAAAATGACTTTTTAAAGAAAGGTATCAGTTCTTCCATCTTTCACACTTGAAGAAAGCTAAGCAGCTGTCAAAATGTATTTCTATGATACTTTTAAGGAAAACGTTTTATAATTGGAAGCATTTTTCTAAGGGTTTACACTGTTTTGAAGCTATGTGTGAATCTGAAAACCAGATAATTCAGAATTACCAAAAAAACCCACCTGTATATTAGAAAATAGGTTTGTGAAAACTGGAGATTACAGCTCTTATCCTTACTCCATTCAAAATGATTTCTCAGCATTTTGAAAATTTTTGGAGGTAGGAAAGCAGTAAATTGCTGAGTCTATGTATGACAGTGATGCAGTGCAAAACAGGCAACTAATACTCAGTCTGTCACCAGATGCAAACACAAAAAAGCAAACCACAAATAGACCGTTGGACAACAATAAAGGCCATGTCTACAATATGGAGTTGGGCCTGTCCATGTTGGCCCAGGGTGTGAAAAAATCATCCCCTTCAGGTGATTTTATTGCGCCAGCAGAACCTTGGTGTGGATGATGCAGTAATGCTAACAGAAGATGTTTTTTGCTGTTATTCAGGGACCTGGTGTTATTAAGCAAGCCAAAGAGCTTGTGTCAGCATGCTCTGTGTCTACACTACGGGGGTTTGCTGACGGCGCAGCAGAACCTCTCTAGCGTAGACAAGGTTAAAGACTTCTCCAGAATGCGCAAGAGAGGGAAATGGGATTGTAACCTTACAAAGCCAAATTGCCATTTTATAATGGTATGATCATAGTATGAACAGGATCAAAATAAATAGCAGTTAGAATAGCGAAGAACCAAAGACAGCTATAA
Organism: Aptenodytes patagonicus; assembly: GCF_965638725.1. Taxonomy (NCBI): domain Eukaryota; kingdom Metazoa; phylum Chordata; class Aves; order Sphenisciformes; family Spheniscidae; genus Aptenodytes; species Aptenodytes patagonicus. The sequence continues at coordinate 111,707,338 of NC_134950.1, read as the reverse complement.
AGTCAGAGATTTCAGTTCATACAGGTTATGCCTACAGTAGGAAGAGATCCTTGTGGGATCCTAGTGACTCTCAACCTGAATAAATGATTCATACAACAAAAACACAATCAAAAGTAAGCAAACTTGTTCAGAGCAAGTATTTCATGGTAGTCTCTCCAAAGCAAAGCTAGTAAAAGACTACCAAAATGTTTTGTTAAGACCATGATGAATTTCAGAGTATGACACCTGGAAATGTATAAAATAATCCAACCATTAAAAAAAGAAAAAAATGAGAGCAATAACATACACTGGAGAGAACAAAAATAAGATAAACTTCACATCATTGCAAAAGCTACAGAGACCATGAGTTGGAAAAGCTGCACGATAGCCCTTGAAGCAGCTTATTTGCATAAACCCAAACAGTTTAAATAATGCTCACTGCCAAATTTCTGCAATAGAAAAAGTATTTTCTGACTTGACTAAAGCAGAAACAGTGCAGTTAGAATGCCAAAGGCAGACACCAATGATTGCTACAGCAGGCAGCTACTGCACTCACTTTGTATGCCAACAGGTAGATTCAGTGGCCCAAAAGGACTTGTCACCCATGATAACTTCCACTGTACAAACCTTGACATGGGATGGTAGAAGCTGTGGTATAATTTTTCTGTAAGCAACAGGAAAATACGTAAAATTAAATATAAGCCTAGATCGAACTGCAATAAAAGTTGTATACTTGACATATTCACTCAGTGATTAATTGCTTCACCTAACACCCAGGCAACAAACCAATACTCTTGCATCAAAGACATTCTGGGCAATGAAACAGATGCACAGACATTGCAAAAGAACAACTTATCACAGTTGTTCCGTGTAGAAAATACGATGAACATGTTCATGGACAGGAAACTGAGTAGAAAGTGATCCCTTTAAATACATATAAAAACGATTAGCATCCACATGCTGGCTTCTTCTCCAAAGTCACTTTCCAGTATTAAAATATAGTAACTGAACAAGTATATGAAGAATTACATTTGACTGAAATACAAAGAAAGCTTAAACTAAGCCCATTATGTGCTGGTTTCTAGAGAGTGATAGAAAGACTCCAAGAGAGAAACAGAAAGGACAAAAACCAGTGAGGGTTCCTCCTAGCCTTTATACTGTTGGGATGGTCAGAAAGACCATTTCAGAATAAAAAACACCCAGCTGTTTCCCAGCAAGCTAGAAAGAGGTAAGCATCCAACAGGTTTGATACATAAGAGCAGTCAACCAGAATAAAGCCTTATAGGAAACAGGGAGTTCTGCCAAGACTGTACTGAGCTATTTTTGGACTGAAGTCTCTGGAAACTTCTAGAGAGTACACACACCTTATATTAAACATTGTGGTCAAGGCTGATTGCAGACTAGTAAATAGTTATGATAGAAGTGGGAAAATGCAGGACAAGTGACAAAGTGAGAAAATGAAAATCCAGAGCTTCCTCCAGAGGTCTGGGGACAAATACTCCTTAGGCTTCTGGAAAGGAAACAAACTACGAGACACTACCATAAAGACTATCATAGATTAAGCATTTCATCAGACATACTATTGCAACAGTAGTTGCAAGCAAACTCTTTCCCCATCTCTTAAATAATTCACAGGACACTATGAAATTAGTTGGAATACTGCACTGCTATACCATACGAGTTGAATAACAAAGTTCAGATGGTAGTTAAAATAGCTAGGAGTCTTTATTAAATGCTTCAAAAGGAAGATAAATGGCAAAAATTCCTGAATGAAGCAACTTTTTCATAAACAACAGTATTTTTTTTTTTCATATTGGACGTCAAGACTCAAACATACCTTTTTGTGAATAGCTATAGCATTACTACTGTTGACATGGGTAGAAAGACTAACAGACAAAAAGCAGGAGAGACACCCAAAGACCAAAACCTCCTATAACTGACAAGCTAGAGAGCTTCCAAAATGACCTCAGGAAACATTTTCAAGAACAAATTATTTCTCAGGATAAACTGTGCACTTCTAAAGATGCTAAATGTGCTGAACAACTAAATCCTCGTTCTTACAACAGTAATTGATGAGCATATATTTCAAATAGCTTCTTCTACAAAAAAAATAAAGAGGATGTGGAGGACGAGGAAATATGCTCTCTTCTGACACCTGATTAACAAGACATGGAAAAAAGCCCACAGGAAGGTGCATGACTGATAGCTATCAAAACAGACTCTCAAAAGATTGTACCACGTCAAGAATCAAATGTTAGCCAGGCTCCAGTTGTTGGAGAGCTATATACAAGCCTTTATACTGAAGAGGAAGAAGCATGACGGAACAGCCCAGAGTAAGCTCCCTTTGTCACTGTATGTACTGAGTGGACTATAAACCCAGATAGATCATGACTATCTTCATTATTTCAAATCTGAAAGAGATAGCATGATGCCTTACTCCACTCTCATGAGACTCCACCTGGAGTACTGCATCCCGTTGTGGGTTTCCCAGCACAAGAACTACATGAACCTGTTACAGCAGGTCCAGAGGAGGGCCGTGAAAATGGGCAGAGGGCTGGAACTCGTCTCCTATGAAAAAAGGTTGAGGAAGTTTGGGTTGTTCAGCTTGGAGATGAGAAGGCACCAGGGAGACCTTATTGCAGCCTTTCAATACTTAAAGGGGGCTTATAAGAAAGATGGAGAGAGGTTTTTTACCATGGCCTGTAGTGACAGCACAAGGGGCAATGGTTTTAAACTGAAAGAGGGTAGATTTAGATTGGACATAAGGAAGAAATTTTTTACGATGAGGGTGGTGAGACACTGGAACAGGTTGCCCAGAGAAATTGTAGATGCCCCATCCCTGGAAGTGTTCAAGGTCAGGTTGGTCAGTGCTTTGAGCAACCTGATCTCATGAAAGATGTCCCTGCCTGTAGCAGGGGGATTGGACTTGATGATCTTTGAAAGTGCCTTCCAACCCAAACCATTCTGTGATTCTATGATGGAAGAGAGTCTCAGAAAGGAAATCTGTGCTTTGACCATACAGATAGAAACTTAAATATTTTTAGGAAGAGTCTCACAAAAGAAAACAGAATACAAGGGAAAGAATAAAGTTTAAATCATGCCCTGACTTGGCTTCTCTCTTTTTATATTTTTTACACCATGCACATCCTTTTCAGGCTAATTATCCAGTTTCTTAGATAAACTTATTGACTGCTAATTTACCATGTACATTTTTAGGATTGATTATGCAAGTTGCAGTTGCAAGACAGAGCCCCTAGACAGTAATAGATATGTCTATGTTTACCTCCAGAGCTAGAGAGCATAAATATTATGGAGTTCATTTTCAAAATCAGAGGCTTCTGACTTGAATTTCTGTACTATCTTGCAAATATCACAAAATTGCTACCCTGCAGGGACATTCAGGAAGTAGTACCCACATAATCCGTCACTCCCTACAGAAGCTCATATCCCAGTGCAACATTATAATGAGGCTTTTGGTAGATAGAAAACTTATTTTATTACTGTAAAATCCAGCCCAGTGTTAACCAGTCAAATTAGAGAAAAAAATATTAATATAGTGGCATATTCTCCTATGTGTGTTATCATTCAGCTCCAAATGTTCCTTTGTGACCAGAGCCATAGGTACAACAAAGGAGGCCTCAGAAGGGCAAGACAGCCCTTTCTCAGTTACTTTCTTGCTCAGGACTCCTAAAATGCAAATCTATGCAGGAGTGTTATTCTCATAAGCTGAGAGTTGGAAGCACTAAACCACCCTAGGGAGAGAAAACATAATTTTGCATCTTTCATCATTTTGAACTTGCCTAGTACATAACTTCTGAAGGAATGAATGAAAACACCTTGATTAGCTCAGATGGAAAGCAGGGGCTCCTTAGAGCTGCTGCTTATGAACAGAAATCCAAGTTGTAGCCAATTTCTTACCAAAGTAGAAACCAGGGTCAAAGGGACAGGTACAGGTAATTTGTTTGATGCAGTAGAGTTTGTTTTATGACAAAGTGCACACCGATTTGAGAACAAAGACTACACAGTGAGCGCAGGCAACTCCTTCCTTCTTCAGGAATATCAGCCTGGAGCTGTTACTTAGCTCTCAGCAGACAACTCTGAGTGAATCCAAATACTGGATAAAGCTAGAGAAAATCAAGTAAAGAGCAGACTTTCTGGTGACTTGCAGCAATTTCACCGAAAACAGATGTCTCAAAATTAACACTTAGCTAGTACTCTCCCACACCAAAAGAAATGGTCAGATTAAAGAAAAATTTTCCACTGTAAGAGTGATGAAATATAGGGGCACTTCGCCCAGAGAAGTTGTGGAACCTCCATCCTCGAAAACTCAAATAGCCACGGCCCTGAACTACCTCACCTAAGCTGGACTTGCTTGGACTAGGGGGTTTCAACCTCCAGAAGCCCCTGTCAACTTGTTGTTACTCCATGACAGTGTGATTATCCTCAATACCTCCTCACAGGGTTGGTTGTGATAACAACATTTAAAACATTCATCTTAGGATATGCAGCATTCAACAGACATTAAGTGATGTAACTTTGCTATAGTCCTGGAAGGAATATGTTGTTTGTCTCTGACTGTCTCTCTCTTACATGAATAACAAAACTGAGATACATTGAAGTGCAGTGAAGTAGAAATTTGACCAATTTCAGATGGGAAGTTTAGTATTTTTACTAGTACCATTCTGTCTGGTTGCTTTACATAACTTAAAGAGCAGTAAAAAAATATAATTAGAGATTTGAGCATCATAGGCAATATAACTTGTGCAGCTGATAACACAATCACTCTTGTATATACAGATGCAGAAAGAGTACAAAGGCACTGTAGTATAAAATTGAGGTGGGAAATCATCTATTGCAACTGATTAGTTTTCATTACTAAGCACTAACCCAGCATAACCACCTGGGTCAGGCTCCTTTGTGTTGGCTGACCCACATATATCAATATATCAATGAACACTTTGTATACAGCAACTAATGATCAAACAGAATGTAAGATTTTAAACAGAAAAAAATATCATGCTCAGTAAAATTCCCTTTATCATTCTTCTCCAGGCCTTCTGTGTGTTTTCTTGCTAGTCTCTCCCTACCTTTCTTATCTTCTTTCCCCTTCTTCTCAGCCAGGCTTAGCCCTACCTCTCCTAGGCTCAGCAATAAGAGGATTTTCTTCTTCGTTCATTTAATTTTAGATAAATGTTGAATTGGGAGTTGTACATTACCCCTGATTCAGCTGTCTTGCTGGAAAGTCAGTGGGAGACTTAGTCTGAGTTGCATGTGAATGGACTTCAGAGATACATGCTATATAACTAAAAGCTCAGGGGAGAGAAAGGCAGTTAAGGAAAAAAAAAAATTAGACTGCTACCATCAAGATGCAGCTTAAAGCTGCATCTGAGACACGTTTTGGCTAAAATCCTTTTCTGACTTTCTAACAAGACTGCTTGAAGCAAGACACAGGTAAATCTAGCTTTTCTGAAAGTCTTGAGGTAGAAAACACATAGAAGTTGAAAGCTTCAAAATAAGTCAGGTCCTTACCAGACACAATCTGAAGTTAAAAACTAGTTCCAAATCCAAATGCTGTGAAAAGCCAAAGGATCAGAAATCAGTAGTATCTTGGGTCCTCGCCACTCATCATTAATATAACTGAGCTCTTCCTTCTTATGCCCTGTATAATTATAGATATTCACATTTTTCTTCATTCCTAATAAATGACTTCCAGGTGTATGTTAATATACAGCCCTTCTTAAGTGGTGGGGAAGGACCCGTCTCTTTACCCTATATCTGACAATAAACTGACTTGTAGAGGCATCCAAAGATGATATATACTGCCTATCACAATGTACTGATTCAATTTAGAGCTTGTAAGTAGGATTTTTTTTCCCCTTAAAAAATTCCCATGTTCTTTTCATTGACATCAAGAGTAAATCTTCTACTGACAGCATGAGGGGAAACTTAAAATAAGGCTAAATGCTTTTTAAAATCGAAGTTTAAAGGTTTTTCTCCAGTTGTCTAATGCGATTCTACCTGCAATGTGGAATTTTGCAGCCACAGTGTGATTGCATGGGACGCCTACTTTCAGCAGAGTCTGGCAAGTTTCAGATTGAAAAAAAAACCCACAACCAGAGAAGAATTTCAAAGCTGCTATTAAAACTGACATGAAGACTGCTATTGTTGCAATTTAAAGATATGTAAATTTTACAGGTTTTTTTATGCTTTCAAAGGCAGCATTACTTTTAGGAAACTGACCAAAGTCTGATACCTATTTTCTTTCAAAACATTTGGAGATTATTTGAAAATTAAGGCATGTGTGACTTTCAAAGAGTATTAAAAGTAAACTTTTTTTAATCATACAAGTCATACTTCTTTTTCCTTAAAATGGATATAATCATAAACAGGGTTTCTTTTACTTATTAATACAAATCTGTTGATTTGTATGTTAAACTGTTATTTTGCTAGAGCAAGACTCGTACAATAGCCTTACTTTTTTTAGACTTTTACCTTTTGGACCTCAAAGCACTTTAAGAAATGTAATTTGTATTGTTATTCCTATTGTAGTTATGAAATGAACACAGGAGTGCCAGAATTTAAGTTTACAAAGAAACAGTGGCAAAAAGTTGGGTTTTCTCTGATTCCTGCCTGTAAATCTGACCTTCTAAAGCTTAAATGCCCATGTCTGGTTGCAGATACAACTCTGGTACCATTCACAATGGGGACTGTAAAGGGAAAGAATCTCATTTTCTCTTTCTTTCATTTAAAAGGCCCAAACTAACTACTGGGAATGCTGAAAGTCAGTCAGGTATGAAGTTTAGCTTAGAATTAAAATCCAAGTGGAAATTGCTAAATTTGACTTCTACATGTCTGAAAGTCTGTGACATGTCTGAATGTCTATAAAGATTCCAATTTTTAAAAAGTACCATGTACCCACTTTCTCTGTCTCTGTAGATTTAATGAGGCCTAGCGTCCCTGAAAATTTGGTCTCCTATTTGCTTGATGTTATAAAGTTATGTATGCAAAAAAAATAAGAATTTTAGTCTGATTAAATCTGACCTATTGACATGAATCCTCTTCTTCATATTTAGAAATGGAGATATTAAAGGGTTTATTTCTTTAGGAGATGGGTTGCCTATTCTCTTTCCTGAAGAACATGATACCTGATCATGGGGATTTTTTTTTCTGGCTGTGCAAGTTAGTCAACACACATCCACTGTACTGTTTTACCCTTCACTGCACTGGAAGGTATTCAATCAGCTACCTTTTTGTATGTCATGGCCATCACTTGAGTGTCACATCTGTTACCTTGCTGCCAGCAAGTGTTGCTAACTCAGCCGATCTGGTTCCACTTCCTTGTGGGTAGATGCTCCAAGGAAAAAGGCAAGGCCTCTGAGAAGTGCTGCGTGCAGGCACTTGCTTAGGTCTGAAACCAGGGCTCCTGGACTTTGAGCTGCACCAGTTTGTACAAACCGGGAATCTGGCTGCTTCTCTACTAAATGTGATGTACATAGGAGTACAATGGAGTATTAGTTCAGTGACAGTAACTAACAAAATGTAAGAAGGAAGTTGGTATATACTGCTATACACACAAAGCTACACACACAAAAAAATTGTGTGAAAAAATAAAATCAGTAACAAACGATTGAAATTGTGTGAAAAAATACAATCAGTAACAAACGATTGCGCGGTAGGAACACGAAACCATTTTGCAGCCTAACATAGGAACCGACAGAAGTAAACACAGAAATTCCTGTGCCCGATTGCTCTGTCACAGGGTGTTCAGGCAGCCAACATAATTTAAACTAACGCATACTGTAATGAGGCCCAAAGAAACAGACCTGTCAAAGCAGAAAAGGAATCAAATAAGAGGGCAAATCAGCTTAGGAAAAGTCACACACACACAGATAGAGTGCTTTGCAAAGGTAATGCAAATACACGAATGGCAGACAGTACCACAAATTTTGTAGGCATTACAACTACAAGGCAGAGGGTCCAAAGTCCTGCCACCTATTTTGAATCCAGTCATGTGGCAAGATCACATATAGTCCTTTGGTGCTTCATCCTGAATCAGTGGACTGCAACATTTAGCTCTTTTGGTAAATTGAGATTACTGGGTGAAAAAAACTAGGAACGAGATACTAGTTAATTATTCTCCTACCACTAGCTATCAGCTCTTGTGCAGAGAAGTCAGACTGCCAATAATCATGCTTCAGAAAGGATCACAAGCATATGGCGTGCTATATAAAAGCAATAAAAAGGAAATACATGTTGTGAAATTAATAGGTAGGCAATCATCAATGCTATTTTGAAGTCTAAAGCACATGAGACTAAAGCTTGATTTTGATTTTAGTGTCCTGCAGAAAGAAAGGTAATGATAATTGTAATAAACACACTTAAAACCAGCTTCTGCTAAGCACAGAATTCAAAATCAATATCATAGCATTTATGCACATGCATTCATCAAGACTTTAGCACAAAAATGTACTGAAAGTAACACTATTGCCTTGAATACAATAAGTCAAAGATTTATTTATTTATTTATTTTTACATTTCCAGGGCTAAACAAAAAAAATGCTAAAAACCACCCACATTTAACTTGCACAGAATTTCTCATAATTTTCAGCAAAATAAAAAACTCGGATGTTTCATAGTGTGTTTTCTGTTTATTTTTCTTAGCCTTTTGGTTTACATCCTTTAATTCTTTATTTTTCGTTAATACATGAAATGCTGCTGAGAAAGGAATACTAGGATTTTCATTTTGAAAATGTCAAAGTAGAAAAGTAGGTATTTCTGCTTCACTTTTTGGGCAGTTGGAATGGAAATAGCAGAACTAAACCAGCAATTGTCAATAACTGTGTTTTAAAAATGGGAATAATAGCAGCAATGATGTTTGCCTAATTATTCAGAGCACTTTACCTTTTAACTATCCAAGAGCTAGATTATTTCCACTTAACTCGTCACATTCTTCACTTACCAGATCAGGTCAACAACCTCCACAATCACTAAATCCCCTACTTATTTATTAGCAAACAAGGGAAAAGTCTCAGAGCAGCTGTAGATGATTATTTGACCTTTGTCTGAGTGACTAGGCTTTCCAGCAATTGTTGTCTACACATAGGGGCTTTTGACTGGGATGTGAAGAAAGGAATATCCATGAGCCACAGTAGAAAGTGTAGTGCTGTCATGCTCCTGTGCTTAATGTAACAAAATACTATGCTCCTCAAGAACGCAAACAGCCTGTTAAAACCCCAGATACTTAAAGATGTTCACATCAGAAAATATTTTGCTACTAGATAGTTTGAAATCTGTGTGCCCATGCATTCAGGAGACAGACTTAGCTTTCTAGGGGCTCATCAGAACTCTGCATGCAATGTGCTTTCTCCGTATTTACGCTGAGGTAGAGTTCAACTTTCAGTCATATTGTCACTGAAAGTCTTCACTTTTCCTAGTCACCACTTATGTTTTATACTGTTGATACTATTTCCCTTAGTCCTGAAACATCATGTTAAAAAAACTCTGTTTCTCTTATAGCTCAGTTTTCCTGTCTTCTCTTATACTGGATTATCTCCCATTGCTCTTTTTTATTTGCTTCTTTTGGTATGTGCTGAATTCCTTTTGCTAACAAGTCTCAACCCCACTATAATTTGCTCCTTCTAATGAGTCTTTTCTTCCCTGGAATGCCCACCTCTCATGTAGTTACAAGAAAATTAGGAATTAGTTCCCTGAGCATGGAAAACTTTTTAATGTATTTGTATGTTTTGATTTAATGACTTTTTAGTCAAATTACATATGAAAAACCTGAACTACCGAAACTGATAAAGAAGGGAATCCTCATCCAAGAAGTGGATTTCCACACGTCTAACAAGAGGTGAGTGCAAACCACTCTTTCAGTGGAATCTTTAACAGACTTTCTCCTTTATTCAGATGCATGTTTTCACAAGACTGGTAGAAACTATAATACTTGAGATAAATATTTAAAACTGTCAAAACATGCAAATACAATCATATGTTTGCATAAGTTTCATTTCCTTAGGAAATCAAGGTAAATCTAACACTAACAAGATTTTAAAAGCTTTTTAAACACCTTAGAAGTAATTTAAGTTCCCAATACTTTATCTTTGCCATTTATATTGAAGGGTTTTTATTTCTACTAACAAGAAGCCTTCAAATATCATCAAAGTCATATGAAGTCCTAGTGCACATTGACTAACACACTTATGTAGATATTGACATGTTCTTTCTAATGCATATGGTATATTTCAATTCAGATGTCAACCACTTTCTTGAACTCAACTGGTATTCCAGTAACAGAAAAGATAAGGAAGAAATAGACAACTAGAGTGAAATTCTGCAACACTGAATACACGCCTGCCCACTAAAAATGGAATCTACGTCCTTTATACTTTCTAAAGACCACTATGGCATAAAAATTTCCTGGGAAGTTTTAAATTATGCAAAAATATCTCTTAAATACTTAAGGACATTACAAAATAAAAGAGGGTCTCCACCTGAGCCCAGTGGAATGACACAATCTTTATTACAGTGCCAAGAATGCCATCGGGGAAAGACAACTTGCTTGGAAATGAATCATATGGAGCCAGATGACAAACTAATTTCAAGGAGGTGCCCACCTACTAGGCACTGCAATCATTTTCTATTTACTTAAAATTAGAGGCCTGTTCCCATGGCATCTTCTATTAATGTTTGGAGCAATGTAACATCCTCAAAGTAAACCACACAGAAATACCCACAGAAATACACTGCTGTGCTAAAGTAAGCATGTTTTGTCAACCCAGAGTTCAAATAGCATATTGGGGCTGAACATTTGTTTACTAGTGATGCTTACCAAGTGAAACAGAGTGCCATTACGACATTAAAGATACCTCTTGTTCTATGTTGATAAGGTTGTCCTATTTTAGCATGCAGTCGAAAAATTCCATCCTGCTAAAAATTATTACATTGAGATTAACTTTAAAATATACAAATAAGCAATTTCAATAAATTGGGGCAGTCTTAAGGTTCTGGACAGTTCCAAACACTTCATTTTCTGTCTGTCTTCAGAAAAGTCAAAGAATTCAAATTGTGAATTAGTACTAATTCTACTCTAATTAGAGTACTATCAGACACACAGCCACGCACCACAACCACCCAGGTTAATTTTAAGCAGAAAGTATCTTCTCCTTTCCAGCTTCTGCATACAAGTGCAATGTGTCCAGAAGGTCTGTGCTGGCTACCTAATAGGGAAAAATTCCCAAGGGTTGTCATGTGAGGCCCTTGTAAGGTAGATCCTTTTCCCTAGGGGCTACTTTCCCAGCAGTTCCTTTGCATTCATTGAAGTGATAGTGATGAAAAAACAACTCAGGCAAGGAAATGGTGGGTAGCTTTAACTCTGTCCCTACTGATGTATCTGTCTGCTGGGAGGACACACGGCTATAGGAGAGACAGTGGAAATGCTCTAAGAAACCACGGAAGTGAAGAAATGGAAGGAAATGCAGTATATTAAGCACATCTTCATACTTATTTCTGAGCATGCTAAGTTTTGTATTAGGATTAAAACAGTAATGAAATTGCTTACAGGTAGGATTGACTGATTCTGCATTAACCTTAGAGAAATGAAGTATTCCAACATAAAATCATGCATACACACTAATCAGTGATGCTGGAAGTAAATCAGAGATAAAGCAGTATTATATTATCTTGTCTGTGAACGGCTAGTGTTAGTTCTTCATGAATCAACTATTTTGCCTTATGAAACTTTTCCTAAGACTGAAATGCAGTACAGTAATAACTAATGTTAAAGTTTACCTGTTACTTTATTGTATATTTTCCTTTGCAGAACTGGGTATAATCAAACAATTTCTAGATTCTTTTACAAAATCCATAAGAAAAACATTGTACAAAAACCATTTTCTCCTTGGAAATTATTCTTAGTATTCATATTACTCAGATAAATGGCAACCAAGCTTTTTAAAAAAGCTCAAAAAACAATTTTTCAGCGTCTCTTCATAAATCTGTTAGCTCAGTCTTTCATCTTTCCCTTCTGAGTTCCAAGCAACAATCAGTCACATGACAGAAGTGTTTTTGTCAACTGTGCTCTAAATATCATATTTAAAGAGAGACCTCTCTCCTCCCTCAACTGGAATTTCTGAATGTTTGTCTCAGAACTTCCTTCACTAGCTTTAGCATATAACCTATTTCAAGCTCCTTAACCATAACAGCTTCTTTTCTATTATGGTCATTGCTTTCTTATGGATTTGTTACTTTACAAGAATTTCTATAAAAAAAATCTGTATTTCTTATTTTCCATTTTTCTGTCCTTTTAGGTGTTTGAAGAACAGTTGTAACAGCCCCCATGAATGTTTTTAAGTCCATGTTTTAACGAAAGAGTATTGTTTTGAGTATACAAAGACAGAGTTCCCAAAAATTCTAATGTCAAATAAAAATCTTTCTGCTCAGAAAAAAAGAACAATATCTGGAAAGAAGTTATAAAGGCTTCAGTAAGCACTTCATAAAAGACATTGTTATTACACAAAAGTAAATACTGTAAACTTCTTATCATGGAGTAGTACTGTATGTACCTTTACTGAATATATCATGTTTAAAGAGGTAAGTAACTAAACCTGATTTTAATGGAGCTGCAGATCAAGTACTACAAGGTATTTCTTACTTGTTGACATATCTCTAAAAATGGGGTAGTGAAATTAAAATGTGGAAAGCAGAAAGTATCAATATAGCTGACATAAATAAAAAGGAGGTGCTCACATCAATATATAAAACAGATATTTACCATTATGGTAGGCACTCGTCCGAATGGTGGGCACTCGTCTGAGGGTAAAGGCTGCGGCTCCAGCTGGGGGGTCTGCACCATCTATCCCAGCGGTGGCAGATGCCTCCATGCAGATGGAACTCCTGAAGGGAGAGGCTGCAGTGCAGACATCAGGCTGCAGGGAGTGCCTAGACCTCTATCCTGGGGCAGCGACAGGCGGCAGACCTGCCTGCAAAAGGTGTGCCCAGGTGGAGGATCTCCTGCAGCACGTGGCTGAGCTGCAGGAGGCGGTGAGAAGACTGCGTAACATCAGGGAGGTGGAGAAGGAGCTAAATAGCTGGTTCCAAGCGCAGTCTGCAGTGGACCCGCAGCCCACAGCCAAACAACCAATAACTCCCCCACTGGCACACAGAGAAGGGGGGGGGGGCAATAATGCAGAGGAATGGACGGTTGCAAAGGCAAGAACCAGCAGGAGGAAGAGACTTCCCCCGAAGCCTGAGGTGCCCTTGCAGAAACACTTCACTGCTCCGCAGGATGAAGAAGAAAGTCCTGTCACACCAGGAGAAGTGCTGGAGCCAAGTAATGCAGCCCAATCTGCCCCCTGTATAACAACCAGCGCCACTAAGAAAAGGCGACGGGTGATAGTAGTAGGCGACTCTCTTCTGAGAGGTATGGAGGCACCCGTTTGCCAACCGGACGCACTCTCTAGGGAGGTGTGCTGCTTACTGGGGGCTCGCATCAAGGATGTCACCGAGAGGCTTCCAAGCCTCGTACAGTCCACTGACTATTATCCGCTGCTGCTGTTTCACATGGGCACCAGTGACACAGCCAAGAGCAGTCTGAGGACTACCAAGAAGGACTACAGAGCCCTGGGAGCGGCGGTAAGGGACTCGGGAGCACAGGTAGTTTTTTCATCAATCCTGCCGGTCAAAGGGAAGGGGTTTGAAAGGGCCAGTCGAATCTGGTGAGTCAACAAATGGTTACGGGACTGATGCCACAGCCAGGGGTTTGGCTTAGACCATGGGACACACTTTGAGAAACCTGGTCTACTAGGGGTTGATGGGGTCCATCTGTCAGAGGAGGGGAAGAGCATCTTCGGTCACAGGCTTGCCAAGCTGGTGAAGAGGGCTTTAAACTAGAGATGTTGGGGGAGGGGAACCTCAGTCCATCCCACTCCTACCAGTTTGATGCCAGGGCCAGCAATAGCTGCCCAGAGCCTGGAGAAGGAACACAGGTCAGCAGGAGAGCGCCTGAAGAGCAGCACAAAGGAACTCCAGCCACTAAGACAGCTTCATCGGGGGCCCAACTTAAATACCTCTATGCAAACACACGTAGCATGGGGAATAAACAAGAGGAGTTAGAGATGTGCGCACGCCTGCAGGGCTATGACCTTATTGGCATCACGGAGACGTGGTGGGATGGCTCCTATGACTGGAGTGTTGGGATGGAGGGATACAGGCTCTTTAGGAAGGACAGGCAGGGGAGACGAGGAGGGGGTGTTGCCCTCTATGTCAATGACCAGCTGGAGTGCATGGAGCCCTGCCTGGGGATGGATGAGGAGCCGACCAAGAGCTTATGGGTCAGGATCAAAGGGAGGGCAGGGACAGGTGACATTACAGTGGGGGTCTGCTACAGGCCACCTGACAGGAAGACCAAGTGGATGAGGCCCTCTATAGACAGATAGGAGCAGCCTCACGCTCACAAGCCCTGGTCCTCATGGGGGACTTCAACCACCCCAATATCTGTTGGAGGGACAACACGGCAGGGCATAAGCAATCAGGGAGGTTCCTGGAATGCGTCGATGATAACTTCCTTCTCCAAGTAGTAGAGGAACCAACGAGGAGAGGTGCTATGCTGGACCTTGTTCTCACCAACAAGGAGGGGCTGGTGGGGAATGTGAAGCTCAAGGGCAGCCTGGGCTGCAGGGACCATGAAATGGTGGAGTTCAAGATCCTTAGGGCAGCGAGGGGGGTGCACAGCAAGCTCACTACCCTGGACTTCAGGAGAGCAGACTTTGGCCTCTTCAGGGATCTGCTTGGTAGAGTGCCATGGGACAAAGTCCTGGAGGGAAGAGGGGCCCAAGAAAGCTGGGTAATATTCAAGGATCACCTCCTTCAAGCTCAGGAGCGATGCATCCCAACAAAGAGGAAGTCAGGCAAGAACACCAGGAGGCCTGCATGGATGAACAGGGAGCTCCTGGACAAACTCAAACACAAAAAGGAAGCCTACGGAGGGTGGAAGCAAGGACAGGTAGCCTGGGAGGAATACAGAGAAATTGTCCGAGCAGCCAGGGATCAGGTTAGGAAAGCTAAAGCCCTGATAGAATTAAATCTGGCCAGGGACATCAAGGGCAACAAGAAAAGATTCTATAGGTACATCAGGGATAAAAGGAAGACAAGGGAAAATGTGGGCCCTCTCTGGAACGAAACGGGAGACCTGGTTACCTGGGACACGGAGAAGGTGGAGGTACTCAATGACTTTTTTGCCTCGATCTTCACCGGCAAGCGCTGAAGCCTCACCGCCCAAGCCGCAGAAGGCAAAGGCAGGGACTGGGAGAATGAAGAGCCTCCCACTGTGGGAGAAGATCAGGTTCAAGACCATCTAAGGCACCTGAAGGTGCAAAAGTCCATGGGACCCGATGAGATGCATCCGTGGGTCCTGAAGGAACTGGCGGATGAAGTTGCTAAGCCACTATCCATCGTATTTGAGAAGTCGTGGCAGACTGGTGAAGTTCCCACTGACTGGAAAAGGGGAAACATAACCCCCATTTCTAAAAAGGGAAAAAAGGAAGACCTGGGGAACAACAGGCCAGTCAGTCTCACGTCTGTGCCTGGGAGGATCATGGAACAGATCCTCCTGGAAGCTATGCTAAGGCACATGGAGGACAGGGAGGTGATTCGAGAGAGCCAGCATGGCTTCACCAAGGTCAAGTCCTGCCTGACTAACCTCGTGGCCTTCTATGATGGAGTGACTACATCAGTGGACATGGGAATGGCTATAGATGTCATCTATCTGGACCTCTGTAAGGCCTTTGACACAGTCCCCCACCACATCCTTCTCTCTAAACTGGAGAGGTATGGATTTGATGGGTGGACTGTCCGGTGGGTGAGGAATTGGTTAGATGGTTGCATCCAGAGGGTAGTGGTCAATGGCTCAATGTCCAGATGGAGGTTGGTGACGAGTGGCGTCCCGCAGGGGTCTGTATTGGGACCGGTACTGTTTAATATCTCCATCAGTGACATAGACAGTGGGATCGAGTGCACCCTCAGCAAGTTTGCAGATGACACCAAGCTGAGTGGTGCGGTTGACAGGCCAGAGGGACGGGATGCCATCCAGAGGGACCTGGACAAGCTTGAGAAGTGGGGCCGGGTAAGCCTCATGAGGTTTAATGAGACCAAGTGCAAGGTCCTGCACGTGGGTCAGGGCAACCCCCGGTATCAATACAGGCTGGGGGATGAAGGGATTGAGAGCAGCCCTGCCAAGAAGGACTTGGGGGTACTGGTGGACGAAAAGCTGGACATGAGCCAACAATGTGCACTGGCAGCCCAGAAGGCCAATCGTATCCTGGGCTGCATCAAAAGAAGTGTGGCCAGCAGGTCGAGGGAGGTGATTCTGCCCCTCTACTCTGCTCTGGTGAGACCCCACCTGGAGTACTGCGTCCAGCTCAGGAGCCCTCAGCATAAGAAAGACGTGGACCTGTTGGAGCGGGTCCAGAAGAGGGCCATGAAAATGATCAGGGGGATGGAACAACTCTCCTATGAAGAAAGGCTGAGAGAGTTGGGGTTGTTCAGCCCAGAGAAGAGAAGGCTTCGGGGAGACCTCATTGCAGCCTATCAGTACTTAAAGGGGGCTTATAAAAAAGATGGCGACAAACTTTTTAGCAGGGCCTGTTGCGACAGGACAAGGGGGAATGGCTTTAAACTAAAGGGGGGTAGATATAGACTAGATATGAGGAAGAAATTTTTCACGCTGAGGGTGGTAAAGCACTGGAACAGGTTGCCCAGAGAGGTGGTGGATGCCCCATCCCTGGAAACCTTCAAGGTCAGGTT
The DNA here is from genome assembly GCF_965638725.1 of Aptenodytes patagonicus. Classification (NCBI taxonomy): domain Eukaryota; kingdom Metazoa; phylum Chordata; class Aves; order Sphenisciformes; family Spheniscidae; genus Aptenodytes; species Aptenodytes patagonicus. The sequence goes on along the minus strand of NC_134950.1, from coordinate 111,690,559 downwards.
GGACAGGGCTCTGAGCAACCTGGTCTAGTTGAAGATGTCCCTGCCTATGGCAGGGGGGTTGGACTAGATGACCTTTAAAGGTCCCTTCTAACCCAAACTATTAGATGATTCTATGATTCTGTGATTATAAAGACAGATACAGATGAACTGTATGCTTTAGAGACACTTGAAAAATGAACATGACCTTGAAATCTTTGCTTCACAGAATTTGAAGTTAGAAGGGACCTCTGGAGACTGTGTAGTCTAACCCCTGCTCAAAACAGGGTCAGCTACAGCAGATTGCCCAGGATCACATTTAATGAGGTTTTGACTGCCTCCAAGGACAGAGACTCCACCAACTCTGGGGAACCTGTTCCAGAGCTCAACCACCCTCAGACTAGGATTCTCCTTATGTTTAAATGCAAATCCTGTATTTCAATTCATGCGCATTGCCTCTTGTCCTGTGACTGGGCAAAACTGAGAAGATGCTGGTTCCTTCTTTACTCCCTCCAACAGGGTATTCATACACATTGATAAGGGTATTCATACACATTGATAAGATCTTCAAGGCTAAAGAGTCCCAGCTGTCTCAGTCTCTGCTTGTGGGACAGATGCCCCAAGCTATTAATCATCTTTGTGGCCCTTCACTAGGCTCACTCCAGTATACCCCTATCTTTCTTACACTGTGGAGTTGTTTTGCACCAGTAGGTGCTGTTCCCTCATGAACCCAGCAGGAAAGGCACTGACACTCTTTAAGACATCTTTTAAAACGCTGTTTATATAGAGCTAACACTATAAGGAGACAATAGTACAGGTAATCCTGTGTCCCTTCAGATGCTGGAACCCCAAGTGGTGTAGCATCAAATGGGCCTCTGATCCATGCACAGCACACTGTGCAGACCCCCGTCCATAGAAGAGGTTCTCTCTTGGTCATTTGAGCTATTATGGATTTTTTCGTACAAGAAACAACTCTATTCATCAATTCCAGTGTCAAACAGAAAGGATGTTCACATGACAGCTTTTTGGTTCTCTTCTAGATAAAGGCAAGTACGCGCAGGTGGCATAATTGCTGGTACCAGGCAGGAGCTACCTGCGAGATCCTCTATTACAATGAATTGTCTGAGTTTGTCTTGCAGCCACGGGTTTTGTGCAGCATAACACAGGTCTGAAGGCCACACCAGACATGCAGCCCAGTGCAGCTCAGCACAGGCCCAGGCATACTCAGGTTAACTGTTATGAGGTTCACTATGACCTCAATATACAATGGTCATCCAGTCAAGTTCATTACAGACATCCAGAACTGGACCCAGCACTCCAGATGTGGCCTTTCCAGTGCTGAGTAGAACAAAGGGATCACATCCCTTGACCTGCTGGCATTTCTCCTCCTGATAACAGCTCAGTGTGCTGTTGGTCTTCTTTGCCACAAGGATGCATTCCTGGCTCATGTTCAATTTGTTGTACGTCAGAACCTGCAGGTCCTTCTCTGCCAAGCTGCTTCCCAGCTGGTCAGACCCCAGCATGTACTGGTGCATTAGGTTATTCCTCCTTCCCAGATGCAGGACTCTGCATTTCTCTGTTAAACTTACGGAGATTCCCGTCAGCCCCATTCTCCAGCCTGTAAAAGGTCTTTCTGAATGGCAGGACAACACCCTGGTGTGTCAGCCACTCCTCCCAGTTTTCTATCATCAGTGAACTTGCTGGGTGTGCACTTTGTGCCATCATCCAGGTCATTAGTGTCTATGTTAAACAGTACTGGCCTCAGTATTGACCCCAAGATACTCCACTGGCCCTCAGCTGTACTTTGTGCTACTGATTCTTTCAGAGTGGCAGTTAAATAATTTCTCAGTCAACGTAACTGTGTATTTACCTAACCTGTACTTCAATTTGTCTATGTGAATGCTAAGGTATACAGTGTCAAATGCCTTACCAAAGTCAAGGTAAACAATATCCCTTGCTCTCTCCTCATCCACCAAGCCAGTCAGCTCATTGTAGAAGGCTGTCAAGTTGGTTGCAAGATTTCTCTCTGTAAAACCATGCTGACTATGCCCAATCACCTTCTTGACCTTCATGTGGTTGGAAAAAGTTTACAGGTGGCTTTACTCCATTACCTTCCGTGCAATCAAGGTGAGGCTGACCAGCTTGTAGTTCCCCAGATTGTTCTTTTGAAGATAGGAGTGAGATTTGCTTTCTTTGAGTCCTCAGGAACCTCCCTCCAAACTGCCATGACCTTTCAAAGATAATAGGGAGTGGCCTTGCAATGATGTCAACCAGCTCCCTCAGCACTCATGGGCGTATCCAATGACACCCCATGGACTTGGTTATATCCATTTTAAGTATTCCCTAACCTGATCCTCCTCCATCTAGGGTAAGTCTCTCTTGCTCTAGACTTTCCCACAGGTCTCAGGGACCTGGGATTCCTGAAGAGCAGCCTTTCCAGTAATTATTGAAGTGAAGAAGGGATTGAGTAAGTCACCTTTTTTGATGTTGTCACCAGGTCCCCTGCCCCATTCAGCAGCACGTCCACATTTTCCCTAGTCTTCCTTTTGCTGTTGATGTACTTGCCGAGCCTTTCTTGTGGCCTTTGACATTCCTTACCAGACGGGCTCTCACTTTCCTAAGTCCATCCCTGCATGTTCAGACAGTGTTTCTATAGCTTTCCTGGGTTATCTGTCCCAGCTTCCACCTCTTGTACACTTTCTATTTATGTTTGAGTTCAGCTAGGAGTTTCTTGATCATCTACACATGCCTCCTGCTGCCATTGCAGGGTTTTCTGCATGTGGGAATGGACCATTCTTAAGCTTGGATTTGGAATCCTTCAAAAAAAGCCAGCTTTCCTGGTCCCCTCTTGTCTCCAGGGCTGTATCTCATGGGCTTCTTCTAAGCTGATGCTTAAAAAGGGAAGAACTGGCAAAATGGAAGACCTTAATTAGAAATTGCACACAATGATTGAAAAGAAAAGTCAAACTTATCCAGCCATTGTTGACCTTGGGGACTCTTAAGGTTTCTCTTTGTTTTCTCACTGGATTAGAGCAATGCCTAACAGTCTGGATGTAGTTTGTGTTACTACTAAAAGAGTAATAGTAATAAAATTTAAATTTGATCAGGTTCGTCTTGTTGACCATAAGCCTGTCTTCAGTTTTTCTCTCTCTTTAAAAAAGGCAATATAACTTTCAATTATCACTAGGAAATTTATCTGTATAATTATTCTAGACACTTCAGAATAAAGTCCAGTCTACGAAGAGACATGCAGTTCATTTTAATAGCCCTGATCACTCACCTCCTTACGGACTTTAACAAAGAGGCCAATATGTTGCAAAAATATTAGGTCTTCTGAAAATAAGCTTTGGGACTTGGATAAACAAAGGTGCTGGCTGGAGTTATAACAGGAAACATTTTGAACAGTTCACCACTGACGTCAATCTGAACTGAGTACAGCATTCTTTCAAACGTCAAGGTAGTTCATGATTATGTTGCGATAAATAGGACTCATCAAGGCTGTTTGACATGATGCAATCATGGCAAAAATAATATTTAAACAAAGGTTTCTAACTTCAGGATACAAAAAGGAAGTGTCCCTTTCTCCCACACGTAGTTTGGGACATGATGAATCTTGCTTGCCTCCTTTTCTTCCAAGTTTGCTCAGGCTTCAAATGACTACAGAGGCCCTACAGGATCCTCAATCCGTATAAAATCAAACCTTGCCACATGAAGTCATCATGGGCTACTGCACTTTTTAAAATTCTAATTCTAATTCATTCTTTAGCTTTTGCTGTGTCTATGCTTTCCAACAGAAATAAATATGTGCAGTGACTACTGATCTTAACCTAATTTTTAATTGAAACCATTCAGTCTACATCATCCATTCTCACAGCAACTTTAGAGGTGAAGCTCAGAAAACAGCTCAAACAGCTGAACAGCATGGTGCCCAAATGAATAAGCTCTGCAGGTCTTCCAAAAGCCAGTGTTTTACATGGCTTCAGAATGAAAACTTGTTATCCCAGGGTCAGTTAAAAATTCTAGGTTAGATTTTGAATTTATAATAAACCTTGCTACCAACTCAGTTGAGTCAAAGTATGGATTTTATAATGAAATGTCTGCATTTTGCAGTTGCAATTCTGCAACTGACAATTCATCTTCTAATTTATTCTCTGTTGCTTTTCGCAACAGTTAAAGTTTTTTCTGATTAAATACACTGCGTGAACTGAAATGGCTAATACGACATTTCAAAAGTTAGTAATCGATATTACAATCATTAAATTAATTGGGGTTTTAAGTAAAAATGACAGAGAGGGGATGTGTGAGCAGAGTTATCTCCTTCACTGATTTTTATTTCCTGTCACTTTAATAAAATACTCACTGGTGTTAACTAGATTTATCAGAATTGCCTTCTGAGCAAAACCAAACAAAAAATTATTATTATAGTTATTGGTTTCTAGGAATATAGGGTGAAATCTTTGTTGGTTCTAGTAGGACAAAGGTTGGACTGAACCTTCTTGTTAAGTTAAAAAGTGAAGTTAAAAACTATATGAATTCAGATTTCACTAAGTGCTTTATGATTTCCATTTTACGCTTGCAAATATCCTGATACAATCACACTGCTAATTTCATTTTAAAAAGTCATGTTAGGGTCTCTTGCATGGTGAGCTAAAAAACTTCATCTGTATGTTTTAATAAAAGTTTCATAGTTAGATTCAGCAAAGTTACCTTGTACGTTGAAACTCAAAGCACCTTGTCCCTTATTTTCAAATACAACGAGGACATCCATACCTACCATGGTTTGGGTTTAAAAAAATGTGCAAGCTACTTGATTTCTGAAACAAAAGCTGAAAAGTATTTCTGCCTCCTATTGACATGTTAAGGCGACAGGTTTTCTCTTGTGATTCAGCAACATGTTATTTCCACAAATAATCGGGCAGGTTTTGGTGCCTTATAGGTACTGAGTGGAATATCAGTATCAGACACCAGTTAAAAAGGTCTGATAGAGATGATGTAGTTCCTGTTTGCTTTCATCTTCATCCTGTGCTACCTGTAGGTTTTTACATAAGTACGGAGTGAAGAGGCATGCAAGGACCTTCCTCTCCCCTTTTTCACAAATGGAGTCTTAATATGTGGATCCCTCCCTTATTGTCCCTTATCCCTCCCTTATCTGACAATTGTCAGAGATGTTTCTCCCCTCCTTCAGAGCAATTAGACAGTAAGACAAATATTCCAAGCTCTTTAGTGAGGTTTTGACCTAGTATAGTGCATCAAGGGGATCCAGATACACTGGTCCAACCAATGCCGCAGACTGGGCAGTTCTGCTGAACCAAAAAGCTCAGTGACACATGCTATTTGTGCGGTGACTGGCTGCCTAAGAAGGACAACAGGGAAGTCCTTGTAAATTGTAATGTAGCCTTGAATAAGATGCTTCCTGTTTAAAGTGTTTGGTTACAAACATATTTTGCAGCCAAAGAGCTATGTGAGTGTTTTACTTTGCAATATTCTGGTTCCCTTGTTGGGATAAACTACTCAGCTGAACCAGCTTATTGCCTCATAAAACAGAGCAGCAATACTATTATCGCTTAACTGCACCTGAATTCAGGCAGAACTACTTTGTTCAAAGAGTAGTAAACACTTGGAGTAAGTTGTCAAGTAAGGTCATTGAAGCAAACGACATAAATGAGTGCTAGAGACATAGGACACTTTCATGAAGGAGATTGAAGGATACAGTGACAAGAAGGAATGCAAGTAGGATGAACTGAGCTCAGGAAGGACATATTTCAAAGTTATTATTAAAAATCATCCTTTTGCAGAAAGCCAGTACAAGGCTTCCATGGCACTTATTCCTTATATGCCCCTAAGAGCCTTAAGTAGGACATAAGAGATACAGAGCAGCAAATTTTACCCTGGATAAAGAGGACTTTGATCAATCCAATAACCATCAGAAGCACTGTATTCATCTCTATGTACCTTTAGAAGGAGTAGCTCTTTGAAATATGGGCCTATTTTTATGCCTTTCCTTAACACAGTCTGTTTTTGCGCACTTTCTTTTCACTGGTTCCCAATTGAAGTTAGAAAGTCACACAGTGGCCTCTCCACAGTCACAGTTAACATACAGGGCTATTTTTGTTACACAGTGACTACATGTGTTTTTCAGACTTTTACAAGACTCAGAAATTAAGCTCACAACTAGCTGGGAACTAGTCATTTAGCCGCTGGTGATTGCTGAACAAAGTATTATTCGCTCAGGCAAAGGCAAGCCCTGAGAAATCCTGAACCCTACACCATCAGTCAGCAGAAACCCCAGGGCCTTTTACTAGTAATGGCAAAAACCATATTTACTAGGCTGCAAATAACACTATTCCATAGAGAAAGCATTAATTTTAATGCTCAATGCATGCCAAATCTTAGAACTTGTTCTCACCTGAGCAGCCCCTTTACTGTCTGTCGTAGTTTAACCTCAGCCAGCAACTGAGCACCACACAGCCGCTCACTCACTCCCCCCCACCCGGTGGGATGGGGGAGAGAATTGGAAGAGCACAAGTGAGAAAGACTTGTGGGTTGAGATAAAAACAGTTTAATAAGTGAAATAAAATAATAATAATAATGTAATAATAATAATAATGATAATACACAAAGCAAGTGATGCACAGTACAATTGCTCACCACCCACCGACCGATGCCCAGCCAGTCCCCGAGCAGCGGCCCCCCCGGCCAGCTTTCCCCCAGTTTATGTACTGAGCATGACGTCACATGGTATGGAATGTCCCTTTGGCCAGTTTGGCTGTGCCCCCCTCCCAGCTTCTTGTGCACCTGCAGCCTTCTCAGTCGGTAGAGCATGGAAAACTAAAAAGTCCTTGGCTAGTGTAAGCATTACCTAGCAACAACTAAAACATTGGTGCGTTATCAACTTTGTTCTCATCCTAAATCCAAAACACAGCACTGTACCAGCTACTAGGAAGGAAATTAACCCTATCCCTGCCAAAACCAGGACACTGTCCCTTTCCCTAAACTCAACACTAGCTTCCCCCCACATGCCACAGCTTCTTTCTGCCATCCTTTCTACCCTCAAGCACTTCTGCTGATCCTACCTGTTACCAAGGTTGCCCAACTGCAGTCTCTGCTACCTCTGCTATCTCTGAGTTCTTTCTTACCTCACCTAGGCAATTCTGGAATGTCTCTAAATACAGGTACTTTACAGATTCCTGTCTCCTAGTTAATCTCTGTCCCATCACAGTTCCTCAAAAAAATCATGTATGGTATCATTCCCTTCAGCCTAGGCCCTGATCTGACTCGAGATGTCTCACCAGTTCTTTCTCACTGACTGGTTACTCCCTAACAAACCTTTTCAGAGTCTATAATAGTTAAGGCACAGGATCCCATCAACTTCAGTGTTGTTCTGCACTGGGGTGGCAGAGGCGGTGGGAGAGAGACAGACGGTGCAGCATTCTTTCTGGTTCTCATTAAGAAAGGCCTCAAAACAAATGGTGTAATAAAATACCTGGTTTAGTAAGATGGAATAAAAAAAGGAATATAGATAGCAAATAAATCTTACATCTCTTCAGATGCTGGGAACCCTGCTTTCTCACGTAGCATCAGACTGACCCTGGATGGATTTTCCCACTGTGCACTGCACAGATCCTGTTCATGCAGAGGTTCGTCCTCTGTCCCATGCCATGGTGCCTTTCATTTTGTGTAAAAACCAAAACCACATACTTCTTCTGACAGGCTGGAATGCTATGTCTGTCATAACACCCACCAGCACGCAGCACAGGCCAGCACGGGGCACTCCAGCAGATTCCCTTGCAGCAGCTACTCATGCTAACGTATGGGCTGCTCAGACCTGGAGAACAAGGCCCAGTAGAGCAGACATGGCCTGCTCAAGATAACTAACTCCTCAAATACAACGTCTTCTGGAAGGCGCCCAATACAATCACACCTTGGATAGATGAGTGTAAATTATTGTACTTGCTATTTAACTAATGTTCACAACCCTAAATGACCCTTTAAAGCAGACTTACCATTTGCCTTTATCATGGCGCAGCCAGCTCTAGAGTCTTATCATGAACATGATAGAAATACTGGCTTCTGTTTCATTCCCAGAAGCAAATGAAGGCACAGTTCAGCTTCACATTGAGAGAATGACATATAATGCACACACTCCTCTAGAAAAAGAGAAGAGCAACATAATGTGTTTTCTTAAATTTCTTTAGCTAATAGTAAGGGAGATAAAAATAATTTTGGGCCAAATAATAGATTCTTTCCTTTCGAAAATCTGTAAAGCAGTTTTGTTAAATATGCCTCTGAAAAAAATCAGATGCATCCACTATTGAACAGCAGCTACTTCTACAGTTAAAAGAGCAAAGTTTGTTTCCACTGATAGAATTAACATTAGAAGGAAATTAATGAGTACAAGACTTCAGTCACATGGTTTATTGTTCTCACTTTTTGAGTTTGAAATTACATTACCCAAACAATACTGATCAGCAAATGTTTTAATCTAAGGTTCCATAAGAGTAAGACTCACCCTTACTTAGGTGAGTAAGTACTCACCTAAGTACTTACAGGTACTTTCCTCCTGTACTTAGGAATTTATGCTGGGAAATGATGAATTCAATTCCAAATATTTGTATGATTTCACTTAAGATCAAATTCAGAAATCCCAAATTTAATCTTAATCTCTGATCTTAGGCAAGGGAAAAGGCTATGCATCTCCAAAGAGCCAGTCAAAGGGAATAAAATGAAATACTAGTCAAGGAAAAATGACTTAGCTAATAAGAAACTAGACTCAGGGAGTTGTCTAGGATGTGGGCTTCTTGCAGGTGACTCCAACTCTCTTTGCTGTCATAGTGTCCTAACTGTCTATAAAATGAGGCTAATACCAGTTCTCTCTGGAGATTCATGTAGTGTTCAAATAGTATTGTCATAGAAGAAGTATAAGCACCTTCTAAAGATGGTTTTGATTTCAGTACCATCAATTCATTTGCCAGAAGTAGTGACTTGTTTTCTTAAAATTTTCAATTGTTTTAGGTAAGTGTCTAAAAAAAGAAGGCTCCATGTAAACCTCAAACTACTCCATATTTGTTTAGCCAAAAAAGGAGGACACACCTATACTGTTGCTTTTCAACAAAATCAGTAGGGTAGTCTTCTTCTTTGTCATTATTTTGATGCTCCCAAAAAATTCAGTTTTACTGAATTCTTTCTTAAAGTTTAGGAGAAGGAAAAAATTACATCACCTTTTGTGTGGGCCATCTCATAGAGATTTAACAAATTCCAAAATCAATCAGTTAAGAAACAAACCAAACACTAACCTGAACTAAAATGAAGTTATTTCTTGCTATAATATAAAAACCTGAAGGCAATTTAAGTAGGCAAGAATGTAAGAGGACATATTGTGTCTTCATCCTGGTGAAGGATACAACTAGTTAATTAAGGTACTTAATCAGACTTCTGGTGTTTGTGTTTCTGATCTGATTTTCCTGCAAAACCTCATATTTGCAGGAATCACAACTTAAAACAGTTATCTATCATTATATCATGTCCTGAAAACTGTCTTAGTGACAAATCAGTGAAGTCATTCACGGTATGCTTTATTTAATTGTAATTAATGGCTATCTGTGATCATAGAAGGCCAACTCTACTAAATGTCATCTTATAAATGTCTTTTAAGAAGCATGAAGATGGATATCTAAGCAGCATGTTCACATTTCAAATATTCAGACAATTACAGGTACGAAGTACAGGTCAAGTCGTTCAGGATTGATTAGTTATTTTGGATGTTTTATATTCATTGCTTAAATTGGGCCAGTTTTCAGCAACTGTCCTAAAATATGTTCCTTTCAAGATGCCTCAAATTGCATATTCAAAATTCAGCTGTTCATGAGAAGCATTTATGAGGCCTTGATTTGGCATGCAGCTGTATCTCTTCCCTTGAGGCTGGTTTATGCCACAGACATCACTCCAGCTGGGATTTTTTTGCATTTTCTTTTAAAATATTTAGAACTGGTCACTGCTCATGGGTGCTTTCTGGCATTAGATGTATTAAATAATCTAATATGGTCTGGAATAACCTGTGTTCTTCCTATAGAAAATGGTATACTGAATTATACACACTCTCAGGAATGGTTGTGAAAGGTATAAAAGATATGTGAAGAAAGAGAAATAGACATCCTTCAAATCCTTCCACTGAATTCACTGCCTTTTCCTTCTTATATGCCACTGTTTCTTCCTTTGCCCAACCTGATTAATATTAAAACAAAATGGGATATAAGACACAGAACTTTATCATAACATGAAAATACCCTTAGAAAATTCTGAAACCAAATCAGAGGCTCAGAACTAAATTGTTTGAAAATAATGCTTTCCCTAGTGTCCTGGTTTCGGCTGGGATAGAGTTAATTTTCATCCTAGTAGCTGGTACAGTGCTGTGTTTTGGATTTAGGATGAGAATAATGTTGATAACACACCGATGTTTTAGTTGTTGCTAAGTAGTGCTTACACTAGTCAAGGACTCTTCAGCTTCTCATGCCCTGCCAGCGAGAAGCTGGGAGGGGGCACAGCCAGGACAGCTGACCCAAACTGGCCAAAGGGACATTCCATACCATGTGACGTCATGCTCAGTATATACACTGGGGGGGGAGTTGGCTGGGGGGCGGTGACCGCTGCTCGGGAACTGGCTGGGCATTGGTCAGCAGGTGGTGAGCAATTGCATTGTGCATCACTTATTTTGTATATTCTTTTATAATTACTGTTATTATTATTTTCCCTTCCTTTTCTGTCCTATTAAACTGTCTTTACCTCAACCCACGAATTTTACTGGTTTTTTTTCCAATTCTCTCCCCCATCCCACTGGGGACAGGGGGAGTGAGCAACCGGCTGTGTGGTGTTTAGCTGCCTGCCGGGTTAAACCACAACACCTAGGCACTTCTTCCTTTCTTTCTGCCAGTAGTTTTCCATCCCTTTCCTCTAACCTTCTGACCAGTTGTAACTGTTCATTATATTATGATTATTAACCATTTAATTTATATTATAAATTCCTCAGAGCAAGACGCTTAAATCTCCACAATCGACAGCAGCATTTTTTGTTTTATACTGAGACCCTAAAGAAGCTTGATCTGTTTAGTTTATCGAAAAGAAGATTAAAAGGTGACGTGACCACCACCTACAGGTGCCCACAGAAGGGAAAAATTTTTTATAATCATTGTTCCTTTACTCTGTCAAAACAAAGGTCATAATAAAATCCAGTGGTTGGAAGTTCACACCAGCTACATTCAGACTAGGGGAACACAGACATACCTAATACAACTGTAAAAATAAGAGTAGTAAACCACAGAAACATTTTACCTAGGAAAGTGTAGGATTCTCTTGAAGATTTTAAATCACAACTGGTCACCTGCATGCATTAAAAATATCTGCTATAACTCATGTGGAAGTGATGGGCTTGATGCAGAAATTATTTGATAGTGTTTTTTGGTTTGTACTGTATAGATGATCATACTGAATTCAACTGATCTTTAAAAGTAGTCACAGATTTTTATAATTACATGTATACACACACACACAAATAATTTACCAAGTGTTCGAGCTGGTAAGGGCTTTCTAAAAGAAAGACATTCTACTGAAAATGGATTGTTTCCTTACAATAGAAACATTTTTCAGATATATCCCACAATCTATGAAGTTTTGTTGCGAGTCATTTTGACATCCAGTGTTTTAGAGCACCCAAGATGTGAAGAGACCATCTATGGAAAAACTTCAGGTTTTCATTCCAAAAGTGTTATTTTGAAACAATGTTATCTTTTTTTGTTTGTTTGTTTTATTCCAATGGAGAATAAAACCAAACTTTGAGACTTCAAAAACTGTCACAAACAGAAACCCTGCTTTTCATGAGTTTTCTTAAATAAAAATAGGTAAGTACTCCCAAAAGGGGTCATGTCACAGATCTAGATAGTATAAACATTCAATGCAGGATATTATTTGCTCTTCTTGTAAATCATTCATGCCATATTTGATTCCTCTGTCTTTTCTTCCAGATTTTGTTGGTTGTTACTGTTCATTTTGCTGGCAACAAAATGACAACCACCTTCTGCTGGTTGCTTCAGTCATGTGGATTGTTGTCACGGCTCGAGTGCACCTACTGCCTCTGACAACTTCTTATTGCCTCCATGGGGTTTGGCTATCTGTGTTCAAGCACAACTCTGTGCCACCCTGTCGGGTTGGATCAGACCTATGTGAAAGGAGCTGTGTAAGGAAGAGAGGTGAGAGGCCTCATCTGGACCCTCCCCCCTTCAGTTGGAAGCTGCATTTAAACTCAGGTCCTTTCCCCTGGTCACTGTCATACCATGGTAGGTAAACCTGAACCTGGCCAGGTGTCTTGTTGGGCCAGACCCTGTCCTGCTGTCTAGATTTCCTGGCTTGACCTAGGAACTGCTTGTTACTACGGTGTTGTCTGGCCATCACTGGACTTTTGGCTGATCCTTGTTACTGTTGGCCAGCTCAGGTTGCTTTCTCTGGACCTCCTCTGCTTTCTTGCTCTGATACCATGGGACTGTCTCTTGTTAGCGAAAATACTGCTTCTGCCAGCCTCGTTGGCAGACTTGTCTCCTGGTTCACCTTTCTTTGTGAAGCAGCCTGCTTTTGCTGTGTCAGGGAACAGCGAGAGCAGGGTTGCTCCCTAACAGATGGCAAGCTGGGAGTTGAGGGTGGCCACAACGCAGGCTGGGGGCAATGACCTCAATGATAAGGAGAAGTGCCATGGCAGTAGAGGCAGTCCCAGAGATGGCAGCCAGGCTCAATCAAGAGTCCAGATTGTCAGGCAAGTTTGTAGTAATGAGGCAGGTCTGAGGTCAAGCCAGGAAGTGAATCTGCAGGTCAAGATAAGGTCCAGCAATCATAACCTCGGTCAGACACAGTCCAGTGATCAACAGGCTGGTTCACAGTGATGAGGCAGGTCCAAGGTCAAGCCAGGAAGTCAGTTTGCAGATCAGGGTCCAGATTAACACTGTCTATGTCCAGGCACAAGCATGACTGTGGCTGAGCAGAGGACAGGCACTCCTGTGACACAGCTTAGACTTGGACTGAAGGCCCAGAGATAAGCTGAAATGGGGCTCCTGGGCCCATCGGTGGCAGATGGGGGTGAAAGCCCCAAATGATGCTGGTCAGGGCCATTAAGGCATATTAGTGCACTCAAGACCTCAGCAATTGTGCTGCATAAATATGCCCTCAAATTTCTGGTGACAAGGTTTACATGCTGCTGATGACAAGCAGCAGTAGGACTTCTGGAAGCACTCCTAGGAGCAGTAGAGAATGATCTTGAGTGTGACTTTACCTCCTTGAGATAAAAGAATTGCCACTGGAGAATCTAAATTAATGTGCCCGCCCGCTTGCTATCTAAGACGGCAGTCGTGGGATAGCCTGATGTTAGTCAAGCTGCATTAGAGATTCTTAGTCAGAAAGACTATCACATTATCTTAAAGCAAACAAGAGAAAAACTCCTAAACAGGCTGTTCTCTGCTTACACTGTGAGCAAGATAGTTGCTAATATGATAGGCAAATCAGGTACTGTAAGTAAAGGCCATACGATGAAGTCATAGCCTTGCTGCAGATGCATTTTGTGTCTGCCCTATCCATCACTGTCTAGAGATTTCAATTTCACAGGTGAAACTTACAATCTGATAAGGACATCGCTGCTTACATTGCTCAGTTGCTCTGCATCATTGAGCATTGTAACTGGTGATTTTCTCAATGACAAGTTACATAATTGTCTTGTCTTTGGAGTTCAGCACCATCTTTTTCTTGAGCCAAATTTATCATTTGTAATTGTTCAGGAAAAGGCCTTAGCCACTGAATCAGAATCACTACACACTAAGAAAAGTCTTATTACAGCAATTAATCTAAATGATGGTTTTCATTATTAGAAAGACGATTGTTGTCAGTACAATCAGGAACTCAAACACAACAATATTAACAGACAAGATCAGCTGTCCAAATTTCTAGTCAGACCATACAGTGGTCCATACAGAGATTGAAAGATGATAAATGTTATTTCTGCAAAAAGAAAAACTGCAATGCTTCAGTTTCATCATCAAAGGTTGACAGTATGAAGCATATTATGTCAAAGATTCCAATTTGTGGGCATCAGTGCTTCCTTTGACAATCAGTAAAGAAGTGTTATCACATCCAAGGAGTATTAAGGATCTCTGAAATGCTCATTACAATGGTAATAAGTGCGCATGAGAATGAAATGGAAGTTAACTGAGATCGCCTCTGAAGAGACACATTCCATTGCCTCATTTTCATAAATTGTCAAGTCTGCTCCGACAACAGTGGTGTGGACATGAACACTGGCATAAATGTGAGGTGAACATTTTCTGTGGATTCTTCACAGAAAGATTGATTCTTATTGGTATATCAGTCATCAGAAGGAGATATTAAAATAGGCAAATAAAGTATCAGTCTCCATTTCTGAAGATAAAAAATCAAAACTGGATTGGACGAGATCTTAGGGAGTATGATGTAAACCTTGGAGATCACTCTGCTTTGAGTGGGGGCTGGACTAGATGACCTCTAGCTATCATTCCCAGTCTAAATTATCCTATTAACTCGTTTATGCTGTTGGGAATCAGTTTCCTTGGCATCTGTCATCAGTGAAGAGTAACTAAGAAACACTGTCAGTGAGTTCTTTCAAGTGTTTCCTGAAAAACTGGGAGCTTATAAAAAATGATCAGTGTTATTTCACCTGCATCCAACAGTTGAACCAATTCTCGTGAAAGACAGAACTGCACCTTCAATGTACCATACCAAAGGAGAACTATACTGAGCTTGTGCATAGAATAATGAGTTCTTGAATTGGTCACATTTATAGAATTATCAGTTATGGTTGTACTAACACACAAACCAAAAGGAGTCATGAAAATCTGTCAAGATCATAGTATGCTAATATGGCATGCTAGTGGCACACATCCAGTGACTGTTTTTAAGCAACTATTTGCTGCTTTTGCAGGAAGTATTCTTGAAACCTGTTCTCTCAAAATATCAGCAAATTGTCAGTGAAGATGCTACAGGTGTGCAGATGAGAGTCACGCATTGAGAAAAAATCCAAGTCAAGGTATCCTAACCCGTTGAAGAGTTATAACTGTGGTACCAATGTTTGTTAAGGTCCTGATTTTGGTTATATTTGAGGATAAGCTGAAAAGTTTTGAACTGATTTGAGAGGTGAATATGAATTCAGAAGAAATACACACAGAGGGATTACCACTGTTTTGTGTGGTATCCACCTGAGATGCTGTTGCTGTTACGTGCAAGATATTGCAGAACGAACATAAGTCATACTTGTCTGTCTCTCTCGTTCTCTTTTTCCATCTCTGTCTAGGACTCATTTGTGTGTCAGTATTGTTAGTGTTAGTTTCTGGGAAGAAGTTATATTCACTAGACACTTGCCACAAGTTGCTTCAGTTGCATATATTCAGCGCCACAAACATAGCAATCATTATGTCTAATATTGTTCAATATAGTATGGATGTTCCTGGATCATGCTAAGTAGAGGACTGCCTGAACCTGGTGTTTCTGAAACAAATCTATTTTGCAACAATTCACCCTGTGTCAGCCAACATGCTATCTTTTTTTCTGAGACCACCTTTTATAGTTCACGAGGAAATCATGGAGCAAATTAATTGTTCTGGGAGCCAAGCTACTTGCCACTTTTTTCCCCAAAGGTTCTACAGCCCTTTTCCCATTACTTGTTTGGGAATGGCACATTCATAATGAGATCAAAATACATGTTTCTGTCATCACGTAGCAGGTGTATGTCTGGTCATGTTATGGAAATGCACACCTGCATTCCATGACAGCATTTCTTGCACATTCTGGCATGTAACATCAACACCTAATAGGAAATACCTACACATTTTAACAGGTGACTGATTGGCTGTACTCTTTGGAATTTTGTTGTTCAACACATTATAAAAATGTGTTTAGCTGCAGTTAGCCAATTTCATGGCTGGGTGTCTACTGGGAAAGTGTTCATATTCTAATAGGAGAGGCTTCATGCATTCTTTTTGTGGAATCTACAGATACAGAATATTTTATTTGGAAAACGTTTCCAGTATTTCCATCCACAAAACATTTCCAAGAATGCCCTTTCTTAGATAAATGTTGTGGATTTAGACATTCCTGTGCTCAAGAAACATTTGGAATACTTTCAAAGAATACAGCACAGTATGGCTTGTGGTATGGACAGATGCCAAATGACATCTCTGCAAAGTCCAGCTCAGCCTGATCCAACAGTAATCAGTGAAAAATCTCTAACAGACTCAAATGGATTTCTTACCAAGAACATAACATGTAGTTAATGTAGTGAAAATCTTTGTGAGACTTGACTGTACACTTGAAGATAATACTAAGGAGGAAGAGGACAAGTTATTACTGACCTTCCTCTGATCTGGTAAATTAATAAATCAGTGTCAATTTTAGTCAAGTAGCTGGTTATAGTTACAACAGCAAAGAACGTATTTATGAGCTAGATCCATCAATGCTATTTTTGAACAGCTATTATTTTTATAACCCTGAAAAGGATGAAAGAAAAAAAAAGGCATCATCTTCAGTGTTTATGAGTTCGTTTACTGTATTGATATAATTTTTTTAAATGGGCAATTAGAACCCTACTGATTTTAATCATTGGCAGTTTTCAGATTCTTTAAAAAAGCTATCTTGAGCCAATTAGCAGACATATTTGCAATTGCTCCTTGTGTCGTAGCAACTGTAAGGACTTCTGCCATCTTTTGCTGAAGTTTTTTCCCCCCTAGGTCTCTTTGGAGTCCTTACCTAAACCTGGAGTTCTCACCCCTACCCTTTCTTCATAGCATTATCTTTCCTGTATTATTTCTTTCCTCCTCATTTGCACACCGGTGGGTCCTTGTGGTTCTATTTTAAGTGTTTAAAAGGACCTTTTTTCATAGAGGAAATCTTCTTTCTCATATAAAAAAAGGAAGGGATTTTGCCCCAGAATAGGGGGGAAAGCAGCAACTACTGTCAACAGACCCCCGCAGGAAAGAATGGACAGAAGTATTCCTCTACAGCTCTACTTTTCTTTTGTGAAAAATCCCAGAAAGCAGTATTGCAAAATGGCTTATTTTCCCTGAGGGGTCCATAGGCTTCTGTTGTGCCTGCTGTCATGGTCCACATATACAGAATCACAGACGTGAAGGACTATTGCAATAATTTAACATAACTTTCTGCATCACAATGACCACAGAGGTTCCTGCTTCAAGCCCCCAAACGGTACAGTATGTCCGTTACACAGTTATTCGGTAATAATTCAGTGTTCCTTATATCTTGAGTTATGATTTCTGATGGATAGTTACCCTCATTATGAAAAAAATCAAAACAAATTTGTTCTACATTTCTAATATGTGTAAGTTGAATTTCCAATTTTAGTTACTGTATATTAGTTTATGTTTTTCTACTATAGGAAGAAAGATTAAAAAATTGCCTCATGTAATAACTGGTTTGCAGCGGTTGTATAATGGGCTGTTTGAGTAAATGAAGATCAAACTCAACCTGCTACATGAAATAATTTTAAAAATCATTAAAAGATAAAACCAGAAAGGTAGAATTGGCAGACATATTCTGTGTGTTTTGATCACGCATAGAAACATAGGTATAGACTAGAAAGTTACATCTTAATAGGTTGTTTACTAAGGAAAACAGCCTTTAGGCTTTCCTTACAAATGGCTTCTCCAGACTATAAGGCATTCATTCTTTTGTCTGTTTTCTCTCTTCACTTTATCCACTTTTTCTGAGTATGGATACTAGAATTTCTTGCAGAGCTTTGGTGCTAGTCTTGCTAATGGAGGAAAAGCTGAAGCAATACTGCTAAAAGTTTCATCATTTAATTCTACTTGTCTAATTCCGAACACTTCATCCTCTTACAAAATCCAAAACCCTCCATCATTTTAACAGAGCGTGAACATTTTAATGTGTAATGTTTAACATATTCTGAAGACACACAATGGGAAACTCACTGTTTCCTTAAGTTACAAAGATCTCTGTTTCATTCAAAGCATGATGTTCTAGTTCTCACCATTATATTATTTTGTCAGTTTCTTCTGGTCAAAGTTTCCACCATCCTATGTGAAGAATCATAGCATCACATCTATCATCCAGAAAGGGAAAATAAGCTGCAACAAAGGGATAAGTTGTGCCAGAAGACAGAGAATAGGTCCATAACAATATGAAAAACAGAAATCAGATGTTCTGATGTTATAATGCTTGCTCACAATGCTGTATAACAATAATTTCTGTGAATTATGCCCCAGTAAAATTAAATTTTACTGTAAAATTATATTGTATTGACTCCACATTTTTCTTATATTTTTTCCTGACTGTCAGTTGTTATTACTTGTGTATGCCAGCATTTAAATTTATTAATAGCTAGTTACCCAAATGGATGCTAAAGATCTCAACTGCTGCAAAACTTGATGGCCTCCGCTAGCCATAAGGCTTGAACTTTTAATAAGGTTGTTAGCGTTAGATTATTACCACTGAGGCCTTCTGTAACTGTGTAGCATTTGATATTTACAGGAGTTTTCAAGCACCTCTAGAAATGACACCAGAGGGGCTTGTATTATGTGCTGTAGGTAATCCCATTTTGAGAAGGACTTTTGTTTGAGTTCAGCTTGTAGCTCAGGCAAATTGTATGAAACAGGGCTAATATGTTCTTTAGTCCAGTCTTGGCTAGCTGCTAATATGATTTTAAGGTTATTCATATATCTAGTCTAGAGCTCTTTCATACTGGTCACACACAGTTTACTGAAATTTTTAGCATTTCTGGTTTAAAGAAATTCAAACCTTTCCATATCCCGCTCCCCAATACTGCTGACTGTACTAGCTATTTTCTTAGGTATTTCTGAGTTCACTGTTTTGAAATATGGAACTTTACTCACAGATTTATTCAAATTTGTCCTTACCCTTAGTTTCATCTGACTCACATTAAATAACTTCAGTTTAAACTGAATCAAGCCATAACTATCTTCTGTGACCTAGTCTTCTCCCATCTCCTTGTCTCTTATACCAGCCTGTCTGAACTAACATCACAATTTTTCAGTTCAGCCACTATTTGATAAAAGAAAAGAAAAAGCCCCAAAATCCTATCACCTGTAACACCGAGGAGTATCTAGGCTCTACCATTGTCAGCAGAACTTATTCTCCAGTCTGCTTCTCACAACTCCTGTTAGTATTTATTCCTCTACAGCTTTAGAGAAATCTCTATTAATTTCCACATTTGACACAGCAATTTTTACTAGACTCCCAGTATTATACTAGTAGAAATGTTTTTACTAGGCCTCCCCAAAAAAATAATTTGATGCTTTTTATTTTAGCCAGCTCAGTTTTATTGTGCTTTCCTTCCTAACTCTTAATAGCCCATCTATAAATATACATTAACCTACTGCCTTAACTTCCATTTCTCTGTTTCCAAAGCAGCACATCCTCTTCAATGTATGCTTTATCACCACAATTGCTCTTCTGTCATGTTCCAATAATCTTTATAATGCCCTAGATCATATTCTGCTCTGGTAGTTCATGCCCTTCCTTCTTGTTGCTCAGTTTTTATCCAGAAAATCTAGCCACTGTCTAGCCCTGCAACTTTCAAACTGTTGGACCCTCTTAATCAGCAATCACAACAAAAAAAACAGGCCACCCATCATAGAAATAATGTCCTCCATGATCTTCTAATACTGGGAAGTCTATCGACACTAGCATCTCCAAACTATAGGGAAAATATTTTGTGTTCAATACCGTATGAAGTAAGAAAAAAATCTAGTTTGTTGCTTTGAATCAAGCATAGCCTGTGAGGAGAGGGTCTTTATCAACCTCTTTGAGGGGTCAGACAGGAAAGGAGGGCTTGTTTGGAGAACTCCTTCCAGATTAAGAAGGCCAGGATTATACAGCGCTTCTCTGAACTTAGAAGCAGAGTCAACAGGGCCTCATCCTGACACAGGAGCTGATGAGGCAGAATCTTGTCACAATCTGGAGGTTATTTCCTGCACCAAAATCTCGTAACTCTGCCTATTGGTCCCAGCGGTTCACAATTCCCTTCCTCCACAGACCACAGCGTAAGGTAAAGAGAACAGCAGCTCTGAATGCACAGACCAAAGTGGGGTCCAACCCAGAAGTCAGGAAAGCAGATAGACAGTAAGTGCACAGTTGTATATGACTTTAAGCTACGAGGGTAAAGTTGTGAGCACTTATGCTACTAGGTAATAAATATATTTTTTAAATCTTGGCTAGCGTGCTCTTCACATCCTGTTGTCTCACCTGCCTGCACTTCTGCAAAACTATCTACAGTAATGAGATCTTATTTGCACTTTTATGTAAAGAACTAGTTTTGTTGAAATGTGATCTGTATGTCTTCAGTAATATTTTATGAAAAACTTCCAGAGGAACGCACATCCCACAATATGAAAGCATACTTCCCTTGCATAAATAAGCTTCAAGTTTTATTAAAAATCATAATACACCATAATATATAATGAAATATTAATTTCATATTCATAACCATAGTCACAAGATGTTTTCTGAAACACAATGCAAAACATAAAGAAAATATCACAACCGAGTTTTAATAAGGTAGAGGCTTAAGCTAGTAAAATCAGTTCTTCTCTTACAAAAAGTAGCTTAAGGCAGCTCTGACCACGTGTTGCTTATGACTCTTCTCTTGAAAATCTGTGTACTGCTGGTGAACCCTTGGTGAGATTCTCTTCCTTTTTCTCCTGGATAAAACTGTTCACTGCATAAAGGACTGTTCAACAGTCTGGAGTCTTGTCCTAGAACTATAATACCTTTCAGTTTTTCAATTGCACCTTTCTTTAATATTTTGTCTCAGTTTAAGAATTCTTGAAATTGAATTAAATTATTTTCAGGCATCCAAACCAAGGTCTAATAAAGAGCCTAAGAATATCCTTAGTTGTGCAGAGGTTGATATGCAAAGCTAGTGTCATCTCTCTTGTTCTGCTGGTTTTTGCTGAGATAGAGTTAATTTTCTTCACAGTAGCTAATATGGGGCTATGTTTTGGATTTGTGCTGGAAACAGCGTTGATAATACAGGGATGTTTTCATTGCTGCTGAGCAGCGCTTACACAGAGTCAAGGCCTTTTCTGTTACTCACACCACCCCACCAGCAAGTAGGCTGGGGGTGCACAAGAAGTTGGGAGGGGACACAGCCGGGACAGCTGACCCCAACTGGCCAAAGGGATATCCCACACCATATGACGTCATGCTCAGCATATAAAGCTGGGGGAAGAAGAAGGAAGGGGGGGACGTTCGGAGTGATGGTGTTTTGTCTTCCCAAGTAACCATTACACGTGATGGAGCCCTGCTTTCCTGGAGATGGCTGAACACCTGCCTGCCCATGGGAAGGAGTGAATGAATTCCTTGTTTTGCTTTGCTTGCACGCACGGCTTTTGCTTTACCTATTAAACTGTCTTTATCTCAGCCCACGAGTTTTCTCACTTTTACTCTTCCGATTCTCTCCCCCACCCCACCAGGGGGGAGTAAACAAGCGGCTGTGTGGTGCTTAGTTGCTGGCTGGGGTTAAACCACGACACTTGTGAAGATCTTAACTACCACTTCACAAATCTCTGCATTTTTGCACTCATTGGCAAAGCAGCACAAGGTAGTATCTGGGAAACAACAATAGGCAGGCAAGAAATGACCAATCGTATCACAAATTGAAAGGAATCACTGAATCTGAGATCTTGATTCTCTCCTTGTCCCCACTAATCCATTAAATGCAGATGCTTTTGATTGTCTTCTATTGCATTTCTCACAGCACTCCAATGGAAATATCCTGTTACACATAGGGATCATCAGTCACGCTGATGAGATACTTTCCCATGAAGCAGACTTTATTGCAGAGCAGGTTGTCATCGTGGTGGAGAATACTCTCTGGACTGCAATACGAGAGAGCTAGCTGTGTGAATGCTACTGTTGACCACCTAATCAGCAAAACCCTAGTGCAAATAAGCTGTCCATGTACAACTATCTAATCCACACAGAATGCTGAAGCTGAATGTAGGCAGGAGAACACTTAAAATTTCTTAGTTTATGCATGTTTTTTTCCAATAAATACCCATGCAAAATGCTTGGAGGGATCCAAATATCTGTTGAGACTGCTGAGGTTTGGTAGGAGTGACTTTTCTTTTTTTTTTAAAGTACAGTAGCAATGTAACTCTAACTGATTACTTGCTATCTTTATTCAGAAGAAAATGTACATATACATATTCATCACTCCTTCCTTTACTCTCTTCCTTCAAATATGCTTTTTATTCCCATCTATTTCAAAGGAGGAGGGGAAAAAACTCTTTTCCTGTTTTGTTCCCCAGATATCCCTACTTATAGCTTCCTAATTCCAACAGATGCTAAAAGTGTCTCTGTGTGACAGTTGGGAAATGAGGGAAATGGATGAGTTTATTTTTAGAAAAAAACCCACCCTACATTAAAAAAAAAGGTAGCGGGTCTGCTTCGTGTATTGTGTTTCGAGGCCCTGTCTTCCTAATGAAGAGTCTAGGAGCGTCAGCACTGGTGAGGAAATGGAGCACCAGCCCAGAAGGGCAAGAAAAACCCAACACAGTCTCAGTAACATAATTAAAAATGACTGTGGTGTGACTGAACAAGGGATCCTCTTCAAATTAAAAATTAATTTACTGGAGGGATGGTTTTCTTAAGCAGATGGGACGAGTGAGCTATTAGCATGGGCCTTAAACATCATTCGTGTTGACAATTTTTTTTCTAATTGCTCCCCCTGCAGATTTTCAGCAATGAGAAATAGCCAGAAGAAAAGCACTTGACTAGTTGCACACCACTACTGCCGGCAGAAATGTGTGGCACTTTAAGCAGATCATCTCTTGTCAGTTTATTTTAAAGTCAAGAGACAAGAGTGTTTGTACCAAAGCACAAAGCGAGGAGCTGTCAAGGACTCTCTTAGGACTTTCTGCCTTCTGAGACCAGTTCCATTTATGCCCCAAGCCCAAAGCAGATTAGAGCTGAAAACAGTCCCAAACAAGTCCAAAAGGACTTGGCCAGGGCTTGACTAGTAACAGTTCCCAAGACACTATTTGCTGTCTGTGGGTAGACACAGCAGCGCACACGCAGCTCAGAGACTCCTATGCAGAATGCTCCAGTGGCAGTAGTGCCAGAGCCTCTCCTGCTGTCTTCCTTGCAGCTAGGGGTTTCACTGCTCCACTGCTCGTTACCCTCATGCTGGTGCAAGGATTCAGGTCAGGTCAGAGAATTTAGCTCAAACCTGTTGTGTCGTTACTTAGACTGGTCAGCTGTTCGAAGTCAGATGTCTCCCGTTACTATATGTACCATTAATTATAACTTTGTCATCATTAGGTAGACAAAGAAAAGCAAGACTGTCCAGCAATCTATACCTCAGTCCTGCCCCAAAGAAAGAGACTCTTATAATTCAGAAATGCAGGAATCTGAAGTTTTACCTCTGGTTCATTTTAGAGATAACAACCAGCCACAATGACTGTGTCTGGATCTGTGTGATCTCCATGTTTCAGGGTGCTTGGATCTCCTTTATACATACCCTTAATAAATGGTAAACCACCTTTTCACTGTTAGAAGCTCTCCTTTCATAAGCATCATAATGCTAGAATAGCTGGGTGGGATGTAAATGATCCCATTTCTATTGTGTGCACATCCAGAAAAGCCAGTAAAGAGCATGAACATAATTTGGACAAATTGCTGTGGATAACTGCAGTATGACCACTGCAGAGCATGTAGCCATAGAAGTCAAGCAATGCTCTACCAAAAGAACTGCAATGATAAGCAGCCTGTAATCAGTACGTTCTCCCTTACAATCCTATGTTCTTATATTCTATGCTCCTGTTCCACTTTCAGTGACCAAAGCTAACACTTTCCTTAACATTCTTAATAGATTACCTTCACTTACATATAGGCAGTTAACTAGAACTCCAAAAAGCAAAAGGATTCAGAGCGTGGGAAAGATACTGTCACCTAAATACGAGAGAAAGAGAGAGAATGTGAGAGGATAAGCTGCTGTACTTTATATGAAATCTCCAGTAGGAATGGGGTGAGAACAAGAAGTGCTGGTTACAAGGGTAAAGATTGCTCAAGCATTTAATGTGTACATGATAAATCCCTACAAATTCCATACTGTATACAACAAAAGTCTAAGAAAAGGGTCATGAATCCATGTCTGAAAGTGCTGATATGTGTAGGAAAGTACTTCCTCATGACTTACCTGCCTTTAAGAGCACTCTACCAGTGCGAATCAGCTGTTTTGAAAAAATAATTCAATCTTTAGTATTGTTAAATTAGCTGAATGGGAGTGCTCAACTTCTACTGAATGTTAATTAGTAACTGCCAGCTTTTTCACATGCAGGTAAAGCTGGCTGCATGAGCAAACTTCGTTCTGGCATTTTCCAGCTTCTGACTGTTTTACTTCACAATTCAAATGGCATTTCGATATGTGACAGGGGGGTTGGACTAGATGATCTTTAAAGGTGCCTTTCAACCCAAACGATTCCATGAGTCTATGATCCTGATATTACTGCTTGTTTTGTATGTGTATACAACATCTATATGGTATACTTGAAGAAAAATTAGGGACCTCAGTATTGGTATTACTATTTCTTTAGTTTGTGAATACCACAATTGCTTTTTTAAAAATGTTGTGGATTTTGGTTTGTTGTTTGTTTTTTGTTTTTCTTAACTTGGTGCCATCTTTAAAAAGCTAATCGCTTCAGAAAGCTTTGTTGACACCAGAGCCTGGCTTGCTATCCCCAAAACCCCATACGCTGTTAAAAGTGGTATAACTCACTAAACACATAAATTATATTTACAAATGCTATCACCAAATTACCATGGCTTCTGGTACCATGCAACAGGAAGGACGACAATTTGATCAATTGCTAGGCCCCAATATATCATATTCACGGGCACATGGTATACAAGATCTTTTCTGCTGTTTGGAAGCATTTTCTTCCTAGAACTGAGAAGCCTATATGTGTCGTATTAAATACTACAAATGCAGACATATGAGATGTTAGCAGAAAAAAGTCTCAACTTCTAGCCTCTTATACTTGGTTGTGAAGAGAAGGTACATGAAGGTGTTCTGGTAATCACTCTATTATTCATAGTGTAACCAGCATCCATTTAGACTCCTTGGATTTTCACCTACCTTCTCTATTTGACTTCACTGAGAAAAAGATGGAGCAGGAGTAAAAAAACACATTTGTATCCCGCTGAGCCTGGGTGCTCTCCTTATGTGACCCATTTTCATTTTTCTCCAGATGTAAACAAAATCAGAGCCTGCAGTGAATCACAGACTCCCCTAGAAGACCATTGGGTTCCTCAATAATTTGGCAGTTGAAAAGCTACTTTTTATCTTTTTTTGTCCCACTTCAAGTCCTAAAGTTTGTAACCACTGTTTCCTTTCCTATCTTTCAAATGCTGCATTTAACTGAAGTGCAAATGCAAGCAACTTGCTGTAGATCCATGCAGATCCATGCATGGATCTGTAGGTACTTTAAACAGACCTGGATGAGCTGCACAGTGTGTACTGCCTAAGATCAAGTAGAGACTTAGTATCTGTGACCTGAACTGATAACAAAGTCACATCAACAACCCTGAGGGAATCGCACAAATCGGTGTGCAAATGTGTAACAAACCCAGTATTTGTGAACAAGGGTGGCAGAATATACATACTGCAGGAATATCCAGAAACGTGACAGATTAATCATGAAAATGAAGAAAAAAAATTCTTTTATGAAAATTGCATTAAATCAGAAGCAGCCACCATACAGTGCAGAGGGTGTTTCCATGGAAGCAGTCTCCCACATGACAGCAAGATCAGCAACAGGTGTTACAGAAAGAAACAGGGAGGAGAAATCTCACCAGGTTAAGCCTGAATGACACGCTGGTTTATAAAACAATGTGTATAAGAATTTAAACTGACCACAAATGTTTTCCTTGGAATAGAAAGTTAGTTATTTCCTATCCAGAAAATATACAGCGGGAATGCAAAAAATTCAGTGTTTGATAAATGTGAATAAAAAAGTACAAGTGCTTTTTCTTGCTCTTGTTTAGTAACTAGCTTGCAAAGTGATTTGTAATCATCCTTGTTCTAGTTCCTGCTGAATCTCATAAGATATAGAATCTAATAAATAGAATAAAAAGTAGTGTTTTATGTACAGAGGCAGCTTCCTAGGAGGTATAAGATTAAAGTGGGTTCCACTATCAATCTCAAAACACATGGTCCATGAAATATCCCAGCTACTCAGATTTAGGACTAATACAGGAAGAAAAAGAAAAGAAGAAGAAAAGTATTAAACCTGTAAACCAGGAAATGATTCAGACAGCATACGTGCTAAGTGAAAGCGAAAAAAACATCATTTACATGACTGACACTGACTAGACCTATGAGACATAAGAATAATGCAAGAGCATTATTTATAGCTTATGATGAGCCACCTGATGAGCTAGCAATTCAATTAACTAATGCTTACATTTTCAACAGTCTTGACCCCAGAACAGGCCATTAGCTGAGACAGTTATGTGGGGAAGGTTCTGTGCTATGCAGATTACAGGAAGACATTCATTCAGCCGAAGTATTTCAAAAGTTGTGGATTACACCTATTCCAGGTTAATACAGCCTTTGTAGGTATTGTTCTGAGGTCTAAATGCAAGGCACATCTGAATGCCAAATTCCTGTTTTCTGGGGAAAGGGAATCATATCTCAACTGAAAAGGAAGTATTTTGTTCATATTCTGTCAAACCTGACTATGCAGAAGTGTCAGCAACCACCAGAATATTGTGCTGAGCAAGAAAAATATGTAAGGATTAAATTAATGATTTACCTTGTCAGTTCATTCTAGTCCTTGCAAAAATTTTGTCACAATTAAGAGGTCTCTAAAGACACCATTCCAAGCTTTCATGTGATGATCAACTTTATCCTGCCTTTGCCAAAATGAAACAATTCATCACAGTGGGAAGGCACATTGTCACAAGGGGTAACAGTTCAGAGGATTGCATCCAAGCAAGGGTTATGATAAGAAGAGAAGCTCATAGTTTATTAATGTCAGTCTCTCACATCCACAGAAATAAATTATATGATGTGCACACCTGTTTGGATGAGAATTCCATACATGCAGGCAAGATGTTTCTGTCTACTGTGACAAGCCATCATTCCCACAGCTAACAGTGGTACCAGTGTTTCTCTAATGGGTGCTGCATGCCTTTTTTGCATTTAACTTTTTTATTTATTTATTTTTTTATTAATGCTGAAGCACAGAAGACAAGATTATCCCTTGGCATAAATGGTGTTGGCAGGGATGCAGCCAAGGATTGGGATGGGAAACTGGCGCCGTGCATAGCTGCAGGTCACAGTCATGCTTACAAACAAAACGGTTATATTCTGCTATGTCACTGACGCTACCAGCAAACTGACCTCAACAATGAGAGATATCATACTCTACCAGTCTAGATACAATCCAGACAAACAGTTTTGCATTAAAAAATTACTTCTTTCTTGCCATTATTTTGTTTATGGGAGGAATATGACAAGCTACTGTAGTTAAAATTGACAGCATTGGTCTTGCTTGGTAGAATCCACATGTAGAGTAGACACTTGACAGATTAGTAGCAAAGAATTTTCAATGTGATTTTTTTCTTATTTCTACCTAGAACATTTTGCTTTTTTTACTGAATGCAAAGATGAGACTTTCACAGTTTAAGGTGATCAGACAGAAGCGTGCCACTTGCCATTTTTTGTTTTGCTTGAGGATTCCTAAAGGATTAGTTTAGTATCTTTATTTTATATCGGAATTCATATAGTTTTCTGCCTATTATATAAATTCACTTAGGAAATAAAGTAAGTTTGACATGATCTAATGGAAGCCTTCAAAATTTGTAGCAGAATAGAAAGATGATCAAAAGAAATTTCTCCTATGGTGGAGGCTTCAAAAATGAAGGGAATAATTTACAGTTAAGACATGATAAGTGATGGAAATAAGAAATGACAATTCAATTCATGGTACCTCCAGATTTGTTTGGAACGATAGACCAAAAAAGTGACAAACTTTATTTACTTTGATATATGAGCTATGAAGAACATTTATAGATCTTTGCATAACTGTTCATTTTCTGTAATTTCTATTTAACTAACATTATTTACCAACCTCAATTTTTGTTCACAGTGTGATCAACATATTGTTTTGGATTTATAATCTATCCTTTAATTTGGAAGGTGGGTTCTTAAGGTACCTTTTCCTTTCTAAGCAGCCATTGTAATGTTTGTGATTAAATACAGGACTTTTAAGTACAGTTCCTAAATTTGTACGTCTTAAAACTGAGTATTGTTGATAGAAAGCACAGTACAATATAATTCACTTCTCCCTTTGGACTGACAGAAACTGTGACTGTCATCTGTTGAGAACTAATCTGAAGCCCATCTATTTTCTTAGGCTATTTCCTGAGTGAAGTAACTAAAAGGCTAGGTCAGGTGAACTTTCCCGGGAGGCACTAAACCATTTTTTTGCTAACATTTGTAGTATGCAATGTTTCATATTGTGTTTTTTATATGTTATGTGTAAGTGCTTGACAGCTATATGTTAAATTGCAAGCTTAGTATATAGTACATAAAATTTCTGAGAAAAGAACAAACTGTTCTAATCAAAGCAGATAAACAACATTTTCCATTTTCATATGCTGTTGTTGCGATTCTGTAATTCTGTTGCTTGCTAGCTAATGGCTTTGTTTAAATAAGAACGGTAACAAACGGTATGTGATAATAAACATCATCCAACACCATCAGAAAGGTCATGGGACTTAATTCTACCATTTCTTCTAATTTTATAACATCAACATTGTAGGATTTCAGTTTGTCTTCCTCCCCATTTCATTTTAAGGAGCCACCTGGGATATATTAATGGAGCATACATTTGCAAAGCAGTGTGAGATAAAGGTGCTCTCTGAGCCAGATCGACCACTGAATGTTAGAGTCCTTCATTTATATTAAATACCCAATTATTATCTTACTGGTGAATGTTTGGTCACATCAATAGCCATGGCAATAGTGATACAACCTTAATAACTCAGTTATTTTCTGAAAGCAGAAGGTAAAAACAGATCAGAATTTAGCATTCAAGACTAATACTAGCTCAAATTCTTCCAATATTCATTTGATATTATCCACTGTTTATGTTTTTACTGTGTCCAGAGGTATGTTGTGCTCTCTCTAGTGAAGGACATTGTATGTTTTCTGAACGGTTAACCACTAAAATTCCTAACCCTGAAAAGATTTGTGAACCAAAATGACTTTGTACAAAGTTGACAACGTTTGCATGGTCACTGCTGAGAGCTCTGCAGAAAGCCATGTGTATGTGCTAGTCTGCATAAATACAGCTACCAGTCTATATGGACTAGAATAATGAATGGTTATTTTGTGCTCCTTTTTTTGTGATGCTGGATTAAATTTTATATGGATCTTTACAGATCTTTACTATTTATTATTATCAGAAGCACTTAACCCCAACTTTGGAGGATAATTCAGATGGTTGTTTGGCAAAAAGTTTATGTTAGAAGCCTATACTTATTTCTCAGCTGCCAACAGGAAGACATGACATTTCTGTACCTTGTCAGAAATTTATTCCTCTGGAGATGATAAAAGAACTACATAATGATCAAACAAGCCTGGAGTCTACAACAATAATAAAATGAGTTTGTTTAAGGGGAAATGGGACAAACTGAAGTAAAGAGAGCCACTAAAGCATTCTACTATTTCCCTGCTCAGTGAAATTTCACCTTCAAAACAAAGAGTAAAGGTGTTCTTATTCTCCAGTGGCAAAGAAAAGGTGATTCAAAATCACAAATTATCGGCCCTTCTCTTTTTCTGGTGCCTGAGTCATGCCTGGTGCCTTCCCATTACGCTTGGTCCCACTGCTCCTGGAATACTGGTTACTACGCCTCTGGTTCTGTTTGATCTTATAACTACAGGCTTTGGGAGATGTAATTTATTACTTCACAGTTGCAGATGTTTTAGTCATTCAACTTTGCCACAATTACCAGCTTGATCCAGTGCTTTGATTAAAAAAAAAAGCCAAGTAGCATTCATACCCTAAAGATATACAGAAGTTCAGGGGTTAAATGTTAAACTATTCAGTCTTTGCCTGTCAACATTTTTGAGAAAAATGAGTAGTATTTTAATCTATATCTTATTAGAATGATAGATGATAACTGAAATCTTAACACAGACTAAACCTGTGAACATATCCTTTAGATTAAAGCTTTTCAAGCAAAACAACTTCCATTCTGATTGACAGATAATGAATCACTAATGTCAAAGATGACCAATTTTTTCAGTGCTATTCCTTGTCCGTCAGGTGCCAGCACTTTTCAAATATACTATTATTGTAATAAATTATTTGGTATGATTCATTAATTATCATTTAACTGCATTTAGCTACTCATTTGGAAGTATTAAGTGCTCTTTTTCTCAGGTTTATTTTCATGTTATTCAAGGACCAAATACTGCTTGTAACAACCGATTTCCCAGAGATCATTTTTCAAATGACCCGGGTCTTCTTTTTTTTGTCATTTTGTTGTCCTTTGCTGTCTTTGTCTGAATTTCAGTTTTACTGAGCAAGAGGACTTGAAACATATAAATTTTAAGGTCATATAACCAAACATGTTAACAGATGTATAACAGGTAAACATGTATAAATGTAAACAGATATATAAACTACAAAGAAAAAGATGATCTTAGATGATCAAATTTCCTAATAAACTATAAAAATAACAGATTGTAGCATGTCTCTAACTACTGGCCAAATGGAATAGAACTTTATACTTACCAGAACACAAGAACCTATCTAATAAACCATGAAAAAAACTTCCCCCCCTCCCTGCCCCCCAAAGAGTACTAAGAAAGAAAGGAGGAATTATTTTGCAAAGGGAGAAATGGCATGATGAGAAGACTCTGCCCTATATCCCAAATGTGATGCCAACCTCTTTGCTCTGCCTTTTGGCTTGGTAAAATTGCTTTTCTCCTCCTTTCTGAGCAGACCCTTTTTCATGAGAGGTTCTGGTTTTTGTCTCAGTGATTAGGAATGTCTCTGTAACATTTATTCAACTATAATATCTTTAGAATTAATATTCTGAATGATGAAAATTAAATAAGGAAGGACACTGCTTCAAAATTCAATTATTTTTGGTTTTCCTCTTTCAATCAGTACCCCAGTTTTTGTGAAGAAAAATTCTACATGGCAGGAGACACAATGCAACCCCTAACCTTTATTTAGAATTCCATGTATTCTGGGACTCCAGTCAAAGTCTGATCCAGTTAAAAATGAAGACACTGGGAGTTTTGCCATTGATTTGAACAGAAACAGAACTAAGCTATCTGTATTTAATTTCAATACAGAAACTGTACTTATAGTTCAAAGTCATTGTCCTTTGACATTTGTTTGTGGCTGTTCTGCTCTTGGGAGCAGCAGCTCAACAGTGGGAAGTAGGTGAGGGGCAACCAGAAACAAGCATCAGCAGCCAGAAAGCTTGAAAATGGCATTATATTAAGAGAAAGGAAAATTTACTGTGATGAAAGAAAAAAAAAGTACAAATGAAAAGGAAATCCTTAAGAGTACAGATACACACCTCTCCAAATACAACTGGATGTCAGTGTGCTGTAAATAATTATGAATCAGATCATGTTCATTTTCTGAAAATGTAAGGGAAGGTTGAATGAATATAGATCTCTCCTCCATTTGCTCAGTACTAACAAAAAGTAACTGAGCAAGTCAGGCTTTGAAAACAAAGTGGGAGCACGGCCTATTTCCTGCCTCAAAGTCCATCCCAGTGCATTGGAGAGGACGTCTGCACCATCCCCGTATTTGGAGAATAAAGAAATACTCCCTCCTACAAAGCATATCTACCTATGCATATACCTATGTGACCTGAGTCACATCCTTTAATCCAGTGCTCCCCCATGGCTAGGACTTGTGTGTACTTCTTTTTACACAGGGCTGAATTTGTCTACTAATCACATATTGCAGCCCTTGAAGATGCAGGTCCATTTTTCTTGCTTACTTTTTGTAGATTGCAATTGCTGATCTGTAACAATTACTCCCATATTGAAATTAAATCAGTGGAACTGATCTCTTACTTTTGAAACAGAAAAGCAGAATGCTAAGAACCATATACCTGAGGCTAAAGTATTTCACTGGAATACTTCTACTCTTGGATTTCAAGCACAATAGATCAAATTTATGCCTTGTATAAGTCAATTCTGAGAGGGAAAATAGTAAAAGCAGGATAAATTTAGCAGTGACCCCCTATTGGCACTTCCAGCTCTGATGGTGAGACTTTCCCACACATTTTCCTCTGTTCTTCCATAAAATGAAAGTCAGCAGTATTGCATAGTTTGGCCAAGGAGCATGTGAAGATATAAAAAATGCTGAAGTGGCTTAGGAGACTACATTTCATTTTCAAAGGTGCCTTTAACTCTTGTCTTCCTATATTTACCAGTTTCCCAGAGTCTGTGGGTAGTGTTTGAGGAAGTCTTGCCAGTGCAAAACTTAAGTCCAGAAATCACTAAGTGCAGAGGTTTTTATTTAGCGAAAGTTTACTTTAAATTTCCACTTATGCATCATTTTACATCTGTCATCACTCCCCTGGCATTTTGTTGACAGTATGGCACCCCGTATATGAATAGACATAGTTTTCTAGAACTTGAATTGCCATATCTCTTAACATGTATAGTTCTGCATAACAGCTGATCACTGACCATAAACATATTCTATATACTAATCATATATCAAAACTTTCACATAAAAATAATAGTACTAAACTGCAGAGTCAGGCACTCAAATGTTCACAAAGGCTAGATTTAGTGTTGACAGTGAAATGTAATTCATGTGCTAGTGAGGATCCATTATGGTACAACATTTAATTATATGATCCCATTCTCTTTTTCCACAGGACCTTTTCTTCATTTTAGGCACAGAATATAAGCCACTTAGTCAGCAGCTATTCAATATTTTGCTTTATTCCATTTGTTCTATGCATGGTCCCATATCTTATTTACTGCGTACTATTCAAACTGTGCTCAGAAGACAGAATACTTAATTTCTTCCTAGACTTTTCCATAGTGCTCTTCACTATAATATGTGAATGCCTCACTAACTCTAATAAATTTATTTGTACAACACCTTTTTTGTGATATAGTGAGAAATGGAGGCATGTAGAAACTGAGGTTAAAAAAAAAAGAATCTTTTTACGTATTATCACTATTATCTATTAGTAATTACTATTATCTATTATAATTGCAAAGCAATTTAAAACAACTAAGTCTCTTCTTTTTTTCTAATTGCCTAGCATTACATTGTATTTTACATGTTCAAGATATAATTTTACTTGATGCTGTGTGTGCTCAGTCTTTCTGCAAATCAGATGCAGGAATCTCAAGACAAATTCCCAGAAAAATAAAAGAATATATGCTTAGTTACTTGAGAAAAGTTACTAGCTACTAGCTGCTAGTCAGATTGAATTTCTCTGCTAAAGGCAGGGATAGGATCCTGTTTCTTAAGGAAGGTACTGATTCAAAGATCGTCCATTCTCTTAATAGTGCTCCTTTTACTCCATATGTTCGTAGGTCTATAACAAATGAGCATAAGTCTTATAAACAACTGGGGTTTTTTACCCAACTCTGACCAATTATGTTCAATGAATATAGCCAGTGTTCTGTGGTAAAAATAACATCTAATGGCATACTTGTAGAATGTAACATAACATGTATATTGTAGGCCATTAATTAAGGTTGCAGGTGACAGACCACAACTTCCTCAAGGGGGGCAGCGGAGGAGGAGGTGATCTCCTCTCTCTGGACACGAGGAATTGGAATGAAGCTGCATCAGGGGAAGTTCAGATTGGACATTAGGAAAAGGTTCTTCACCGAGAGGGTGGTCAGTCACGGGAACAGGCCTCCCAGGGAAGTGGTCACAGCACCAAGCCTGTCAGAGTTCAAGGAGCGTCTGGACAA
Source organism: Aptenodytes patagonicus (assembly GCF_965638725.1). Lineage (NCBI taxonomy): Eukaryota > Metazoa > Chordata > Aves > Sphenisciformes > Spheniscidae > Aptenodytes > Aptenodytes patagonicus. The sequence continues at coordinate 111,656,541 of NC_134950.1, read as the reverse complement.
TGCTCTTAGTCATATGGTTTAGTTTTAGGTAGTCCTGTGAGGAGCAGGGAGTTGGACTCGATGATCCTTATGGGTCCCTTCCAACTTAAGATATCTTCTACCTGACATCCCAGGACTCACTTGCTGCTCAGGTGTGTCTGTACATCCAAACAGTTTGAGTGTAAAGCAAGTTTGAGCTTCAGAACTTGCTTTAGAGCAGAAATTGAAAGACCATTAAGCTATAGGAAGCTTGGGACTTCAAGTTAGGTCCTCTCTGACCTAAACTATGATTCGAAGGCCTATACACTGCCTTAAGGAAAAATCAGATCGGTGTCATGTCATTTCCAATCCACCAGTGTTAAACAAACTGTCCTACTCTCTTTGCTCAACAACTCTCACTTTTTCCATTATCATGTCTGGCCCCTATCCCTCCATCAGCTCTGAGTCTCATTCTTCTTTCCCAGCCTTTCCTTCAGCTTCTCGTCTGGTCACAAACTCCTCTAAGGCACTCAGCCATTTGCCACTTTCCATCATTTTCCCAGTCCAGGTAGCTGTACTCTCTGGTTCTCAGTATCTGGCACCTCTTCTCAATTACTTGTTTCACTCCATTCTTCTTACTCCCATCATCTGCATTCAGTCTAGGTGGCTCCTCTTTTAAATTGTTAAGGAGTCTGCAACGGTGGCAGTGAGAGAGAGAAAAGATGAATTTGCTGCTCTCAGTTGTGATGCCTGCATGACTATCCTAACCAGGCCACAGCCAACAATTCTTAAAACTGCAGAGAAAATTCTTGCCGTTCCAGCCTAGGGAGTGTCCAATATTGGCAGAATCTTGAAGAATATAGCTATAGACACCCAGCTGGTTTCTACACAGCAAGTGCAAACTATTTTTTCAAAAGCTTATACCTTGAATCAGTACTGACCTATCAGCTTTCATTTCCCTTCTCTAAAACATGGAAAAACTAGAACTTAAAGAAAAAATCACCAGAATTTTGTCACATGGGTGAAGGAGGTTATGTTTCAAAGGATTTATACAGAAAATAGTATGCAAAGCGAAGATAGCATTGTTCTTCAGTGATATTCTAACCAACCTGTGCCTATACTCCATCTATCCTTCCATAGTCTCACTAAGAAATTTGCAGCTCAAAATAGTGTTTGGAAAAACAAAAGACTACAAATGCTTGAATATAATTTTAAAACATCTGCAGTAGTTCTAGTAGTAAAGCAGAAAGTAGTGACTCTGGAAGACTGTCTCACCATTAATAAAAAGCAGAGGGTATAGAATGTGACTTATTTCAATCCTGTTTAGAGATAACTCCATCAACAATGACTTGCTGCAACTCCTCACTTAATTAACAATAAACAACCTTGTTCTTAATGTTTCTGTGACACTTAAACATCCAGCCCAGAGCATCAGTCTCCTGGAGCTAATGAGACTCATTTGCATTCTTTCCAAGGATCATCTGCTAATACATATAAACTAGCTAGCAGACTCAAACAGTAGTGAGCAGTGTCCAAGGGGAGGGCATGTGTTAATCCCATCTTTGAAAAGTCTAGGCTAAATTACTTTATCACTTTATAGTTATACTGCACTTTCCTACAGCTGCTGAAAAATTATGACTCCTTAATTATTAAGAAAGCCAGCAATATATTCTCACACTTAAAATATGAGATTTCACCCACAACTGCTAAAGAACTGGTTTGTAATTCTGTGGTTCATCCAATTAGCATCTGTGGGAGAGATTTTGGTTTTGCTACATTGCATGAAAGAGGAAAAAAGTCCTTCCATATTAAATTTTATTTTATGATTTAAATTGATTTAAATGCATTATGAACTCATTAATTTTATGCCAGTAGACTCTCACAAAGTTATACAGAGTAATTTATAATATACATTATTTTAATGAAAGGAAGATACAGACCTAGATTGGCCTGTCTAGGTGACAATATCTGAAACCAGGAACATGAAGCTTTTTTTTTTAATACCGAGCCTAAATATCAATCTCTAACTGGTGAACTGCATAGCCAGTGCTATTTCACAAACAGGTGATACTAAATGCCTCGACCATGTAAGAATGAAAGAGTCACGGAAGACTAATTCTCTATGGATGTTCAAAGCTTAACTAAGTCCTTGGCTATAGATATAATGGAAAGGGAGAATAAAAGGAAGCACTTCTGTTCTGTGCTGTTATGTCACCCTGCTGGGAAAAATCCATCACTGCAAAATCTGTACGAGACCTAATGAAGGAATTGAAACCTGAACAGATGAATACTTGTCTGAGAATTTAGGAAAAAGCAAGTTACTAAGAGTGAGAGAGTTAAGTAAGCCTGAGCTTGTAAGAAAGGAAAGAGAGAGCTGACAGAGTAGCTGAGCTCTGACATCAACTTGTCAGCACAAAGATCAGTGCTATGAAGCCAGCACCAAGATCAGAACAGCATTGGGGAAGTAGTGAAACTAGGTCTGATTTCCCAGATGGACTCAGTAGTGAGCAGAGAAGATCTGAGCACTGTTTTGTATGTACGGAGATGTGTGTTGGCAAAATAAAGAGAGAGAAAGAAGAAAGAAAATAAAAAGTACAAAAAGTAAACATGTTAGATCTCCAAATAAGTGATTGGGAAATGTGTTATATTCTTTACATAGAGTAAGCAGATGTTTATGTTTGTTATTTTGTATTCAAGTGCAGGTGATATGACCAACAAAAAGAGTAAGTTCAGGAGAGCTCCACGGAGTTCTGACAACATTCGTTTCTTTGCCAAGAATTGGCTGGATGGTGTCATGATCTTCAAGGTTTTTTTAATTTCTCTGGCACCTGGACTGACAGGCTTCAGAATATTTTTCAAAGTGGGATGTGAGGCCAGAATATTAGTGTTAAAGGCAGCATAAAATAGGTGGGTGTTCATGTTACTCGGTTTTAGAAGGAGGTTTGAGTATCTCAAAGCATTTCCATCAGAGCTTTGAGTATGTCTAGGAATATGACACAGAGAGAGCAACAACGAGAGAGAAGGAGATTGGCAGGTCCCATGAGGAACAGATTGAGAAATTGCTGTAGGATGCTGATGAATCAGTGGATTATGATATTTGTACTGCTGAGCTTCAAAGACTCTTCCTCCTTGGTTGTGTATCACAAGCCAGCTGCAGGCTCAGAGAGCTCTCAAGTGAAACCTACGCAGACAGCAGGGTACAACCCCTTGCGCAGTCCAAGTCCATAGGAGGTACAGATAGAAATCACACTGAAATTTCAAATAGAAAATACTGATATTAAAAAATATTCACTTGCTTATTATTCAGTTTTCTTTAGGTAATTCCTCCTTCTTTTCCTGTTATATCCCCCAGCTTCTAGATTATCCAGATTTCTGTAGACCTGGGAAACATACCATGCTGAGCTAAGATTTCTACCATGTGAAGTGTTTTCTTCTCCATATCTTTTATTCTCAAAGCCACTTATAATTTTCCCAGGCTTGAATAAGACTCTCCCAGGTGTATTCTGAGAAAAGTCCAGAGCTTTTGGGACCAAAGTCACTGCTGAAGACAGAGTAAAAAATGGATAACAACAGAATAAGCATGGGAATAGCAATCTTTAAGGATGAAAAATAAGATTGAGAAGGTTTGCCTGATCTTTTTGATGGTGATTTAATCATCCTGATAATTTGACTTGAAGGTCTGGCTAAGCAGTGGAAAGTAAAACTGGGGGATTCTGCTGAACTTCAATGTGAAGTGAACTCTAGTTCATCAAGTCTCCTGAAAGAGTCAAGTCTTCTTTGATGTCCACCGAATTGTATAAATAAGTAGCCTGTGCTGGTACTGTTACCTCTGATAAATATCTCTTTCTTCTCAAGGGAATTACTGGCTTTCTAAAGTGTAATATGGAAGAAAGTTTTGAATTACTATCTGCTTCTTTAGTGCCTGAAAAATGTGATCTGAACATCTGCCCTCAGGGATGTTCTTACCAGATTTTATTATATTTCTATTATCTCATTCCTCCCAGGACTCACTCTCATGTCTCTGTCATTTTCCCCCTTTTCCAGAAATTACCTTAATCCTCCTCACTTTCTGTCCAACTATTTCTGAGTTTGTCTCCCTGCTCTGTGTTTTTGTTCCATGTGATGAGTCTTTGTTATCTTTCTGGTAGTGCAGGATGAGAAGGGGGAATCTTGCAAGACAAACGGAGGAAGTACTCCTGTATTTTTATAGCTTGATCTTCATCTTCACATTCTTCACATCCTTCACATCTATAGTACCCATTTCGGAACTGGCCAGCTCAGACAGAAGTTCGGTTGGAAGGGGGACAGAAGAAAGAATCAGGAGAACAGACTGTTTTAAATTTTCAGTTCCAGGCATGAATACTTGGAAAGAAACTTTATGAAGTGAGAAGAAAACTGCCAGAAAATCATCTCTTTTAAAGTTTGTGGATATGAAGAAAATAGAACCTGTTTGTTAACAGTTTACCATGGAAAGGGAAGCAACATAAACTGACCATTAATTCCTTCTAACTATCTGCCTAATAATATTTCTCTGCATTATGGCCTATGTTTTCACAGAAAATGTCGTCTTCGTGCAAATGACTGGATTACAAAGTATGGAGGATGCAGAGGGATCTGTCTGTTTTAGATGTTATGTTCAAACTCTGTAGCAAACTCTGTCTTGCAAACTGTTCTCTTGAACTTACACAGAATAGCTTGCAGATGAAGGTCTTTATGTATTAATGCAACAGAAAAAAAAAAAGAAAAAAGAAAAACCCCTAAACCAACATCTTCATTGTAACAGTCAGTCTAATAGAGTCGTGGTAGAAAAAGATGGAATTTACTGTTTTATTTTCTCTGGAATAGGAAACATGATGGTTCTCCTTAAAACCTTGTCATGCCAATTGCAGTGACTTATTGAGGGTTTGTTTAAAAAAATACGGATGCAATCTGGAAACATAACATTGTGCTATCAAGAACTTAAAAAAAAAAATAATGGGGGAACAATGTGCACTCCAGAAGCCCAGCTGAGTGTGTTACAGCACACATCTTGAGCTGCATCTTGAATAAGGACAATTATCACTAGGAAGCATAAGGGCATACAGCAGGAGGTAGGGAGACAATGTTATTATAAATATGTATTATTCATTTTTTTTGTCTACCAAATTCACTCCTTTTGACACATATGTAGCTAGTTTGTCATCTGATATGTTATTAAATGATTAATTAATAAGATTATGGGGAAATCTCTTTTTCTTTCCCTTTTTTGCTGTTCCTTATGTTTGGTGCAACCAAGAACTGTGATAATTCTCTACTTCTTATGACTTCTACTTTGGGTATTATACAAGGAGCAAATTTATAGGACCTATAAAGCTCTGTGAAAGTTTACTATATACAGATGTTTTGTCTTTCACAAAGAACATTGCCATAGATGTTCAAATGACAGGATGCATAAAGGTAGGCATCTATTCATTGATGGGCAAAAGTACCAAGCACATTCAACTAATAGTGATTCGAGACCTCACAACTCTTTTCTCGCTCGGTGTATGAGGAATCATCTCTGTTCACATGACAGGTAGGTATTTTCCTTTGTGACAGGACCATTAGTTAGCCCATGCTGTGTGCTTTTTGATGGCTGCCCCTTCATCAAAGGTGTTGTTTGGGCTGAAATTTGCAGCTGATTCAGATTTCTGAACATCAGTTCACATTTTTATAGAGATAGCTGTAGATTTAAGCATCGAAGATAACAATTTCCTTTGCTTTTTCCCAGTGAAAGTTAAAGATTCTTTTACTTTTTAAATAAATAGGGTCATTAACATACTATGGTATAAAAAGATACATTGATTGAAGGGAAAAAATCGCCTTTCTCACCCATCAGAATGAATGGTTTCATTCTGATAAATAAATGAATAGAGATAAATAAAGAATAGCTAATGAAGTAAGAATTTGTTCACATGCAACTTACCTCTGATTTTCAAAGTTTGCTGCTTGCCCTGCAGTATCCTAAAGAGAGTTAGTCTACTTGCAGGAGACGAGGAGTAAAGGAAAAAAGACATTTTCACTAGTCTGCTACTTCATGCAGGATGTTTCATATGGAAGCCTTTTTGAACTGTCATTTTGTCCACAGAACTTTAAATGCACCTAAAATTGACCCCACAGTACCCGAAAAGCTTGATATATTATTTTACACTGTTCAATCAAGTCAGAGGTACATAAAAAAAGGAATAACTTTTCTCTCTGGTTCTAAGAATAAGTAAATGCAAAAAATTATTACCCAGATGGGGGAAATTATTTTTGATAACTTCTTTCCACAAGTACCATATATGGCAGAAATGCTGGCAAAGTCAAATGGTTCCTTCAGTAACTAATTCTTATGTCATCAGTTTTGTATATCTTTTGTTCTGGCCTTCTGCTTTGCAGACACGTCCAGCTGTAGTCACCATATCTGAGGGTCTGGTTTTAGATTTCTCTTGTATACATTGAAAACTATGCTGTAGGCAGGATTCTTCAATGTCATATTCTTGCCACACAGTCCCCAATCTCCCTTTCTGCATCCTTTCTCTCCTTTAATGACCTTGTGAAACTGCAGCTAGAACTTTGAGAACCATTTTAAGAGCTATTGCTGAAATTTTCGTGGTTTATGACAGTTGCCCTTTATGCTACTAAATTTGGAGTCCTTGCTTTTTTTGCCTATAAACTGACTCTGATACCTGTAACATCATAGCCACGCACAGTTATATGCTTTTTACTCCATACTAAAAATGAAAAATATTTATAGATGCAAGTCTCTCCCCTTTTTCACTGGTGCAAGCTCTATTACATTGAAAATTGTCTCCTGACTCTAGGTCCCACAGCAATTGCATGAAGTTGTAGAGTCCGGGTCCTGCTCCAAGGCTAAAGATTCTACTAACAATAGACGGAGCAGATGCACAGTTACAGGGTTCTGGTTAGTCCCTTTTGCTCCCTTCAGGGATGCATGCATACAGAAATATCATGTGACTTTTAAGACTTAAGTCTATAAGAAAATAAATAAATAAATATGGTACTGACTCAAAGTAATGTGACCTTTTTTTTCTCTAGAAGCTAAGAACTGAAAAATCCAGCCTGGTTTGTTTTCAATGTGTTTTCCACATTCCAGGTGGAAGCATGCCACATCAAAGCCATTTCAATGCTGATGACCTAAGCTAGATATGGCTACCCCACAGGCCTCAACTAAGGAGCAAGTGCTTATAAGAGGGAGCATGTATAAAGGCAGGGGTTTAAGAATCTGCTGCTGGAGAAGCCCAAGAACTTTATGGCTGAGAATCAAGGACCTGAGTGCTACTTAAGCCCATCAACTTCAGGTAGGTGTGTCTGCTTCCCGAGTCAGAAACACCTCATGTCTAGTAGTTATAATGACAGTGGACAAGACAAAACACACAGGAAGTAGCTTTGGCGCATATGAGGCTATGGATTTCTGAAACAGAATAAGGAGTTTCAGGCAGTGGTTAATTCAGGTTTTTTATAGCTAAGTTTCTTTTCTGTTTTTTGAACAGTTTTGGTCATCTGAAGTTTGAAGATCACTATCTGGGCAAATACAGTACCTCTGACCTTCAATTTGGTTGGTACTTAGAAGCAAACAAAAGTCTGCAGGGCAGCAAGAGCCCGTGAACATAAAGGGGGAGTAGAGGAGGCAGCTGAGTCTTTTTCCATCTCTGTGTATATAAGAAATGCCACCAGAAAGATATAAATTTTACTTCACATTAAAGGTAGAGGCATTTTGCACTCAATACATGCATAGAAACAAAAAAGAAACCAAACAAATAATTGACAGTGCTATAAGTAAATTCACAGTAAGACACTGAGCCTGATTATTGGTGTCAGTGATAGAATTTCCTGTGCCTTTAATCATACAGTCCCTTGCAAAGTAAACTCAAACACATGACAGTTGAGTCACCAGTTTTCTAAGTTTGTTGGAGTTTTAATAATTATCCACTTTTATTGGCTTATTTAAAAGCAAAAAGTATTGAGATAGTAGATCTATTTTCACAGTATGCTGTGTAGTTTTGGTATTGAAAAATGAATTCTAATGGGACTACTGAAAATTATTATGGGGATTAAGACAAACCTTTCAAATGTATGAAACATTTTGTATGCTTATGTTTTCCACGTTCTGCTTTTAATAAACTCCTTAACATATTAAGTGTTATAATATCTGTCTAATGAAACAGGGCTGGATTCTGATCTCAAGCTGAGTTTATGGTAGTGTAATTCAATTGACTGGAGTTACTTCTGAGTTGCACTGATGTCAAGATAGGAAATAAGCCCACCATATGTAATGATATTGCAGTTATAAGAAGTGAAAGATCAGATCTGAAAATTGTTATGTAAAGTGGTAAAGTGATAAATTTTTCCTCCAGATTAAAGAGCACTGGAAGGAGGAAACAGCCTCGTATCTGTGTGGCAGTATCTTTTCCTTCCTGCTGTTTTACAGCATTATTATCATTAAGGAGTTTTAGTTTAGTTCTGGAACCTGTCACTATTTCGCTGTAATGTTTTATAGTTTATCACAAATGAAAGTAGCTTAGAAGGTTTTGTGGGTTTTTTTTTGCTTGTGTGTGAATGAGATTTCATTGTTTTTCTCGGTTATACACTTTCTCTTTTTTTTGTGAGAGAAATTGTCCCCCCTTTATCTTTTTCTTTTCCTAGCATATTTCTCATCTCAGAAAATACATGAATTTTTTTTGATAGTGAACTCTCAATTGGGCAGAGAACAGAAAATACACTTTGATATTTCCTTTAGCAAAAGATTTCCTTATCTCCATCAGTTCCCTTCTGCCTGTTCTGAGTCACTGAACTCAAGAAATGAAAAGATCTTATTTTTCTCACATGAAGTTTTCTCAAACTCACAAGTTAGAGTGTTTCTCTATCACTAGCAGCTTCTATGTAGTAAAGAAAGCACTTCCAGATTTGTCTCCCAGTTCCTTCACTCTCTCCTAGACATCTTGCAGGAATAGCTATATCATCCAGAAAGATGTCTTGTCCAAGTTGATCTTTGGCAAACTGTGTTGTTATTATGAATGCAATTCAGAATGAGCTTCACAGCTCTGCTCTAGTTGTGAGTTCAGTTAGGTTCCTTAAAACAGCCCTTAACTGGCATAATAGCTTAATGTCTAGTTATTCCATTTGAGAAAAGATAAAAAGCCTTGACTTTACCAAAGTGCTGTGTGTTTTGTAACTTAGATCATGAATCGTTTCAGGACTTGTTGAGAAAGGAAATATTAGGAAGGCTAAAACTGCATATTTATATGCCAGGTAGAAAGGTACTGCGTTGCCAACAAAGCCTGATCACATCGACTCTATAACCCTTTTTGAGGCAGGCCAGCTGCAGTCTGCAGTATGAGTATGTGGCAGTCTCCTGTCCCATCTAACTGGCACTCCAATTTTGTTTCCAAAGAAGAGATGTCTGGGCTAGACAAGTCTAATGGATGTGATTTCATCTTACAAGACAGCTTAATGAGGAAAATTGCCTGTCTATAAAAGAACAACTTCTTGCTATGCACATTGACCCTCTAGCAAATGCAAAGAACTTCCAGCAGGAAAACAAATATTACCCTTTTCAGTGTGAGTCTAGAGAAGAGACTTTGGTCCAAAGTCTCTTGGTTTACAATTCTTCTGAAGTTACAAACAGCCCGTCTTTCTTCAAATTATAAAAGTATGATATTTTAGTCGTCAAGTAATTTGTGGCATGACCTGTTAGGACACAGGTTCTCCCAGGAAGAAATGGAGGGTAGATAGTTTTCTGTCATAGACTTGCCCAAATAAATTACCTGTTTACTGAAAGGCAGGAACTCTCTATGAAACTGTTCTACAGCACTAGGAGTAGGAATACGCCAAAGAAAATGGTAATTGTCAGACAATGAAGTCAATGGAATAGATACTGTTGAAGGTAGAAGTAGCAACTTTTATTCATGCTCTTCTATGCACATTTGTGACTAGAAGCCTGATCCTAACTTTGGCTTAATATCTAGGTACAATTGTCAAATTTAAATTTAATCTGGGTGAAACTAGCAATCTGAGTGTACTGTCTGTACAGAAGCAAAATTTTGGAATAAAATACTCTGTGAAAGCAGTCATAAAGGATTTGGACCTGAAGACCTGAGGGGCTAGATGTGATTTTTGCTAATCTTTAAACTTTTGTGTGAGGGTAAATCAGTACTAGTTTTTGGGAAAGTATTTCCTTCTGCAAGCACAAACGTTTGCATTTCCTACCAGGAACAGAAGGCAGAAAGTACCCCATAGCTGTGAGTGTATCTTAAAGACTCACAGCTGTCCTTCCCTAAGTGAAGTAGAATGGGACTGTGTCAATAAGGCCCTTCTGTGTGAATGGTGTCTACCGGTATCTAAAGGTTTGGATGGAGAAACAGTTGCCGGAAAACAGCGAGCTGAAGAGAGGGAAAAGATGAAGTGAGAAGGCAGTATGCTAAAGCTTCCCAAAGACTGACAAACTCCGGAGACTTGAAGTCCTATTCAATCTGCAAGAACTAATAAATGCAGAACATAGAGAGTTTGCTGGGGCTGTACGAGGCCATTAGCTCTCACTATCACCAACAATGGGTTGTAAGACTTGGACCACATCTAAGAGCATAGCATCTGCTGTAAGCAAGATCTACAAAGGATCCTCTGAGGCACTTTCCAAACTCTTGCCTAGAAACTATTGGTGTTCCAGCACAACCATGCACTTCAGAGTATACAATTTTAGTAGGGCCTGTAGTGATAGGACAAGGGGTAATGGTTTTAAACTAAAAGAGGGTAGATTCAGACTAGATATAAGGAAGAAATTTTTTACAATGAGGGTGGTGAAACACTGGAACAGGTTGCCCAGAGAGGTGGTAGATGCCGCATCCCTGGAAACATTCAAGGTCAAGCTGGATGGGGCTCTGAGCAACCTGATCTAGTTGAAGATGTCCCTGTTTATTGCAGGGGGGTTGGACTAGATGACCTTTAGAGGTCCCTTCCAACCCAAACTATTCGATGATTCTATGGCAATTGATGTTGTCATCCTAACTCATGGTCCAGCCAGGTACTTAGAAGTGAATGTGTGAGTAAATAAGTGGTTGGTTCGAAACAAGCTTGGTTCTACGTAAAGTAACAGCCTAACAAACAAAAGGTGTTCAGGGAAAAACTGGGTGTGTATCTTCCCCCCTAAATTGATCTGCTATCAAGGAAAGAGAAATCTGCAACACTTGGATGTACACTGTGGTTTTTTAGCACTGTCATAATACAAAAAATGTATAATAATTAGAAATTAGCAGTACTGGAGCTTTCAGACTTACTGAGAGCAATATAGAATGTATAAAGTGTATCTAACATCTCTAGGTTAATGTCTAGAATTCTACTGTCCCTATTTTTCACTAATTTTCTACAAAACAGACTACCAATCGCTCTTTTGTTCCTTCTCTTTCTTTTTAGCAGTTGAGACAAATAGAATCAGCACTTATAATTTCTTTTCCTCCAGGTAGCTCTGCTGTTTGAATCACCATCGAAAATAATTACAGTATCAACCTTAAGATTCAAAAGGAGAAGGGAAAGAACCCTTTGCCTCTGTGTTCTTCAGTTGGAGCCAACACATCAAGCCAAATTACCTTCTCATTGACACATGGGCAATTCCTCTGAAAACAATTTGGTGTTATGGGTGTAGCTGTAAGGGAATTTGGCACAATAGTTTGTGACAGTGATATTGCAAAAGGCTCTGAAATATTTTGGAGCCATGTAGCAGTGTCATAGTTTTTACAGAGAAATTGAATTGATTCTCTCATACTGCAGACTCTACTGTAGGCTTTAGACGGTACTTCAAGTTCACGACCAATTTTGTGTGGTCTGTATAGTCCTGTACCATATGACAGCAGGGAAAAAAATCTATCAGGACTTACAATACATTTTTTACAAGATATTAGCCATCTGTAGTGCACTGTAGGGTTTCACATGATTAACAGATACATGTGGCTACTAGGTCATCACTTATTTCAGCATTCAACTAAACTAAAGTACAACAGATTTTAGAATGCCTTTTGTCTGTATTTGTAACAGCCCATGGTGCCAGGAATTCACAGGACCTCCTTGAACAGGGATGCATTGTAAATCATAGAGTGCAGTCTCCACTTAAATAAAGTGAAATGAATTGCAATGTTACAAGGCTGCAGTACTTCACAAAATATAGATGAAATCAGGTCAGAACAAATTAAGCATTGACATGAATTATTTAATTTTCAAAGCTTTTGTTGCACTAATACGATATGTGATCATGTGCCCTGCAATAACAGATTTACTGGCGCTTCCTAGCTCAAGAAATGTGTAGCAAGTGAGGGGGAAAGTAAGATTTCTCTAGCATGTACTATCCAGATCTGTTCAAATATTTGAAAAGCCATCATGATTATATTCTTCTAAGATATGGTGAGAAAACACTTGCATACTGCATTTGCGATGTTTCCTTTTTCTGGAAGTGACTCATGTGCTACTCTGTAGGACCTGTCATTGCAACATACCAAACAAACACAGGCCAAACCCATAGACACCTTCAGGGCTTGCTTTTAGATGTATACAGTCTTTCAGCAAAGGACATATTTTAGAAAGGTTTCACTTCCAAAGCCCCTGGATTGGGTGCAGGTCTCCAGATGTGGGCACTGGGGAGCTGCAGGGGTGGCCTCTGTGAGGATAGACCAGGGGCTGCCCCATGCTGGACACAGCTGGCTGCAACAATCCCACCACAGGACACAGCTGAGCACATCAGCCACTGTCAGGTGTGGGAAAACATATTTAAGAAAGGTCACAAAATACCAGAGAGAAAAGCAAACAGGGAGAGAACAGAGAGAGGAGGGAATAAAGGAGAAATAATATCAGGAACACCAACGTCAGAGGAGGAAGAGAAGAAGAAGGAGGTACTCCTCAGGAGGGACTGAATGTAACTTGTGCTGATAACAAGTTGGGAGGAGAGGTGTCTGGAGTGGAGTCAAGCCGGGGGAGGGAGGAGGGGTGTGTTCTCCCTAAGTGTTTGTAATGTTTGTTTCCTGTTTTTGTTTCCCAATACCTGAACCAGTAATTGAACATTTACATTAATTGGCAATAAATTAAATTAAATTCCCCAAGTTGAGTCTGTTTTGCTCGTGACAGTAACTGGTAGGTGATCTCCCTGTCTTTATTTCAACCCACAATTCTTGCTGTCTTGTTTTTCTCTACTGTGGAGGAGAAGAGAGAGCAAGCAGATGTATGGGTGCTTGGCTGTCAGCCACCATTTTATGCTTTGGAGTGCCTCCCTCATTTTATAATTCTTCATCATTGTGATTACAGTACAGTTTCTCTCCCTTTAGAGGTCCCTCTCTAAACAAGTTCATTCACAATCTAAAAGTGGGGAAAAATTTTTTGCCTGTTGATGGACACTAGTTTTCTAACTGAGGTCCGAGGTGATGCTCATGCTCTCTGAAGGGCTGACAAGCAATACACACCACCTAACATACCTTTCAATTGCACCTCCCAACCAATTTATATCATGACACCCAAAACCAAGGTCAAGGTGGCACTAATATTACATTCCAGCTGTGGACAGTTATGATTTTCAAAGCTTCCTCGCATACTGTGACTCATTCAAAAAAATCCTACAAAGTATATAATAACTACTAACTTCACCTTGTGTTTAATGGTTATATTAGTAATTCTATCCAGATTCTTTTTTTCATTTTATTAATTTTTTTCTTTTTAATGACATCTTCCAGTTAAATGAATCTGCAGTTCTTATAATCCCAGAGAACAGCAGAAGACAGAGAAATGCTGAAGGCTATTCACTGGGAAACAATGGTTAGTTATTTTTTGAAGGTTTGTAGAACAATCACAAGCCCTTTCTCAGATATTCATAGGTGGACAGAGGTAGGGTTTAAGGGCATCAAATAGACTTAGAAACACAAGTTCCATTAACTTCCTAAACTTGGAGTTTTAGGCCCCATACAGCCTACAGCATAGATTATTCAACGGTCTAAGGGGCAGAGACTGATGTTGGCCACATCACTGATGTGCCTATGTGGTAATAATAATATCCTGCAAGTCAGGATACATTAGCTCAGGTGTGGCAGGTCAAGAATTGCTATATTGCTCTCAGACCTAAGCTGGCTACTCTGTAAAGAACATTACTACATGGATATAGCTGGGTTAGCTTTCTGTGTCAAGCTGAATTATATAGGGTGTAGCCTTCTGAAAACAGGATTCAAGGAATTGTGAGAATGTTACATTATTTTATTCATGCTTTTTACAAGACAAAATTTTGCCTTAAATGACCATGACAAGTGCCTTCTAACTTGAATTCATTGGTAGGCAGCCATTCCCAAGATGATTAGAGATTGGAGGTCTAGCGTTTTTTATAGAGTTTGAAAATAATATTTAGACCTGAAGTTTTGCTCTCTCCTTTCCTCTCTCCCCTTCTCTACTCTCTCTCTCTGTCTCCATCTCCACTCTCTGCAGTTTTACGGGTTCTAATAACTGAAAAGGTAATCCCCAAGAGAAAATAGTCTGTTTCCCTTCTATTTTTCTCACTTCCTTACTCTTTTTTTCAGCTTTTATCTAGACACTGCTACCCAGCCACCAAAGACTAGAGAGTGACCAATACGGTCCTTTGACTTACAGTGATAGGTGCAGTTTCCTCGCCAGGTTATTACCCTAGAGGTAACTCTCTATTAGCCCTTACTTCTTTATCTGTGCTCCACTGAACTTTCATCTGTGTTGTCCTAAATTGTCACATTAACACTTTTTTGAAGATGAATTTGCTGAAGACTCAATCCTGCATTCAAACAAAACAACATGCATTTTTTCATAGTTTTTTTTCCTTTACAGGAAATATTTATTTTCACCTTCTGACCACATCTGAAAGCCTTTTCCAAGACTGGCCATTCCACTGGCAAAAACTGAAAATTCTGTTAGAATAGTCAGTCACCCATTTCTCATTTTCATTGTGTTTATTTCCTCTTTTCACTGATTAGAAAAATTAGTCAGAGGATAATGGTTCCACAGTTGGTCTACACAGTACTATTGTAATTTCCAGTTTTCATTTTTCTTGAATTAATTTTGCCATTTGAATTCAAATTTTGCAGGGTTTTTTTTTTGTTTGTTTTGTTAGAATCTTATCTAGAATAAATGCGTACAGTGCTGGTTCCAGTATAATAAAAAGAAAAACTGTTCCACTGGAAATATCACTGTATGTTGCTTCTAAGATGATGCCATATCTGAAGAATTACATTGAGAAGGGGAAGGCGATCAGATTTGTTCTAAATGAGTAATACAAGATTGTAGTGGCCTCAGACAAGGCACCCAAATTATGAGAGAGATGAATTAATACGTACCGTAAAGTGCTGGGAACAAAAATAAATTAATTCACTGAAGGTAACCACAATAGGACAGCTAGTTTTGTGACATAGATTCTTTAAATTCTTTTGGATCCTCCATATCTCCTATTCAGAATTCTTTCCTTGCTCTACTGGTATCTCTATCCCTCTTTTAAATTTAGTTTGGAGTTTTAAATATGTTCTGGAAAAAGGTTGATGTTGCTGTTTAATAGGTTATGAATTTGCCTGGAATTCTCAGGCTCTGAACACAGTCATATCAACCCCACCCAATGAATTTGTTTACACTGATAAGTAGGTATGTTGTCTAATATTAGACAGGAAGACTTCTTGTGGTAGGCTAGCTTTGGCAAACAACCAAATGCCCACCCAACCACTCACTCAATCTCCCTCCTCATCAGGATATGGGGAGAAAATGGGATGAAAAACCTCATGGGTTGATATAAAGACAGGGACATTGCTTACCACTTACTATCGCAGGCAAAACAGGTTTAACTTGGGGAAAATTAACTTTAATTTACTATCAATTAAAATAGATTCAGCTGTGTCCTGCAGTGGGTCCGCTGGAGCTGTTTGGAACTGGCTGTGTCCAGCATGGGGCAGTGCCAGCCTCTGCTCACAGACAGCCCTGCAGCCCCCCCTGCCAGCACCTGGGCACCAGCACCTAACACACTTCAGTCTGTAAGTACATAATGCTGTTACAGTGCCTTTGTCCAATCCTTTGATGCCAAATTTCCTGACCAGCCTCACTGCTTTCAGCATGAAATGCACTCAGGAGTGCCCTGAGAACAAAGCCCTGTGGGAAAGCTAGGGGAAAACTTTGCTGGACAAGCCTGATCTAGACAGTGTGAGCTGACCCTTCTACAACATTTTTTGTGGCCCAGACACAGTGCCCGGTCTTCTTATTTACTGGTCTGACTACCTTAATACCTCAGCAGCAAGATACATGTCTAAAAGAGCCTCCTGGCACCCTACAGGCATCCCATGCCAGATTCACACTATGAAAGGATAATGCATAAAGCTGTAATGAAAGCATGATGGCACCTCATCCCCTCAATGATTAGCAGAGAACACCGTGGGTGGACTAGAACAGCTGCAGCATTCACAAGCCTCCCCTATCCTCAGTTTCTTCACTTTCAAAGAAAACACCTTCCTTTGGATCCTGCCAACAATTCTAGCTAGCCATGTCAAAGGCTGGGATGGTGGGGCATGTCTTGCTACCCCTAATTCTTCACTTATAGGTACACAGAATTGTTTAGTTGTTTGCCATGTGATGCAATGGGGGGCCATTCGGAGTAACCTAAGAGAACCCTTCCTGTCATCCTGTCCTTATGACAGCAACTTTTGAAAAATGATATAGAAGTGCATGCTTAGTTCCTGCAGACTTGCATGCACACACTTGACACATGAGTGAGATAAATATTATTCCAGACAAGAAGCTGAGAAAGAACGAACCTGCAATCTTAATTATGTTGTTTGGACCAGGCACAAGGGTGCCTTGCTTATTGATTATGCTTCTGTATTGATTTCCCACATGAGCTGTGACAATTCAGTTTACAAAAAAATGTTTTATATTTTCTTCATTATAAAGTATTATGTATTCAATGTACAAAGCATGTCTTTAAGAGAAAAACTGGTATAACTTACTAGTCACTTCCTCTGTAAAAGGTCAGCTAGGTATCTAAGACACTGCAGTTCTATCAGTAGAAAGGAACTGGATACCCCGCGTGTAACTTCAGACATGGGCACTTTAGTTACCTTCCTTCAAATTATGTAAAGTCTTATTTATAAAGAAATAGAACCTACAGCTGGGCATATGCACTCTTTTATTATAGTCTGTGTGTCCTGTCATCAAATTAAAGCCCTACAGTTATATGTTAATGTTTTGTCCCCTGACAGAGTTCACAATGTAACTGTATACTCACAAACCTTACATATTGAGCTCATAGCAAATACATTCCTGACTGGCTGGTCTTTCCAGCCTTTCTGCCTTTCCTGCCACAGTAAGTGTGACATTAACACCTCCTAAAAAAAATTAAAAAAATCAATGGGGTATGGTTCCATTATCCGACTCCAAGAAACAATATAAGAAGAACATGATTTCATTTCCACTATGTTTTGGTAAAGGCTGGTATCTGTGTTGATTCTTTCTGTCAAAGGTTCTGTTCACATAAATCTAAAAAGGGACATGAATCCTTTATTTTGTAGGTTCTTTCCCTCCCCTAAAGCCTCATTTTGGATTTTACAATTCTAGATGTGCTTCAATTATTCTGTTCCCCTTATCCTACATGCAGGGGATGGTTATGGATGCTGTGGCTAATTAACAATCTAAACGCACAAATGTCTCCTTGAAAACAAGATCTGGCACTAGATTAAATGAACATTCTGATTGCTCATTAAATGCAGTAGTTTCTCTGCAAGTTGGGTAATACTAACAAGGCACTCATTTTTTTTGCCTCCTGTTTCCTCCTTCCTCACCATTTTTGTAGGCAAATTTTTCCCCTTTTCCTCAAGAAGCACTTAAAGATAGCTTTATTTTTCTCAGTGTGTTTTCCTGATACACCCTCTCTACTTCTGTACCTTCACTGCACTGCAGTGCTCACGTAGAGCCAAGGACTGTGGAAGCACACACTTTCCAAGGCCTTCTTAGTGACACTGTCTTGGCTCACAGATGGAGCAAGTTTAGTTAGCATTTCAGGTGACAGGCTGTCCCAGGACAAACAGGTAATAGGTTCAGTCTCACAGTGTTATAAGGTAGATACAAGTTTGCTTACTCTTAATACGCTACTCTTTACAAATATAGTGAAGCCTTGTCTCAGAGGGCCACCTTTAAGATGGAGCTTACTGCTTTTGCTTTGGGTAAAGTTACTTTAAAAGACTTCTTTAGATTGTATACGCTAATTAGCATTGTCTGAGGTATTGAGCACTTGATGGAAACCATCATACTTCCATGAGGGGTAATTTCCTTATCCCTATATAAAGCTTTGTTAGTATTTCTTGTAAGAGTTGCTTGCCTGGAAACCCCTGAAAAGTCTGGAGAAGTAAGAAGATAAATTTGTTAGCTCAGCTACATCTCAACCTGTGTCTAGCTTAGGGAATATGTCATACCTTTGAGTGCTGATGTTCCTCATTGAAAGTCTGATTTTAATTTTGTACCCATAGACACTTTAACAACATGTAGTGCTATCTAACTCGTATTTTTGATTGTAGCTACATAAAACATGTCTGCAATATAAAAGTGATCTTACTTATATAAATATGAACTCATGATGCATAAATATGAAAATTTTGAAAACAAAAATATTGTATGTTAGTTCTATGTTATGCTCATGACACAAAGAAATCTGCCCCTTTTAAGTTTGTTTTGGCCTTCAAGCAACAAAGCACTTAAGTAAAGGCTTAACTGTCTTTGAAAGATGATTTACAATGTTAAGTGAAAAATGAACTTTATAAACCCTGGATCAAAATTTATTTCTGTATAATCCAATTGTCTGTAAAGGTTATGAGAAATTAATGTAGCATTATTATTTTTGGATATAATGAAAATTTTAGTAGAAATATTTGAAATTAGCACCATTATAATTTATGATTGAATATTTTTGCAGGAAATTCATATGCCAACAGTGGTATTGAGAAGATACTAATTTAATAAGTATTTCTTGAAAAATACAAATTATATTATCACATAGTAAAATTACATGTATGTATGACTATTAACTAGTAATAATTTATATATAATACTGATGTTGGTATTTAAAAACATGCTCTAACTTGTCCTTTCCTGTTGTAAGAGATTATGTTGCTTTTGTCTACTGTGATTAAATGCCACTGTTTTCTCTGAGCTATACTGTCTATCACATATTTTATGAAGACAAAATCCGATCAAGTACTGAATAAATTAGAACATTCTGTCTATTCAACTTCTTTGAATTAATTGTAAAAAACTGGCTTAATATCAAACTTTCAGTAATTAAAATCTGGTTAGTAGAAAAAGTCACTCTTGTGTTTCCCAGTTTTACACAACATTTCTGATTTTTCAAGTCACTGGGGGATGGGCTGAGGTAAATGCCCAGATCAATCCCTTTTCAGAATATGACCAAGTGAGTGTGGGAAATCTCTCAAGAGCAGTGAAGTCATTAAAATACATTAACATTAACATAATACTAAAAATTGGAAGATTTCCAGTTATTACACTTTTCCTTTTTCACTTAGAAGAGGGTAATTAAAAGCATGAGCAAAAGTGGGAAGGAAAGGTCTCTCATGTATGTGTATCACTTGTTCAACAGCAGGATCTGATCAAAATATGGTTTGAGTCTGATCAGAACATGGCTAAACTTATTTTCAGTCTCTTTTGTTAGAATTTTTGCCCATCTGGAGGGACATATGCTACAGAAATATTTGTCTAGCCATTCAACCTTCATTTTGACCAGGGTTTAAAATAAACTCACTGACAAGTATTTAAATTCTTAAAGCACAGAAGCCAGCAGTTTAGTTGTCACAAAAATAATTTGCTAGTCTTTACTTATAAAAAATATCTCATTCATTTACTTTTTACTGTCTACACTGCCTCCATTGTAAGACAGATTATTTGGTGGGTACTTAATACTCTCTGCAGGGAAAAAGAGAATAACTAATTATACTTGTAGTAGACCACATAAGAAAAGGTTATATTGGGCAAACACCACTAAACACATTTCCTTTGAACAATACAGAGTGGATACCATATTCTGATCTCCCTTCACTTCTAATTAAAACTAATCCCACTCTGGAAGCAAATACATACCTGCATCTATGCATACAGTAATATATATATTCTGTAACAGAAAAGTGTGGAATAATAGGAATAATAAAGAGAATTTTTTTACGTCTGAAATTCCAGTTAAAGTGATAATATTTCTGAGTGGAAGATTGAACACTATTTGCAGTCTGATTAAACAACAGACCAACAGTTTCTGTTTATATGAACTATAGAGGAGGTAATAATGTATATTGCTATAAATCTTTTTTATTTACATCAAAGTATATATGGAGACAGAAAATATGTCAGAGTGCATCCATAAGGGCAGTGTATTTGCCCACAGACTGGCCAGCTCTATCTAGAGAAGCACAAACGTAGCATTTGGGGTCAAATTCTCTTCAGGTGTAACACAGTGATATCAGGAAGGTTACTTCTTTGCAGCAGACAGCTTAACAGGTCTATCTAATATTACTTTCTCTCTTCCAGGTATTAGGTTTTTTTTTACCTATTTAAAAATAAATATGAAAGATTATTTGTTGTGACAGAATAGCCATAGCATAGAGTAATTTATGTGGATTTATATGGAAAACTAACCATCATTTAAAAATTAATTTCACTGAATTATGTAAAAGTAATTTTATTTTGTTAAAAGTACATTTTAAAGCAAAGATCTATACCATATAATTTGAAATACACAACCTGAGACCTGATACTCATAATAAAACCGTAATGATTCAATTCTTAACTGAACCTGTTAGGTGTCTAAAGTCTGACAGGCAATCTTACACCTTTCTCTAATATATTATGATTCTGTGAATAACATTGTTTGCTTTTTAGGCATTTCCTTTAAAATCAAAACAGTTTTTCCCTTCATACATTTTCATCAAGACACAGTACAAATGTTCTTTTTCTTCTTAGTTCTGATAAAAAAAAGGACTGTCAACAGACTTGCTCAATAAATAATAATTTCATACTCAGGAAATATATTAGCTGGCCACTTTCCCTGTTTCAGATGTGCTTTCCTATCTGTACCCATTATATGACTGATCCTAATTTCCTCTCTGATGCATAAACTTGAGCATTTACCTACCTCTTAACCACAAACTAGCGGCAGTGTAAATAGTTTGATTTCTTTTTTTAAGTGTTACCGGTGTAACACACATCTTCCACTCTATGCAAGTGTACAGACAACATAACAGTAGTTCTGCAGATACAAATTGTACATCGTTCCAGTGTTTGACAAGAGAGGCAGTAAGACAGGCTTTTTCTCATTGAAAACACCTTAATTTTCCTGACAATTCTTGTGGTAATGGTCACAGTTCTCATAAAATATTTATTAATTAGTTGCTAGGTGGTTTGAGACAGTTAAGTATGAGTAATACTACAACTTGGAACAAGATTTTTCATTCTTAAGAATAAAACTGGTATCTACTAGATTCAGTAGGTGTTTACCACAAGAAACCAAAATGAAGCATAATATGAAGTATTAACAGAAGATGTACGTGTAGACTTCAGGAAATTTTAGTCTCTATCTTACCATAAGAAGTGACTATGAAAATGAATTAGTAATTGCAGAGGTTGTGGAGTTAATGGCTAAATGAGGACTTTGTAGGTAGAAAACAATCCTTAATTTTCTTAACTTGGAAAAAATTAAACTTAAGCTTAGTCTTAGATGCTACTTTCCTTCTCTGAAAACCGAGTTTAAGGTCCAAAACAAGTTTTCAGATGAGCAGATAATAAACATTTTACATTCCAGAATCTGAAATTATTCATTACAAATTGGGCACACGATTAATCCAACAGCTGCTTGGATCTTACTGAATCCTCTTTTCTGAAAATGTGTGTTTCATCCCTAATACTTACGTTTCACTTAGACAATCACCTGAGTCATTTTGTGCTATTTTTGCTCCTTGACTAGAGGAAATACACTTCTAAAAATTGTATTAGTGACTATAAAATGGCAAATGACAAATGATAAATGATAAAAAGTTTTGTTGGCACACAAAGGTCATAATTTAGACATGAATTATTATTTATACATAGAACAAACATTCCACAGACATTTGGGCGTATAAAAGACTCACAGATTTTAAATCTGGAAAGGACCTGTATTCAGGCAGGCTGACTCTTTGAACAGTATAGGCCAATATCCCTGCACTGATATTTTTATTCAACTAGTATATATCTTAAAGGGAAAGGAAAAGTCTGGTTTGTCTAGGAACAGAGAACCCATAAAAATGGCAGTGAGTTGTTCCACTAATTAGCTACCTCCTCTAAAAAAAAAGTACCTTGATTCTAATTTGAATTTGTCTAGCATCCCTTCCAGCCCTTGGACTTACAACTTTCCTTGCCAGGCTCAAATGCTATCACATTTCTATTCCCAGGAAGAAACTAGTAGGTTGTGGTCACATCCTTTAACTTTTTCTGTTAAGCTAAACATATTTAGTCCACAGATGCTCATGATAAATCATTGTTTTAGTCCTTTCATTCTCAGTATCAAATATAAGAATAATATAAATTTCTAAATCCTATGTGAATTGGACATAGAAAACAAAAGAGCATCTTCCATAACACTGTTGTGCTAAGGACAAATATTCAGCTATTTGTATATTGTGACTCCCAGATCTCACTATTTTCCGGAACAGAGTATGCCATCCTACATATGAGACCTATAAACTTGTAGAATGATGGGATGTGTGTGTGTGAGAGTGTGTGTGTGTGTGTGTGTGTGTGTGTGTCGTGGGGGTGTGGGGTGTGTGGTGTGTGTGTATACACACTGGTGGAATTACTTGGCTGTAGTGTTGATTGGCTGAGTTGATTATTCGCATGCTAGTCACCGCTTGTAATCAGAGTATGTTTTCTGAACATGTTCATTCTACTGCTGATCTAACTAGTCCATCTGCAGCAGTGTTAGATCTAGAATAGCAAAAATTGATTCTGTAAGTCAATCAGTCTGATTGTTCATGTCTACAGTCATCAGGTAAAGCTTAAACTTCGCTCCTCTCCTGGAATACATTTGAGAGGGATTTGATTAGTTACTAATAAAAGCTTTTGTCCATAGAGAAATTGTGACATTCCTGCACTTCCAAATAGCAGGCACAATCTAAACCTGATGGCTAAATATGAGTAAGGAGGAAATGTACACACGGTTTTACACCAGTGACTGACTGAAGATCTCAAGTTAGGAATAGTTTTCTTATTTAGTCAGCTGGGAGAAATAGCTTTCATCAAGGATTGATTTAGCTTATTTAAGATATGAATTGCATCATGGAGTTTCTTATTTCCCTGTATTCCCCAATTTCCACTTCAAAATTATTCTTAGCTGATGTTAACAAGTATGGCTGTACAGACAATGTAATGCTTTTCAGCTATTCAGTATATGTTATAAATTCTTTTATTTCAAGGAATATGTGGAAACACCAATTTTTTTTGGTAGTATTTAGGAATAAGTTGCCACATTCATGTCTGAAATACAAGAGAATGGTTTCCATGTCCAACAATAATTCTCGGGGGCTTTAATTACCTACATTTGAACAGATTCACACACAGAAACAGACAGACTTCACTTTGGGACAATCAAACTTCTTTTTTTTTTTAATCTTGATGTTTTTATTAAAAAAAAAATTACCATATAGAAGTCTAAATTTTAAAATTATCTGAAAATGAAAATTGGGACCTTTTCCCAATCACAGAAGAATATTCATGTTTAATTTTTGGATGGAAACACCTGATGTGTTGAAAATTACTTTTTTCTCAGAAATTGAGGTTTTTCATGAATTGGTATTTTCTTTTGAAAAAGTCATAAGAAATTACTGACTGCTGTAATCTGCATTGTTCTCATATTAGTAAGAAAAAGATTCCCAGATCATGGTGTTCAGTGGAATATTTTTAAGTTGTCACTGAACTGAAAACATTATTTTTATTAAAAATCCCATTTGACTCTTACAATTGTATCCTATACTATTTTTTAAAAGGCCAGGTTACCAGGGAAAAGTGGTAGCACTAGTGACAGGAACTGACATATTTGAATGAAACAGGCAAGATTCTGAGTATGCAAGCTCTTCTTCAGGCCTGAAGCAGAAACAGAAAATCTCTTTTTTTTCACTAGCTGGGAGCACTCATGTTCCAAAAAATCCACACCTATTCCGGGTTCATGAGTTTTAGTTTCCAGAAGAGCTAAACTTTTTAAATTTTAGGCTTGTTTTGCAAGGGTTTTTTGTAGGTCTCCTTTGAGACTCTGAACTAACAGGTTAAAGAAGGAGGATTGCTTTGAAAACCATAATGTCTCCTAGTGACTGGTCCTATCACAGTTCCCTGAATGAGTATGTTCTGGTTCAGCCATTGTTTTAGTTTCATCCACCCAAGCTGCAAAAGCCTGTGGAGCATGGGACAAAATGTATCACATTGCGGGGTGTGCATGTGGAGAAACTGTGATTAAGCAATGGGTTTGAATTTGCAGGTTGCATTTTTCACACTGGCATGGTCAGTTGGTGTTTGTAGGTCTGCTTAAATTTGAATGCAACGATGTGTTCGTTTTTCAGAGAATTTTTTTTACAATATGATCATCTTCTAGCATACTTTGTGATTATTTGTGGAAGTTTCTACTTTCTTCGATTCTTAAATACTCATCACTATATTACTATTACTAATATAATTACTGCAGTCTTTATAATAGAAGGATTCTAGTAACATTTTCCACTTTTATCAGCATGTATTATGGATCAGAATCCTGCTAAATCTAAGAATCTTTGTCTCATAACAAATTCTGACTTTTAATTTGTTTAATTAAGGTAGATGCTAGCAGTCCTGAATAAGAATGAAAATCTTAAATCTCTTAGAGGAGACATTTTTAGAAGAAGAAAAACCCTAGAGGCCTTATCAAAATTCTGCACTTCAATAAAAAAAAATATTTAGAGTTTATTTCCTAAATTAAGTGCTTTCAAAACTTTAATTCCATTTTTTACAAAACTCTCATATTCTCAAGGAACATTCTAATCCTGTTGATCCAGCATTAAAAATTCTTGCCTCCAATAACAGTCATCCTGACCTACATATGCATATAGCATCATACTGGTAGTCAGAATTCAAACTACTAGTGGCTGCATAAGAGCTAGTATCAAATCTTTAACATCCGGTATTCTCTGATAGCAATACAAATCCAAATAATTGTTTATTACAGTGGTGTAAACTCTGTTTTTTCCATATATTGCTACCTATCAGGCCCATTCAAAGGCTCTGATCCTCATTTAATGCACCAGTCCCTTAACATCTGTGATTTTTTAAAATATTCCATTCTATTGGTTTATTTCATTCCACATAACCCATAAACACGCATCAGCAACAGAACTCTTTACCACAGTGAAAACATCTCCATAAATAGCAGTGGTATCTGTGCAACTGGAAGAAGAACAAGGTGAGTGGATTTCAACTCTGAACATTAATATACCATTTTGCCTGCTTCCTTGTGCTACCATCCGTTCCTTACTACACTACTAATGATAATGGCAATGACAATAAAGACTTACTGTCAGCCATCTGTATGGTCTTCATCTGTAACACAATTCATTTTAAAAATTACTTTAGAACATTTGGGAACACTAGCTTTTAGGTTCTGATCTTGAAAATAGTTTTGTTCGTGCTTGGATTGATTCACTTGTAATCCTATTGCAGTCACTGACACTACTCATGCGAATACAAATACTTGAGTGCTGCATTGCCTCCAGGAAAAGTATAGGTCTCTAGGAGAGATTCTCTCTTTACACCAGTTTTCTATCTTCATGAAATCATTTTTCTCAACAGTTTTTCATCATTTATAATGGGGTAAAATGAGAAGAATCTAACTCCTTGGCCAGATCTTCAGAGACATAGTTCCATTGACTTCAAAACCAATTTACTGTACCTGAGGATGTGGTTCTATATATTTTTTCTCTCTAAGCCGAAGAGTTATTTACATTTTCACCTCTTACTTGTGAACATGAAGTGTTTCATATTGCTTGTCTTAGATGACCAGGCTGACCTTTTTTGCTCCTATTTATTCTATAACATCATGAAACACATACATCAGTTTCAACTTGTTAAAAGTATTGAGAACTTCCTCCCTTTTTGCCTGCTGAGCAGAAATATTCTGTATTTTATGATAATACATCGAAAGAGTTTGGGATCCCAAAGTGATATCTGCAATTGTTCCTACTTCTAGTTCCAACTCAAGTTGCAATTCTCCCATCTTTTTTTTACCTTCACAAAACATTTTCCTTTCCCAAAATAAGATTTATAATATTGCTCTGTTTTTTCACTCTTACTAATTGGTTAACACCATACTTTATAGTTCTAATAAAAACACAGCTGCTTCCATATTACATGTTTGGACACTTTTTATAGGGGGAAGAAACTTAAATAAAGATGAATTGAAAGAAAGTGGAAATTAAGTTTAATTACCACCACCAGAACAAACCACTTAAAGAATTACAGCACTTCAGTATAGATTTTGTGAGCACTGCAGACAATAGGAATTTTTCCACTGACTTTAACAGCATTTGGATTTGGTCCCTGAAACTCAATTACTTGTATTGCAGAAGGACAACCAAAGCAAGGGCAAGCGTACTCCCCTGATCAATGGTGCCTGTGGGCATTACAACACATACTAGAATATTTTTATGTTACGTATGTGCTCACAGTTAGGGACACACATAAGCTTACTTCCCTTATTTGGGGACCATAAGTACCTTTAGTCAATGTTCAGAGGCAGGTGAAGCCATGATAAAATATCTGGAAAAATATGCCTCCAGCAGCATTTTCAGCACAGCCCATCCAAACACTACCCTAAGGAATGTAAATGGGTAACAGCTGCTTACTTTAAATAAATAGGCTTTAAACCACCTAGCTTGGCAACTGGATAGTGATACAACTTTGGCAAATTGACAACTAGCAGAATCTGCAAAACGTGTTGAGAAAACTGGCTAAATACCTGGATGGCTCTTCTACTGTGGGTTTTGTGTTCTGTTAGGGCCTACCTAAAGTGAACATACTTCCTGTTTTGCTGAACTGGGGAATGGGTCCCACAGACCGCATAGGAACTGAAAGACCATCATAAGGCTTAAATTTTGGAGTTATTTTGTTCATACTCTTTCCCCTCCAAAACTTCCCTCTGATGAATAAATATCATTGGTGAAAAGTAAGTATTTGTCCTCAGTTTTTAAAATTCAGGTGCTGCCACCAAGCAGATGGCAAGCAGCTTCTACTGCTTTTTTTTCACTTCCTCCCTAGGGCAGAGGGAGCATTGTTGAAATACATTTGAGCATTTCTGCTTGAAATTATGTAGGAAAACATTCTTTTTTGGGAAGACATATTTGCCTACAGTCGAGATTATAATAGCAGCTTCAGGAAAGGATGAGGGAGAGAGGAAATACTTTTCAGTTGTTGAAATGTTGCCAAGACTATTCTTTCTAAATTTGTAACTTTGTCTGTATGAGATGTCAGTCATGATGTTCTATGGAAGAACATTAAAACGCACTTTTGATTAATTGATGCACAAATTACTTCCTATTTGATCTGTAGGCATTAAATTTAATTCTAATGCACTTTCGGTGACTCTGGGACTGTTATATGAATTTGGAATGAATTTAGCCTTTATGTTTTAATTTGCTCAGCCACCTTATCTAAATAGAATATTCTAAGGTTTTGAACAGCTGAAATACTACTAGTAATTCTTATCTCCAATTTAAATACTCCTGAAATTGCTTCAGGGTAGAAAGGCTCTACAGAGGGACCTGGACAGGCTGGATCGATGGGCCCAGGCCAGCTGCATGAGGTTCAACAAGGCCAAGTGCCGGGTCCCACACTTGGGTCACAACAACCCCACGCAGCGCTACAGGCTTGGGGAAGAGTGGCTGGAAAGCTGCCTGTCGGAAAAGGACCTGGGGGTGCTGGTCGACAGCCGGCTGAACATGAGCCGGCAGTGTGCCCAGGTGGCCGAGAAGGCCAATGGCATCCTGGCCTGTATCAGAAATAGTGTGGCCAGCAGGAGTAGGGAAGTGATCGTGCCCCTGTACTCGGCACTGGTGAGGCTGCACCTCAAATATTGTGTTCAGTTTTGGGCCCCTCACTACAAGAAGGACGTCAAGGTGCTGGAGCGTGTCCAGAGAAGGGCAACAAAGCTGATGAAGGGTCTAGAGCACGAGTCTTATGAGGAGGGGCTGAGGGAACTGGGGTTGTTTAGCCTGGAGAAAAGGAGGCTGAGGGGAGACCTCATCGCTCTCTACAACTACCTGACAGGAGGTTGTAGCGAGGTGGGTGTCGGTCTTCTCCCAAGTAACTAGTGATAGGACAAGAGGAAATGGTCTCAAGCTGTGCCAGGGGAGGCTTAGATTGGATATTAGGAAAAATTTCTTCACCGAAAGGGTCGTCAAACATTATAACAGGCTGCCCAGGGAAGCGGTTGAGTCACCATCCCTGGAGGTATTTAAAAGCTGTGTAGATGTGGTGCCTAGGGACATGGTTTAGTGGTGGACTTGGCAGTACTAGGTTAATGGTTGGACTCGATGATCTTAGAGGTCTTTTCCAACCTAAATGTTTCTATGATTCTATGATTGTATGAAATCAATGTAAAGTGAAAGTAAGCTTCCTCTTTGATTGAACAAATGTGTTTTCCTGCTTCTGATCTCTGGACAGTAAGTTAATGTTGTTGCCTCATCAATTTTTTGTAACATACAGTATGTTGTTCAGTAATACGCTACTGAGAATGCAGCTGAAACGTAATTGATATTCTTTTCTGCACGTTAAGAACAGTTTCCTAAGAATGTTTTGATTTAAAAATAAATGGAAATTTGTACAGCAATGTAAAGATGATTTACATACTGCTTTCTGCTGTAAATAGCTCATTTGAAAGTATACAAAATGGCCTGTTTTAGAAGCAGAATGCTCTTGTCTTGCAATATTGCATATATACAATCCTACATTCAGCGCAGGGAAAACCTGTCTAGATATTCATATCACTTTCAGCACCGTAAGAGCTGAACACCTTATTTTCTGTCAACGTGCCAGATCCTGATATCTCGGTCAGATTTTACTCACTTCATAGTGGGCCACTCCATTACCACTTGAGGAATTAAAATGTTGGATAAAATGAAGTCACTATCTATATTTTTGTGGTTAATAATAACAATAATTTAAATTTTGAAACCCTGATTATTTTTACTCACTTTCTATTTAAGCAAAATCCCTGCTGAAAACAAAGATTTGTTTGACTAAAGCTTTCAAAATTTTTCCATTTTAAACATCCTTTTCCATATTTTTTCCTTCCCAAATTTTATATATTTTCTGACTTCATAACCTTCTTTTATAAGGACAAGCTTAACACATCTTTCTTACTCTTAGTTTGCTTAGTTTATATTAAGGGGAAATTCTCACTGAACACTGTAGAAAATACATTTATTCATAATATATTACGGTTTGGGACAACTGTTAGAACCGATATCTTATCCAATGGGTTAGTTTCATTCATCCTTGTAACTTGCAAAAAATTAGAGAAGTCTGTTAATGACATACAAAAACACATTCCCATGACATCTGGGCTTATTGTCGTCTTAGTGGGTACATTTTTCATATACTTTATTATCTTATTTGCCTGAGATCTGGCAGCCATTTGCATCTTAGAGGCCTTGCATAAATCTATAGCTACTATCCATATTATCAGAAACTATTCTTCTAGAGACTGATCCACAATGTTGAGGTTAATGAATAGTTCAGTGCAAAGTATAGATTACATATTTGATTATGTTTGATGATGCCAATACATTACCTCTAGGACACCCTATGCATTGCCATAACTTCCAGAAATAATATCTGTAATATTTGTTTTTGTTAACTACAGTAGCTTAGAATTCTCATTACATATGCAAAGTATACATTGCCATGAAAATTCACCAAAAACATCATCTGTGCTCACCTGCTATGCTTATGCTTTTTACCAAGAGTCAGACTAAATGTTTACCATGGTCCTCATGTACTTAAATCATCTCCTTCTATGCAAAGTACATGCATATGTCAATTGATAACTGTAAAAATTATTGTTAATAGTCATAAGCATTTCAGAGAAATAGAACCTCTGCCAGGTTTTTAGCCTTACTCTACTAGACACAATTCCATACGAAGAAGTAATTCATATGGAAAAATGTTTACATGTAGATAATATATAAGTAAATGCTTGTGGAGATTTTTAGCTGGTAGCAAAATACAAATAATATCAAGTAGAAGCCAAGTAATTACTTATGAAGCAATCCCACATAATCCTCAAATCCCTCACAGGCTTGCACTCTACTTCTTTCAAGTCTGTAGGGGGGAAATTGTACTTTTTTCAAGTCAAATTAACTTATTTGGTTAGATATTATTCAAAACATATTCCATATATTTGAAGTGTTACAGACTCTATTTAACTTAAACTAAAACAAAACACTGTTTTTGCCACATATACAGGACCTTACTGAGAGGCAAAACTTTTTAGCCAAATTGTTTCTCCACCATCAGAATTCAGTTAATGACATATGACTATAGCTCACAGTGTTATTTCCATGGTCAGCGCTACATCTGTACTATGTAGGCTACCTCTATATCTCTACTACAAAGATTTGGGATCAGCCCAGTGTTTTTATATGATGTTTTATATTTCTGTCATTCAAATCCTGAGTAAAATAAGACTTCTTCTTTTGGCCTCTAGCTTCTGAGGCAAATCATTTATTTTGCTCTTAGTCATGTCATGCACCATGACACCGAGCACAATATTCTTATTCTTTCATCAGTTCACACATACACACAGAAATAGTATATAGCACATCTTATTCACATTGACAGGATAGCACCAGCAAGGACTAAACTTGTGACATCTGGCAAAGTCATCCACTGAAGTTAAAGTCTTAGTTCTTTTACCCAAGACTTGAGTATACAATACGGTATAAATGATATGGTTAACATTAGTGCTGGAGAAATACCACACTGGGAATGGTCTTTGTGTAGATATATTTCTATAGGAATTTGGTGTACAAGCTAACTCATGAAAAACAGAAAGACCATATCCTACTGCCACAGAAAACAGATTTACTATTTGCAAAGAGCTATAGCTAACCAAGGAATGCCAAAGTCACCTTTAAATCAACAGCTTTAGAGAAGTGTAAATTACAATTTTAATGTAAAAATTATTCCAATTAATCACCATGTAATAAATAAGCTATCAACCCTAAATAGTATGTTCTAGCTTTTCTCTAATGAACCATCTCTTATTGCTTACACATAGTGTTTGACTAGGAATAAAATACTGTGCTTTAAAGAAAAAAACAACCATCTTTCTGATAATGACCTAGCTCCTCAGGAAAAGAAGAAGATTCATATTTTTTTCAGAACATAAATACAGACTTCATCAAAGAAGTACAGAGTTCTTGCCTAGTACAAACTCCAGCTTTTCCCTGTCTGGGCCCTTTTTCATGCACTGTTTGTTCACAAGGCTTTGGAACTTCATAAACTCCAAGCTCAGAGACTCCTGAAGCTACTTCAGCCCTCTTGGACTTGTTTTAAAAATCTTCAGAAGTTTTGGGGAAAGAGGATTTGCCCATGCCTGTATCAGGTATCCTAGCACAAAGGCTAACGGCTTCCTGGAAGTGTAATGTACTGCGTTATAATAGCCTCTCTATTCTGTAATTTATGTACCTATTTGGGAAGGTGGTAAAGGGAAGAACAAGAAAATCCTAGGAATAGAAGGACTGATTGTAACGATTCCAAATCTGAGGTCCGTGCCCTAAAGCACATCGAGCAACACAGTGTAGAGTTTCTGACTAATGCAGGTCACTGGGAGATCCTCTCTGTAATTAGAATCATGGAGGAACAGCTAAAAACTCTCAGGGACTGTATGCTGTGTGTTTGGCACTGCCAATATAAATTGCTACGATCTGGTGGATGTAACACTTCTCTGACAAAAAACTGAGAAAACTGAGTTTCCCTGCTGCACTAAGATCCCTCTTAATATTAGAAAACCTTTGAGACAAAGCAGAAGTGAAAATTAATCTAGAATACATAAATGACAGCCTTAAGAAATTAGTTTCAATATTTGGAGAGATATATTGCAAAACAAAAACTATAGTATGCTTTGTAGTTACTTTTTGGTGTGATTGAACAGGATGCTCCTCTTGGTAGTACCCCTCTCAGCTCATTCTTGCTCTTGCATGTAGTACTTCATTTGCTTAGCATTGTCTATACATTTGTATTTAAGCTGTAAGTTGGATAGTTAGATGATCCATGTAAAAATAACTTTTGCAGATTTTTTTTTTCCTTTAATCATAATAATTTTCCTGATCTCATTTACAGTGGAGTCCCACAGGCACTGCATTGGCCCAGTGAGGTGCCGTGTACAGTTGTGGGAGTGTGAGAATGAGTGGCTGGCACATGGAGAGCCAGAACTTCTTAAACTGGCTTTGCCACCTTATAGAACATTCCTGATACTGCAGGCTTCACCCTGATTTTGCTTCAAGGCGTTTTCTGTGTTTGTTCACCCAACAGATTCTGAAGCCAAGTTAACTGAGAATAGTTTATATAGTTTTGGAGCAGAGGTCCAACATCTTGACAAGTATCATTGTTAATCACCGCTTTCCCTGAAGCAGAAATCTGAGCTGGAGTACAGATTTCCTTTACGAACTCTTTTGTTACTGAAGTTGCTACTGATATTAAAGACAGCTTTAAAGATTTTCTAAAACCACAACTCTGCTAATTGATCTAACCAGGTAACAGGTCTCCGTTGCTGATGGACAGTTGTCTGTCAAAGTTTCCACCCATAAGGATGCCTTTATGATACGTCTTCTCACTGGGTGGACCTAGAACAATTCATCACCTGGTCTGGTTGTGAACAAATATGTTCACACAGTGCCCGTCTGCCTTTACCTGGCAGATCAGTAACTGAAGAACTTCATCATTGTTTAGTTTCCATTAACTTTAAATACATAAAGTTTCCATGGCACATAATTCTAGATCTGTTCATTGTACAAACTCATTAGCAAAGACAAAGAATGCAGCTTATTACTAGCTCTTGATAGAGACAGCACTTTAAAGCACTAAATAAACCAGGTGACACTTAAACACAGCTGTCTGGAATTTGAGAACACTCAGATACTGATAAACCACGTCACATCATGAACAAGGCTTTCAAAAACCTTTTCTGAGTGTGTTTTTGGAATTGTTTTCAGGCATGCTATTTCTGAAGACTGGTCCTTAGGTTTCTTAGCTGTCACATTGGTAATTGTAAGATGCTGTCAAGGTCATGTTTTCACAGATTTTAACATGACAGCTAACAGTACATCACTTCCCACTGTATAACTAATACACATTTAAGATCTTGTATGTAAGTTAATGCCTTTCAATTACAGTGATGGCACTGAGGACTGGAGATATGGACAGAATGAAAGAAAGACGCAACAGATGTGTGGGTATATTTATCTGCTGCCAAGTGCTGAGACACTGCAATAAACATCAGCCTTTGCATGAGTACCAATCTAATCTTTTTAGTCAATTAAATGTTACCAAGTTGGTTAGGTAGCAGATTTGTGCTTCAGTTTTTGTGTATATTGCTATCTGCACAAATAATTGTTTTGACTTCATGGAAGTTGAACATTGCGTGGTAGAATGAACTTGGCAGAACTTAAATGGCCATATGTCCTCTGAATAAATTTATGGAAGTAGGCATTTAAAACAATTAAATGAGAGATATGAACTAATATTTGATATCCACTAATAGAATAATATGGCTATAATTTTCTTCAATTTACATGGTCTAAAATGTGCCACAAAGAAGAGATGGTTAATCTTCAGCCAGGTTTGGAGAAATTTAACACCATAGTTAAATGTCTTATGAAGTGTTAAAACTGGGTTGGCACTTCCGTTCATTTTCCACAGAACATGAGGCCAACTCATTTTTATGTTGTTCATAGAAACATTAAAAATGATTAATAAGTGCTAGTAAATGTGAAAATGAAGGAATGACTATCAGGAATAAAAACAAGTGTCTCCTTTTATCTTATCACAGCTAGATAATTCTGTTAGCTTCCTCATGATCAGCCCCCAGTTCTTGTAAGCTGGCTAAATACCATTTAAATATTGAAATCAAACAAGTTCTCATTCATGTAGAGAGTTACACAACAACTATAGTAACTGTTACACTGAGCAACATATATATTTAAGCAAACTCCTCATACTTTAACATATGGACTATTTCTGTGATGCAGAAACCAAATTCAGCCCATTCATTAAGTATATAGTATGGAGACCAAATTTCTCAGCAAGGATTCAGTACAAGAACATTTACATATACATTTACCATTCCCTTACATAGACAAAATTAATTTAAACTGAATGGATCCAGTTCAAACTCAGTTTCATGTTAAAGAACAAAAAATCTTGTAATACATATACAGAATATAAACCTAAATACCACTGTAAAATGAAACTGTAAGGTCTGGTGTAGTAATGAAAAGCAAAAAAGTTTGAAGTTTTTTTTAAAACAAAACAAAAAAAAGTCAGAAATATGGACATTTGGATTTGTGTTGATGATTTTTTATTTCATTATTATTTATATCAGCATCAATAAATAACCAAATATGAAAATGTCTTTGTAAAAATTTTGGATATGACAAGTTATGAAAACCACAGAAAAACGGGAAAAAAATTCTACTCCAGCTCCACATTATTCCACACTATACAGTTATATATTTATAAAAAAAATATTTTGAATTAAACGTTGCCTCCAGTTATATAGGTCACAGATCTGTAGCAAATTGTTAGTCACAGTTCCTCACATGTTCTTTCCAAAGTTAAATGACATCTAGAATGTAAAAGACACTAGCTTTTCTGTATAAAGTTTCTGTAAAATTTCATCATAATTATTTAAAAGAAACTACAGTTTTTTCCTAGTTTTCTTTTTTTCCATACTATCTTCACTGTTATTAGTACTTTAACTGCAAAATGTTTTAACTTTCTGTGAAAAATCCATTAAAAATTAACAAGCAGCTGAAGCAAATTCATGGACCTTAAAGGGAATACAGGTTTGAGTGATAAACTTCAGTATTAGTCTATTAACTATTAAAGATGAGTATTTAAATTTATAGCTCAAAAATAAACATATTATGTTCCTTCAAATAAACTGCCTTATAATATAGTTAAATCACCAATTATAATTTTCCCTTGCCTGACAAATCAATGGGGAGGAATGAAAAAATGGTCAATATGCCCAATGATATATGTTAGAACTGCAATTATTATTTTTTGATACCTTTTAGACCTTTTATCCTTTTTAATAATAAAGTGGGTGCTACCAGAATGGCTTGGTCAGGCTTGCATTGCAAAATAAATTCAGAAAGCAATCACTGATAATCCTAAAGACCAAGTTATTGCTCAGTCGGTTGACAGGAATCAGCTTTCTGTTCAGCACTTTTGTTTGCAAAACAGTTTTTGTTCTTGAAAACATATGTATGTTGCATGACAGAAACAGAATAACATAAACATATAATGGCATAGGTTGCTTGTGTGGTGTATTGAGCAAAATCCACAACAAAGAACATATATATGAACAGTTGCAGTCCTGGATTGGACAGTGGCAGAAGGGGCAGTGGCAGAAGGAACAGAACAATCCCAAAGGAAGGAGTCTTTGCATGCCTGAATAAAGCTTTTACTTCTCCTTCCTCTATTCCTATCTGTGTGATGGACTGATTTCTGAGTTATGCAACTGACTTTTGTTAGGATCAGTCATGATTTCCAGATGTGATCTTTCCATTCTTTGCTTTGTAATGCCAATTCATGTCAGCCACTTTTTGAACTGGCCTAAGAGCAATCTGCGAATGAGTTCATGTGCTTTGGGGGCAGAAAGATATCAGGCTCATCCAGAGATGATAAATGACTGTTGTATTTGCCAAAATACTAAATTGCACTCAACTTCAAAGAGTTTAGTTGGAATGACATTATCATATGCAACTGGAATTAATTTCAGAGGAGAACTACACCATCGGTTATGAAGGGAAAGACATTTCCTCACCTTTAAGAGTGCACATACTTTTAGTGAGAGGAAGGAATAAAGAATCAAGAAAAAAATGTGATTATAAGAAAAAAGAATCTAGTGTGAGTTTGTAGCCAAATCCTGGAATAAAGCAGAATATAGAGGAGATGGCTAGGCCTATTACCTTTTGCCACAGAACATGAACATCAGGAAAATTATTTGTAAACCACAGAGTAAAGTGCTTCAGATAACTAATGAAACGAAGGACATAAGAATTTGCTGACAGAAATTTAAATATTCTGAACCTTCCCTCATTTTCAGTTTTGATCTTAAGAAGAATATAATTACCTGTCTTTCCTTCCTGTTATCTTCACTTCTATATATTTTTTTTTTAATTTGATAATATGTTTACCAAAAAAACCCAGCCCAACACAGAAAAGGTTGCATTTACCATACATAGGGTCTGGATGCGATCTGAAGACACTGGAAATCTCACATGAATCTTGTCTTCACAATATTTCCAGAGTTGTCTCTAGAACAAAAAGGACAACATAGACTCAGCTGAAGAATTCATGAGGAATCTCTGATGCTATTGGGATGAATAGCAAAATTCCCACAAGACAGTCAGGATTTCATCACTATTTTAAATGAATATTCAAAAGGAACTTACAACTCACAAAAGCTGTGATCCTTATTCCTTGAAAGCTGGTAAGTTTTTTAAATGCTTTGTGCAGCTTTTTTTTCCTTTAAAAATTTTTACTTATAATAATATGTGTATTACCCTCTTCAGTTTTGATCAGATCTACATGGATACTGTATGCATAATTCCACTCTAAAAGAGGAGATTGCCAGTAGTATAAACATATCATTATGCAAAGTAATTAGATGCAGAAAAATAAATAGAATCAATGCTGAGAGCTTATAGAAGTGCAGATAAACAAGTACTCATAATGTTTTTAGTAGACGTTTAGAAAAATCAGCCATATCCTTCAGGTTAATGACTTAGTTCCATCTAGATTTACTCTTCTGGGTTCAGAATATACAATTATAATGCTTATAATTCAAATGAGAAAACCTTGATGACTAAGTTTGTAGAATCCAGCAGGCTTCAGCAGATCAGCAATCATCCTTTAAAATCATCTTTGTAAATATATAAAGGTATTTTATTTAAACTCATAGGCAGTTCTAAAAATCCTTTTTTCTCTGTAATTGTAAATTGTTTGTTTGCTAAAAATTTAACAAGTAGTGGAAATTATTTTTTCTTTTGTGAGTGAGATACTATTGTTGTTTCTGCTTTGGCTTTGATCTGCCATTCAGAACTACAATGGGTGGCAATCACCCCTCCAAATACAATTGGGCATTCCTTATTCTCTGGTCTTCACTCACTACTATAGTTTGAAAAAAGTCCCCTGTCCTTTCGTGAGTAGTTTAAAGCAATCAGTCAGGATAGTAACAGCCAGTACTCTTCTTCTATTGTTGGTTTGATTGAATCTCACCTTGGCTAAGAGTCCAAAGATCCAAGCATATCTATATTTATAAAACTTTTTTCAGGTATATTTTACCCCTATAAATGTCCTGACTAGTCCTTTTTTCTTTTTAGAAATGCATTCAAGGGTTTTGATGACCTGTAAAAATGGAAATGAGCAAAGCCACCTTTGTTTTTGATGCAAGTAGCCACAGGTCATGGGGTGAAGCCTACCCAAAAGTACCATTCAGTTAAGCGAGACCTTCACATCTGCCCAGCTCTAACTCATTAGATGATTCTGGTATGTACTGGGAAAACAAGATAAAAGATAATTATCACATAATTATTTGTGTGCCTAAAAGCCCTGGACTACATCTGCCCTGTTCTGACGGTCCAGGTTATATGCTGTAAGGGCACAAATATGCACAATTGAACTCTTTCCATTTTTTCATCCTTGTAACACATTTGGGATGGGAGATCAGATGGTGGTAGTGACCCAAGTAGCAACCACTAACTGCCAAAGAGATTGGCATGGGATGGCACAACCAGCAAGGTGGATTCTGCTGACTATCTAAGTTAGAAAGCAATAAATAATGAAAAAAACAGTCCCTTGGGGGGAGTGGAGTAGTAGAGAGCGGGGTGATATAACTGTGGATATCTTAGATTGTGCAGAAACCTAATCCTGAGAAGGATCTGCTATGTAAAAGTTAGGCTGACAGACACTTCAACCAGCCCCAGTAAGCGTCTTGTTCCCCTGCACTGGTCATAAGTACACTGGAGGCCTTCACGCCTGTGAGTGCGTTCTGTACAAAAAAGGGCACGTGTGTAAGAAATTTCAAAGTAATTATTAAATTACACATGCAATAGAAATGCATGTTTGAATGGTTATACCTGTACAACCTATTTCACATACAAAAGTGTTAAACTTTTTAATTAAAAGTGGGTTTTTTTTGCAAAGCAAAATTTAGGGTATGTATGCTAATTTATGGTGATGTCCTTACTGGTGATTCATATAGGCATACGCCAACCACCCTGTTATCAGGAAGTGTGTCTTAATTGTAAGAGTCCTTGGCAATATGTTTATTTCCTATTCTGTCCATGGGACTTCAGATTCATTCAGTGGACAGAATGGATATACAGGGAAGCAGAATTAAGGTTCCATAGGGAACAATAAACCTGGTCTGTTCTATTTTTCAAGTACAACTTGAATTATCTTCTATTTACAGAGAGTATGGGGAGGAGACACTGTCAGTTAATTCATTCTTATGTCATTAAATCTGTTGTGCTGAAAAATAACTGAAAACAGTGTGTAAGCAGCCTTACCTTCATTGTGACTTCAGACTATACAGACCAGATTCAAACATTAAAACAAACAACATTTCTATGACCTCTGATGCCTCTGCTTAGGCCAGTGTAGGATAGAGTCATGCAGACAGGTTCTGTTCTTCCACCTGCAATGTAAAGCTGGGTTTAAGCTGCTACATATGCTCTCTTGAGACAAAGCAAACTCTAGCTATTTTAGCATGCTTAGTATGTCTTCATCTGCTTCATACATATTTTAGTGTTTCTGTAAAATAATTGTACTACAATTTCAGAGGTATGCTGGGTTTGCTGATGGTGTCATGAAATGCATTGCATTTTCTACAGCATCTGTCTTTCTTACTTAGAATCATAGAATCATAGAATCATTAAGGTTGGAAAAGACCACTAAGATCATCGAGTCCAACCGTCGACCCAACACCACCATGCCCACTAAACCATGTCCCTAAGCGCCTCATCTACACGTCTTTTAAATACCTCCAGGGATGGGGACTCCACCACTTCCCTGGGCAGCCTGGTCCAATGTTTAACCACTCTTTCACTAAAGAAATTTTTCCTCACGTCCAATCTAAACCTCCCCTGGCACAACTTGAGGCCGTTTCCTCTCGTTCTATCGCTAGTTACTTGGGAGAAGAGACCGACACCCACCTCGCTACAACCTCCTGTCAGGGAGTTGTAGAGAGCGATGAGGTCTCCCCTCAGCCTCCTTTTCTCCAGGCTAAACAACCCCAGTTCCCTCAGCCCCTCCTCATAAGACTTGCTCTCCAGACCCCTCACCAGCCTTGTTGCCCTTCTCTGGACACGCTCCAGCACCTCAACGTCCTTCTTGTAGTGAGGGGCCCAAAACTGAACACAGTATTCAAGGTGCGGCCTCACCAGTGCTGGGTACAGGGGCACAATCACTTCCCTACTCCTGCTGGCCACACTGTTTCTGATACAGGCCAGGATGCCATTGGCCTTCTTGGCCACCTGGGCACACTGCCGGCTCATGTTCAGCCGGCTGTCAACCAGCACCCCCAGGTCCTTTTCCGACAGGCAGCTTTCCAGCCACTCTTCCCCAAGCCTGTAGTGCTGCGTGGGGTTGTTGTGGCCGAAGTGTGGGACCCGGCACTTGGCCTTGTTGAACCTCATGCAGCTGGCCTGGGCCCATCGATCCAGCCTGTCCAGGTCCCTCTGCAGAGCCTTCCTACCCTCGAGCAGATCAACGCTCCTGCCCAACTTGGTGTTGTCTGCAAACTTACTGAGGGTGCACTCAATCCCCTCATCCAGATCATTGGTAAAGATATTGAACAAGACCGGCCCCAAAACTGAGCCCTGGGGAACACCGCTCATGACCGGCCGCCACCTGGATTTAACTCCATTCACCACAACTCTCTGGGCCCGGCCGTCCAGACAGTTTTTTACCCAGCGCAGAGTACACCTGTCTAAGCCATGAGCCGCCAGCTTCTCCAGGAGAATGCTGTGGGAGATGGTGTCAAAGGCTTTACTGAAGTCCAGGTAGACCACATCCACAGCCTTTCCCTCATCCACTAGGTGGGTCACCTGGTCATAGAAGGAGATCAGGTTGGTCAAGCAGGACCTGCCTTTCATGAACCCGTGCTGGCTGGGCCCGATCCCCTGGTTGTCCTGCTCATGCCTTGTGAGCGCCCTCAAGATGAACCGCTCCATAATCTTCCCCGGCACCAAGGTCAGGCTGACAGGCCTGTAGTTCCCTGGATCCTCCTTCCAGCCCTTCTTGTAGATGGGCATCACACTGGCAAGCCTCCAGTCATCCGGGACCTCCCCCGTTAACCAGGACTATTGATAAATGATGGAGAGTGGCTTGGCAAGCTCCTCTGCCAGCTCCCTCAGCACTCTTGGGTGGATCCCATCCGGCCCCATAGACTTGTGAGCATCCAGGTGGCGTAGCAGGTCGTTAACTGCTTCCTCTCATACTTATGCTGGTATCGAGCATCACTGAGTAACAAGGTATTCCTGTAGATAACTGATTTTATTATAGGTTAAGCAACTATCAGATAAAAAGATATGAGATATTCCAACTGCTCTGGAACTTTCCCACTATTTGAGATTTAAAATAATATAACTTTCATGAAGAAACAAAAATTTGTATGTGGTGGCCAAGAAAGTCTAAAGAAACATGAGACTTTGTGTCCCCTAATGGTCCTGGGGACTGAGTACAAAGAAGGACACTAAACAGGTTCCCATTGACACAGAAGATGGCTGACCATCCTCCCCATGTGGCTGTCTGGTAAGGAAGATATCCTCCAAACTGATTTCCTTAAAAATCTCTTGAATTTTCACTAAGGTAAACCACTTCAGTGAGAAAGCTCAGGTAATTACCTGTTAGCATGGCAAAAGTGGCTTTTTACATATAAGGCTTCTCGAATAAAGCCTATGTAAAATCTGATGAGTGTTTTGAACATTTAGGTGTTGAAAATGACTCTAATTTCCAAACAATCAATAATTGTACGGTCCATATTTCCTGAAAATTTGAACCAATAATGTATTTTCAACCAATATATATATGTTTGTGTGTGTGTGTATCTACTCCCAACCCAATTTTTTGAAACTTTTTGAAACTTTTCTGATCAAAATAATACTGTACCGGGTGTAGGTGCTGGTGGGGAGCTGCAGAGGTCTCTGTGAGGAGAGGCCAGGCCAGGGCTGCCGCGTGCCGGTCTCAGCCGGCTCCAGTGGCCCCACTGCGGGGCACAGCTGAGCCCCTCGGCCACGGGCGGGCGCCTCTGGGAAAGCGCAGCTAAGAAAGGGCAGAACGCTGCCCGGCAGTGAGGGGCGAGGGAAAAAGAGTGCGAAACAGCCCTGCGAGCCCTGAGGGGAGAGCGGGAGGAGGGCAGGAGGGGCTCCAAACGCCCCCAGAGAGATTCCCCTGGAGAGCCCCTGCTGGAGCAGGTGGATATCTCCGGAGGGAGCTGCAGCCTGTGGAGAGCACACGCTGCTGCAGGGGAACAGTGTGAGAGGGCAGGAGAAGCAGAAAGGAGCTGGTATGGACTGACCAGAGCACCCCATTCCTCTGCACCCATTGGGGTGGACGAGGGGCAGGTAGAGGAGTCGGGAATGAAGGAGTGAAGGTGAGCTTGGGAGGAAGGGGGGAAGGTGTCATTTTAATTTTGTCTTTGTTTCTCACTACCTAAATCTATTTTAATTGGCAATAAATTACATTAATTTTCCCGAAGATGCATCTTTTTTTCCCCTGAGGTAATTGGTACATCATCTCCCTGTTTTTATCTCAACCCATGAGCTTTTTCTTCTTATTTTCTCCCCCTGCCCTGTTAGGGAGAGGGGAGCGAGGGACTGACTGGGTGGGGCTATCTGGCAGCTGGCCAAGGTCAACCCACCACAAACACTCTAAAAAAAGAACTATGAAATCACTATACTCATTTCAAATTTCATTAAGTTGAAAAGTACATTTTCAGGACCTCAGCAGCTTGGAAGGCAGGCAGATCTTGATGCATTTGCACAATAGAGTTTTTACTGGTGGCTTATAAGGTTATGTCTAATCAAATTATTCTATTAAAGAAGAAAATAATATTAATTGATTCATTGTGTATGAGCATATTTTAGTTTTAACTATATACGGTTTGTCCAACCTTTTATTTTCTTCAGTGTATTTTTCATAAGTGATGGTCACTGCTTTCCTCTCCCCTCTTCAGAAAGTTTTGCTCACTTTTCAGGTTTACCAGACAGCACCAGTTCCAACATTTGTCCTGTGGTGCGATCCCTCACCTTTCTTTAAAGGATTCAGTTTGGAAATGCTCCATGAGATTAAACGGCATACTAGGATACCACCCCCAAACTAAACGAAAGAGTTTCAGATCATGGCTGAAACATAAGGTATTCATCCCACAGTGGCCATTCAAATATGTCATTCACCATGCTTAATAAAATTTTATAGGACAGCAAGAGACACACAGTATTCTAAGCACCAGTGCATACACCATTATTCATAAGTAACCCCACAAATTGTTCTAGGTCAAAAGTAATATTGTGCTACTCTGGGACTTCTGGAAAAAAGGAAAAAAAAAAAAAAAAGCTGATCTGCAGGCTCATTTAAGATCAGGTATTTGTTCTGAAAAATGAAAATTAGAAAATTCAGATAAGGAAAAAAAAGAAATAGGTGATGTAACAAGGTCAAACTATACTAGGCAGTTTTGGTGAAATATTTTTGAATTGGGGCTCAGTATTCCATACTTCCACACTTTCTGTTGAACAACAGTGACCTACTGAAACTGGGACCTTCACACACTGCAAAAAAGTAAAAAAAAGTGAGAAAATAACAGCCACTCTGCAAAGCTATTGCTTTATCTTCTCTCTCCTATAAAACTTAGGAAAAATCTGACTCTTCAAATCATTATTGATGTATACTTTGTAATTCTATAGATATTATTTTATTTTGGACTCATGACAAATTATGTTACGCATAAAATGATTGCGCGTGGCTGTTTCCTTATGTTCTACTTTATGTCCATCAGTGGAACAGAAAAAAAAAATTCTAAGAGATAGGAAAAGCATATATTTGAGATGTTCTTTGAAATATAAGACAACATTTTTGTGTTGTGATTTTGGTGAAAGTTTGGGAAAATTAATTTTTATTTAAGTATCTTCAATGAGTGAAGATGTGGCCTCCACAGCTACCTCTTCTTTTCTGGAAGTTGTTCTATGCAAAAGTGGAATCACTTGAGGACTTCTAGTCCAGTTCATTTGAAAGTCAGATATGTT
Organism: Aptenodytes patagonicus; assembly: GCF_965638725.1. NCBI lineage: Eukaryota > Metazoa > Chordata > Aves > Sphenisciformes > Spheniscidae > Aptenodytes > Aptenodytes patagonicus. The sequence continues at coordinate 111,612,964 of NC_134950.1, read as the reverse complement.
AAGTTACTTCTGTGGTTCAGTTGAGGGACAGTAGTGTCTTACACTGCTGTTGTTCTGCCCAAAGAAACTGTCTGTTTGTCAAACAGCTCATTTGAAAACACTATGAAGAAAACATAGAATTTGCATATATCAAACTGCAGTATAAAACGTTATTTTACGATTCATATTTTCTCTTAAGGAAAATTGTTGGCAAGAAAGTAATCTTTAAGTTATTTAACTCTATAAATGGTGGAGACTTTTGGAAGATTGGAAGCATTTTTTCTTTGCAAAAATCTTAGAAATCTGGCCCCAGAAAGAATTTTGACATAATGATTTTTGTGAAAAAGTCTCATCCTGTGATATCTTTATTAAATGTATTGTAAAAATTAACCAAATAATAGTAAAGTGATAATTGGGAGCATTATGCTATCTTTTATAATCACTGATTTTATAAGTAAAACTTAAAAATTGTAATACTTTCATGAAAAATCCAAACTACGTGTCCTCAAAATATAAAAATTACAATATTAGCTTGTGTTTTTTTGAGTTTATAGCCCTTATTCTATAATTCAAAATTGAGCAGACTCCAGGTGTATTGTCTAACTTTGATATGCCTTAGCAATTCAGAAAGGTATTGGAATGTCTACCTTGAAGTGAGGATTTCCATTATTCATATTCCTCCTTCTTTATAGTTTTCTTGTTTGAAGACTAATAATTATAATTTAAAGAAGGAAATATTATCTAGAAAGCTAAATAGTTCATCAATGGTTGTTAAATAACAGAAGAGGAGTACTTTTTTCTTAACTTGAGTCTATTCCTAGAAATAGACTGATAAATACTGTTTGTCTGAGGAGCTTTTTCAAGGTGGGAGGGGAAATGCAGAGGCTTCAGCTTCAAGGAGATTTTAAGAGATTGTTCAACTTCAAATTATTGCTTGTGTTGGGACATGTGTGGCAGGGGTCAGACAAAATAATCAGAATAAACTGGTCCAACTTTGTAATGTTAATCCAGGAATTACAGCACTTTGTTCTTTCCTGTGTCCATTCTATAGATGGAGTAATTTAGTTCAACTTCCAAAACTAAGAATGCCGGACAATATTGGAGTATTCAGCTGTCCTAAATGGCAGTCACTCAGGTCCATAAACTTTTAGATTTAATTTCAAGCATTAGTTTTCAGGTCTTAGTTGTAGGTTCAGTTAATTTTAATTATTATATAATTAACCATTAGAGTTGAAAATGTTGTGGGCTTTTAAATGAGTAGGGCTTGAAATTCAACCTTTGAAATCGTAATTTTGGACAAGAATTGATGAAAATAATAGAAAGGAGAAGTCCTTTTGTCCCTCTGTGTTCAGGATCACACTTTTATAGAGCTAAGAGATTCATTACTCTTCTAACTCCTGTTGGCTGTGCTCATTGAATAATACTCTGAATATTTGAGCTGGATTCTAATCTAGCAGACAAATCATCAGTGCAAGAGTAACCACGTTTTAATTGCAGACCTCAAATGTGCATATTTATGCAATATTTTAGTCTGGAATGACTTTCTTGTAGGAACTTATGGAAAAGCCAGAAGTAGCATATCCAGACTCTATCAGACAAAGACATAAAGAAAAGCAACTGGAAGAAAATGAGGGCACTAATAAATAAATAAATAAATAAATAAATAAAAATTCTCCCCTCCCTCATGAGCCCACATGCGTTTTAAGCAAAGGTACATTATTTTCTGGACACTTTAACTCTCAATGTTAATTTTAGAACTCAATGAGGACCAATTAGGACTTTCACAGTGCCATTTCTATAATAAAAGAGAACCTGAAAGTGATCACTAAGCCACAAACAGCTACTAAAAGGGCATTGATGATTATGGAACGTAAGAAGTGAATTCTGAAAGGAATTCTAAATACCCTTCAAAGTAGATTATTTAAATTGAACTGTTCCACTAAGTGGACTGTTTATTCAAGGTAGCCTTAATTTGATTTAGTTTATTTTAATTTCCAAAAAGAAAATTGATGAATACACTTTCAGTCCAAATCTCCCATATTTTTTTCTAACATTCCTGTGTTTAAAACAATAAGTAGGTAGCAATATCAGCCATGCTAATTGGGTAAATACTGTGTTCCCATGCTTTGATGCTCTAAAACATTAAATAATGCTAACTTTTTTTTTTTAATAAAACATTGCTTCATTGTCTGGTTTACATTTGAAAGTAGCAAATGACAAAATCTTGTTTCTTTGTAAATAACTACATGTACTTTCTGCTGAGAGTGTTACTCTTTAGCACAGCATAGACAAAATACTTATGAAATATTTCTGCAGTTGAGTTGCTGAGGTCTGGTGTGTCAGGTTTGGATTTGTCTTACACATTCCCTCTGAAGGAAAGTTATGTTTTTCTTACACTAGAAATGTCAGTGCTACATACTGAGGAGGCTGAGCATCCCTTCAGCTTCATGAACACTGAAATCATAAAATGGGTGATAGAGCTGAAAAGACTGGTGTCAAAGACAGCTCTGTATTCCTGCAAAACTGCTGGCAAGAGATTATGACTTGAGATGCAAAGAAAGGCTGTAGCATATAACTTTTGTCCATGACTATACAAATCCAGATGCTGCTGATCTAAGCAGCTGTGTCAGAAAAGGGCTATTGGCTAAAATCCAGTCAACAAAAGAAACATCACAACCCCTTTCAGAGGTCAATCTTTAAACTCCTAGTGATCCAAGTTGTCTGTTATTAGTATTGAAGATGAGGAAATCAAAAGATATTATTGTTGCTTTGAGAGTAATAAAACAACATCAAGCATTAAGATGTCAAACACTGTATACTGGGTAATGCAAAAAAGGAAATGTTGATCCTTGGAAGTATGTGAGATTTTCTTAAGAGTAGAAGATGTATTAATATCTCTATACAAGTAATGAGTAAAATTTAATTTGTGTACATACTGTATATAATTCTGGCCAACTTTGCTGTGCTTACTAGCCATGGGCCATTTTGATTTAAGTGTTCATTATCCATTAAGTTAAACCTCCTATTTTTGACGTATGTCATACATATGCCACTGCAGTAAACTGAACTGCATGAAATCAGACTGCATCACAGTTTATATTAATATTTGTACAGAACAAATACCTCTTACTCTAAAGTACCAGCAGGTACTATATTAAAGTAATTACCAAAAATTACAAAGAATACAATTCCAGGAGGACTTTACTAAGAAGTCTTAATTCTGGAATAGAGAAATGGCCTCAAGATGAGCAATGTAGTTTGACCTTTTAGCTACCAAAATTTATGCCAGTTGCTGCAGATGGCAATAGTGGCTTATTCTATATTGTGATGCAGCTATATGCGAGTAGGGACTACTTTGTAACCACAAGCTGAATTGAGTTGAGGTTTTTATCCTAACAAATCAATCAAACCGTAGCATAGCTATGACTTAGTCGCCATCACAGAAACATGGTGGGCTGACTCCCACGATTGGAGCGCTGCAATGGATGGCTATAGACTCTTCAGAAGGGATAGGTAAGGAAGGAGAGGTGGTGGGGTGGCTCTGTATGTTAGGGAGTGTTTTGATTGTCTAGAGGTCAACAATTGTGATGATGATATGGTTGAGTGTTTATGTGTAGGGATGAGGGGGAAGGCCAACGAGGCAAATATCCTGCTGGGAGTCTGTTATAGACCACCCAACCAGGATGAAGAGGCGGACGAAGCGTTCTACAAGCAGCTGGCAGAAGTCTCTCAATCGCTAGCCCTTGTTCTCGTGGGGGACTTCAACTTCCCGGATGTCTGCTGGAAATACAACACGGCAGAGAGGAAGCAGCCTAGGAGGTTCCTGGAGTGTGTGGAAGACAACTTCCTGACACAGCTGGTTAAGTGAGCCTACCAGGGGAGGTGCCTCGCTCGACCTGCTGTTTAGAAACAGAGAAGGACTGGTGGGAGATGTGGTGGTCAGAGGCCGTCTTGGGCTTAGCGACCACGAAATGGTAGAATTCTCGATTCTTGGTGAAGTAAGGAGGGGGGCCAGCAAAACTGCAACCATGGACTTCCGGAGGGCGGACTTTGGCCCGTTCAAGACGCTGGTTGAGAGAGTCCCTTGGGAGGCAGTCCTGAAGGGCAAAGGGGTCCAGGAAGGCTGGACGTTCTTCAAGAAGGAAGCCTTAAAGGCGTAGGAGCAGGCTGTCCCTGTACGCCGTAAGAAGAACGGGCGGGGAAGACAACCGGCCTGGCTGAATGGGGAGCTCTTGCTGGGACTCAGGAAAAAAAGGAGAGTTTACCGCTTGTGGAAGAAGGGGCAGGCAACTCAAGAAGAGTACAGGGATCTCGTTAGGTCATGCAGAGAGGAAATGAGAAAGGCAAAAGCCCAGCTAGAACGCAATCTGGCCGCTGTCGTTAAAGACAACAAAAAAAGTTTTTACAAATATATTAATGACAAGATGAGAGCCAAGGAGAATCTCCATCCCTTATTGGATGCAGGGGGGAACATTGTCACTGAGGATGAGGAAAAGGCTGAGGTACTCAATGCCTTCTTTGCCTCAGTCTTTAACAGGCAGACCAGTTATCCTCAGGGTACTCAGCCCCCTGAGCTGGAAGACAGGGACGGTGAGCAGGATGAACCCCCCATAATCCAAGAGGACGCTCACAAGTGTATGGGGCTGGATGGGATCCACCCGAGAGTGCTGAGGGAGCTGGCGGAGGAGCTTGCCAAGCCACTCTCCATCATTTATCAGCAGTCCTGGATAACAGGGGAGGTCCCAGACGACTGGAGGCTTGCCAGTGTGACAACCATCTACAAGAAGGGCCGGAAGGAGGATCCGGGGAACTACAGGCCTGTCAGCCTGACCTTGGTGCCGGGGAAGATTATGGAGCGGTTCATCTTGAGGGCGCTCACAAGGCATGAGCGGGACAACCAGGGGATTGGGCCCAGCCAGCACGGGTTCATGAAAGGCAGGTCCTGCTTGACCAACGTGATCTCCTTCTATGACCAGGTGACCCGCCTAGTGGATGAGGGAAAGGCTGTGGATGTGGTCTACCTGGACTTCAGTAAGGCCTTTGACACCGTCTCCCACAGCATTCTCCTCGAGAAGCTGGCGGCTCACGGCTTAGACAGGTGGACTCTGCGCTGGGTAAAAAACTGGCTGGACAGCTGGGCCCAGAGAGTTGTGGGGAATGGAGTTAAATCCAGGTGGCGGCCGGTCACGAGCGGTGTTCCCCAGGGCTCAGTTTTGGGGCCGGTCTTGTTCAATATCTTTATCAATGATCTGGATGAGGGGATTGAGTGCACCTTCAGTAAGTTTGCAGACAACACCAAGTTGGGCGGGAGTGTTGATCTGCTCGAGGGTAGGAAGGCTCTGCAGAGGGACCTGGACAGGCTGGATCGATGGGCCGAGGCCAACTGTATGAGATTCAACAAGGCCAAGTGCCGGGTCCTGCACTTGGGTCACAACAACCCCACGCAGCGCTACAGGCTTGGGGAAGAGTGGCTGGAAAGCTGCCTGTCGGAAAAGGACCTGGGGGTGCTGGTTGACAGCCGGCTGAACATGAGCCGGCAGTGTGCCCAGGTGGCCAAGAAGGCCAATGGCATCCTGGCCTGTATCAGAAATAGTGTGGCCAGCAGGAGTAGGGAAGTGATTGTGCCCCTGTACTCGGCACTGGTGAGGCCGCACCTTGAATACTGTGTTCAGTTTTGGGCCCCTCACTACAAGAAGGACGTTGAGGTGCTGGAGCGTGTCCAGAGAAGGGCAACGAGGCTGGTGAGGGGTCTGGAGAGCAAGTCTTATGAGGAGGGGCTGAGGGAACTGGGGTTGTTTAGCCTGGAGAAAAGGAGGCTGAGGGGAGACCTCATCGCTCTCTACAACTCCCTGACAGGAGGTTGTAGCGAGGTGGGTGTCGGTCTCTTCTCCCAAGTAGCAAGCGATAGGACAAGAGGAAATGGCCTCAAGTTGCGCCAGGGGAGGTTTAGATTGGACGTGAGGAAAAATTTCTTTAGTGAAAGAGTGGTTAAACATTGGACCAGGCTGCCCAGGGAAGTGGTTGAGTCCCCATCCCTGGAAGTATTTAAAAGACGTGTAGATGAGGTGCTTAGGGACATGGTTTAGTGGGCATGGTGGTGTTGGGTCGACGGTTGGACTCGATGATCTTAGTGGTCTTTTCCAACCTTAATGATTCTATGATTCTATAGCAAAGACTCATAGTTCAGTACTGAGATGATCTGGATAGGAGACTTCGTCCTTTACACATAATATATGCTTTTAAATCTATTAAAAAAAAGAAAGTATCGTTTCATAAAATAAAATAAATTCTTGAGAGAATGTCATTACAGTACATCATGTTGATAAGATTCAATGTTGTGAGAGATCTTTTGTAGACAGTATGAGCAAAATGTGTGAAGTGCTCATCTGGTGATAAGTGTCTTGAAAGAAACCGTACTTGTGGAGAAAGCTTTATTAAGGAAGATAGGTAGATAAATGTGCACATTCATTGTCACTTTAATTTCTTTTTCTCCCCTTTAATTTACTCTCTTAGCTGTAAACAGGGAAAAGGTGCAATATCCTTACTCTCACAAATATGGTGCAGCTCTGGTAGTTGTATACCTCTGTCTATATGTGTATCAATGTTGGCTTCAGAAAATAAGAGTGAAAAGGGTAAAGAGTAGATTAAATTTACCAGGGGAGATTAGATTAAACTTACCATTTAGTGTATCACTATCAGTAGGATGGGGAAAAAAAATACTATTCTACCATAAATCTTTCCAAAGTTCTGTAGGGTGTATCCTAAATCACAGTAAGTACAGACTGCAACATCACTCCACCATTACAGTGTTGCTGTTGTAGTATCCTGCTGCTTTTAAGTTATTCTATCCTTTGATTTCTCTGGTTTTAAAAAAGAGGTAATGGGATGGAGAATCAGGTGCAGTATCTCTTACCATTTCTTTTATGGGTTTTATACCAACAAACAGAATTCCACAACAGAGATGAAAGTATTATTCCCTACTAGGCTTGGTGGATAACATTTGACATTTTATAGAAAGGATGAAATTTTCTGAGCACCTTTTGTAACTAATAAATTCAGTAGGTATATCCCATAACAGTAGCACTGGGCAAATAGTTTTGTCAATATTTATTTAAATGCTAACTGATCTCACTGCTTCTCTTAGATCTGACTATTGCAAGAACTCTCATAAGAAATCCACATCATCAAGTAAAATTTTCAGTTTATTAAAACCAATGGCAAAACTCCCGAGGAGCAGCAGGGGCAGACAGCGGAGGGAGGCAAACACTCCTCATGCCAGAGGGGTCGAGTGTGGTTGCGTTTAAACACAAGTGTGGTTTAGCTAAGGTGGGAAGGGAGATGCATCTCGCACCTCATGGGAGCCACAGCCAAGTTTGGCCAGTAGGTACCCTTAGGGCAATGGTCTGTATAGTGCTTACCCAGGGTTGCCAAATGGTCTCATGGTGTGTGTTCTCCCTTGTCCTGTCTGCATACAGCCCTGTCTGAGCTTTAAATAATGGGCAAGGAAAGTACTGCTTATTCTTCAGCCTCCAGAAAACCAAAATTTAATTTCTTTAACAATAAATCTGTCATAAAAGGTTATGGGAGAAAGAGGTGAATGTGGAAGGAGAGCTTAAAGCAGGGAGCCATAGCAACTGAACCTAAACCTGATCCAGATCTGAATACAGATTACTGTAAATCAGTCCCTGGCAGACAGGCTACACAAGTTAAAAGAGATCATGTTTATTTTAAAAATTTTCTATTAATTTGCTTGATTCTTGGAGGCCGGGTTACTATCTTTTAACTTCGGGTTAATAGTATTGCATACTCCTTTAGTTTTGCAGTTAACATACCCACCATACTTTGCAGACAGACTCAAGGAAAAATTGCTTTAGGCTATTTTATTTTTTAAACATTTACAATAATAATAACTAAAAAAAAAACAACCCTAAACCTTTTTCATGAAGCCTTTTGTCTGGTATATCACAGACACAGAGCCAGAACTGATGTATTATAGACACAGAGGAACTGTTAAACTTAAGAGTTCTAGTAGCGGTTTCAACTGAATTATATTTATGTTATTTTTATTCAGTTGTTGCCTTTCTGACCCTTGTAGCTACCAGACTTCTGAAGTGTCTTAGTCCCAGACAGGTGAGAATCGACATGTCAGGACATGTGATGGCAGTACATGTCTGACACATCAGAAGATGTGATAAGAAAGGGCTGCATAATGCTAACCTGATGTGTTGGATATGTGCTGCAGGCAGGAATCTGTGAACTTTAACTCCTCCACGGTAGCCCAGCTGCAGCACTGTGACCCCGCACTGATGCCATGGTGGGAGCTGGTCAGATACCGTGAGCTCATCCATAACAGAAGAGGGTAACCAGTAGTGACTAGTTTGAAGATACACAGAGAAGGAGGCTGTCACAACATGCCACATTTGAGTCTAGTGCAGAATGCAGTGTACTTGACAGGTTTGTGTTAAATGATCTTTGCAGCCTTGTCAGGGTAGATCTTGCTAGGTATATTGTGGGTTTTTTGGGGCAGTCCTGTCTTATCATTTCCACCAATACAGGTCAGAGCAAATGTAGGTGACTGGTTTCCAAGCCTGCATCCCCAGGTTATTACATTTCTCACTTCCTGTTGGCTTTTCATCTGCTCGAGGGTAGGAAGGCTCTGCAGAGGGACCTGGACAGGCTGGATCGATGGGCCGAGGCCAACTGTATGAGGTTCAACAAGGCCAAGTGCCGGGTCCTGCACTTGGGTCACAACAACCCCACGCAGTGCTACAGGCTTGGGGAAGAGTGGCTGGAAAGCTGCCTGTCGGAAAAGGACCTGGGGGTGCTGGTTGACAGCCGGCTGAACATGAGCCAGCAGTGTGCCCAGGTGGCCAAGAAGGCCAGTGGCATCCTGGCCTGTATCAGAAACAGTGTGGCCAGCAGGAGTAGGGAAGTGATCGTGCCCCTGTACCCAGCACTGGTGAGGCCGCACCTCGAATACTGTGTTCAGTTTTGGGCCCCTCACTACAAGAAGGACATTGAGGTGTTAGAGCGTGTCCAGAGAAGGGCAACGAGGCTGGTGAGGGGTCTGGAGAGCAAGTCTTATGAGGAGCGGCTGAGGGAACTGGGGTTGTTTAGCCTGGAGAAAAAGAGGCTGAGGGGAGACCTCATCGCTCTCTACAACTCCCTGAAAGGAGGTTGTAGCGAGGTGGGTGTCGGTCTCTTCTCCCAAGTAACTAGCGACAGGATGAGAGGAAATGGCCTCAAGTTGTGCCAGGGGAGGTTTAGATTGGACGTGAGGAAAAATTTCTTTGGTGAAAGAGTGGTGAAACATTGGACCAGGCTGCCCAGGGAAGTGGTGGAGTCCCCATCCCTGGAGGTATTTAAAAGACGTGTAGATGAGGTGCTTAGGGACATGGTTTAGTGGGCATGGTGGTGTTGGGTCGACGGTTGGACTCGATGATCTTAGTGGTCTTTTCCAACCTTAATGATTCTATGATTCTATGATACTCCAGCACGGGCTTCCCATGGTGTCACAGCCTCCTTCAGGTGCATCCATCTGTTCTGACGTGGGGTCCTCCACTGTCTGCAGATGAATATCTGCTCCATGGGCTGCAGGGGCACAGCCTGCCTCACCATGGTCTTCACCATGGGCTGCAAGGGCATCTCTGCTCCAGCGCGTAGAGCACCTCCTTGCCCTCCTTCTTCACTGACCTTGGTGTCTGCAGGGCTGTTTCTCTCACATATTCTCACTTCTCCCTCTGGCTGCAATTGCACGGTTCCCCCCCTTGGCCGCTTCTTAAATATGTTCTCACAGAGGCGCTACCACTGTCACTGATTGGCTCAGCCTTGGCCAGTGGTGGGTGCCTCTTGGAGCCGGCTGGCATTGGCTTGATCGGATATAGGGGAAGCCTCTAGCAGCTTCTCACAGAAGCCACCCCTGTAGCCCCCGTGCTACCAAGACCTTGCCATGCAAACCCAATACAACAGAAGATCAAAGACCATGAATAAAGACCAAGAACCAATTTCCAGAGTCATTGGTCAAATGACTGTAGAGATTGGACTATGAGATGGATGTATTCATCACTGCACCATAAGAAAAACCTGGAATACTTGCTATAGAAATCCTACTCAAAATTCAAATTAATTAGGTCAATTTCCATTTGCTGAGCTAAAACCAGGAGTACAGCAATTATTTTTTGATTGTGTGGATTGATTAGGACGATCACCCAAATATGAAAATGAAGGAAATTTTGATTAGCACAAGAGCTTAATTTTTCTAACTGTTGTATATCAAAGTACTTGTAAGACATGTTATCTAGGTGGGTTAAGAAATTGATGAGCTTTGCAACTGTAGTAAATGTTTTTAAACTGTAATGTAGGTGATAGGTGTTTTATGTATGCTTGTTGGAAAAATGAACGCTACTAGTTAGAAGCTTTGGCAGAGTTGTTTGTATCCATAGCTCAAAAAAGGACAGCAGACTAACTGTGCAAACCTGTGATATACCAGTATTTCTTGCTAGATGTCCTAGCAGGTAGAAAGATTGATGACTTACTGTTTAACACACTATTGAGCAGTTGGACAATTTAACTGTTTGTACTTATTGACCATAATCATATTTTCAACCAACCTGTATACTCACCTGTTCCACAGACTTGTTTGAGATTCCAGACACATACCTTAGTCTATAACAGTAAGCAGATGGGCAGTCTTGTCTTTGTACTAGTCTGAACAAAGTTTTTCATGAACTTTGTTTTTGTCCAGTTCTATTCAGGGCATCAGCATTTGTTGCACTTCACATCCAGAAGTACAGATGACGATTGTAAAGAATGTAGTAGCACTTTGGGGAGTCAGTGCCTGTCAGGTTAGGTTACTGTATTACTGCTAATCACATGAGGAAGTGCTATTTACTTCTGCAAGTATTTGGATATCCACAACCTGTGCACACATGTAGAAAGAGAGGAACAAGTAGGATTCAGGGTTATTGCCTATTTTTGCTATGGACTTTGGTTAATATCACACTAATGCTCAAGTGGCTATTTGAGGAATGAGTGAGGTGGGATTTTTCTTTGGTTTGTTGTTGTTGGTTCGTTGTTTGTTGGTTTTTTTTTTTTTAACAGTGAAGATGGTGACCTTTTTTTACAACAGTTATGAGGCAAAGGTATTTGTGAGTATTTCTAGTCTGTTGCCAGCTATTAGCTACAATATCAAATGAGCTATTTAAGGAAACATTCAAAGGACAGTGTTACAAGACTGCAGCTCTCTGCCAAAGTTTATGCAGCTCTAAAGCAGGGCCAGTCCGCTTCTGCATCCAAATTGAACCACAAAGAAAAATGATTACAGGTTTCTGTAAAATTCTGTGAAATTTTTTCTCTGGATATCTGTTCCCTTCCATTATCACTCTTGTTCCTTGTACAGCAATGGATTCTTCCCTTGATCTAAGTACATACGTGTTTATTCAATGTGTTGTCTTTCTTGTTCTTTCAATACAAGCCTATCACCTGGGTCCAGGAGAGGGGGAAACTAGAAATGATAATTTGATGCCTGCCTAAGTGGAGACCATCATGATTCACAATATGACACAGTCTTCTCCGGAGAACTACACTGACAGTGGAGGTAGTGGTCACAGTTTACAGTAGGATATATTACAAATCAGATATGATTTCTCCTTGAAACAGTTAACACATCCACTCTTGTCAGTTCAATACAATTCTTTCCTCTGAACCTCCTTGTGCCCCATGGGATTCTTTGCCCACAGTGTATTAATAAGGTTTTTCCTCTTTGTGTGGTGTTGACCATCCTGAAGTCCTTCCAAAATGACTGGAAACTGAAGGCACTCAGCAACAGTTCAGTAGCTCCCGTGGACAGACCCTTTTTTGATATTAATGGAAGCTGAATTTGCTCTACAACTGGACAACAATTATTTACTTAGGACTTCTCTCTTTCACCTTTCACTTTTTATGAAATTATCTGTCCCTGAACTGTGAGTGTCTAAATATCTAAAAACTAATGTAGTGGTGCACACATTTGGGTTATGAACTACGTAGTCTTTTAAGCACCCTGGTCCCTCCTTCTCTTCATGTAAGCAGCAGGGTGCACATATGACCAAAGTTTAAGCTCTAACCTCCTTTCCTCTCATCCAGGGCATGCATAAGGCTGTCAAATGATTGACCTGTGAAAGTCTTACAAGTGGGTGTGTTGGCATGTTCTTGTCTCCTGGCTGGAGGTACCTTTATTGGATGCGGGGTGGAACATTGTCACCGAGGATGAGGAAAAGGCTGAGGTACTCAATGCCTTCTTTGCCTCAGTCTTTAACAGGCAGACCAGTTATCCTCAGGGTACTCGGCCCCCTGAGCTGCAAGACAGGGATGGCGAGCAGGATGAACCCCCCGTAATCCAAGAGGAAGCAGTCAACGACCTGCTACGCCACCTGGATGCTCACAAGTCTATGGGGCCGGATGGGATCCACCCAAGAGTGCTGAAGGAGCTGGCAGAGGAGCTTGCCAAGCCACTCTCCATCATTTATCAGCAGTCCTGGTTAACGGGAGAGGTCCCGGATGACTGGAGGCTTGCCAATGTGACGCCCATCTACAACAAGGGCCGGAAGGAGGATCTGGGGAACTACAGGCCTGTCAGCCTGACCTCGGTGCCAGGGAAGATTATGGAGCGGTTCATCTTGAGGGCGCTCACAAGGCATGAGCGGGACAACCAGGGGATCGGGCCCAGCCAGCACGGATTCATGAAAGGCAGGTCCTGCTTGACCAACGTGATCTCCTTCTATGACCAGGTGACCCGCCTAGTGGATGAGGGAAAGGCTGTGGATGTGGTCTACCTGGACTTCAGTAGAGCCTTTGACACCATCTCCCACAGCATTCTCCTGGAGAAGCTGGCGGCTCACGGCTTAGACAGGTGTACTCTGCGCTGGGTCAAAAACTGTCTGGATGGCTGGGCCCAGAGAGTTGTGGTGAATGGAGTTAAATCCAGGTGGCGGCCGGTCACGAGCGGTGTTCCCCAGGGCTCAGTTTTGGGGCCGGTCTTGTTCAATATCTTTACCAATGATCTGGATGAGGGGATTGAGTGCACCCTCAGTAAGTTTGCAGACGACACCAAGTTGGGCAGGAGTGTTGATCTGCTCGAGGGTAGGAAGGCTCTGCAGAGGGACCTGGACAGGCTGGATCGATGGGCCGAGGCCAACTGCATGAAGTTCAACAAGGCCAAGTGCCGGGTCCTGCACTTGGGTCACAACAACCCCACGCAGCGCTACAGGCTTGGGGAAGAGTGGCTGGAAAGCTGCCTGTTGGAAAAGGACCTGGGGGTGCTGGTTGATAGCCGGCTGAACATGAGCGGGCAGTGTGCCCAGGTGGCCAAGAAGGCCAATGGCATCCTGGCCTGTATCAGAAACAGTGTGGCCAGCAGGAGTAGGGAAGTGATTGTGCCCCTGTACTCGGCACTGGTGAGGCCGCACCTTGAATACTGTGTTCAGTTTTGGGCCCCTCACTACAAGAAGGACGTTGAGGTGCTGGAGTGTGTCCAGAGAAGGGCAACGAGGCTGGTGAGGGGTCTGGAGAGCAAGTCTTATGAGGAGGGGCTGAGGGAACTGGGGTTGTTTAGCCTGGAGAAAAGGAGGCTGAGGGGAGACCTCATCGCTCTCTACAACTCCCTGACAGGAGGTTGTAGCGAGGTGGGTGTCGGTCTCTTCTCCCAAGTAACTAGCGATAGGACGAGAGGAAACAGCCTCAAGTTGCGCCAGGGGAGGTTTAGATTGGACGTGAGGAAAAATTTCTTTAGTGAAAGAGTGGTTAAACATTGGACCAGGCTGCCCAGGGAAGTGGTTGAGTCCCCATCCCTGGAAGTATTTAAAAGACGAGTAGATGAGGCGCTTAGGGACATGGTTTAGTGGGCATGGTGGTGTTGGGTCGATGGTTGGACTCGATGATCTTAGTGGTCTTTTCCAACCTTAATGATTCTATGATTCTATGAGGTCCTAACCCTCATTTTGGTCATGTGATGGATGAGATATGAGGGATGATGGACATTAAAAAAAAAATAAAACGGACGTGTAGGATCCTCATGAGAGAGTATGGCAGATGGTGTTTGCCAGAAGATTTCATATTCAAAGAGTCTTGAAGCATCTCTGAAAAAGAGGATGGCAAGCTCGTGGTATGTATCAGGTGAATGAATTTTTCTTGTAGGTTAACCACAATCTGTATCTTGCAAATGCCTGAATTAATTCAGTCTCCATTTATGGCAAATGTTTGTTGCCCTTCAGAGGAATTTATAATTGCCACAGCTAGTTCATGCAGTTGACAAGTGGGTGTACATACCTTGCATTTCAAACATAATAACAGTCTTTCAGGAGAACTATTTTGGGAGCAGGTGAATTTGCATACCAATAACAAGAAAGAAAATTGCATGCACCATTGAGACACAAGAAAGTAGAAACATAATTGAAAAAGGGAGCAAAATAAGTCTTGCTGTATGGTTTGTTCCTGGCTGTAACGATATAGAAAGTTTGATAATGAGGCCTACACCCATGTCAGACAGACAGAGTTTGCTCAGTACCTACATCCTCAGTTCTCACGATGACTTCAAATGGACTTTTGTGTGCTTTGGAAGGGACTCAGGCTATGCTGTTTTACTGTGCACCAGTACCAGTTACAAAAGAAAGATTATACCCCGAGTGTGTATTATTTTCTCTGCTATTATTTCCATACAGCTTTGGACAAGGTGATAGTTTCTACAATCCTAAGAAGTAGCAAGGACTCACACACTATGGCTTTGTAAAATCTACAGGCAAAGTTTTGGTGTTAACCTTTACTGAAGTGGACAGTTTTAGCTCATGCTGAAATAGGTATCTTTACTTCCTTGTTCTTATCCTTTTGTCTGTGTAATGTTGGGTTTCAAATATATTGTAGAGAATTCAAACTTCTTGGAAGAAAAGAGATTATATGGTGATCAGGTAGTTCACAGCATAACTGACTTTACTAGAGCAGTCGTCTTTTTAGTTTCTCCTTGTATGACACTCTTCTGATGTTTGGCTCTTTTCCCATGTCCTTTCAGTATTTGGGGGACACTCATTTTGAGTATCCACTCAATGCCAAATTTTCTAAAATGTAGTTCACCAATTACATTCACTTTTACTTGTTTTCAGTTTGCTCTCCTACCTTCCAACTGTGTTCACAGTCATCCTTCTTTCTTAGTCCAGTTACCTCGTATGCGAGCCCTTGTAGGCTTTGTTTGTTAGGAGGAGGAATTGATAAAATCAATGAGATACAAAGTTTGGTGCAGTCCTGATTATTGGTCAAGTACATGCACAAAATCTTGTATGTACGGCATTCAGAGGAACAAACAGGTGACAGTAGTTATTCTCAGAAATACCCATCCAGACTCTGTAATGTTAACTGCGCCCAGAAAAGCTGTCTTTGTACCTCTGGTAAAGAACCTAGCTCCCTGGGTAGCGTTTATGACTCTGGCTCAACTCTGGGGGCTACGACAGTGGCCAGCAGCTTGTACTGTGCCCACCTATTCCTCTCAATAAAGGGGCTTTTAAGTAGGAACATTAGCCTGAAAAAGTTGTGCTCAGCTGCCTCATCCATTTGACACTTCAGTGATCATCAACAAGAGACCTGCTTCATTCTAGTCATTAATGCTTTTCCAGCATACTACCACCACATCCAAATAAGTCTCTTGCTAGACAACTGTTAATGAACTATGACTTCAGTGTAGGTATGGTCAGCTGATGAAAGTTACAGATTTCTCTCTCTGTCTGGTTTCCCTCTTTGTTGGAGTGTCATATAATAGGTTTTCTTAGGGATTCAGTCTAGTATATTTACTGGCAAATGTGCTGTTTATACTTCAGAAGTAGTTAAAAACAGGCAAACGGAATTCACCTGGATCCATTTCAAGAAAGAATACTTTTGTCTGTAGCCTGGCAAGTAAAGTTTTATTACAAAAATGAAGATATTCTAAAACTTCCTATAAATGATACACTGCTAAATGTGGGTAGATTAGAGAAGAAAGATGATTAGTCAGTAAGCTTCTGTTTGAGGAGTTTGAGGTAAAAGAAAAAAAAAAATCCCTTTTTCTAAAAAGATAACAAAAAAAAAATTGCAGGCATGTAAATACAGTGTGTGTATATATGTGCATGTATTAAAGCGTTTCTCCATTTGACAGAATGAAAATGAAAAATGTGGTATCTTTCATCTGTAATCAGACAATCTGATTAGAATAGCATAATCAAAAGGTGGTAAAAGTCTAGCAACACACCTAGACCACTGCCTGTCAAGGAGTTTCCTCTTTGGTTTACACACCTATCTTTTCTCTCATTTAATTTTCACTGTGTCAGGCCAGCAGGTCAAGGAATGTATTCTTTAGGTTTCGGTGTTTGTAATCCTACTGAGTACCCAGGCTAAATTTTCTGTTTCTGTATTTCGTGTTGCTACCACTGTGTTTTTTGTCCCCTTTTCTGTTAAGCATTGGCTGATGTCATGAGATCAGAATCTCTGCTATTGTTTGAGAGTGAAAAGTTAATCAGTCTTACAGTTGCCGAGAAAAGCTTGTCATTGTGATCAACATGTAATTATTGCTAGCCTGCCAGTGTCTAAGTAAATGAAAACTGCCCCTTTCACCTGAACTCTGACTGCTGATTCCTGATCACACCCCCACTGTTTTGTTATGGGCTGATCTGTGGTGCTGTAGGCAGATATGTTAATAAAGTCAAGACTGATATTAGTGGGAATCCGCAGTACAAAACACTCCACAATTTCATAAAAAGCATGGTATTTCCTGGGTAGAGCAGAGTAACAGCAAGTTTTCCGTCAGGCCAGCAGGTAGGACTGTTACTGTTTTTTTGGAAGCCTGGGCCATTACATAAAAGTGATGAGCTGCTGTGCAACATCTGTATAAAGCAAGAACCTCCAAACTGACTGAGACCAAATGTTCCTCTAGCCCAGGATCCTTCCCTTGACAGTGGGCAAAAAAGAAGTGTGTGAAAAAAGTGTAAGGAAAGGGCCAATAAAACCTGATACTTTGAGAAGACTCTTTCAGCCATCAACAAGCTGGGGCAGCTCAGGGATTCCTGCTCCGGGGAGATTTAGTAACTTTCAGTCTACTGGGAACATTGACTGCAGTAAGAACTTGGAACTATTCAAACGTCCTGCTTTCAGCATCTCAGTGAACATATCAATTAAGGTTTTAATTTATAGAAGTTGACAGAAACCAATGATTTCTCCTTGACTTTCCATAGTAGCACCCAAGGCTTCAGCACTTTGGGGATAGATAAAAGTCATTTTGACAAGGGAATATATGAAGATTTAACATACAAGTAAAAGGGAATAAAGTGGCAACTGACTATTTTGTTGATTGTATCTTTGCTTTTGTTTTATTTTTTTACTAGGAAAGAAGGAGTAAGGCCTGGAAAGCTAATTAGGAGAAAAAACCCATACTTAGAGAAAGGAATACAGACAAAAAGGGTTAAGTCATATCTGATTATTTTCTTGGAGATCATAGGTTGGGGGAGTATATTTCACATTACAGAAAATTGAGTCATAGATCCAATCCAGTACAAGATTAGTTTTAACAAAGCCTGTTATCTTTAATGGGACTGTTTATGCCTACAGAACTGAGTTTACAAAAAAATCTTTGCTGATTTGAGTGCTTTCGATAAGCATTTGAAGACACAAAAGATGCAAATTCTGCAGATTTATTAAAAAAAAAAAGTTTACTAATGTTACCATGGATAGATAGGAATTAGTGAGGCAATCGCAAAGGTTGTAAGAAAATATTCCTAGGGTAGATAAAGTATAATAGATTCCAGTTCTCTAGGAGAATTTAATGGAATTTGTCATGAGAATCCATTGTTAAAATTAATGGCTTATGTTGCTTACAATGATATCTTATCTAGCAGTCAAATTTGGTTTTGACTCAGAACAGATTCCAGCTAATTCTAATGTAATTTCCTAAATTATGTTTTCATGAAGCATACCATAGCTTCAGGATTAGAACTATTTTTTTTTCTTAATTGTGGTGAAATTTTATTGAGTTTGCTAGCTTATCCTTGTCCTTCTCTCAAAATAAAAGAAAAAAAGAAAACAGAAGTATTTTCACCCTTTTCAATTGTGTCTCCTAAAGGTAACTTACAAATAATTATTAAAAAAAATATCTGATTCACTCATAAGATGTGACACTTTTTCCTTCGGAATGATTGTACAAAAAGGAAACACAATTTTTCCAGATATTTATTTCTGTAATATTACTAATTTTTCTGTCAAAGTCTTTTTGTTTGTTTGTTTGTTTGTTTTTTTCTTCCAACATAAATTGAAGCTTATAGAAACAAAATTTGTTTGCCAGATGCAGTATCCTTCCAATACATGTAAGGAAAATCCTGAGTTAGGAACCTTGAGCATAACTTCATGAGTTGCTTAAGGGAAAGGTTTGTTTCACACAAAACCATCCTCCCACACCAGTTACGTATTTGCAAATGGAGCTGGATGCTTGGCTACTAGGTCCATGTTTGGACACAGTGTAGTTTCTGAGGTCATAGCTTTACCCTTATGAGCTGCTTTTTAAAAAATGCCAGAACAGTATTGACGAACAGTGCAGAACCACTGGTGATTTAGAAATCCTCTGTCACATTTCTTCTTTTTTATTGCTAATATTAGTTTTAGTTGAATATATTAATTGAAATGTCTGCTCCTGAGAAAAATAGAGCCCCGTTTTTCTGATCTGTCTTTTCATTTATAAGATCTGCAGAGTAATTTTTATTGCATCAACCTTTAAATCACAATCTTTAATTACATTTAATCTTCTTTTTTAAAAATCCAATTATTTATGAAGACGTTACTGTAGCTGTTGTGAAAAGAAATTTGATTTTGCATTATTTCCATTTTCAGTCAAAAATTGGTAGGGATTGCAGCTTGTGATATCACAGGAAACTGTATAGCTCTGCCTTTGATATCAGTGTTATACAAATGACTTCTCCCCTTGCAAAAATATGTAATGCAACAATTCAAAACAAGAAGAAAAAAGCTGTGATTCCTTCTTTCCTAGAGGCTTTCCATCATTTACATTCACCAGCGAAAGGTTGGTAGGTACCTCAAGGACTAATGATAATGAAAAATGTTGTATTAAAGAAGAGAAATCTTTCATAACTTGCATAGTAACACACTGAACTCATTACAGCTTGTCTTACTACAGCATGCTCTTTTATGTCTGCCGTAATGCACTTCATTTTCAAGAGACTGACGTGCACTGATTCTGTAAGCATTTTTTCTCTTCCTTATTTTCAAAAGCTGCCTTTGGTTGTCATAAACTACTCACTTATGGGATACAAATTAGGCACTAGGGTTTTCTGCAGTTTCTGACTAATATCAAGATCTGAAAAATTACATTTAAAATGTATCTGGGGCAAGTAATTGCTTTCCATTTTCCTAGAGCAGAGTACTTGTGACGTTGTAGCTCAGGAGCTGCCAGCAACCTCAGCATTTTTATTAAAATAGTGAGCTGTTTGTGGCAGAGGCTGTCTTTTTTGCTGTGATTCAATTTTTTTATAAGACGTGCAGGGAAACTGTGTTCATGGTTTGATGTTCTAGGCATTATCATGTTATGACTAGTCAGTAATAAACATACATTTTTGAAGGGTTTATAGACAAATTGTAATACTTCACTCCAAGTTGAAATTTGTAATTTCTTGGAAGTGAAACATTGCTTTGTTTTTGCTACGTACTATTTATATAGGTGTGGCCACAGCTCTGGGGTACACCTCCAACATTTGCCATGACACCTTAATTTGCCATTCAGTAAGCTGTTCAGTCCTCCTCTAGGTTTCTCCTGAAAAAAAAACAACCAGTATTAATATTCCTAGTTGCATATGCTGGAAGTAGCACAAGGGATAACTCTTTGCTCTCAATCTGCCTTCTATTTCACAAGCAACTCCCACTAAACTCTTGACTCAATAAAATACATAAACATATTTGACTTTAAACCAATCTAAAAAATAGAAGAATAATGGAAAGGTTGGAAATAAGCATATGAACATCTGCAACATATCTCTAAAAAACTATTTCTGCACTTGATTTTAAGTGGCCTGTGTCAAAATCTTGATGAAAATGGAAAAATGTCATGCAGACATACAAAAAAATAATTGAATAGTAGTTGCAGTTTTCCAAAGAGCTCTGCTCCAGTAACTATGAAAGCAAATTGCTCTGATTAAGTCATAGTAAAAGTATATTTAAGATATAAAAGCATCCCAATTTGGTTGTCGTAAAGGATTTGTGTGTTAGACATACACTTTGTATTTGAAGATGTATTTTTACATTTTGCACTGAGTATGGCCAACTTGATTCTTTATAGTTCTATAAACTCTGTGTTCTGTACCTCTTTCAAAGATAACAGTCTTCCTAAAAGAAACTCAGCTACTTGATATTATGCTTTAATATAGTATTATGAGGTTGACCTAGACTGCTGTTCTGAACAGAAAAGTGACTATAAAAATGATATGATGAGTTTTCTGAAAAGCAAAAAGAAAATTCAGATTCAAGTTAAAAAAAGGCTTAAACTATCCAAAAGCTATCTTTAGAACACTGAAAACCCAGGTTCATTTAGTGGCATCTCAAACTCTGTAACTAAGGTAAACAGGGTTTTATTTTATTCCTATAATTGAACAAGAAGAAATCTAACATAAACTAACAGTACATTTCAATACACTGCATCAAGAGATACCCATTACCTGCCCCTCTTTTAGACGGCATGTCCCTAAGCAATAAGACAAATTTTCAAAAACAATTGAACAAGTCAACATAAGCTGAATGAACAGTGCAATGGCAATAAATATCATGTTACTTCAGTTCACCATTAAAAAGAAAAGAAGAAAACCTCCTACAACTCAGTGACATCTGTAAGAACCTGCTTGCCTTTAAGCCATCCTGAAAGAGAAAAGATGTAAATGCTGAGAAATTACACATTGCTCTACTACGTGGTTCTTTTTGATAATAAGAAAAGCAAAGGAAAGAGTATGATGGAAGGAATAGGATGGGAGAAAAGAGAAAGGTCAGGTAGGGTGAAATACCTTGGAGAAGAATTTGGAAAGAAGTGAAAGAAAACCTCTAATAGTCCACAATTACACAATGATGTTGACTTCAGTGTTCATGGTGGTATCAGAGGTCTACATGTATGGGTTACCAAACAGCTGAAAAATATTAGGTGCTGGTACTATTGCACTATTTGTGACAGTACTTTTCTGTTACTCAGCCTTGCCTCATTTTTAGAACATGCAACAGATTGTTAAGCTCTAGTAAATCCATTGTGAATCTGAAACCTGCCTCTTTTCTGTGCCCTACACCAAACCAAACTATGCCAGATGGGGCTAAACAAAAACCTGAGATAAAGAAGAAGTAGGACAAATAGTTATAGCAGCAGAGATCGCTGAATTTAGACACTGCAGTCTCTCAATGTCAGGTGGGGATTGCTGGGTCTGGTATGGCTGCCTTCGCCAGTCTGGCTGCACATGGTTTGAACTGGCTTGCAAAAAAATCACTGTCCTTTGCAGGCCTGCATTTAAAGTAAACTACAATTTATGTTTGTTTGGCTTAAAGTGCTCTGATGCATACTCTGGCAGCTCAGAAGCTGAACAATTAGCAAAAAAGCCATCTTTGTAGCATGCCTGGGGGGGAAGACTGCAAGTGGTAAATTGGTCAGCCACCCCAAGCCTTACGTTGCCTTTGTGAAGGCAGGTTAAATTGCACAGTCAGTTATTGATGTTCAGCTGACCTTTGGGTAACCCAAAGCTACAGCAACTTAGTCAGTATATGTAACCTTAGCTTTCATTTAAAAAATGCCAAATTAAGCCAGTGACAGTACTTTGGATCCTGCCATTCTCAAATATCTCCCTGTTAATTATATACCTTATATGCTTCAGTGAATATGAATGCACTGAGCGCATTTTTAAATTCTGAAAGTTTCCATTAAAATTTGAGCTCAAACAGCCCATGAAGATAGGGATTTAATCCTTCAAACTCTGATGATATTTGCAGATCTAGGTCCTTAACTGACTTCTTTTTTACTTTATGGAAGTCTAATGCAAAGCTTATTTCAATTCAACGGCTACATGCCAGTGACACATCAGAAATAGTTATGATTTTTCTTTTCATTAAGAAATAGAAAAATTAGAATCTGAATTTAAATGAAAATGTTAAATAAACATACTGAACCAATTCTAAGTATTTCTTAATGTGAAATTAGAGCATGAAATTATATCTTCATGTAAATGTAAATTTCAGTTTTATGTTAATGAAAAATAATGTTTTGACTGCGTAAAAGCTTGTCTGAGCTTAGTATGAATCCAGTAAGGATATTCTAAATAAATATAAAGCTCTGGTGAAATACTTTTTCACTCTAAAAAGTCATAGTAGAAGAACCACTCTGAAATGCACTAGACTATGGTTTCCTGTTTCCTCTGCTTTTTATTATAAACAAGTGTTTACATCCAAACCAACCTAGATAGGTGGAAGTACTGTTGTTAAAAAGCAAAAGGAACAGTCAAGATACACTCAACCCCTTGAAAAAAAAAAATAACCACAGAAATTTCTTAACTTTGCTGTTATTAATGTGTGAGGTGACTAAATCAAGCTAAGATACAGAAATGTTCCATCATTTTATGTCCCATAAATGCAAATGAAGACATTTTCTCCAAACAGCTTTGCTGATTGGAAGAACACTCAAAAAAATAGGAGCATTGTGGAAGACTGGAAGTAGTTTGAATTCAGTAGGATAAAGCTGAATCATTTGGGATTATCAGAAACAACAGCAGGACTGAAAACAAAACAGAAAAATGGTCTAAAGTACATGCTGCAGTAAGACAAGATGGAAGTTGTGTCTTCAGAATAGCCATAGTTTCTTAACTGGAAATACTGAGTCACTCAGAAGCTCAAAAGACCCCCAAACAAAAAAATAGTAATTTAAAAATACTAGTGTCAAAGATAATATTTTTGTTACCTTTTTTCAATTCTGGTTTATAGAATAACTGTAGAATTATATTTTCAATTTTTTTCTCTCCCTGAACCTAAGGGTTAGAAACTTGCTTTACTTTGTAATGAAAGTTATATTTTCATGTAATACCAGGACTGGTACGTAAGAAAAAAAAGAAGCATGGAGGCAGAGATAGGGACCAGGGAAAAGGAACAGCTAATTGCATCAATTAATGTTGCAAACTTGCAACAGAATGGACATAACTGTGGTCCCACTGGCCTTGTTCCAGTTATTCTCTCATTTTGAATTAATTTTCAACATTTAGAGACACTTTAAAATTACAAACTCAGTAGAGCATAATAGGCACCTAATCTGAAACAGAAAAGAAAAATCTAGGTTATATGTTGGTAACCCAGCATAAAGTGTCTATATTGCCAGAAAAGAAAAAATATCCTCTGGTTCAAATTTACACAAAATCTGGCATAGAAGCATTACATCAGCAAATAGTGATTCACAGATTTGCACAGATCATAGAATCATAGAATATCTCAAGTTGGAAGGGACCCATAAGGATCATTGAGTCCAACTCCCTGCCCCTCACAGGAATACGTAAAATTAGACCATATGACTAAGAGCATTGTCCAGATGCTCCTTGAACTCTGACAGGCTTGGTGCCGTGACCACTTCCCTGGGAGGCCTGTTCCTGTGACTGACCACCCTCTCAGTGAAGAACCTTTTCCTAATGTCCAATGTGAACTTCCCCTGATGCAGCTTCATTCCAATTCCTCGTGTCCTGTCACTGGTCACCAGAGAGAGGAGATCAGCACCTCCCCCTCCGCTGCCCCCTTTGATGAAGTTGTAGACTGTGATGAGGTCACCCCTCAGCCTTCTCTTCTCCAAGCTGAACAAACCAAGTGTCCTCAGCCACTCCTCGTAAGTCTTGCCCTCGAGACCTTTCACCATCTTGCTCGCCCTCCTCCAGACACACTCTAACAGTTTGATGTCCTTATATTGAGGCACCCAAAACTGCAACCAGTACTTGAGGTGAGGCCGCACCAGTGCAGTGTAGAGTGGACAATCACCTCCCTCAGCCGGCTAGCTATGCTGTGCTTGATGCACCCCAGGACATGGTTGGCCCTTTTGGCTGCCAGGGCACACTGTTGACTCATATTCAACTTGCCATCAACCCAAATCTCCAGATCTCTTTCCGCGGGGCTGCTCTCCAGCCTCTCATCCCCCAATTTGTACATATAACCAGGATTACATTGTCCCAGGTACAGAATCTGGCACTTGCTCTTGTTAAATTTTGTACAGTTGGTGACTGCCCAGCTCTCTAGTCTATCCAGATCTTTCTGTAAGGCCTCTCTACCCTCGAGGGAGTCCACAGCTCCTCCTAGTTTAGTATCATCAGCAAACTTACTTAATGTACATTTGATTCCTACATCCAGATCATTTGTAAAAACATTAAAGAGCACTGGCCCTAAAATTGAGCCCTGGGGAACCCCATTGGTGATTGGCCGCCAGCCTGATGTAACCCCATTTACTGTAAGTCTTTGAGCCTGACCCATCAGCCAATTGCTCACCCAATATATTATGGACTTGTCTAGCTGTGTGCTGGACATTTTGTCCAGAAGGATACTGTGAGAGACGGTATCAAAAGCTTTGCTAAAATCCAAAACCACCACATCAACTGGCTTCCCTTAATCAACTAGATGGGTGACCTTGTCATAAAAGCAAATTAAGTTGGTTAAGCAGGACTTTCCCCTCGTGAACCCATGCTGGCTATGACCAAGGACTGCATTGTCTTTCAAGTGTTTTTCAATAACTCCCAGCATAACCTTCTCCATAATTTTACCTGGCACTGAAGTAAGACTGACAGGCCTGTAATTACCAGGGTCTTTCTTCTTACCCTTCTTGAAAATTGGGACATTTGCCAGCTTCCAGTCAACTGGGACCTCTCCAGATTCCCAAGACCGTCAAAAAATAATGGAGAGAGGTCCCTCAATAACATTGGCCAGCTCTTTCAGCACCCTGGGATGATGAGATAAGAATAAGCACACAGGATGAATTTCCAAGAAGATAGTATCTATCTAAATATTACAGCATTCCTCCAAGTAAACCATCAGGAGTACCTTTGCCATAATAAACAATCCTGTAGTTGGCCTCATGTAACAGAAAATCATCTGTTAAATAGTAAAAAAGCTTTAGATGTTACCAGTTATATACCACCCTGATAGGCAGCAGCATTTAGCTGGCTTAATGACAAGGGGAAGTGTCAGATAAATACAGAAACAGAAAAATAAGCTGCATTGTTATCTTGCAACCTCTCTATGAATAGACAAATGACCTCTCTTTGGTAGGAACAAAAAAAAGAGCTCAGTGTTATGGACACCAAACCATACTGCAAGTTCAACCAAATGCTGCATTTGTGAGTTGTATTTTCTTTATAGATGTCCTGGTTTCGGCAGGGATAGAGTTAATTTCTTTTCTAGTAGCTGGTGCAGTGTTTTGGATTTAGGATGAGAACAAAGTTGATAACGCACCGATGTTTTAGTTGTTGCTAGGTAATGCTTACACTAGCCAAGGACTTTTCAGCTTCCCATGTTCTACCGACTGAGAAGGCTGGAGGTGCACAAGAAGCTGGGAGGGGGCACAGCCAAACTGGCCCAAGGGACATTCCATACCATGTGACGTCATGCTCAGTACATAAACTGGGAAAGCTGTCCGGGGGGGCCGCTGCTCGGGGACTGGCTGGGCATCGGTCGGTGGGTGGTGAGCAATTGTACTGTGCATCACTTGCTTTGTGTATTATTATTATTATTATCATATTATTATTATTATTATTATCATTTTATTTCAATTATTAAACTGTTTTTATCTCAACCCACGAGTTTTTCTAACTTGTGCTCTTCCAATTCTCTCCCCCATCCCACCGGGTTGGGGGGAGTGATCAGCAAGACCCACTCACCCTTTAACAGTCCCATATGGCCAGTGCGGAAGTCTAATGGAGAGTGGAGACTAACAGTAGACTATCGTGGCCTAAATGAAGTCACGCCACCGCTGAGTGCTGCTGTGCCAGACATGCTAGAACTTCAATACGAACTGGAGTCAAAGGCAGCCAAGTGGTATGCCACAATTGATATTGCTAATGCATTTTTCTCAATCCCTTTGGCAGCGGAGTGCAGGCCACAGTTTGCTTTCACTTGGAGGGGTATTCAGTACACCTGGAACCGACTGCCCCAGGGGTGGAAACACAGCCCTACCATTTGCCATGGACTAATCCAGACTGCACTAGAACAGGGTGGAGCTCCAGAACACCTGCAATACATT
Source organism: Aptenodytes patagonicus (assembly GCF_965638725.1). NCBI lineage: Eukaryota > Metazoa > Chordata > Aves > Sphenisciformes > Spheniscidae > Aptenodytes > Aptenodytes patagonicus. The sequence continues at coordinate 111,586,713 of NC_134950.1, read as the reverse complement.
GATGATATCATCGTGTGGGGCAACACAGCAGGAGAAGTTTTTGAAAAAGGGAAGGAAATAGTCCAAATCCTGCTGAAGGCCGGTTTTGCCATAAAACAAAGTAAGGTCAAGGGACCTGCACAGGAGATCCAATTTTTAGGAATAAAATGGCAAGATGGACGTCGTCAGATCCCAATGGATGTGATCAACAAAATAACAGCCATGTCTCCACCAACTAGCAAAAAGGAAACACAAGCTTTCTTAGGCGTTGTGGGTTTTTGGAGAATGCACATTCCAAATTACAGTCTGATTGTAAACCCTCTCTATCAAGTGACCTGAAAGAAGAACGATTTCAAATGGGGCCCTGAGCAACGACAAGCTTTTGAACAAATTAAACGGGAGATAGTTCATGCAGTAGCCCTGGGGCCAGTCCGGGCAGGGCAAGAGGTAAAAAATGTGCTCTACCCCGCAGCCGGGGAGAATGGCCCTACCTGGAGCCTCTGGCAGAAAGCACCAGGGGAGACTCGAGGTCGACCCCTAGGGTTTTGGAGTCGGGGATACAGAGGATCCAAGGCCCGCTATACTCCAACTGAAAAAGAGATATTGGCAGCATATGAAGGGGTTCGAGCTGCTTCAGAAGTGATCGGCACTGAAGCACAGCTCCTCCTGGCACCTCGACTGCCGGTGCTAGGCTGGATGTTCAGAGGGAGGGTCCCCTGTACACATCATGCAACTGATGCTACATGGAGTAAGTGGGTCGCACTGATCACACAACGGGCTCAAATAGGAAACCCCAGTCGCCCAGGAATCCTGGAAGTGATCATGGATTGGCCAGAGGGCAAAGATTTTGGAATATTGCCAGAGGAGGAGGTAACGCGTGCTGAAGAGGCCCCAATGTATAATGAACTACCAGAAAATGAGAAGCAATATGCCCTGTTCACTGATGGGTCCTGTCGTCTTGTGGGAAAACATCGGAGGTGGAAAGCTGCTGTATGGAGTCCTATGCGACAAGTTGTAGAAACTGCTGAAGGAGAAGGTGAATCAAGCCAATTTGCAGCAGTAAAGGCCATCCAGCTGGCTTTAGACATTGCTGACCGAGAAAAGTGGCCAGTGCTCTGTCTCTATACTGACTCATGGATGGTGGCAAATGCCCTGTGGGGGTGGTTGCAGCAATGGAAGCAGAGCAACTGGCAGCGCAGAGGCAAACCCATCTGGGCTGCCGCATTGTGGCAAGATATTGCTGCCCAGGTGGAGAACCTGGTTGTAAAAGTCCGTCACGTAGATGCTCACATACCCAAGAGTCGGGCCACTGAAGAACATCAAAACAACCAGCAGGTGGATCAGGCTGCTGAGGTTGAAGTGGCTCAGGTGGATCTGGACTGGCAACATAAGGGTGAATTATTTCTAGCTCGGTGGGCCCATGACACCTCAGGCCACCAAGGAAGAGATGCAACATAGAGATGGGCTCGTGATCGAGGGGTGGACTTGACCATGGACACTATAGCCCAGGTTATCCATGAATGCGAAACATGCGCTGCAATCAAGCAAGCCAAGCGGTTAAAGCCTCTCTGGTATGGAGGATGATGGTTGAAATATAAATATGGGGAGGCCTGGCAGATCGATTATATCACACTCCCACAAACCCGCCAAGGCAAGCGCCACGTGCTTACAATGGTGGAGGCAACCACTGGATGGCTGGAAACATATCCCGTGCCCCATGCCACTGCCCGGAACACTATCCTGGGCCTTGAAAAGCAAGTCCTATGGCGACACGGCACCCCAGAAAGAATTGAGTCAGACAATGGGACTCATTTCCGAAACAACCTCATAGACACCTGGGCCAAAGAGCACGGCATTGAGTGGGTGTATCACATCCCCTATCATGCACCAGCCTCTGGGAAAATTGAACGATACAATGGACTGTTAAAGACTACGCTGAGTGCAATGGGTGGCGGGACGTTCAAACATTGGGATACGCATTTAGCAAAGGCCACCTGGTTAGTCAACACTCGGGGATCTGCCAATCGAGCAGGCCCTGCCCAGTCAGAACTTTTACGTACTGTAGATGGGAATAAAGTTCCTGTAGTGCACATAAAAAATATGTTGGGGAAGACAGTCTGGGTTATTCCTGCCTCAGGCAGAGGCAGACCCATCCATGGGATTGCTTTTGCTCAAGGACCTGGGTGCACTTGGTGGATAATGCGGAAGGATGGGGAAGTCCGATGTGTACCTCAAGGGGATTTGACTTTGGGTGAGAATAGCCAATGATCTGAATTACGTGATGTTAAGTACTAATTATAGTTATAATAGTTATACTAATAATACACAGATATACTAATAACACTAATAATGTTATATGCCATACTAATGTTATTACAATAAGAATCACCCAGACTAATGAAGAATAACTTCAGTGAAACCAAGCAAAGCACAGTGATGATGGTACCAGAACTGACTTCAACATGAAACAATCCAACACCACATACCATCTCCATTTTTTCCTGCCCTGAAAGATTATTATGACAGATGGAGCCTGAAGTCATGGACTAAATGAACTCACCGAACATTTTAGAGGGATGGCCCACAGACGAAGGGAATGATATCTCTGTCTGTGTGTGTGTGTGTGTATATATATATATATAAAGGGGTGGTGATTAATGAAAATGTACTGGAAAATATGAGACTTGAGCATGACGCAGATGGTATAGAATAAGGGGTGGATATTGTCCTGGTTTCGGCAGGGATAGAGTTAATTTCTTTTCTAGTAGCTGGTACAGTGTTTTGGATTTAGGATGAGAACAAAGTTGATAACACACCGATGTTTTAGTTGTTGCTAGGTAATGCTTACACTAGCCAAGGACTTTTCAGCTTCCCATGTTCTACCGACTGAGAAGGCTGGAGGTGCACAAGAAGCTGGGAGGGGGCACAGCCAAACTGGCCAAAGGGACATTCCATACCATGTGACGTCATGCTCAGTACATAAACTGGGAAAGCTGGCCGGGGGGGGGGGCCGCTGCTCGGGGACTGGCTGGGCATCGGTTGGCGGGTGGTGAGCAATTGTACTGTGCATCACTTGCTTTGTGTATTTTTATTATTATTATTATCATATTATTATTATTATCATTTTATTTCAATTATTAAACTGTTTTTATCTCAACCCACGAGTTTTTCTAACTTGTGCTCTTCCAATTCTCTCCCCCATCCCACCGGGTGGGGGGGAGTGAGCGAGCGGCTGCGTGGTGCTTAGTTGCCGACTGAAGTTAACCACGACAATAGAGCAGACAATTTTTTTTTGTTGCAGGATATATTTCTCTATCAGGAAAAAGTATTTGTTAAGATGATATCAGTTGCTGGCACAGAGCTCTAACAAAGTTAGAGTGACCGACAATGAAATAAGCCATGCTTGTTTTAAGACATACGGAAATATTTTAACCAAGTTCTGGAAAGCAATTAGTGGTTGAATTACTTCAACTCTGTGTACAATAAACTTTTCGGTGTTTTGTTTTGTACATTTTTAAGGAGACAATACCAGTTTGAGGGGGGAGGCACATGTTTTGGAGTGGTTGAATCAGTTTGGGGTGTGGGTTTTTTTCTTCTTAAACCAGTATGTGTTTATTTTTTCTTAAGTCAATACAAGCTTTAATAAGGACATGATTATACTCACTAAAAAAAAAAAAAAAGAATCTTTATAGTGGCATTGCTCAGACATGGATTTAGTGAAGGAGACTCTCAGGATTGTAGTCTTCCTGTTACTGTCACCTGGTGCGGTACGCATGTTCTTCTGATACATCAGTTGTTAACAAGACGCATGGTCACTCATATTCATACTGGGACTGCGTCCTCCCGTTTGCATTCTTCTCTTTCCCATTGGAAAATACCTATGATAATATGTGTGTATATCAATGCAATTATCCCTAATCTAAAGAGTCCTGTCACTTGAATTATTTAAGAAAGGCTTTAAGGGATGCACTGAAAGAAATAAAATGTGGTAAATTTAAGGGCAGTTTTGTTTCTCAGGCCATTTCCTGTCTCAGAAGTGCCGCTACAGATCAGTGGAACTACTCAGTGCATAAAATAAAGCATGCATATAACAGTGTGGTCAGAAGTTAATTTCAGCTGCAGATAAAACAAATGTATTTGCTTTGTACTGAAGGGAACCAGGAGCATGTACATTGACACAGTTTACCAGGGGGATAGTAATGATCAGCTAAGATATAACCGCTTCCACTGACTGTGCCTAAGGTTCAGATACAGAAAGACTAGTTCTTATTTGGCTCCTAGCTTTTCATTTCACTGGGACGGAAACCTAGATGGGAACTAGGAAGTTAAATATCTTATTGAATTTAGGTTTTTATCTTCTCAGAATCGGAGAGTGATGCAGGAAGTAAGGACTAGTCATTTCATTTTTGTCACTCAGGAGCCACAAATCTGATTTAAATGTGTGCCTAAGTGAATTAAGAGTCTGAGTACCAGTGTTAACTGGGTTGCAAATTATACTCCCTTTGGTTTACTATTATTTGGTTTATCTTAAGTTTCTTCTGTTATGTTGCACAGCTTTACAAGTAAAGAATAATTACTGTACCATTTGTTCTGTAGATAATATCAGAATCAAGGATATGCCGGCACAACTGCTTTTGAAAACAGAAAAAACATTAGCAACAGTGACAGTTGCTTTCTGTGTTTACATATATGTAGTGAAAATAAAGATATTCTGATTTCACACTATAGCTGGTATGGGCTGTCTAATAATGAACATCAGCAGACAGAGTAAATCACAATGTCAGTGTTATATTAAGAAACATGCCTACTCTTTGACACTGTTGCACTCAACATACTGCTCTTGGCAGCCTAAGTCTGCCATTAGAAATACAGATGACTGAAAGAGCATATTCTACTAATTACTCTCTCTCTCTCTCTCTCTCTCTCTCTCTCACACACACACAAAGCAGTAAACTACCATTAAATATTCCTGCTGTGCTCTAGTTAGAGCATAGTTTCAGACTTAATGGAAGTAAAGAGCCCGTGCCTCACTGAGGCTAGATATCACTAGTCAGCTCATGTGTAGTACTCTGCTTCTGGGAAATGTAGTAGATCCAGAGCCAGTCCCTGAGGAGGGGCTCGATAAATTCCTGCTGAATCCCTGTGGGCAGCATGACAATATATAAGCATCCTGAAATGGTCATAGTAGTGGATTTGTGTCCTGGTTTCGGTAAGGATAGAGTTAATTTCCTTCCTAGTAGCTGGTACAGTGTTTTGGATTTAGGATGAGAACAAAGTTGATAACGCACCGATGTTTTAGTTGTTGCCAGGTAATGCTTACACTAACCAAGGACTTTTTAGTTTCCCATGCTCTACCGACTGAGAAGGCTGGAGGTGCACAAGAAGCTGGGAGGGGGCACAGCCAAACTGGCCCAAGGGACATTCCATACCATGTGACGTCATGCTCAGTACATAAACTGGGGAAAGCTGGCCGGGGGGGCCGCTGCTCGGGGACTGGCTGGGCATCGGTCGGCAGGTGGTGAGCAATTGTACTGTGCATCACTTGCTTTGTGTATTATTATTATTATATTATTATTATTATTATTATCATATTATTATTATTATCATTTTATTTCAATTATTAAACTGTTTTTTATCTCAACCCACAAGTTTTTTCTCACTTGTGCTCTTCCAATTCTCTCCCCCATCCCACCAGGTGGGGGGGAGTGAGCGAGCAGCTGCGTGGTGATTAGCTGCCGACTGAGATTAAACCACGACAATTTGGAAACCAAAAATTGGCAGTTGTGGCTTTGCCTCGTTTGCTGATTGTTTTTGGGCAAGTTCTATCACCAAAGGATCTGAGTTGCTTTACAAGTCTATTAGCAATTCAATCTGTGGTTGCCATATGTACTGCATGGTTTTTCTCTTACCCTCATTCTGTGGTAAGTGTGAGTTTAGTATTTTGAAAGATATTTTGATTAGGGCCTTTTTTTTTTCCCCCAAATGGAAACACTGTTAAAGTGTGTTCAAGACTAATGAAGAAGGTTCCTTACAGTTATGGAAGACAGTGGAGTTTATGATGGCCCTTATTTCTTAGGAGAAACTATTTCATGGTCTTGAACCATCTCCCCAGTAAGTGTCTTGTCTTGTACAGGTGAGCTTTATCTTTATGGTGGAAGGTTCTACTGCAGTGGAGGAGAAAGTTTATGACTGCAATCTTTATCTTGGAACTTCAGGTCATCTATTAGCTATGCTGGGCTTATGCCACAGAGCACGTTAAGCATAAAGAATAGAGGTTGAGACCAGGTCATTTAGTCTATTTGATCACTTTTTTCCTATGTAGAAAATAAAAGGAACAATTTTTACCCAGGTTTTTCAGTTTGATTTGACATCCTCAGTCAGAAAGCAGTATATAAATGCAGCAGTATTGTATGTTAACTTATATTTGGCAGGGATTAAAAGTAGCAACTTGCACATTATGAAATCTTAATGTTTGTAATATACTTGGGACCTATGTATAGTCAAGGATGTGCATGCAAATGGAGTGCAACATATATCTGCTGTAACACATACACACATATAAAGATATTAGTATATAAAGGATATTAAAATTACTGCCTTTTCTAGCAAACACCAGTTTCTGTTATGCTTTGCCAAAACTGCAGATAAGAGAAGTATTTTACAGGTTTTTAATGCCTGGATTGACTGTTGAAGAAGTATATAGGGGACTTTTGTTCCCGAAGAAGTATTCAGGATGAATCAATAAATTCTAATGTCATCTATGTTGCTTTCTGCAGTCTCCATTTCCTTCTCAGGCTCTCATTGCAAGGTTGTTAGACTTCTACATTCCAGCCAAGTAAATTAGCATGGGCAGATTTTTTTCTCTGGGAAGGCTGGGAGTCATGTTTGGGAACTCTAAGAAGATGACATCCTCATACTGATGCTGTGATTTTTATTGGCTCTTAATATACTCACTTCCTTGACAATATTAATTATTGCGTATTAGATAAAGAATAAAAATTGCATTCCAGTGGAATTATTGCAAAGCTCCTCTGATAAATAATTAAAAATATATACATTACCATCCTGCAGAGGAAAGAAGAAATCAGTTCCTCCTTTTCTTACTGCATTTGAGACTGAGATTGTGATTCCGTGATGAAGTCAATCCAGTTTTAGATTCCTGCTCCAGATCATACAATGGGATGAAGTCATGGGATGCTAAAGGCTGATCCAGTATAAACTAACTATTGGTTCAACAGTGCAAAAAAACCAACTAAACAAAACCAGTAATGATGGATTTACTTCAACTTATACACTTTATGCAGAATCAGGTATTGTCCGGCAGCTTCGTTCTAACTTGATGCTGGAAAATATGTCACCTATTCTCTCACAGCTGGCATGAAGCCAGCATAAAATACAATGCCAGAATGAGTTCTTTGTCATGTACAGTGGTTAATTTGACAGAAATACAGTTGCATCCACGTGTCTGAACTAGAGTGAATGTGCACTTTTAAGTTGTCAATGGCGCATAGATCAGGTATTAGTGAGTGTGGGGCCATAGCCAGGAAGGGACTGTCCTTTGGCAAGAACAAAAATATGGCCTAGCTGCAGGTAAAACTTCCATGATCTCAGTAGAATTATATGACTGTTTTTCAAAGCCACTCTCAAAGAGTGCTGTAAAAATGTAGTGCTATTTTTTAACCACTCTATCCATACTCCAACCTAACATTTATTTGAGAATCCTAACCTTGAAGTTTAAAGAAGAGGGGAAAAAAACACCATGTTTACAGCCATTTCCTTCCCATCCCTTAAGAAAAGTAAGCTTACTATGACAGAGAGCAGAGGGCAAGGTCTGCAATATTACCTGTGCACACACCTATCAATTTCAGAATCTGAATTGCCATTCTCTTGCAAAGGCAATAAACACGGTAATATGTCTTGGATGAAAAGCAAGAAATATAATAGGTTTGCTAGGTAACAGACAAAAAATCTGCCTAGAAAACAAGCAATAGGGTAATCTCATTACAAGAGAATATTCAGGAAATTAAAACTAAAAATGCAAAGTGAATACATTTAAGCTAAAGACTATTAAACCCCCAAACATATTTGTATCAAGAATAAAATGACAAATGACTGTTACAGCATAAACCTCCTCTTTCAAAGAAGTGGTGGTTTCTGGTGTTCTGTTGATTCATTTTCAGCCTCTTGATTAGATAAATCTTCAGCATGAGATGTCTCACACATTCTGTAGTAACGGCAAATATATTCTGGCAATGAAAATGTAGGGAGGAAGAGAAAGGAATCCAAATAAAAGAATGTGTCTTCTAACGTAGCTCAACTGCCACACTATAAGGGCATATATAGAAGATCTTTGTGTTTTGTAAAGTATATTGTCTTTGTTCTTTATTGAACTGTAGAAACACTAAAATAAATAAAATATTTCTGACAAGAATACCAAGCACACAATATTTGTCTATGTAAAGAAGTATTAAAAATTACTGTCTTTAAAGATTTTTTCATTGTTTTCTTATACTCCTGTAGTGTAAATGGAAATGTATAGTTTGACTAACAAATCTCTCTCTTCTTGAGCTCATGTTAGTTGTACTCAAAATAAATATATATTGAAGGATTTAGAAATAATTGCTTCTAATTCTCTCAGTTTTTCCTCTCTCAATTCTTCTGTCTTAAAGAATTGAATGGTGTGACAATGATCGTCAGTTTAATGAAACTTAAATGCACCTATTGCTTGATGTTTATTATGGATTTAAAATATTTGCACCAAGAGCAGCTGGATTTCATCAGTGAGAAGGTTTGCCTGCTTGGACAGTTTACCATATGAGTCTGGCTGTATCAGTGATGACTGGATGTCACCCCATGGTTAAATGCTAGCATGCAGCCAGGTTGTGTTTGTTTACACTGTTCCATGAGTCAATTCGTCTCTCAGCCACGCTGACCATTTCGCACTGTGCTTCCCCCTGGAACTGCACCATTCTTGGAGCAATAGTTTGTCAGTAGTACCTTATGTTTCAGCTCCTTTCAGCTGTGCAGCAAAGTCCTCAGCAGATGGAAATTAGGCTCCTTTGACCCCATCGTGTCCAAATGCAGTGTTGGTGCTGCACTTCTCCAGCCCTTGAAGTTCCCACTCAGTTTCTAAGGAGAAAAAAAAAAATATATATATATCTAACCACAGCAACTATAAGTCTTCTTACTCCAAACTTTGAAAACAGATTTTTTTTTTTTTTTTTTTTGTCTCTGGATGAGCCCTGCTCTAATCTCCAGGAAAATACCTCTTCTCACTTGTAATTCTGCAGTCACCATGGATGGTTCTAGGAGGACAGTGCGTTCCTTTCCAGCTAGCTATAGTTTGTTTCTTGAGCTCAGGAGTGGTGCTGCATATCATGAAACTTTTCCAAGGGAAGGATTCTTCTTTTCGGTCCTAGGCAGTACCTGCTTCTCTTCTGCCTTTCTAATGTCATTTAGAGTAAGTTGCTGGCAATGAAAGGCTAGTTTTGGCTGAAGCTACTACTTCAAAAAAACTGCTGCCAAAACTGCAAAATCTGCCTGGTAGAAAAATGTCAGATATATATGGCTAAGGGACCATGCACAATTTACAGAAGTGTAATATGGGACACAGCAATGGCTGGCTAGCTTCTGTCTGATATCTCACTATGTACCATGACAACAAAGCTGTTATGTATAATGTCTAGAAGGAACATACTTACCTTGGGCAAATACCTGCTGTCTATGCTGTGAGCAGTGACTCATCATGAACTCAGAACTGGCTGTATGAATATAGCTTCAACATGCGGATTTACTTAGAGTAATTATATCAACAAATATCACTTCAAAATTAACCTTTGTTTGCATGTCACGTCACTGGATCTTTCAATTGTCCAAGGCTTTGTTACAGGAAAGCAGACCATTGCTCAAGTTAGCCCATGCAAGTTGTTAAAGACACACTTACAAATCTTCAGGCAGCCTGGGAAACAAATACTGGGGGATTGTCACTTCAAACACCAGTGATTGGCAGTTCAAAGGAATAGATGACCACTTATCCCAAATATTTCTTAATGCAAACTAAATTAAGCTGAAAGCAAATAGAAGTAAATAGTTACAAAATCCAGAACAGGCCACAAGAATGCAAGGAACGGGTGAATAGGGAGGAAAATAAAAAAAAAAAAAAAGAAAAGAAAATTCCTGCTTAGGTCTGTCTAGCACATAGGTTATCTCTAAATTTTTATGTTCTGCTAATTCTGCTAACAAGCTTCTATATGATCAGGCCAACAAGCTGGCAAGAGCTTCATAGCATTCCTAGCTGAGGATCATGGCTCTTTTCCAACCCTTACCTTTTCAGGTTGTATCATGGGAAGAGATCCTAAACCCAGCATATCCTACGCTGTCTTTACAGTCCAGATAAGTCTTTGGATCATGGTATCATCTAAACTCAACCCTTTCCTCCTTATATATAACTTTTCATTAACCTAGTCATTAATTGTTTATTCCTTGTTTGTAGCTGCTAATACCTGAGTCATGACCAAAGGACAGTTTTCACCTTGTCAGGCAGACAAGGTGAGATTCATCTCGCCTGATTTAGACATTTAGAATGGTAGAAACAGGTAGAAACCTGTCTCTTAGATAACTCTGGGTCCCTTTGTGATCAAAGAATAAAATAGACATTTTTAGGGAATGATTAATTTGCTTTATTTTAGACATCTACATTCAGATGAATCACTCTGTAGGAGTACTACTTTCTTTCTAATGAGTATAAAGGAAGCCCAGGGTGACCAGCTTAGAGGTAGACATCTGCATTATTGATCAATAAATCCTTATTTTAACAACCTTTCCCATGGCTGACCAAGCCTTCAGCAACCTATTATAGCTGTATAGAGCATAACATTCTTTCCTACAGGTCTGGGAAAAGTTTAATCCCAAAGCAAAGATTCCTTATATGTGAGCTTCATAGTTCATGTGTGTACATGTTAATCCTAATTGGTCAAATTAAGTGATCAACAGTTGTGCATCAAATTAATGACAGGGCTTTGTTTTTAAACAGACACAATAGTGACCTGTGCTATTGTCAGATCCCGTGCTGATAAACAGGGTGCATTTCAACAACTTCCTTGCTTCAAGTCATTCAGTGCCTTTTTCTAGCAAAGGTTCCTTCTGCCCTTTCTCGAAATAAAGGTAGCATGTTTTCTGCTTTTGGTCATTAGATTTGCACTCCAGATTGTTTCACAAAAAGATCCTGTGCCTTTTGTGTGGTAACTTCAGCTGTCTTGTTATTATAGTGTAAATTGCAGCTGCAGCTGTTACCTATGTTATGTCTTTAACTGTCATGTAAAGTTTTATTTAGAAACAGAGATGTGAAGAGAAAATGTCAGTATATGAGGAAGGAGCACACTGAAAGCATAACAGTGAACAATTTTTTCATGTTGGAAATAACATCTACATCTTATCTTGAGGAAAAGTACTGAGAACTTCAAAAAAATGATGTCTTCCCCCCCCCCCCCCCCCCGCCTTTTCTGTTGGAAATAACTTTTTAGAAGTTGGTATAACTGAAACAACTTCTTTCTCAGATCATGTCTTTCATCCTATCTTGGGCATTTCAAGAATATCATCACCTTCCTATTCCTCTGAGAATAGCTAAACCTTGGTTGTAACTTACCTACCAGGTGGAAGAATTTTAAATGAAAAAAAGGTTTCTAAACCAGTTTAAAGGGACTGAGAAAAATGTAAAGACAGTTCAGAAAAAAGAACAAAAATCATTCTAGATATTTTTTAAAAAGCCTTTGCAGATACATTAAAATTAGAGGTGAGGTATCAACTTTTATCAGGGAGGGTATCCGTTTGTGGGAACTGGTTTCCAAATATGGACTTATAAACATTCTCATCTCTGAAACCTGTAATTCAAGACCAAATTCTCATCTAGAAGATATATGATTGTCAGACATGGGATCTCAGTCTTAAATTACCGGGTAACTGAATTAAGTTCTATGGCTTTTGTTATATGGCAGATCAGACTAGGCGGTCACAAGCCCTTACGACTTGAAAAATCTATGAAATCTGTAACTCTTGCACACCTGGCAAAGTATAATGCACATCCTAACCATACCATCATTTCAACATCATGACTCTGAAACTTGCAGTCCAGGAGAGGACCACTAATAAGCTTGCTCTTACTTGTTCTCACCTACCTCCACTCTTGAAGTAGAGGAACATAGAGAGTTCTGTATCTCTGCCACACTTTTCTAAATAAGGTCCATTGCTCGCATGGAACAGAGTGTTGTTGCCTTCACAGTGCTGTCAGCAAATACTTGTGAACATTAGGAACCAGGGTTTCAAGCAATAGCAAGATGCTGCTGAACAGCTATTTGTCTGTATCTTTTGTCTTAATCTCACAGCTCATAGATGAAAGCTCTGACTGAGTCCTCAGCTCAGCAGAAAATGGAAGAGACTTGGAGACAGCAAGGCAAGATTCTGCTTCCTGGGCTTTAGCCTGCTCTGAGCCATGCTGCAGCCCCTACTGAGATCCAGGCTCAGCACTGGTTGCCTAAATCCAGTTTTTACCCTGCTTGCAAAAGACAAGATATAGGATTCTCTCTATCACACTTTCCTTTCTCAGTGCCAGCAATACCCAGATGGAAGTAGCCCCAGCTCAACTCAGACTTCATTAGGGGCTGTTGCAATCCAACAGCTGCTGCCTTATACAGCTGATGGGCATGTTCTTTCTTCTACCACAAGTGAGGATGTCTTGCTGCCTTCTGAGCTTTCCTCAGGCAGTGTTTGGTGCCTGTGGGAAATGTTTCCTCCTGGCTTGCAGTAATCCCACCTTACTGGGAGTACAGGATAAAGGCATTCTGGACCCCTGCTTTTGGTTTCTGTCTACTGCTGATTTCAGAGTGAAGCACATTTCAAGTCATCTAGAACTCCCCTTTTTCCCCAAATCAACTAATCCCTACTCTTCAACACAAACACATGGGGAACTGTAGGAACTTGAAGAAAAAAAATGATGGGAAAACAATGGGAGGAGAAGCTGTAGGCTCAACTAGCTGTGTATAGTCCCTTTAAAACAGGATATTTTACATGGACAGAAGGCAGTATCTTTTCACAATTAATTGGTAGTACATATAACAGAGAGAGAAATTGTGTAGTATGTTTCTGAAGATAAGACTTGTTCAAAAGGGAAACGTCAATGGACGTAAGGACTCATGGCCCCTAAAGATCAGTCAAACCTTATTTGGGTACTAGAAGCTTGTAGGGTTTGAGCATCTCCTCTGGGTGCTTATGTTTGGAAGTGTTGTTTCTACAACATTGTTGATATTCTGCAAATTGGAAAGCAAAACCAGTTATTAATAACAGTAGAATATTATAACAGAAATTAAGTTACTTGCCTATTGAAATATCAAGAAACGTTTATTCCCATGTAATTCAACACAATTCCCATATATTCCCATATGATTCACGAACCATATGTATATATTTTACTGCAAGTCTGACCAATAGAGTTACTAAATGTAAGAAAGCTCCTAGTCTTACTATTTCAGATTTATAGCTATAAGCTAGTTTTTCTCACTAACCAAAACATGTAATTGCATGTGAGATAGTATGCCATTAACTAGGTATTTCCTTAATACAGCCAATGCATTCTTATATTACATATTTCACTGAAAGTGCTGACATCCTGAAAACTCAAAACATCAGTTAGTTTTCATAAATCTGTTTTATGTATGAAGTTATACTGAAGTCTTATACAAAGAAGCCTGAAACTTGGTATGACTTAAGTAACACTGCTCGTAAAACCATAAATGACTTTAAATTCTGAAAACACATATTATCAAATATTTTACTATAATGCATAAAAATAATCATTTAGAGGTTAATTGGAGAGATACCTGTGGTTAATCTCTGTTAATTTGGAAAATTACAACAAATAATTTACAGTTATTTTAAGTCTAATACTTTAATACATCAGGAAATTTTCTGATGAGATTGACCATTACGTTTATTATCTGAAAAAATTAATTTTAGATAAAACTAGTGTTTAAATGATGAAAGGAATTATATTTGTTAGCATTTGAATTAACTTTGATTCTACTGTTTTACTGAAGGTCATAGAGTTTAATTGACATTGATGAAGTCTTATATTCAAGTGACCTATGGTTGACACTAATAATGACAAAATCTTCTTTCTGGAAGAAGAGGATTACCGTGGTAGACCTTAAATAACTCGGCATTTTCAGTGAGATGACCTTGTTATTTGCATTATTCATGGTATTTCCAATGGTAAATATAAAGGGATATCAAGAAATACTGCTCACACCGAGATGCCCATATCTCTCATAGAATTGACAAGTGTTTAAAGGAGCAAGCAGTCTACATAAGTATACTGTAGTATGTTGTGACTGCCCATTCTAGTCTGAGTAAATTTTTAGGAAAGTTTCTGAAGCTTTTAATATCTTGGGTTGTTTTTTTGTTGTTGTTCTTTGCAGCTTCTTTGCTATGTTCAAAAGGTGCAGGAAATACAAATTTGGTAAAATACAATGAAGAGATTAATCAAGCCAGTGGAAAGAAAAGATATATGTGTATGTTTGTGTGAACACACTTTGGTAAATAAAGGGCAGGAGTACTCAAAATACGATAATTTTAGCTGCAGTACCAGAACTTAGTATCAGGACATCATGGACACCATCACAGAGATGTAAAGGGAAGTGCTGAAGTTTTGCAGCATGAGACAGGAAGGAGTAAAGAAACTGGCAAAGACTCTAGGAGGGAATGACAGTGGACAGGCTTGGGGACTCATCATATACTTGTTCAGTATGTATTGAAGAGATTCAAGCATTTACAAATCTTTGGGCAGCATATAACATTTTCTTTTATCCTTGTTGAATCTGCAGACCAACTGTCTGCAAATTCAATAATGTGTGCTTACCTCACCAGGTACATGTAACAGTAGTGCTCAACAGATAAAACACCCATGTAGTTCCTTGGGTGTATGTATCAGTAGCATATCAATTTACTGGGCTTTGTTTTAAAAACAGCGTGGGGGCTGAGGGATGGTGAGCCAAGCAGTATATTTTGTAAAACCAGGCTGCTTATTTGCTAGAATATTTAGAGTGTGCTGGAATATTTAGACATTCCAGCACTTTCAGGGTTTTCTTTGTAGCCAAAATACCTAGAAACATTAAAAAAACCCCAAATTAACAAATTCAGACAGTAACTAGATGCTGGTACTATTTACTTAAGAAACTATCAGCTATAAAAATCACAGAAGTTAGGAATATGAGCATCCATATGCTTAGATGCAAATTACTGCTCCTATGGCAAATGTCTCTTATGCTCTTATTCATGCAAATGAAGTCAAAGCCAGTTTTGTTGTTGACTTCAGAGGGGGCTAAGAACTTACCCTCCAGAATACAGCTATCAACGTCTCTACGTTGTAAACCTATATGCTCATCTCCCAGAGGTAAGCAAACTGATGCATGCTGCCTACCTGGAGCATAGGAGTTAGGGTAAAATTCTGGGCATGAGATCAACCCCAATTCCTTGCACAGCCCTCGTGTTTGAAATGTGCTCTTATTGTGTAGTCTTCAGCATAACATGTCTGCCACCATTACTTAAGACCCTCAGTTTGTTTTCTGTTCCTCTGTACCCCCTTTCCTTTTTGATATCCATAAGTATAGGCAAACATGGAAGAACAGACTGGCTTTTTGGGAAGGGCTGTGTTTTGAAGTGTGCAAGGAATCTGCACACAGCAGTGTGTCACACTGGGGAAATAAGAGAGTATCATATGAAAGATATAGGTATAGGCTCTGAAGTACAGTACAGATGGGGGGGAAAGCAAAGGATGCTGGTTGAGGATGACCTCCAAGTTAACCCTAAGAAGCAATATAGATATAACCTTAATCTGCACACTGCAAAAGTAACTGAGCTCATATTTTAAGGCACTTTCACTAGCAAAGAAATCAGCATCCTCTATTTAGTGAATGCAATTTTATTTCTAATTAGTGTAGTAAAATTGCCATACGTAGTTCATTTCTTGGTTTGGTTTTTGCTTGTTTTCTTTTTCACGGTATGTTAGTATCTGACAAGTGAAACAACTGTGATTTTTCTGGACACTCTTTAACAAACATTAATGAATCCTGATTGTGTAAGAGAATGTTGCATTGTTATTGCTGAAAGCAAACCCCAACAATTTAAATATTGGCAAATAGTAATATTTGTCTGTACAATGGCATAACCTGTAATTAAAACTGAAGTATTATATTGCAGAGAAAATTCTGAGTATGAAGAAAGCATTCTTCAAAATTGTAGCAATTTGATATCTAGTCTGCCAGACAGAGGCTGGCAAAGACTTTCTTCTTTATAGAAGAAAATGATGCATTCAAATGGGTGTATAGATAGATGTAACATTTTGAGGTTACATTCATCCTATACTATTTCCTTGTCATGCTTAGTTTACCAACAAAACTACAAATTATTTTTCATTTGTTTTCTGCTATTCTTAGCCCCAGAGGGTCAGGCTAGTTTATGAAAATCAAACTCTACTGTCTTTTTGGCTCTATCTATTGTCATCTTGAAATTGCCAACACGAAGAAGTCCATGATCATACTGTTTTTCATTATCAGGCTGTTGTTGCTTATAATTTATGAAGCAGAAGGGTACTGGGGTTTTTTCATTTGTTCATTTGTTTGTTTTCCTCTCCGTAAGTTTCATAGATCTTGTAGGTCTGAGAACAATATTAATTTTGACTGGTAAGCTGAATAAACACAATTTTGCAGTCATAGGTGGAGAACACTTATCAACACCAGGGTGTCACTTTAAAGAAGTAACTTTTCTAACCTAATACTTTAAAGTTACCTTTCTTTTCCAATGGTAAATACAATACATTGTAAATCTCAGAGTGGATTCAGCCATTAGTGTTTACAGGTTATGACAGGAACATGCTTCAATTTTGGGGCCTGTAATTCTGCTTTGGTGAATGTCTTTTCAGCTTGTAAACTTACTGTTTGGCTTACTAGCAGCTTCCTGAGATGAAAATAATTGTCACTTGAAATGTTCATTGTCAAGCACTCCACTGACTTGGCAGACAGAACAGCAGTGTGTTTTCACAGGAGGTGCAAGTTTGGGGAAGACAGAATCCCCTGGTCTCTAAGCTGGCAGATGCTAAAGCATAGCTTTCAAGGAGAGGAATCATACAGTGTTTTGCAAGAAGTTGTGAAATGCTTGTTCATTCTGGAGCAGTAATAATTTTTGACTTGGGAGTAGGTTGCAGGTTTTCAGCCTAAAGTCTGAAGCTCTCTGGGCCTCTTAAAAGATCTTGCAAATCTCTTACTAATAACCTACATACTCCAGTGCCTCTTTATGGTACTCAGATGGCTGTGCTCGCCAAACCTTGCATCTGAGGCAAGCCTGATCTGCAGTACTTTGGTAGAAACTAACAGAGCACTTTGAAGACAGGGAGGTTAGTGGTAGACAGAATGAGGATGTTTACCTTCATATAAGTAACTAACACACTATTAATTACTTATTTAAACTCCACCTCACCAAGTACGTGGACTGGAGTGAAGGGCTGGCATAGTTCTCTTCCCCTTGAGAAAGATGATGAAAATGAGACTATGGAGTGTGACCTGGGAGAACCCAGGAAAAGATGGGGTGCTGCCACTATGACAACTCACCCTGCCTGTGGTGCCTCTGTTGCCTCAGGAAGTTTTGGGCCTATTGGATATTGTACAGTAGACTTGATGTGCTCCTGTGTTTGAGTGAAGCATTAGACTAAAAGACCTTGCAGGTGTCAGTCAACTCTTCTGTGCATTTGCAGACAATTAATTCATGTGATGGGGAGAAGGGATGACATCTCACTCACCTTTGCTAGTAGAAGAATGTATTTGGCTCATCCATCAGTGTTCATTGTTACAGTATGGACCAGGCTCCACGTGTACATCTACAAATAAAGGCACAGACAGATTGTAAGTTCACTCAGCCCTCTCTCTGAGCTATCCTAAGGAAGTGTGACCTGTCTGTGGGCCTAATTCACTTGGGCACAATTCCATGTTAAATGTAACTACATGATAAGGCTATATTAATATGGGAGCTGACTCATGTCTGCCCAATGTTAAGCAAAAGTAAAATGAAGATATGAGTGTCTGTACTCACCTAGACAGACAAAAATTGTGCCTCGCAGAATGCTGTTGCGGAAGGTTAGGTGGGAAGAAGTTAGGTCTTTGTCTTTGGCAGGGTCACAATTATTTATAGAGACATACAGAAATGGCTGCACTCCCTGAAGTCTCTGAAGGTCTTCAGCAATTCCAGCACAATTCACAGTGTCCAGTCAACCCAAAATTTCATTGTTCAGTAAATAAACTTGTTCATATAAAATTGCACTGAAAGAGAGCAACTTTCTTTACTTAATCTTCATCCATTGACAAATGCTTGGTTTATTTTTAATTTTTTTTCTCTTTCAGGTAATGTTCACATTTAGTAATTACTAGTGCATCTTAAATGTAAAAATACCACAGCTTTCTGAAATGTTGGTATGGGGAGACAGGTTTTTTTCATTGCTTTGCTTATTAGAATCACCCAAATCACAAGTTGAAGGGTTATGGGATATTAAGGTAGCTAATACAGGATCAAAATTTTTAGGTACAAATTTGGGTATTCCAATTGATTGACCATACCTATACCCTCCAATAATGTGTTTCATTGCATAGTGTCCATGAAATATAACAGTGATTTTATTCTACTTCCTGTCTAACAAGTATGCTCTGGAGAGTGGCAAAGGTTGTTTTGTAACATTATTAGTAAAAGTTTCAAGAATCACAATTGTCATCATGAAATCACTAAACAATTTTGAATTCCTATGAATAATGTGACCTGGTGAGTCATAACAAACTAAACTCTGTAGTTTTTATTTGAACAGTTGCAGATATTAATTCTTTATTGTGATTTTAATACTATAAGACTGATTTTTTTTTTTCCATTTTTTTCTTCTTACTTAATTGGTAGTGAGAAGGGAGGGCACCTGGTAATAGTATTTAAGTTGTATGGCAGATAGGGGTTTAAAAAAAGCAGCAACCATTTTTCCCTTAGAGTCTAACTACTCGTTGCTTTATTACTGTTGGAAAATCTGAAGCTTTTCAGTTATCTGTCACCTCTTAAAATAGGTGCCAGAGGTAAAACTTATGTACGCCTACTACTGACCTGGGGGGTTACGGGGAAGGAAAGGCAAGTATTGAGAAGGCAGTGAAATTTGTGGCTGCAATATAGGTGGGTGATGGTGCTGGATGGGTTGTGCTTATGCAGATTTCAGCCTGTATTCCCTGGGCCATTAACCAAGTTGAGTTATCTATATGTATGAACTGGACTCCAGTTTGAAATAAGACAAATTAGAACTTAAGTTAACATACTGAAAGCAGACTTCACATCGACTGGAAGAGGTATATATGAGTGGGAGGAAGGAGTAGCCAAAGTAGTACAAAGTTTGTTTCAGCTGGCTCCTTACCTGTTCAGTGGCAGGTAGGAGAAGACAGTGACAGAAGGCTGTAGCATCACGGTTTCTTGAGCTTACCCTCCTTTTTCCCATCTTGGCTGTGTTGGTAGGAGAATCTTCTATTTTGCTTTTCCTTTTCCTTCATGCTTGTGAAAATGGTGGTATTTGCATGCTACTTTTTTTCTCTATCCAAAAATCCACTAGTTGATAAAGAAAAGGTGCAGAACTTAGTCCAACTCCTGCAGCGCTATTAACTGGCTGCTTTTCCATTAAAGGCAAGAAACTTGGGCAGTAGCCAGTTAGAGGGAGTTTCCTTCAGCCAAGACTGATATATGTGAAATAGCTGAAGCTACTGCATCTTTCACTACAAGCTACCTCGAGGTTCACGCAATTCGTGTAGCCATCAGACACAATGTAAAGCTTCATAGTATTGCATGCTACTGACCTAAAATCGCCTGAGCTGATTTGGAGATTTCAGCTGAGATTTCATTGTGGCTTATTACAACCAAAACTAAATGCCAAGCTGTGTTTTGATGCTTGGTAATACATTTTGGTTTGGCATTTGATTTGTAAGTATTTCATAAGCATGTGGCTAGTCATCCTCAGTCTTCTTAAATTGCATGGAACTGTACATGTGTGTAATGCTGAATACATATGTAAATACTTACAGGATTGAGCAAATCAATCCCAGAATACCTAAAACTTTGTGCTCCCAAAACAATGAATCCTTGTGCAGATTTGCGTGCAGCCTGTCCCTGGAGATATTGATGTTGTTGTTTCACTCTCTGATTGTGTTAATTTGGTTTGTTGTCCTTCGGATCTAAACTTGTTTACCTAATGTACTCCTAATGGAATTAGCCCAAATCAATTCTTGTGATAACTTCTGAGTCTTAAAAGTACTTACTCTTCATTAAATCTATGTAAATAAGATGCTTGAGTCAAAACGAGCTTATACATGTATTCTTATCCTAATATTAGAAACAAAGTCACTAGAAAACGTGTTGCTGTAATACCCAAGTTTTACTATATTTTCAGCACTTCTGTGTCTTAGATGACCTTATTGTCCTCTAACCAGCCTTGATAGAATTCTAAGTAAAAACGCTCATTTTTGCCACCATTAAGCACTCAGTTGTTTGAATTGTCTCAGAAGGCAAGTTTCAGTACAACTATCTCCAAAGATATTTTCTGGGATTTACATTCAGAAACCAACAGATTAATGAATCACTTCAATGTAAACTGTGTGTTCTTGCATCATTCTCAGCTTTTCATCAGTGAACTGTATGAAAAGCAAATACATACTGAAAATCAAAAGGCAATGCAAAAAAGCCTTAAACAGTTTTGACATATTACTATCACACACAAAAACCCAAACATAATTCAGACTTTTCTTAAAAGCATTGGTGTGGGTTTTTTGACAACTGACTTTTAAATTTGTTTGGGTATAGGTATGACTCTGTCTAGCTACCTTTTGTATACAGTAATTAAACAATATATAATAAGAGTGAAAAATAAGCATATTTTTCTTGACCATTAAATTTGTAGGTTTTGAGATAGACAAGTTGATCACAAAATGGTAATTTGGGTAGCATTTGACATGTGCTGTAGAATAAATAACTTATGACTAGTTTGGCTAGTATAAGTCCTTCAAAGATTAAAGTTGTCTGTTGCACCCTCAGGCCGTGGAAGTTGTTAACTTAAGTGGAGAGCTGGTTGCATACGCCCATCAGAAGTTACCCCAGTAGATCTGCTCTAATCCCTTGGAGCATTTTGTACAGTCATTTGATATGGTCATCATTTTTGATACAGTAGTTTTATAAGGGGGAGACTAATCATAGGTGGTTTTATGTGACCATGAATCTGAGTTAGTCTCTTTGAAAAGTGGTTTTTGCTTTTCAAATGTCTCTAGAATTTGGGCTAATACTACTCTCAGGAGAGCAGACAACGGAGACTTTGTGTTTCTTCTGGAAAAAACATTACTCTCATAGCATAAGGCACCTTGCTTTCTCATGAAAGGGCATGTTTGTTCAGTTCAAACAATTGAGTCATGAAATTTGCCAGTTGACTCAACAGCATTTTTTTGTAGCAGCATGTATACTGATTCAGAAAGTATGGATTTAGCCCAATACTCTTTATAAATGAAAACCGAGAATACTTGCTGCTGGAGGTGATGTGACTTAAGATTACCTCACTTACCTTAATCAGAACTTGTTGAAACGAAAATGGATAATGTAAAATCAGATAGTAAATGTAAAGCTTTGGTCTTTCTTTCCTTCCCTACTGTTTTTGGAAAGCTTAGGGGCATTATGACTCTTAAAGAGTCTGCTTTTTAATGATGAAAAAGCATATAACAGGCAAGTTGGTGCTACTGCATAGGAATTGTATGTTTAGCAATTGTTCATTTTATTTTTCAGCTTCAGTAAACAAACCAATATTTCTGTCACTGAAAAATGTGTCCTTAACATTGTCTGTTACCATACCTTCTAAGTGTACAGGTTTGTTATAGCTATCTTCTCATTTTTTATATTGGCCGCCTTTGCCCTGGGTGGAAAAAAATAGAGCCAGTAATGACATGTATTATAAAGATTAATCAACCATAAAGACTATAATTGAACACACAAGTGTAGTCATTACTTGATTAATTACTTCACTAAAATAATCAGTCTTCTACATACATCAGAATAATATTCAGTGGTGACTAGAAGAGAGTGTGTGGAGACGAGGACTGCCTTCAATTCTTACATCAAACAGACTTTTCTACCTTTCTTTCTGTTTGGTTGCTGAACCTGCTTTTATTTGAATGTTTCACTTGAATGAACTTGCTTTCTTTCCCAGCAGAATTCTGTCATCTTAACTTTATCCTTAAGAATAAATACTAAAACCTCTTATGTGAACTTTTACATTGCCTATGTTACCTTGTGACCTAATGAGTGCATGTGGGAAAGTCCTTTCCAAGGAAGTATGTAGAACATAATGTCACCCATGGGGTTTAGACTCAAGTTCATAAATGAAATTGTTATTGTTATAGATTGAAAATGCTATTCAGTGAGAGATTATTGTACTCTGAAGTTTTCATTCCTAAAATATGTTTCCTAAAACTGAAACTTAGCAGTTCATATTGTAGTGTGGAAGTTCATCCATTGCTGCATCTAGAGCTCCGTACTGGATCTCAAGCTCATGAGCATGTGTCTTCCTGTAAACTGTAAGGGAAAGATAGAGCAAGTCTGCATATTTACTGAGATCAAGAAGTAAATCTAACTCAGATGATTTTGAAGCTGAGAAGTTGTATGCACACGTCTTGATGCTTTAGATTGGGAGATGTATTCTGATATCAACTGCCATAATATTTTTACAGAAGGAAGATGAATTAATTCCACAGTGGTTAACTACAGTACAGTGGTTAATTAATAGTGTTAACTAAGCAGGCTGAAATAGATACTATATGGTTCAGTGTTTGAGCCATGGTCAAAACCCAAGTGAGCATCGAAACTGAAGAAGAAAAGTAGCCCTTGATGGTTGCTGCTTAACCCTGAGAGTTCACACCACTTTTTCTGGCATTTTAGAGGCCATAGGAATTGACTTAATGTGCACTTATAATTGAGTAATATGGAGGAAAATGTATATGACCTCTGCAGGTAGACACTGTAATGTAAGCCTCATTTGTGTATATTTGGAACCCTAGTAAATGATGGATTTATGTCTTTAACTGCATGGACTTCCTGACATGCTGAATATAATATTCCTTGCCATGCATCTATCTAAAATGCCCAGTGCAGTGAATGCCTTGGTTAGTCATTACACATAATAGCATACTATACAATATCTAATTTTCAGTTGCTACTAATTACATTATTTCTTAAATAAATTTTTTTTGGAACTAAAAAACCATGATTTTTTTTCTTTGAGATGGCTGTAATTGTCAAGTTCAGCTTTCTACAAGTCTATTTTTCTGAGTTACTTCAGCACTAAAAAGTGCTGACTTTTTAAGCATTATTGATTAGTACAGAAAATTTACACACTGCTGTAAATTGATTTAGTGTTTCAGAAAGCCTGGAGAAATATGTAGGAAAGGTGTGTATCTTTATGTTTTCCTCAGTTTTTCTTATTATTATTAGGGTTATTAATAAATAGTTTATCCAGAAAGGAGTGAAGAAGTTTCTC
Organism: Aptenodytes patagonicus; assembly: GCF_965638725.1. NCBI lineage: Eukaryota > Metazoa > Chordata > Aves > Sphenisciformes > Spheniscidae > Aptenodytes > Aptenodytes patagonicus. Next base: position 111,563,111 of record NC_134950.1, on the reverse strand, counting down.
AGTTAGTTCAGCTAACTGTTATTGTTCAGTCCTGAGAGACATCTGTGCTAACTCTAATAGCAGAAGCTGTTCACCTATAGTGTTGTGAAATCAGCATAAACAAAGTTACCCTGCCAAGACACATCCTCAGATGAAAACTGAGGATGCTCAAACTGCATGAGAGTGTGATTCAGCCTCCTCAGGGGCTGGGGCTTTCTGTGATCCTGTGACAAACCTAAAGAATTTGCTGAGGAGGATTTTATCTTGAGTCAGCGTTTACCCTTGTTTCCTGAAAATGCTGATTTAGCCTAATATGATGATGTGGGAAGCATCCAGAAACTTGAATAATATGGCATAGAGCATTCCCAATGTGTTCCTTACAGACCGTCCGATCTCTGTTGTGAGTAGGTTGCTGACAACCTTGTGAGAGAAGGTTAATAGGGTTCTATGTAGGAATGTTCTATGTTTATAATGGGGAAAGTCATATTAACTTCTGTGTTTGCATATATGTGTTGTCAGCATGTGCTTGCTGATCTGACCTGCTCCTCCCAGAAAAATAGGTCTACCATTCCTGTGGGAACTGTGTCACTTCCTACATGCTACTGTATAGTCCGGCACTCCTTATTTATTGTGGAAGAAAGGACAGAGAGAAGGCAGAGGAATGAACTTCCATTTTTTCATGGGGAGGGTAGATTGAAAGAACAATTCTAAACTTTCTTTGTCTTCTTCAAGGCATTTCTGTGCTTTCAAAAAGTAGTGTGCTACTTAGTAGTTTGACTCTGGTGGAGCCACGTTGTCATGAAGTGAGGGCCAGGAGTCCCTCATGAGGTATAGATAAAAGTTGGAATAGCCCTATGGTGCTGCTGTACAGATAGGGATTCACCTCTCACTGAGTCTCACTGGGATTCACCACATTTGAGGCAAGCCTGATCTGCAGTACTTTGGTAGGAACTAACAGAGCACTTTGAAGACAGGGAGGTTAGTGGTAGACAGAGTGAGGAAGTTTACCTTCATATAAGTAACTAACATGCTACTAGTTACTTATCTAAACTCTAAAATCTTTCTGTTTGGTTTGGATCACCAGTACTGGCAGCCTTCTCATCGAGGTAAAAGTGATTAGATGAACAGCAAAACCAATGTCAAGGATTATGTTTCCAGAACAAAATAAGGACAGCAAATTATTACTTCCATCAATGGCTTTATGAAGCCATTATAGTTGACAAGAGAGCTCAATCACTGAACGGGCAAAATTCTGACTTATTAATCTGTTTCTAAACCCTTATTCTGATCTTTGCTACATTAAGATTATATCCAGCGTGGCACAGTCACAGAATAATTTCCTTTAAGTTGATGTAAAAGAGTGACTATGATCACTAAAGCAAGCACCTCTAAGGCGTATTGTTGGGGCAACAAATGTGTATTGCCACAGCCCCACTAAAACTTTGCAATAGGAAACAAAGACTGCATTTCACAAGGCTGTCAGTCTACCACCTCTCATGAGCAATGAAGCCACTTAAAAAAACAAACAACGAATAGGAGACGGCATGCTGTTTTTCACTTGTGCTACTTAGTAATTGTGTATTACACTTTTGCAAAGCATATAGAAATAGATGATTAATAACTCTGTACAAATAGAACCTCTTATGAATGTGCCAGAATATGGCCTTGAGTGCTAAAATTCAGTATGTTATTGAAATGTTTGTCGCCAGAAAGCAAAGACCCCTGTGGATATTTTTGTTACCTTAAATATAATAGGTTGCCACTGAATTTAAATTATATTCACTACTGTTGGCATTCCATCATAATTCTTTATATACTTAAAATATGAAGAAATGTTGAAATTCAGCACTAGTACTTAAGTAAAAATCTGTTCAGGGATTTAGAGCTCTGGAAATATTATGGTGTATTCACTCTCCTTAAATCATAAGTTGACTTTCTTGTCTTTCTACAAAAAGTGGAGGTGGAGGTGAAAATCTGGCAGTAGTTTGAGTTTTTACACCAAAAAGTAAAGGAGGTAATCAGGTGCACCTTTAATTTTGTTTGCACAAGGCATACTGCTATAGGTCTCTACATTTGGATGAGATCCATGGAGGTGTACATTATTTTAGTATTCTAAAAATTGAGAAATAGCCAGAACAGAATGTTATTTTCAGTTAAGATTGCAAATGTTTTTTTTTCAGTACAAAACCCCAATAATACCATCAGGTCTTGTATGAAAGTTCAAGAGAAGCTACTCTTGTATGGGACAATAATAGCTATTCAAAATCATCTTTTTTTTTGTGAATATAACAGCGTGTTCTGATTTTATGAAATAATTGCATCAATTATAAAATGGTATCAATAAATTTTAAAATCAAATTTTTAAATCCTGTTGAATCCTACTGAAATTATTCTCACAGTGAAGTTTGAAGATGGATTTTATAATGTGTACAGGAGCAAACTTTAAAGCCAAGGATCCCTACAGAGAATGTCATATCAACAGCTTGCTTTATTTATTAATTCATTTTTGAAGATACTCCAACGGGCAAATTGCAAATGCGGTACAATTATTGCCCAGGAGAGGAGACTTACAAACTTGTATGATGCAGTGATGAAGTCTGAATCCATTTCCTGTAAATTGCTAACGTTAGATTGACTTCATTGGTTAAATTCATATTCCCCACATAAATGAAGCAGCTACTTTGTGTTTAACAGATAACTATAATAATAATTACTGGCATGTTATTTATAAGCAATCATTGGATTATGATAGCAGAAATACAAACATGGAATATGAGTCATGAAGAAAAAAGATATGTTGTAAGGTATTCTCTTTCCCTAGACCTGTGAACAGTTTTATCCATCTAGATAAAAATTTCTTCTGCCTGTCTTTTTGTGTTCAGCTTTGCTTGTGCAAAGCATATGTAATGTGCTATAAAATGAGAATCATAAAAAGGGGAAAAAAAAAGATTGTTAAGGACCTTTAGATACTATCTGGTCCAACTACTCAGTTAAAACAGCAGTGTCCTGGTTTCAGCTGGGATAGAGTTAATTTTCTTCCTAGTAGCTGGTACAGTGCTGTGTTGTGGATTTAGTACGAGAATAATGTTGATAACACACCGATGTTTTAGTTGGTGCTAAGTGGTGCTTACACTAGTCAAGGACTTTTCAGCTTCTCATGCCCTGCCAGTGAGAAGCTGGGAGGGGGCACAGCCAGGACAGCTGACCCAAACTGGCCAAAGGGACATTCCATACCATGTGACGTCATGCTCAGTACATAAACTGGGGGGAATTGACCAGGGGGGCGGTGACCACTGCTCAGGGACTGGCTGGGCATCAGTCGGCAAGTGGTGAGCAATTGCATTGTGCATCACTTATTTTGTATATTCTTTTATCATTATTATTATTGTTGTTGTTGTTGTTGTTGCTGTTGTTGTTGTTGTTGTTGTTGTTATTATTATCATCCCTTCCTTTTCTGTCCTATTAAACTGTCTTTATCTCAACCCACGAATTTTACTTTTTTTTTCCTATTCACTGCGGGGGCGGGGAGTGAGCGAACGGCTGCGTGGTGTTCAGCTGCCTGCTGGGTTAAACCACAACACAGGACCAACTTCAAAGTTACATTAATTTGCTCAGGGCCTTGTCTGAGTATTGAGTATCTTCATGTCTTCAAGAGAAGTCTTGAATAGCTCCAAGAACTGTAATAGGTTCACTTGCTTTGTACATATAAATAATTCAAGTGATCAGGAAAGAGTCTTATTTTACGCCTACATCAATAAAAGGTTAATCTTCCACTTTTCATCGGCTTGAGTCATTTAGGTTCTCTGCTGTACACAAATCTTTCTGTACAAAGATTTCCATCTCTCATTTTAAGATTGAGTAGTTAGGAGAATAATGACAATTTTACAAGGAGAGTGTCATGCTTAGTGATTTGGCACAGCACTCTCATCTTCAGGTAGGCAATAGATGTTATAAATGTAATTCTGAAGCCAATCCAGAAAGCAGTTGCATATTTGCTACCTAGTTCAATCTTTTCGAGCATGGTGGAAGTGTTTCTTCTCCCCCAAGCTATAGCAAGCTACAACCAGAAGCAAGACAATCTTGTGATGGTGACTAGGGAAAATGGAAAAAAAGTTGTTGGCAGATACAGTTAAGTCATGGAAAAGACTGTTCTCCTTTGAAAATTTGAGGGAAGCAGAGGTCATTCAACAATTTCTGGAAAATTAAATTCCCAATCAACTAGAAGAGTTTTGCTAGTCTTCTACTTTGGAGGTGTTGGTGGGAATGTGACCTTAAATTTTGCTTTGATGAACAAAAGCAATGAGTTTGGATTCCTCAGTCCAGTCTCTAGTGGCCTGTTGTATCTGGTGTCAAACAATGAGATACTTTCAATTGTGTTTGGCAGTCTATTTAGGAAAAGATGGGAGGTGTAATAACAAAGAGTAAGGTAAATGAAAACTGTGCTCTCCAAGCTACACGTGCGTGCTGAGAAAATCCCTGATCACTGTATGATTAGTCTTGGTTGATGTTATTGACAGAGACACGCTCTTATTGCCTTTTAAGAAGCAGAGTATTGCATCAGCTGGCTGTTCACAGAACATGCTAAGTGAAATTTTAGTCTTGGAAACTGCAGCTGTTCATTGTGTTTCTGCGTATAATGGATAAGATTTTTCCAAAATATTTTGTGATTTAAGCACCATAAATCCTATTGTTTTTCAATGGTTCTTGTGCACATAAATAGTGTAGTTCCTTATGTTTATGCTTAGTTTTAAGGCTACTTAAATTACGATGTCGGCTCTAAAGTTAATGTTTTCAAATGGGGCACTCTGCTGGAGTTGATATGTGTCATGTAAGCAGTGCAGAGGCACTTGCCAAGATGAGTAGGCACAACTGTGTGTCCTGGATGCTTAAACTCATTAAGGATAGAAACGTATCCTGAAGCTCTCAGTATTTACATCTTGTTTTCTGATTTATTCTTGTAGCTTCTAGACGAGATTTTAAAATAGCATAAAATCTATGAATAAGGAAAGCAAAGAAATAAATGGTAATAAGTTTGGGCTGTAAGAAATGTCAGCTTGTATTGACTATATAGTGGCAGCACATGAAAACATCAGATTTGTATGTTATAGTTAGGTAGTTTCTTGCATTTCTTTTTCCAGAAGAAGCTTTTCATCCCATTCTCTTTTGATCCCAGTAATCAGTAATAGTTTGCAAAACTAACTGAACGTTGGGTTTTTTTAGCTTTATTTGAATGACCTTACTCTCATGTCGAACTATAGTCATGAAAAACTGCTAGATATTTTGAAAGGAGGAAAGGAGGAAATGCTTTTTTTTTTTTTTTTTTTTAAAACTGCTGGGGAATTGTGTAGTGTGTGACCTTTCTGGGGATTTAAAAAGTGTAATATTTATTACACCAGAGTAATAGTCATGGTTCAGGACTCTAGAGTTGGGTATAAATCTGTGAAGTTGAAAAGAAACAAACTGGGAACATTAAGAATATTTTTGACCTATGTTCTGATCAGTAAGCATATCATCCATAATATGCTAAGTACTCTGTATAAATTAAGGCAAAAGTTCTAAGGAAGGGTTTTAACTAAAGCACATATGTGCTGTATAAAGAAAGAGCAAGAAAAGAGGTTAAGGAAAAAGGTAAGAACAAATAAACCAGGAATGAGTGGGTTTAGAAAGCTGAGGACAGAAATGTGGGGTGATAGTGAAGGGTTTCTCTAATGAGATGAAAGGAGTTATAGGAGAGGAATGGGAAAAGGAGGGCAACTGTGAATCAAAGAACTCCTCTTATTTTGTCAGTACTTTTCTTGCTAGAAGTAAACATACTTCTGTATAGAAAACCAAAGTGGTAGAAAAAGATACTGAAATTTTGGAGATCAGTTCGAATTGGAAAGTAGTGTTCTATAGCTAGAAAAGTAGAAAGACCGTAGCATATAGCAAATTTCATGGAGCGAGTTAGTCTGGTTTCAGGATTTTCATTGGAAACATTTAGTGGACAAGCAAGAACAGTAAAAGTAGATGATTATGGTGAGTTTAGGACTACAAACAGGGTAAGTTGGCCTTGTGGGAGTGAGAAAATGGGCAAAAGTGGCAGATGGAAAGGAGCCATGAGTCAAATGTAGAAAATTAATGGAAGGTGGAGAGAAGCAAAAGCTGTATCAGTAGAAGCTAAGGGAAGGGAAGATAGGAAATGTTATTTATATATGTACTATGAGGTACCATAGTGTTACATGCTATGAAATACCCATTTATCATTCTTTACTGTAATGAGAGCATGCAGCCTGTGTAAAAAGAAATCATGTCATTGCTAAGTAGCAGCAGCCCAGGAAACACAAAAGAACCCCTTTCATGTGCTGTGGGTTTTGTGTTACCAGCAGTTAAAAAAAAAAAAAAAGTTTGCCGATTTCTGTTTGCATTGATTTTGCATGTTTCACTCCACAAATGCAGTAGGAAGAAATGTCTGAGAATAAACAGAGTCCTCTCCGCTCATGGCCAAATATGAAAATCATAGAAAAGTTGAGCTACTGGCAGGGATGCACAGACTTATTGGTCCAGGTAATAGCTGGAGAGAGAGAGCACTAATCAGGCAGAATAGGGATGAGGGAAGATGCACATGATAAAGGCCAGATCAGGTAACCTTTCAGTGACTAGAAAGACAAACCAGTCACAAGCTCTATCCCTATCCTTTCACTTCCATTACTGTATTTTTCTGTTTTTTCCATTTGTCAAAACCAGCTCCTGAGTGTCGGATACTACTTTTTTTTTTTAAACTTCCAAACTCATGTTGTTTAAAAACATGTTTGAAGATGCATCATACAGCTTCACCAGAACAAAAAGTATGTGCTGTAATTGCATGACCCTAAAACCTGTTTTTTTTTCGGGGAAAAAAATGCTCTTAAATTTTGCATGATTTGGTCTATGTTGTACTGATATTTATGTCAGCCTTTTCTAATATATTTTTCATGGGAAGGAAAATTGTTACCTGGACAGGCTTGAAAGCTGCATTGTTGAGGTATTGATAAATAAAGGAAGTACAAGCAGAATTTTTTGGAGTGGCTGTAGTGAAAAAAGTTTCTTAACTAGCTAGTGATACACCATACTATGACAGAATAAAGAAAAAACTTGGTTTGGTCAGCTGCTTCTTTTCCATGCCATCTTTGTGCCTTGTTTTGCTTCCCACCCTTGCAGCACCATACATGCAATCCAAGACAACTCAGCTCTGATGCTGTGTTGGAATTCCCAGCATGCCTTTGCTCATTGTAACACTCCCCGAAATAAGGAAACTAAAAAATTACTCATGTAAGTATGTCCTCCTACAAATTGCTTCAGTACTGTTACCTTTTTTATGCCAAACACTTACTAAAACTTGGGGTACTGAGTGGTTGTTTAGCAAGTTCAGAAATCTGATAAATCAAGTATCGGATAATTGTTGTCTTTTTTGCATCTTTTTTTTCTTGTATTTAAAATTCTTAGCAGCCTGTTCCCTTACACAGCCTAAAATCAATGAGCTAGATACCCTAGAAGCAGTCTTGTGTTTTTTTTCTCAAGTTATTTACTGCTTCTCTTGGTTTTTTAGGTCCAAGTATTACTGTAGCCACTGTCTGTTCCTTGGCCTAAATAAGGTTTAACTTTTCCTTTGGTGCAGTTGAAACAAAGGTACTACTGGCTTTTATTAACAACTGATGATCATCTTGGAATCAAAGATTGACCTGCTGGCAGTCACTGTTCTTCTCTATAATCCAAATTTTATAGTGTCATCTTCCATCGTAATAAGTGGATCACCACGTTGGGAATGCATGGTGAAGAATGTGAGGAATAAAATGAGGGGCACACTAAAAAAATGTGTGTTTTTCGTCTCCAGCTGCCAGTGAAATCAGTACAGTTTGACTGAGCAGAAATGACAGGATCTTGTTCTTTATGGTCTCTTTGCACAGAACTTAATGAACTTCAGACTTAAGTGATACTAAAATGGTACCAGGAAACTGGTTTGGATTCCAGCATGTTAAATACTTTAGAAAGAAGTCTTTCATTTTTAAATGTTTAATTCCTAATTTGAATAAAGGCCAACTGTCATGACTCTTTCCTCAGTGCAGCCATTTTAGGAATAAAATGAAAAGACAATATGCTTGAGTCACTTCAAGGCACTCTCTTCAAAATCTGTGTACATCTCCAAAGTTGCAAGCTCCAGTGAACTATAATATGTGATTAATATATAGTATAGGATATAATAAATATGTACTAATTTACTTACTTAAGCTTCCCAGGGATATCAGAGCTCTATTATGAGTGGAAATATATGTATCTTTTTCTGGTGCTATGCAAGCTTTTTTAATTTCATTTTCCATTTTAGTAACTGCTATGTTAAAAGACTATTTTTGGGTTTGGGTTTTTGGGGTTTTTTTGGTTTTTTGTTCCCACATAAGTTTTATGATACCCTTTATGAAGAGTGGGAATTGGGGCAGAGATCCCAGTATGTTCCTATTAATGACTACACAGTTTCAGCTGATTTTACATGGAAGAAAACCTGGATACGGGAAGTTTTTGCCCATGACCAAAAAACCCTGAAACAAGTTAACACGAGACAATTCCCAGGGTAGCTCAGATAAGAAAAGCCTATTCACTTACTGTTGAAACAGAGACCATATCAGAGTTCCCAACTGAGAAACACGTGAAAAGCACACTCACAAAAGTTGGGGCAGGGGGGAGGGAAGAAGTTATTTTTGGTGTTTGTTTCTTTTTTTGCAAACTTCAACCAGAACAAGGAATTTCTCCTCAGTTGTTCATACAGAATAAAGACCTACTGATTAGTCTTACTTTATGGCTAATGATGCCATAAAATCTTATTCAAGCATAATGGATATACCAAATTTTATGCTGAAGAAAATATCAGCTACACATGTCATGGTGTTTTTATTTTCCCAGACAGTAGCAGTGTTTAAAATACAAGGAACTACAGAAATTTCCACATGCTCCATACAAAGGTGGATTAAAATATTTGCTCCATAGAAGTAAACTCTTAAAGCCTGTCTTTCTTTTGTAAGAATCAAATGCTCATAAAGGCAAAAACTTACCAGCGATCATTTAGTCTCAAGGACTGGTTCTACTGGCCTAGTTCTGCAAGAACAACTAATGGAAAGAAACACTATTTTTAGAAGTGCTTCATTAGTATAGAAACACCCAGCATTGCATTCAGCATTTCTAATTTCCAAAATGCTATTAAAAATAGCAGTTTGGAGTGACAGTTCATCTACAGTCCTTAGGAAATCTAAAAATAAACAACCACCTGTGCTCAAAATGCTAGTAACTCTACTTGTAAATCACTTAGATTACTTATTATTTGCAGATACGATTTTTTTTCCCCCTGACACTTATGTACTGCACAAATCAACCTAGTATATACAAATCAAAAGTTATTCAATTAACATAAAAATATCGGATGTCACATGAAATGTCATTTAATGTCAGGCCTGGAATGAGCAAATAAATTGCCTCATCAGTTTAATTAACAAAGCAGGTAACCACGTCAAATTAATGTACTTCAAATTATATTAGAGCCATTTTGAATGGGATTGCACTGTTGAATTTTAATTGGAAATTCACTTTACAGGACAAGAAAATACATTATTTTACTTCAATGCTCAATACTAGACAGACAGGCAATAAAATCTTCTGAGCATCTTAGAATAGGATAAGCTTTGGAGTACTAGAGTCTATGAACTGCCATTTGATTATTAGATTTATAATTAAGAAATTGAAATTTTTTTTAAAATTGTAGATCTAAATTCTTAAGAGTTCTCTACGATTTTGATTTTTCTAATGATTATTATTAATGGCAAAAGACTGAGCTCCACTGTGCTAAGTATTGTACAGAGAGAGGAGAGAGCCTTTGAAGAGCTCAGACTAATGGTGATGAAGAAAAAGAACATTATTCCTCATTGTGAATCCGGCTGAAGCACGGAGAACTCAGGTGACTTGCCTGGTTAACAGAAGTTCAGGAGATATGTGGCATAATTGGGGCTATACGCTACATCTTAATCTCAGTAACTTAACCTCATAATGATCTTTCTACTTTTCATTTTCCACTTGCTCTTCATGTGAGTAACAAAGAATAAGTTCATGTTATTAGAGGGCTTTAATTAGAATAGTCTGGTGGTTTCTTTTTCTAAACGTTTTTCATTGAGTGATGGGCAAATGGGAAGCAGAATGGTTAAGTGGAAGGATCACAAAACAGTAAAGTGATTTTTGGAGAAATGCACAGATGTTGTTATCAGCCACAGAAAGACCAGCAGAAACAGAGACTGAGTTTCCTCCTAGAAATGAAAAGTGTTCTCCCTTAGTAAATACAGAAGGTACTTGATACAGAGCAGTGAATCTATGTATTATTTTACATTATTACTATTGATTTGCCTGAATGTCATGGTTTAACCTCAGCCGGCAACTAAACACCACACAGCCGCTCATTCATTTCCCCCTGGTGGGATGGGGGAGAGAATCGGAAGAGTAAAAGTGAGAAAATTCGTGGGTTGAGATCAAGACAGTTTAATAGGTAAAGCAAAAGCCCCACACGCAAGCAAAGCAAAACAAGGAATTCATTCACTGCTTCCCATGGGCAGGCAGGTGTTCAGCCATCTCCAGGAAAGCAGGGCTCCATCACATGTAACGGTTACTTGGGAAGAAAAAATGCCATCACTCCGAATGTCCCCCCCTTCCTTCTTCTTCCCTCAGCTTTATAGGCTGAGCATAACGTCATATGGTGTGGAATATCCCTTTGGTCAGCTGGGGTCAGCTGTCCCGGCTGTGTCCCCTCCCAACTTCTTGTGCACCCCCCAGCCTACTCGCTGGTGGGGTGGTGTGAGAGGCAGAAAAGGCCTTGACTCTGTGTAAGCACTGCTCAGCAGTAACGAAAACATCCCTGTGTTATCAACGCTGTTTCCAGCACAAATCCAAAACATAGCCCCATACCAGCTACTGTGAAGAGAATTAACTCTATCCCAGCCAAAACCAGCATACTGAATAAGCTAAACATGAAGGAATCGCTGCAGGACACCCTAAATACTTAAAAAGCAGGGAAAAAAAAGATCAAAAGTTTTCCAAGTAAGTAGTGCTGTCTGCCAGCATTCCAGATCATATTTTGAATGCAAGCTCAGTTGACTGACCTTGCTAAATTATTCATGTTTTGCAAAGAAGTAGCTCAAATCCTTAAAGCTTAATACAGTAACCTTCTTTCCCACTTGAAGTGGGTTCAGTATTCCCTTTGCTTGTTTATAAGGGTGACAGTTGTCTCTGAGAAATGGAAGTATGTTTTCCAGCATTTCATGTTAACAGTTAACATTTAACATCTCTATTACAGGAGAAAAGGACTTAATCCCTTGAGGTGTTATTCCTAGTTCCACTACTACTGTAGTTATTACGAAAGCAAATTACTTTCTGCTAAAAAGTTGTTTGGACAATCAAATTAACATATGTGTCTATACATTTACACAATTTAGTCAATCAACAGAAGGTTGCAACAGCAGAAGAAGAGAGATCCACTCACTACTATGGCAACCAAAGAGTCTCTCTCGGTTACCTGGTATCCTGGAATACTATTAAAAACCAAGTTGGAATGGGTGGAATAGCACTCCTCAATACTCAGTACTTCCACGTGAGATTTCTTCAGTCACGACAGGGTAGATAAATACCTTTCCTTAAACCTTCACTGAAAGAACAAATATTCTAATTGCCAGGAAAAAAGTGTTTCTAGAAGTTAAACTTCATCTTCAGAATCTTTCTATAAATCATTGTAGATGTGGTGGTGTAATGTTATTGGCAGCAGCCAATGACCAATGAATTCATTTAAGGCTTTTACAAGTTTTCAGTAACCAGGCTTACAATATATTGCTTGGGTTTAGCAATTAGCAACATTCTAGATATTTCTAGCTGGTAGCATAGTAGCAGTGCTTCAGAATCAGTGTTTGAAATTGTCTACTGATAAATAAACCTAGATTTTTTTCCTAAAAGAAACTTTCAAGCAAATGTGAGTTGCCTATATGTCATAATGGTCCTCTCTGGCTTTCTAACTCAAAAGAAACAGATTGTAAGAAAGTGAATTAAGGGCACTTTACATTGACTCAACGTAAATAATTTAACTATACTAATGTCCTGGTTTCGGCAGGGATAGAGTTAATTTCCTTTCTAGTAGCTGGTACAGTGCTGTGTTTTGGATTTAGGATGAGAACAAAGTTGATAAGGCACCGATGTTTTAGTTGTTGCTAGGTAATGCTTACACTAACCAAGGACTTTTAGTTTCCCATGCTCTACCGACTGAGAAGGCTGGAGGTGCACAAGAAGCTGGGAGGGGGACACAGCCAAACTGGCCAAAGGGACATTCCATTCCATGTGACGTCATGCTCAGTACATAAACTGGGGAAAGCTGGCCGGGGGGGGCCGCTGCTCGGGGACTGGCTGGGCATCGGTCGGCGGGTGGTGAGCAATTGTACTGTGCATCACTTGCTTTGTGTATTATTATTATTGTTATTGTTATTGTTATTATTATCATATTATTATTATTATTATCGTTTTATTTCAATTATTAAACTGTTTTTATCTCAACCCACGAGTTTTTCTCACTTGTGCTCTTCCAATTCTCTCCCCCATCCCACCGGGTGGGGGGAGTGAGCGAGTGGCTGCGTGGTGCTCAGTTGCTGACTGAGGTTAAACCACGACAACTAACTTGTTTTGCTAAGTATGGTTTTCCTGTATAGACCAAGCCTAAACACCTTTTCTAATTATGGAAACTCTAATCTTTAATTGAACCAGAACAATATAATATCTGTCCATCCAAGTCCACATTTATATTTTATTTGTGTATAAATTGATGTTTGTCTTTTTTCTACCCCAGTGATGGCAAAATTTTCAGAAAGTTTAAAGGTGACCAGGAGATAGTCTACCATTACATTATTTGAGAGAGATATGTATCTCTCAAAACCCAATAATGTTGACATGACCCTCTCTGCATTTCAAAGCATTGCACTTTTTCCCCCATTTGTATTTGAACTGCTTTATTTGATTTTTAGCCCTGCTTCTGTTTGGTAATATATAAGTAGTATAGAACTAATTAAAGCTTTGATATTGATATATTTTTTTAGTCACAATTTCTGGCCTTTTGGCATATGTCAGAATTAACAGAAGATCTCACTATAAACAATCATTCTCTGAATTAATTTATTGTTTGAAAAAGAACAACTTTGGCAGGCTTGTTAAGCAGAGGAAAAATAAATTAGTTGGATGAAAATATAAACATATGTTGCTGTAAACTCACAGCCAATGGTATTTAAATCCTATTTAAATTAGATTAAAACAAAATTTCCCATAAGAGTAAAGAAGGAGAAAGAAGCAAGCAGAATGGGTAAACACAAAAATGTCAGATAAAGTTCTTTATAGTTTCTGTTTACAGTGGCATGTGATTGCCTTCTGCACTGTGTGGTGTTGGCTATACAATTATGCTGCATGAATAGTGAGCTCTAATTGCAGCAGATGAAGTTGATTATTTATGTGCCTCTGTGCTGAAGACATTTGATTTGTACATGCCTACAGCACAGAGGTGCGTAGAAATCAAATAGCTTTGTAAAGGTGTCATGGCACCTGGTTCAGCAGAGAAATATTTCTGATGCATTTAATGCTAGTGACAATGGAACAGTACCTTCTCCCTATTCCTGTAAGTTTATTGTGGGACTCACTCCCTATTAGACTTTTACTCATCTTGGTTTTATTCCAGGAGTCACATGGGGGATAAAAATAGAACAGTCTAGGCAGTTCAAGGAAGGTAATTGACATGCACAGAGTTTCCCTGCTCAAATGCTGTTCGGCATGAATGTGCCAAAATCAGGGAAAATAACCTTGGAAGCTGGCTAAAGCTAGGAACTTGTACTAATAGAGATCATAAAACTTTCATGAACATATGACATGAAATGTGCAGATTTTGGTCTGTCTACAACTACTTACATATGGGTCACCATATGTTACAGCTCAGTGGATGAAAAATGCATGGAAGGCAGGTAGGATGGGACAAGTATTACAAGATGTCAACCGTATTCACTGAGAACAGCAGAAAACAACAACAAAAAAGCCAAAAGATAGGAAATCTAAGACTTGACAGGCTGAAGGTTTTTGCTTTGAAAAAAAATCTTAGATGAGAGATTGTTTCTATCAACAGTTGTGCAGAACATTTTTTGTAATTTCCAAAAGTCTTGTTTCTTTGATTATGTTTTTCTAGCACAAACTGTACTTGAAGTTAGTCTCTTTAATAGTGCTTGGCTTATAATGAAGAAATGATATGCACTTTTATATTACAGGTAGGAAGACTTGTTGAGTATGCTGCTTTTCATAGAAAAAATTCCTTTTCTGGGCCCTTTCTGTGAAAATCCTGATGTCCTTGGAAGAACATTTTTATTTCAGTTGAGTTTCTAGCCTTGTACATTCAAAGTTACTTACAAAGAACCATATCTGTAACTGTGATCAATTACTCCTAATATGCCTCTTTTTCAAAATATTAAAATGGAAGTTATTGTTTTCCCTCTATAGATATGTTCTTATAATTGTTTTCAAACTTTAACTTATGAGAACTTAACAAAAATGGATTGCACATATACACACCCATATGTTGCAGAGATTAAAATGCACTTGCAAGTAAGATATAAGAAGGCTGTAAACATTCTGTACTAAAGTAATTTGTCTGGTTGCACATGCCTCACATGAATACCATTAAAGTATGCTTTATAAATTTTAATATCCTTTTTTCTAATTCATTAGAATTGGCCCCTCACTACAAGAAGGACGTTGAGGTGCTGGAGCGTGTCCAGAGAAGGGCAACGAGGCTGGTGAGGGGTCTGGAGAACAAGTCTTATGAGGAGCGGCTGAGGGGACTGGGGTTGTTTAGCCTGGAGAAAAGGAGGCTGAGGGGAGACCTCATCGCTCTCTACAACTACCTGAAAGGAGGTTGTAGCAAGGTGGGTGTCGGTCTCTTCTCCCAAGTAACTAGTGATAGGACGAGAGGAAATGGCCTCAAGTTGCGCCAGGGGAGGTTTAGACTGGACGTGAGGAAAAATTTCTTTGGTGAAAGAGTGGTTAAACATTGGACCAGGCTGCCCAGGGAAGTGGTTGAGTCCCCATCCCTGGAGGTATTTAAAAGACGTGTAGATGTGGCACTTAGGGACATGGTTTAGTGGGCATGGTGGTGTTGGGTTGACGGTTGGACTCGATGACCTTAGAGGTCTTTTCCAACCTCAATGATTAGGAAAAGGCCAGGTCAAAGTTGCTTGTGGCTTGCAGTACCAACGCTTGGGTAACAGTTATTAAGTAGACAACCACAGAGGCAGAGACATAAAGCAGGGTGCATTTACCTACCTAGTTCTTCTTTTATGTGTGATATGTTTGAATATATCTCTGCAGAAGTTATTTAAGGGACACAAATGCATTTAAGTAAGGTAATTCCCTTACTAAAATAAAACCAGATGAAATAAAGATACTGTTTACTAGCTAGGGTATGCAAGTCGGGGAAGTGGTTATTACTATATCTGCATTTCTGAATAATTGTATATATTGAGTTTGAAAATAATTTTTATTACAAATAGCTGGATTTTGTAAGCTGCCGAAGTCATTGCTGCACCTCTACCTGTCCACTAAGTGGTTATTTAAAGAAGATGCTTTGTTTATGGGAGCTTGTCTGTGATTGTGGCATTGCGTTATCTGATTTCTTGTATATTCAGGGTATAATTCTTTTTACCTTTACGTAGTTCAAAAAAAGAAAAAGTGCACCAGTTCATACTGAAACAGTTTCATCATGGACTGTTTGAAGTTAGGGTTCTTCATGGGTTACTAGATGACTTGACATATGTTAACAGTATCTAAGTATCTAGAAAACTCTTAATGGTTTAATCTTAGCTAGCTGAGATACAGACCCTTGTACCTTATTGTGACAACCCAAATTAGCTTAAATGAAGGAGACTTGATAGCGCAGGATAGCTTGAGTAAGAAGGGGCCTTAGGAGGTATCTAGTCCAACCTCCTGCTTAAAGGAGGGGCCGGTCTGAAATCAGACACGGTTGCTTGGGGCTTTAGCCAGCTAGGTCTGGAAAACTTCAAAGGACAGAGCCTGCACAAACTCTGGGCAAGCTGTTCCCACACTTGGCTGTTCTCATGGTGCAAATAGTTTCTTCTTATCCATTCTGAGCCTCTCTTCTTTAAACTAATGCCTCTCATGCCCTGCCCTGCACCACTGTGAAGAGCCTGGCTCTGTCTCAGTGGCCTCCCAGCTGGAGCTGCCTCCTCCTCAGGCTGAACCAGCGCTGGTCCCTCGGCCTCTTCTCACAGGGCAAGTGCTCCAGCCTCGACCACCCTGGGGTCCCTTTTCTGAACTTGCTCCAGTTTGTGGATAACTTCCCTGTGTTGGGAGGTCCCAACATTAGACCACCTATGTGTGGTCTAATATATAAAATCTATATATTACCCCTACTAATCCCCCCAAATGAGTAGGGGAATAATCACTTAACTCAGTTGTGTTAGTGCAGCCCAGGGTGCTGCTTTTGTGCATCTTTGCTGCTGGGGTATGCTGCTGGCTCACTCTCAGGAGTTGTGAGCTGCCTGCTCGGGGCTCCCAGGGACTTTCCAGCACAGCTAATTCCCAGCCTGTATTGTTGCAAGGACCCTACATTCTAGGGGGATGAGGTGCAGGGTGGAGAAAAGTTGGTGTGACGGCTTTGAGGACCCAGCTACTCCATGTGTTTTCCAGGTGTCATAAAAACAAAAAGTGGAAGTTTTGAGATGGTAGGGAAAATATTTTGCATGGTATTCATTGATGGCATGTTGGAGAAGTGGATGAGAAGTTTGAATAGCTGAATAGTAATGGGTGTTTGAGATAAATAGTATTACCTGTGCCACATTATAACATGCAGCTAGCTGTCTGCTTTGGAACAATGACGACATTACTGCTTTTTTCCTTTTGTACATGGTCCAGAGAACAGAAAAGTATTAGCAAAATCAGTGACATGACTGCCTAGATCTAGTGGTGGGTCTGAATACTGTACTGTATTAGGAGAGTGCTTCCAAGGATTTAAGCATCTTTTGTAACCAGACAATCTTTCTAGATGTGATTCCTTCTAACTGTAGGCATTGGCTCCAAAATTGATAAATATCTCAATTTGTAAATGTTCTTTCAAAAACAATAAAAATTGTCTCCTTTCTCAGCCCACATACTGAACCAAGTACACGATACTCTGTGAATCAGAAGGTGAAACACCCTTTCTCCCCCACTAGATACAAAATTCCTGTTGGTTCTCACATTGCCTTGTATTTTTATCTCTCTCTATTTTCAAAATGGTTCAAAATTAATCGACCTACAGCTTTTAATATTCAAAGCTGCATGACTTTTTCTCATTATGCAATCAGTAAAATTAATGAACGACAGCTCTGCACCACCAGGAGGCCTAGCTGAATAACAAAGGGACTATAGAAACAGGTTATTTGTGGGTCACTGTCAGGATGGATTTAATTTTATTGCACAGAATGTTTCTTCTAGTATAGAAAAATGTTTAGTGAATATTCTTGTGTTAATGAAAACTGTTAAATTTATGCTACTTCATATTTGGCATCACTTCAAAATGTCACTGCTGCACTTTGTTAATTTACTTTTGAATTCGTTTCAGCTTATAATAACAAGAAGGGAGAAATTAGGGAAACGAAATCTTGAAGAGTGAAACTGATGGCTCTCAGAAACAGCAGATCAGTTTGGATTAGGCTATGGATCCAGGATATTCAGTGGAAATACTTCATTTGTCTTCTGTGGGATTTGCAGCAAGCCTTAAGTCAAGATATACAGTTCACAGTTTCATCCCTCTTTAGTTGAATCCAGGGCTAATTCCCAGATGGATGGAAATGATCATTTTCCTTAGCATGTCTCTGTAGCAGCTTCAAGTTAAGGTCCACAGTTAGTGAAAAATGAACGTGAGTGGTGCTTGCATGTTCACATATGCAATTCAAAATGTGTGATCCTAGACACATAAAGTAGAAATTCTGTATTGAGCACAGCTGAAATTAACCTTATGTAGTATCCTCATTATTTTGCCTTCTGCCATATGACAGAAGGTAACACTCTGTTCCCATGTGTTGGAGCCATTACTCACCACAGATGTACATAGATGAAGGGTGATGTGGTAGAAGATGCCAACTCCAGATGGAAGCCAAATTGTTCATCAGATTTATCAGAGCCTGCATGGTGTCTGCTGAGTTTGCTACTCTGACTGTGGGTTAGATTAACATAGTTTCTGATGGCAACAATGTTATAATGGTAACATCAGAAATATAGTCTTAAGAGGTAGGGAAGTACTACTCAGGGAATATTTTGGTATAATAAAAGGCAGCCTGGATAGGTGAAGAGGAGATACTTCTTAGGATAGTCTGGGAAGAAAGGAGAAATCTCAAGGAACTACTGAGAAATCACTATGCTTGCAGTGCTCTCTGGGAGTTAGCTGATTAAAAACAAGAGATTGTTAACTATACTTGGATGTCTGACATAACCCAAAGGAAAAACTAACAAAATAACAAAGTGGACCTTTTTTATGGGATGAGAATCTACTTCTTCTGCACAGAAGCAGATGTCCTCGCTGGTGAAACAAGAATAAATTAGACACTATGTAAAACTAAAAAATTAAATGCTGCTAGGAGATTTAAGATTATTTATGCTGGAAGAGATTACATTGATATTTCATTTCATGGGAGGGACATGTGGAGCTGTTGGATGCCATAGCAGTGTGTGGGTGATTTTAAGGAGTGGGAATGACTAGAAGAGATAGGAAATAAAGAGATAATTATACAAAAATGAAAAGAATAATATTCTTACAGTCATGTACTTTGTGGTCAGTAAAATGAGTTTTTTAATTTAGTTATGACTGGGAACCAAACACAAGCAGATATTTGAATACTAGTAATACTCATCTGTCAAGAAAACCCTCAACCATTTAGTATCTTGGGGGTAAAGCATACCTAACCTCAGAGACCTTATAAGTGTTCTCATCCTGCTCTAATGCTGATCTTTTCCTTACAAAATAGAGTGTAATTAGACAGAAGCAAGGAACTATGATGGCTTCTATTTTTTAAGTTCCTTTTGAAACACAATGAGAGAGAGAGAGATATTTTAATATCACATATTCTCTTAAGCCTTACTAATCTTCTACATAAAGGCATCAGTCTTAAAAAATTGTTGTCAGACTTAAAATTTCTTGTTTCCATTAATCACTGAGGGATTAAATTTTTTCATGATTGCACTCAGGGTAATGAAAATAAATTAATAGTGGCTGTGAGTTTGGAGTATGAGAACTAGTAAGTATTATCCCCTACTGCATCTCAGCAAACAAAAACTATAGAAAATCTCTGCTAGAGCTAGAGCTAGGAGCACATTGTATGTAGGTTTTCTTTTTTTATCTTTTTTTTTCTTTTTTTTTTTGAATGTTTGGTCACTGAACCAAAAAATTTGAAAAATCAGTTCAGGTCAAGCCAAATCAGAATTTGTCAATGAAATGCACACATTTATTTGGGTCAGTTAAATGTTTTATATAATCTGACATGTAACTTCAAATTTTCAAATTATTTAACCCTCTTAAGAATTTTTATTAAAAAACAAAAAGGGCCATTTAAAAATATGAATTTTAACATTTTCTTTATGAAAAATATCATAACATGAATTTTGGACATCCATGACTGACACCTTTCCCTTATCTTGTCTTTAGTGCAAGCTGCTGTAGAATTTGAAAAGAGTTCTTTTTTCCCTGTTGCAAAATGATCTTTCTCTGTGGAAAAAAAAATGCTTAGATCTACAGCTTGATCCAATGTAAAACTAAGTGATTCAAATTCAGTGGTCCTTGTTTGGAAAGGAGAATGTCCTGATCTCCTTACGTAGCTATTTCATTGCTAGTCAATGTAAAACACAGAAATAATCTAAAAGATTGCAACACAGAACATTTTCTTCCTGGAAGAGAAGGGATTGTGCATCCTCCTATTCAATCAGAAAACCTCATAGCCTGGCGGCTAAACATGTTTCTTGGTATTTAGGAATCTGGTCGGCTTTTCAAACAAGTGATATGGATCTTCTGCTTTTACTTTCAGCATCATTTTAAAGTAAGACTGAACTGGGCTCTGGGTTTTAAAGAAATTGATATAATTACCTCCAGTTTACAGAGTATTAAGAGGTTTTTGTCCCTCTGACTTAGGGCTGTGTAGGCTGTGTGGATAGGGGCAGGGTCTCCCCCACAGCCTTCTCTATGGCTGGCTCCAGCAAGTAGGCTAGCAGTCTAGTGGCTCCTTCCTCAGGCAAAGGATTTTTTAGATCCAGTCCTGGCACATGAAAAATTTTTCAAGACTGCTGTTTGGAGAGTGTTTGTCACTGAACACTAGATTCTAGATTCCACCCAAAAGGTAAAATAATTAAATGCACAGAAGGCTGAATGCAGTCCTGAACTTGTAGGTACAATAATTTATATGGTCTAAATGCTTGTCTTCACTTGTCCACTTCACAGATTACCAGTCACTTATGAGATAGTAAATATGAAAGTTAAGACAAAATACAAAAACTTCTGTCACTCTCAATAAAGGACAAAACATTTCTTCTCATCTCTCCTGTTGAGAAATGCTAGTGGTAGGGGATACTGTAGGAATGGTGTTTTCTCCAGCCCTTCTGCTTCCTTAGTAACCTGTACATAAAATCAGAACCATTTTGCTGTACATAAAATAGGAACCATTTTTCTAAGTTTCACATGATCTTTTATATATATATAAAAAAAAAAAAAATCATTGTTTCTGGCCTTTCACTTATTTTTGAAATATCTCTAGAAAAAATAAGAGACAGTGTGTCATAATTTATAATTTCAGAAGTAGCTTAATTTTGCCATCCTTTTTATAAAATTAAGAACTCCTTCTATAAAATATTCCCTACAGAGCATAGTCAATAAAAGTAAATGAATTGTTTACAGAAGAAAACCACACAATCTGAGGTTATAAACTAGTTTAATTTAATTAATCAGTGGGAGAGGAAAATACTGAAATATTAAGCATAAATTTCCTATCTCTGCCCACCCAGACTCAACAGTGAAGTTCTGACTTATTCATAGACCCAACTTGCTCAGTTCTATGTATTGTGGCTTCTCCTTTCTCAGTACTACGTGTGCAGAGAGTGTATGTTCTCTAATAAATGAACCTTAGAACATAAGTAATACATTTTCATTTAAAAGGGAAGAACAAAATAATCTGTTGTGGGTATTTATGAATTCCATATGGTTCCTGTTATTTTTTCATACAAGACAGTAGAGTTAGGAGACGTTACAGGTTTTGTCAGTCTGACCTTCAGAGGTCCTTGGAGTGAATGACTTATCTGCAATACAAAAATACAAAATGAAAACAAGAGGTTGTGGTATAATGTAGATGAGGACAAACTATTCCAGACAAATTGTATTCAGTGGAGTAGTGCTAAGAAGGAAGGTGACTGTTAATGTTATAAAAAATTCACTTATGCAGGACTGTTACTAGCCAAGCCAAACTATTCCAGCAGAGGCCATTTTCCATCTTTCTATAGCATATGCTTATGTTAACAGGTTTATATTGTCTTACATGTACAAATGTAGTAAGAATTGCCAACACAGCGTGGAAGTGAGCTACATCATAGATGGGACTTGTTAGAAAATCGATGTAGGGCTTAATGATCTGGAAATGGGTACAAAGTAACCGATTACACAGGAATGGATTTACCTTAACTGCAATGTTTGAGGTCTCATTTGAAAGCTTCCAAAATTCAGACGAGTTTTGATCAAGCCTCCTTGTTTGGGCATCTATGCAATAAAGACTCTGCCTTAGAATTTATTTAAGAACCTAGCTGATGGTGTTGAGGACGATAATCTAAGTTTCAAACTGCCGTCTGTCAGCCAAAAGAAGTGAAAAGCAGTCAGAGCTTACTGAAGAGAACATCAGGAAATAATTATGGGTCTGAGAATACCCAAGGAGTAGATCATTTGGCATCTGTAAGCAGCTTTAAGTTTTGGATACTATTTGATCACCGTTACACTACTTCATTTTTGTCAACAAAGTGGACAATGTGTTTGAAAGAGAGAACACAGCTTTGTATGGACTTAATGTATGCACAACAGTGCTTATAGTTAATGCAAATAAATGAAAAGATTACTTTTTTAAAAAAGTATGCAAAACAAACTGTGATTTCCAGTAATACTGTTGAGGTAGAAAGGAGGAATGTGCTCCATTTAGAAAGTAAAAGCAGAAGTGACAGCACTCAGTAGATGTCATGTCCTGCGGGGTTGGTGTAGATATGTGCAATATGTGTGTTATAATGGGCAGAGCAGGTTAGTTTTTACTGGTTGCAGCATCGTTGAGCCCCCAGGGAGATGTCCAACGATCAACCATTACAAAATGTCATCTGACAGAAGACAGAAATGCTCCTTGCCTGCAGAACCAAACGTGCTTCTCCCACCTGAGACATTCAGAAGAGTGTTTTAGAAAACTGTGCAAAAAAGAAAGGAGAGCAAAGAAGCAGAGGAAGAATAACAGAAATCAAGAGGATGATCTTGTCAAACTACACAAGGAAGACAGTGCAGGAGAATTTGCTTATACTCATGTGTGGAAAGGTTCAGCTATAACTTGTTAAAATCAGGATATCAACAGGGAACACACATCACAGAATACATGACTGGCAGAATACAAGGAACCTGTTAATCTGACAGTTGATCTACTCACTTAATATTTTTGTATCTCGCTCCTGAATGTTTAAGTACTCATGACATGGACAGAAACGTACAGACCTGTCTTGAAAGATGTTTTTTGCTAAAATGTACTTCCAAAGGGTGTTTGGCTATTTTGAATTGTGGCATATGTGAAAGTAGCAGGTGGTCTCACACCAGTTTGAGTGAAGAGGTCTGTGTCATAAAACCAATGACTGTAGATTACTGCTAGTAAAAAAAACTTGTTAGAAATTGTGGCCAGAGATGCATATTTGAAAGGTCTATAGAGGCTGAGCTATTTTCTTAGCCCCCTGAGTATTTGGTCTTGCTAATGCAGTAATCAGCATTAAAAAGCCTGCAATTTACCAGTGGATAGCACTTGGTGAATACCTATCTTAAAAGCTCTTCTTTAGAAACTGAAGTTGTTTGTGTATTGCTTTAAAGCAATAAAGGACTTCAGGGCCAAATACAGTCAGGTCAAACTGGCTGCACAATGTTATTTGTTTGCTGGAATGCTTTCATGACCAGCCTTGAACAGCTGAGGTTGTAATTTTTAGAGGAAACCATAAGTCCATCCACCTTTCAAGGCTTGCTTCACTACAGATAGGCCCTAGCAGCTTCCAGCTATCCTATCTTGTCTACACGGTAGTGGCATCACATAGGTATAGTGGTGTCCTGTACAGAGGATTTGTAGAAAGCATGGGTTTGGTTTTTGTATGAGTTTCCTGCAAGGAACAAAAGAAGGTGTCCATATCTGAAGGTGAGGGTCAATGATCCCAGCAGCAAGGTCATGAAATGCTTTAAAATATTTATGTTTTCTTTTTTTGGAAAATAACTTCCATGTAGAAATATCTGTGAACTTTTCTTTAGAATATTTATAAAGACTCTACTACAGTTTTTGGAAAATGTATATTTTTCTTTCTGTGACAAGTCTACAAAACTTACTCAGCACTCTTTTTGTCAGAGGAGACAGCAGAGTATTTTGAGCAGGGGTTGTTCAATCTATCAGTGCAATGAGGAACTCCTAGCCACGTGAAACTACGCAAGCTGAAAGTTTAATAGACTAAGAAAGGTATGATACAAATCCAAATTTGTATAGGCTAGGCTAGATTCTGTTATGACTTTCAGTAATGATGATGGGGCTGCAACCTCCACGTGAGGAAATCCTGAAACTACTAAATACAGGAAACTGAACTGAGAAAGGGAAGTAAGGAGGGAGTTTTAGAAGAAAGATCCTCTACCCCTCCTCCATTTCATATTCCTTATCCTTCCACTTCCGGATGTTGGAGGAAGTAGGCTCGATGTATCTGGTCTGCCTCAGTTAAGCAGTTTAACAGTAAACTGAATTTTCTGTTATGATGTGTATTCAGGTCTATTCTTATCTTAGCCTCTTTGTGAGGCTGTCTCTCATAACGCATTGCAACCCCCCTTTCATCATAAAGGAGAGTGTACATATAACAGATGGAGGCTCATCAGGAACTTTAAGGGAAAAATGGGGAATTTAGGCTTCTGTAAGGCAGCGTACATTAAAAAAGCAGCTTTGGGTTGAACTGACTTGAATTCAGTGCTTTGTTTTAACAAATAAGAAAGAAGCAGCTATTTAAAAATACTTCGTGCTTACAAATGTGTAAATATACAGTTTTTCATTGTTTTGTTTTTGTTAAAATAAATTGGTACTGGATTAGTAAACTGGAACTGGAACTTGATTACTCTATAGGATCTAATCACATATTTGATATTGATGGGGAATTTAGGAACGGAATTTAGAGTTGTTTGGACAGACTCTGCTCACCTATTTTGGAACTTTCACAGTAAATCCATTAAATACATACATGGATTCTTACACTGACAAGGATTATTTTCATAGACAGGCCCTGGACTGTGGTTTTACACTTCATAGGGTCGATGCCTTATTTTTCAAAGAGTTAATTCTCAGAAGTTCTATGTTTATGGTAATACGAGCAGGATCTCGGTACCTGTTTGCTGTTTGTAAAATGTGTGTGTTGGGTGGCAGGAAATTCTCAAGCCAGAGACTATAAAATCCCAGATATTATGGTTTCCTAGTTTTGGCTGTGTCTGAGCTCTGTTATTCATGATGACAGTTAATAAATCAATGTTCATTATATGCCATTAGTTGATTAGCACAGATCTCTCTTCTGTTGACAGAGAGTGAGAATTCCTTGTATAAGTCCAACTGACATAAGATTTTCCCAGCCATTTGCATGAATAAATGTGATTCCGTTTTTCATAAAAAGTAAATAATAATTTTGGACTGCAGTTCAGTTTTTAGCAGCCATGTTGACGTATGCTTTCCTACCTCTAGGCCAGCTAAAACAACAGCTAAGAGGAGGTTTTGGCTTCTGCTCAATTTTAGCATGCATTATCAAGGCCATTATAGGGAGGTTGTTTCTCCTTCTGCCATCAAGAATCTGAGCAACAATATAACCAATGACTAATGCAAGAGGACAATTACTGGTTTCATCAGCTGTCAATTGAAGCCATATGGTCTAGACACTAGAGAGGTGCTAAGTGATGCACTAGTAATTCAGATGCAGATGAAACCTCTTTTATGGTATAACCTTCATGCAGGGAAATTATACTTGTTTTACAATTAATCAACACATTCATTTGTGTGTGGTTGAATGACTTTTCTGGGGTAAAGCTTAATATATCAAGTTTTTCACTCTCGGTAATAAACTAATCTTAAAATATTACTCTTTTTTGTGGTGTGTATAGTATTTTTAAATCTGCCTACTTCTTAGTATCATATAATATGAGAGAGAATTTAGTCTTTACAACTAAGTAAGAAAGAAGAACATGAACAAATGCTAGTCACATTAGACATCTTGAGTTACCTGCTGCTTTTTAAGACAGGAAGACACGGTAGTGTGGTTTGAACGGTTTCCATATTCTTTCTGCCTGACAATAATGTCCTTGATATTTATTCAGGGTAATAAAGATCCATATTGACTTGAAGTTTATTAATTGCAAAATAGTAACTGCTGGAGAGAAAAGGGAACCAGTAGTTAAGGGCAGAGTTCTCATTGGCATAAGCAGTACTGGAGGAAATTTTTCATTTACTCTGTTAGTCAAAAATGGTACGTAGCAACAAATCCAACTGTATCCCAACCACTTTTGTATCCTGTAATGGGAGGTTTTCAGTGTGAACATTTAAGTTATGCTCATTCCCTGTACAGTGCCTCAATGCAGATTTTTAATGCAATGGTAAAGAATTCTGTCTAGGTCAGTGTTGTTTTATTCTATTTGTGTTTTCCACATGCATTTAACTGTCAAAGGGTATACATGCTCATATAGCTGGTGTGTGGGTTAGGGTAAAACAGGATAAAGAGCTCTTGCTGTAGCAGCCAAAACCAAAGGGCTCCAGGCGGGCTCAAAGTCTTTCCTCTGCATTTTGTAGAGAAATGGAAACTTTGTTTTTGGCTGGCTGTTGCTGACCCCACCCCACCCCGCCCCACCTTGTTTAAGGTTTCCATGCAGCAGATCATTTTTATTTCCAGTAAGGCTTCCTACCACCTCCTCCTTTAAAAATGGAAAAATAAATCCTTTTTACATCATAAGGCAGAGTACATCCTAACCTCTCTGTTGGTAGAGAGCTGACTACTAATCCTGTGTTGTTTTGTACTTCTTGATTACTTATCAGACTTCTCCTTACTTTCCACACTGAATCTATAAGGCAGCCACATTACTGATGGCTTGGAAGCTTAGTCTGCTGATGAATGTGCTTTTGGGGAAGACAGTGTGAATGCTGAGCCTGGGAAAGGCTCTGAGTGTGTCTGTGGGCGTTATGAGAAGGGAAATTAGTGAACAGGAAAACTAAGGACCTTAATGTAACTTTAATGAATTGCATGGTTTCTCTGTGTAAACGCCTGGCCATCTTTTCTGTGTAGTGAATGCATAATTGTGAGTTTGGCATTTGAATCATTTTCCCCTCAAGGAAGCCCTAAAGGTTAAAAGCTTGAGGGGGATGGAAAATGTTTTTATTGTCTCTGATCTATTACTTAATGGTGTTTAAAGTGATACCACCCCACCAATATTACATATAATGAAAACAAAATTTAGTATGCTCTTGAGTTTGGGATTTTTTACCATATATTCAGGAGATGTAAATAAGAAGGGGAAAAAAACAAGTTTAGTGCTGTCAACATTAAGTGTATTTTGCTTTAAGGATAAATTTTTGCACCATGAAAAAAGAGTTTAATTAGGTGCATAAAGTTACCTACATTTATGTTAAAAAAGGAAAGTCCCACCAAGATGTCTGGAAATTGTTGAAACCTCTAGTTAAGAGAACAGCTGCTTATAAATTTGTCAACCTGAGAGAAAGACAGAGATTCATCACCCCATATAAACTTTAACTTCTGCCTGTTGGCTGATTTTTCTTTGAGATTCATGGTAGGTTTAGGAGCTGAATGAGTCCTTACTGATCACCATACAAGTTTTCGAGTTACTATTCAGAATGAAAGCTTTCACTCCTATCCTGCTGGCCTCATTAGCAATGAGTTAGACATAATGAGAGGTGTTTAGCTCTGATGACTGCAAAAGGATTTCCTCTGAAAGAAAATTCAGTGTGGGTGTGACCATGCAGCTAGCTTCAGACATGGAAACAACCCAAATACTCTGGAAAGACTTGATTACTCTAAGTCTTGCCCACATCATAGTCAGTCGATTCTGACATGTTCCCCTTTCACTACAATCCTGTTAGTCAGCTCTCAGACTGCAGTCCAAACCCATGTAAGTGAGGTGGTTCTGCACTGCTAAAATAGGGCTACATGCTGCCAGGCTCACAGCAGTTTCAGGATTAGTCTGAATTTCATTGCCTATTCAACCTTGAACCTGCAGTAACCTTGGACTTTGCTTGTAACTTGGTGATCTACACTTCAAAATAACAGCGGCATCTTGTAGCACCTCCTCTGGCTGAATTAATCGCACTGCCATTAAGACCTAGAAATTAGTTTATTGTACAACATACATAATTTCTTTTGTGCTTCTGCAAATTACAGTGCTGCTAAGGATAAATCTATGGTGAAGCCAGCACAAGAAGCCCAAGTTTACTAAAAAAGCCCTACATGTGATAACTAGACACAGGAACTCCAAGCTATTTGAGATCGGTTTAAGTCTTGGTATAATGTGCTTGCAAGAACATGCAGAAACATGCTTTTTTTTTTCCTTTTATTTTTTCTTCAAGGGTATAAAAGCACCAGATTTTTCTAAAGTTAAATCTCAAACGGTATGAACTGCAATTGAACTCTGAGCAGGATGGTTACTGAGGCAATCACACTGGACAGATACTGACAGGGGAATTGGTGGAAACTCCTGAGGATATTTAACCAGAGTCTGGGCTGCAGCACACTGCCACTAAAAACTTAGCTGTGGCTTATGCTGGTGGTTTGGTTTTGGTTTGACTTTTTTTTCCCCATTTACATCTGTCTCTCAAGCTTTTATCTTGAGCAAGTCTTCCCTGCTCCTGACCTGGCTGTCACTACAGAAATCACTACACCTGACTTCGTTCATGCTTCTGCTCTAGTATTAATGTTTATTCTACCTTTCTACTCTGCCTCCTGTGCTGGGTCCTGTCCCTACATTGGTTCCTGCTGTTAGTCCTTCTCAGCTCCTGCCTATTTTCTTGCTTTCTCTTCCCATTCTTTTGGAATTAATCTTTAGACAACAGAGCTGCCTTGCCCCAAGCTTGAACACCAAGGAAATAACCTTTGGGTAGAACAAGTACATATCCATATCTGTTTGATGACTTACTAGAACAGGGAGTAGTGGATATATTAGATGATACTGTGTGATGTCCCTGGTGACCTGTTTTATTTGAACCCAATCTTATAATTCTTACATTCTAGGGAGCTTTAAAAATGTCAGCAGTGCTGGAGGGAACATCATACGACGTGATTGGAGGCAGCTGTAGTTGTAAATGGAGTCAGTTCTGTTCCTGCATGTTAATCTCTTCTTGATATTTCTGTGAAATCTGCAGAATGACAACATGCTGGAAGAAGTTGGTAGTTCACAGACAAAAAAAAACAACACACCCCACCAAAAAAACATATCTTAATAGTCCATTCAGTCGAAGTGAATATGGGGTTTGGATATAGTAAAGAATCCTGTAAAAAGCTGGATGGTCTGCTCTGACTCACATTCCTCCAGTGCTTATGGCAGTATATGAGCAGAAGAAGGGCAAGCGTACTGCTACAGGTAGGCTTGAAGACAGCAGTATTGCAGACCTCTTTAGGAGTAGTAAATCTTTGTAACAGCAAGTGCCTGAAGCTGTGTAGGCTATTAAGACCTCACAAGCCACAAATCGTGCTATGTACTGGACACTTTCCAAAAGCATATGGAAAAGATAGAGGCACAAATCAGTTACCTTAAGAGCTGTGGACAGCTGTGCTTGCGTGTCCACTTGCTCAATTAGCGTGTGAACCCTCTGAGGGCCAAGGCAGGGAACTCAGCCTCAGGTGCTCTAGCCTCTCCCAGAGTGTTTCTTGGAGTTGTTTCAGCATGGGAGTCTTTGTCCAAAATCTATCCCATCTAGCTGAGAAGTACAAGGAGCCTGGATAAAGTGCACCTAGAGAACCAAAATAAAAATAAAAGCTATAGGCAGTACAGAACAAACTATATTTAAAAAAAAAAAAAGAGTAATATTCTCTCATCCATGTATACATATAAAGAAAATGGCTAATTGCAGGGAACACGGTGGGGCAAGTATAGTCTGTAATTACTGATAAGCAGCTGATCATCTTTATTTCTTCTGAGAGATCAGGCACTTTCACCTGGCACAGGTATAACTCATGGTTATGAGGTAGCAAAAACAGTGCCTCCAGTGTTGCTATGGCGGTGTATTATAGATAAAGCTGCTGTATTCAAACATAGGATGTAGTAAGGGACGGACAGGACTCAGAGAAACATTTGGCAGCTCAGAAAATTCTGAAAAAAATCTTTTTTTTTCCTAGGTTCTTTCATGTCCTTACAGAGTAGGATATATATCCCAGATGAAACTTCTTAAAAGAAAATGTCAGTGCAACAAGACAAATGCTACTGTAACGGACTTTGGTGTTACAGGTTTGAAAACTGGGTTCAATGGTTCATGATTCTGAATAACCTAATTTATCGCAGACACTGACCATTGTCATTCTGAAGCATGAACTTAGAAATCACTTGAATCAGACACTTGGTTCATACGTTCCTTAATTCAGTTTTTCAAACAACAGGAATTGGGATTGTTGTCTTTGTTAGAACTGCCAAAGTAAAGTTGGGAAAACCAGCTTAATGGGACTAATCTTCAGAACCCTTTCTCTTGCCCCCTTTCTCAAGGGGATTATATGGTCTGTGGCTTTAATGAGATAATCATAATTGTTCAGATTGTTTTGTTGGGGTGATATTCAGCCTAAATGGCCTTTCAATTCCAATTATAGACATTAATACGGCAGTTAAAGGTCAGAAAGTGCTCCAGGCTAGTGCTTTGTCTATCTTATACAGTAGAAAGCAAAAAATTGCTCTGCCAATTGCAATGAGAGGTGTTAAGACAGCGGCTAAAGGTCATGAGAAAAGCTTCCATAGAATGAGCAGAATTGGAAGGACAAACAGCTATAAATAACACTTAGTTATCATAGAATCATAGAATCATAGAATCAATAAGGTTGGAAGAGACCTCTAAGATCATCGAGTCCAACCGTCGACCCACCACTACCATGCCCACTAAACCATGTCCCTAAGTGACACATCTACACGTCTTTTAAATACCTCCAGGGATGGGGACTCAACCACTTCCCTCGGCAGCCTGGTCCAATGTTTCACCACTCTTTCACTAAAGAAATTTTTCCTCACATCCAATCTAAACCTCCCCTGGCACAACTTGAGGCCATTTCCTCTCGTCCTATCGCTAGTTACTTGGGAGAAGAGACCGACACCCACCTCGCTACAACCTCCTTTCAGGGAGTTGTAGAGAGCGATGAGGTCTCCCCTCAGCCTCCTTTTCTCCAGGCTAAACAACCCCAGTTCCCTCAGCCCCTCCTCATAAGACTTGTTCTCCAGACCCCTCACCAGCCTCGTTGCCCTTCTCTGGACACGCTCCAGCACCTCAACATCCTTCTTGTAGCGAGGGGCCCAAAACTGAACACAGTATTCGAGGTGCGGCCTCACCAGTGCCGAGTACAGGGGCACGATCACTTCCCTACTCCTGCTGGCCACACTATTTCTGATACAGGCCTGGCCTTCTTGGCCACCTGGGCACACTGCCCGCTCATGTTCAGCCGGCTGTCAACCAGCACCCCCAGGTCCTTCTCTGCTGGGCAGCTTTCCAGCCACTCTTCCCCAAGCCTGTAGCGCTGCATGGGGTTGTTGTGGCCGAAGTGCGGGACCCGGCACTTGGCCTTGTTGAATCTCATACATTTGGCCTCGGCCCATCGATCCAGCCTGTCCAGGTCCCTCTGCAGAGCCTTCCTACCCTCGAGCAGATCAACACTCCCGCCCAACTTGGTGTCGTCTGCAAACTTACTGAGGGTGCACTCAATCCCCTCATCCAGATCATTGGTAAAGATATTGAACAAGACCGGCCCCAAAACTGAGCCCTGGGGAACACCGCTCGTGACCGGCCGCCAACTGGATGTAACTCCATTCCCTACAACTCTCTGGGCCCAGCTGTCCAGCCAGTTTTTTACCCAGCGCAGAGTCCACCTGTCTAAGCCGTGAGCCGCCAGCTTCTCGAGGAGAATGCTGTGGGAGACGGTGTCAAAGGCCTTACTGAAGTCCTAGACTGCTTCCTCTCTGCCGTGTTATATTTCCAGCAGATGTCCGGGAAGTTGAAGTCCCCCACGAGAACAAGGGCTAGCGATTGAGAGACTTCTGCCAGCTGCTTGTAGAACGCTTCGTCCGCCTCTTCATCCTGGTTGGGTGGTCTATAACAGACTTCCAGCAGGATATCTGCCTCGTTGGCCTTCCCCCTCATCCTTACCCATAAACACTCAACCGTATCATCATCACAATTGTTGAGCTCTATACAATCAAAACACTCCCTAACATACAGAGCCACCCCACCGCCTCTCCTTCCTCGCCTGTCCCTTCTGAAGAGTCTATAGCCGTCCATTGCAGCACTCCAATCATGAGAGTCACCCCACCATGTTTCTGTGATGGTGACTAAGTCATATCTCTCCTGCTGCACAATAGCTTCCAGCTCCTCCTGTTTGCCGCCCATGCTGCGTGCATTGGTGTAGATGTACTTGAGCTGGGCTATCGATTTCGCCCCCAGCATTGGCATGCCACCCCTAGGCTTATCTCCAGTGAGCCTGGTTTTATCCCCTTCCCCCTTCGAACCTAGTTTAAAGCCCTCTCGATGAGCCCTGCCAATTCATGAGCAATGATCCTTTTCCCCCGGTGAGACAGCTGAACTCCATCTGTCTCCAGCAGGCCTGGTGCCGTGTGAACCTCCCCATGATCAAAAAAGCCAAAATTCCTGCGATGGCACCAGCCCCTGAGCCACGTGTTGATCAGGTGTGTTTTCCTGCTCCTTTCAGTATCCTTCCCTGCCACTGTAGGGATTGGGGAAAACACTACCTGTGCTCCCGATCCTTCAACCAGTCGCCCCAGTGCCCTGAAGTCCCTTTTGATCACTGCAGGACTTCCCTCTGCAACCTCATCACTGCCAGCCTGTATAACCAGCAGTGGGTAGTAGTCGGAAGGCTGTACCAGACCATGGAGTCTCCTAGTGATGTCTCTGACCCGGGCCCCAGGGAGGCAGCAGACTTCCCTGTGGGATGGGTCCGGTCGGCATATAGGGCCCTCTGTTCCCCTCAGAAAGGAATCGCCTATGACCATTACCCTCCTTTTTTTCTTAGCAGCGGCAGTCATAATGCGTGGGGCTGACTGCCTCACCCTAGGCAACCTCCTGGATGGATCTTCATCTACATCCTCATTTGCCTGGCCTTCAAGTTCCAGGGCCCCATATCTGTTGTGTAAAGGCAACCGGGAAGGTGAGGGAGGCCGGGCAGGCGTTCGCCTGGCACCCCGAGCAGGGACCGGTTTCCATTCCCCCCCGTCGCTTAGGTCCCCTCTTTCTACCAGGTGGCAAGAGGGCAGGGGATCCTCTGCTTCTTGTGGAGCCTCCATCTGCTGCCTTTGCTTCAGGGATGGTAGGGTGCGGCTCCACCAATCTATCTCCCTCTCACACTCCCGGATACTCCTTAACCTTTCCACTTCCTCCTTCAGCTCTGCCACCAGGCCGAGCAGATCATCCACCTGGTCACACCACACACAGGTGTTGTCTCTGCTGCCCTCCAGTACAAGTGACAGGCTCAGGCACTCCCTGCAGCCAGAGACCTGGACAGCTGTATGCTTGTGTGAGAGCTCCGTCTGGGTCGCCACATTCCTTCTGGCAACGGCTTTCAGCTGAGTGGAAACCATAGCTGGTCCTCTTCTGGGAAGGCGACGACTACTAGTTGAGTTGATGTTTATATCCATTTAGTTCAAGTGATACAACTGCTTAATCAGGACATTTTGAATCATAAGTCCTCTTAAATAAACAATCTTTACTCAGATGTAAAGGGAACGGATTGTTTTGCTCTCCTCCTGTGAATTACAGTTTCCATGCAACTGAAGGTTCCTCCATCCACTTCTCCAGCTAGTTCCATCACTAAGTGAACCCTTATGTTGCTGCATGACCAAAAGAACAGTAGGCAGCTGTGTAACCCAACTTGGTTTTTAATCTTTGAAAAGTGAATAGAAAGGGGGAAATAGATCACAGTTAGAGCTGTTTTCCCTTTATTTTTCAATGTACATTCAGATTTTAAGTGTACAACCCTTTTCTGTAAAATTGCACTTAGGTTGGGTTAGTGAATGGATACTGTCCTCACACAGGTCTCATTAGCTGAAATCACATTTGCTTTTTTGGGGGAGAAAAAAAAAGCACTGTGTGTGCTTCTATTCATAGCTGATCATACTTGTGAACTGTGATGTGATTGATAGGTATGGTGATATCTTTACTATGCACATATGCTTCAACCTGGTTTGGAGTTGCTATTCTGAGAAGTCTCTTGGGACTACAGTCTGTCACTGTCTTCACACCATGAAGAAATTTGTCTGCCAGACACAAATTTTGTTTTACTGTGGTCTCTCTGTTGCAGATACACAGGAGAAGTAGTAAGAATATAATTCTCATTGGTCAAGCGCTTGGTATCCCTTACTTGGACTCTACTGCTTACAGTGCATACAGTTAAAATGTGTATTCTCTGTCTCTACTTATTAAACCAATATGCCCTTGTCCTATTTTAAAACCTATACCAATTTTCGAAGTTGGAGGACAGTGCTAACAGCTCTGAGAGTATTGTGATATGGGGCCCAGGGGCATCAGTGCCATCATCCATGGATATCATACAGTTGAAACAGAAGTGACAGGATCTCCATGTCTGAGTTAGAAAAATGCTGATTAAACAATTCTAACTCCCTTATCCCTCTTGCAACTTCCCATTTCACAGCCAGTTAACTCCGGCAACTCTCTAGCTGTGGAGAGGATCTGTTCTCAAGTGCAAAGAATAATTTTTTTAATATCCAGCCTTCTATGCAACTTGTGGCTTTCAGAAGGCAATATAGTACTTCTGCAGTGGGTGAAACTAGAATCAGTCTTACTGCTGTAAGGTAGTTAAGTGCAGATTGAAAGGCTTCATAAACTTTGGGCACTGATTTAGTAGTTTGAGTTTCTACTCAGACTGCCCAATAGAGGAGGCAGGAACACCCCCAAAATGCCCTTAAGACTTAATTTACATCTCTACAAACTCTGTATTTTCTGAACTAGTGTACTAGTGAACTAGTGTAAACTAGTGTAATTTTAAAAGGTAGGAACAATTCTGACTGGAGTAAATATATTGACAGACAGTAGATTTATGCCTTTTACAGTCTTAAATTATAACACATTACTCATTATCTGTCTCAGTCCCACTACTTTCATTCTCAGTTCTTCCTAATCAACTCAAGGTGAAGAGGAAAAAAGCACTGCACTTCAAAATCATATATATTTTCTAAATTTAAATCTGTTTTATCCTTTTTCCTATGATGATGATCTTAAAACTGTCTTCTGATCACTGATTCTTCTAATTTAAGATATGCTTATGTATACACAGAACTAATTTCATGTAGCCATTTGCAGCATCATCAGGACATCCAGGAAAGATTTTTCTTTTGGTTTTCCCCTCTTGTAGAAAAGAAGCTAGGTCTTTAGAAAATCCTAGCAAAAGCACCTTTAATTTTATGACTCAGTAACACAAAAGATGTGGTAGCACTGTCTGAAGGTTTAACTTCACTGAAAACTAATATATTAATTTAAGACTGCTCAATTCTGGTAATTAAAAAAGTCTGTCTGGAGAAAGGAGGGGAGTGCAAGTTGATGGTTTTATATTTTGTGGGGGTTTAAACTTATTCTGCCCCCTTTAGAATGGAAATTTTTAAAAAGATTAATTTCTCATTAAATTTGCATTTTTCATACAATCCTTTTTTTTTAAATGTGAAAATTATCAACAAGTACTGGCAGATTAACACATATTTGGTTGCAATGTGAGCTGTGTTCTGCCATGATTGTCAGAATACCTTGATCATAATTCTCCTTCTAATAGGCTTATCAAAGAGCTGCTACTTTTCTATTTCTGCTATCCTGTTGATGTGTTTATCAGAGGATGCTGGATTATACACCAGAGATCCACAACAAGAAGTTCAACTTGTCAGAATCAGATGCAAAGCTGTGGCTAGGTTGTTTTCACTTTTACCTTTGGTATCCTATTGCCCCCTTTTTATCTTCTCTTTTCTGAAAAACAAAAAAATCCCAAAGAAATTATCCATTTGAGGAGGTAGGACTTATTTTTATGGAGTGTTCTGTACTGTTTCCATTTATGGACACTGAAATTGCAAAGGACCAGTTGTATCAGTTGCATGCTGATAAATCCATGGGGCTGGATGGGATTCATCCCAGAGTGCTGAAGGAGCCAGCAGATGTTACAGCAGGACCCCTCTTAATCATCTACCAAAGATCTTGGGAGTCTGGGGAGGTGCCCACTAACTGGAAGCTGGCCAGCGCTCTTCCAATTTACGTAAAGGGCTTGAGGGAAGCCCCAGGAAACTACAGACCTGTTAGTCTAACCTCAGTACCTGGAAAAATTATGGAGATGATCATGCTGGGTGCTGTTGAAAGGCATTTAAAGGACAATGCAATCATCAGGCCGAGTCAACATGAATTCACAAAGGGAAAGTCCTGTTTAACTAATTTGATATCCTTCTATGATAAGATCACCTGCCTAGTGGATGAAGGGAAGGCGGTGGATGTAGTTTTTTCTGGATTTTAGTAAGGCTTTTGATACTGTCCCTCACAGAATCCTTCTGGACAAGTTGTCCAACTGTAAGATGAGCAGGTAGACAGTGCGCTGGGTGAAGATCTGGCTGAAGGGCAGGGCTCAAAGGGTGTAGTGAATGGGGCTACATCTGGCTGGTGAACAGTCACCAGCAGTGTTCCTCAGGGCTCAATTCTAGGGCCAGTTCTGTTCAATCTTTTTATCAATGAATTGGATGCAGGAATTGAATGCACGGTTAGTAAGTTTGCTGATGATACTAAACTGGGAGGTGCTGCTGACTCTCTTGAGGGACGAGAGGCCTTGCAGAAGGACCTGGATAGATTGGAGCATTGGGCAGTCATCAATGGCATGAAATTGAACAAGACCAAATGCTGGATTCTGCGCCTGGGACAGAGTAACACTGGGCACAAGTCTAAACTGGGAGAGGAGTGGCTGGAGAGCAGCCCTGCAGAAAGGGGTCTGGGGGTGCTGGTTGACAGGAGGCTCAACAGGAGTCAGCAGGGTGCCCTGGCAGCCAAGAGGGCAAACCACATCCTGGGGTGCATCAAACACACCATAACCAGCCGGTCAAAAGAGGTGATTATCTCGCTGTATTCAGCACTGGTGTGGCCTCACATTGAGTATTGTGTGTGGTTCTGGGTCCCACCATTTAAAAAGGGTGTGAAGGTACTTGAATGCGTCCCGAGAAGGGCAACAAAGGGGCTGGGAGGCATCTCCTCTGAGGAGTGGCTGAGGACTCTGGGTTTCTCTAGTTTGGAGAGAAGGAGGCTGAGGGTCAGCCTCACTGCTCTCTACAGCTTCCTGAGGAGGGGAAGTGGAGAGGGAGGTGCTGATCTCCTCTCCCTGGTACCCAGTGCCGGGACGCGTGGGAATGGCTCAAAGCTCAAAGTCAGGGGAGGTTTGGACTTGACATGCGGAAACATTTCTTTACCGAGAGGGTGGTCAAACCCTGGAAGAGGTTTCCTGGAGAGGTGGTTGACGCTGTGTCGATGCCTGTCAGTGTTTCAGAGGCATTTGGACAATGCCCTTAATGCCATGCTTTAACTTTTGGTGAACCCTGAAGTGGTCAGGCAGTTGGACTAGGTGGTCACTGTAGGTCCCTTCCAGCTGAACTATCCTATCCTATCCTATCCTATCCTATCCTATCCTATCCTATCCTATCCTATCCCATCCTATCCCATCCTATCCTATTGTACTGCAGTTTTCTTCCCACCTCCTTCTTTCCCTACCAGTACATGCTGAGGAAATCTCTGATGACATTTCTTCCCAGCCCTGCACTAGCAGAAGGGGTTGAATGGGCAGTCATGTCCCATGCTAGGCATTGGCTCTGTCACGTTGTGGGAAGGAGGCATGTACCTTCTGATGGGGGTGAGAGCTATGGATTGTCTTGAGATCATTTGACAAATCTGCAAAAAACAGGCATGAAGTGCAGTTTTTGAGTCTTTTGTGTTCATCCAGATTAGCTGGGTTTCCACAGGATGGCAAAACCCCACATCTCTGGCCCTAGCAAGGCTCAAAGATCAAGCCCTCAGTCTGAAGCAGGACGTGCTCCTGAACTAAGTGGTTGCAAACCTTTTTGAGGTGAGCTACCTGTTCATTTTCCCATGGATTTTTTTTTTCTCCTTGTACTCATTTTTAGAAATGCCTGAGCTGTTTCCCTTGGAAAAACATACTAAAACACAGGAGCCTGAGAACAACAGTACTCCCTCAGAGCGAAGGTCCATCTGGCCCAATACTCGGTCTCCAAATGGCCAACCATAAATGTCTGAAGGGGAGCAGATGAGCAGTGCAAGTCCACTTCTGTCGTGGTCCTGGGGGTGCTCATAGGCCTCAGTGGCTGGGACCGGCCTCCCCCGGGACCCCCATCCCCACTGTCTCCTGCCAAGGGCCCAGGGGATGTGTCTCAGCTCAGCCTGGGGCCTTCAGTCCCTGCCTGAGCCATGTTGTAGGTGTGTCCGTCTCTGCCCCTGTCTCCTG
This sequence comes from Aptenodytes patagonicus, assembly GCF_965638725.1. NCBI lineage: Eukaryota > Metazoa > Chordata > Aves > Sphenisciformes > Spheniscidae > Aptenodytes > Aptenodytes patagonicus. Next base: position 111,525,074 of record NC_134950.1, on the reverse strand, counting down.
GATGGGCCTGGGACCCGCACTGCAGAGAGCTGCTCTCCTGGATGGAGCCCTCAGACCTAGGTCATAGCTTGTCACGCAGAACTCTAGGCATAACAGAGCATAACTGTTCTGTTCTGTTCTATTCCCTGCGCTCACCATGAGTCGAATAATGATGAGACTGTTATTACCTGAAATGCCAGGGGTTTTTCAGCTCCAAAAACACTTTCAAGGACACATATCACAAAGGTTACAAGTGGAAACAGGATTTTATTTTATTTTATTTTATTTTATTTTATTTTATTTTATTTTACTTTATTTTTCTGAATCTCTTTCAGAGCCGATGCTCACAAGCATTAACCCAATGCCCATGTGTAGCCAGGAGCAGGCTGATGCATTCCTCAGTTTAGCTTGAAAGAACATGCCTTGCAGTCTGGCAAAGGAAAGCCACAGAGACACAGAAAGTAGCAGCAGGAATACAGGCCAAGCAGTCCCTGCTTCCTGAAGGGTGAGAACTTGAAGAATGAGCATCAGTACCGTCCACACACAGAAGAAGAAGGAGAATGAGAAGAAGAAGAAGAAGAAGAAGAAGAAGAAGAAGAAGAAGAAGAAGAAGAAAAAGGAGGTGTGTGGTACCATGGGGTATTTGCCAAAGTATGACATGTATCAATGACAAACACAACTTTTGCCTTCCAAAACTTGCTCCGCTGTGCTTCTTGGCCAGTGGTCCATGAAAAGCGCTCTCGTGCCTGCCCTGCGCTTGTATTGCAGGCAGGGAGAGCTGGAAAGTGGCAGCTCCGGATGGGGCAGCAAGCCTGGAGCCCTTCCAAGCACAGGCTGTTTTGCACAAGCAAGAACCCCTGGGGAAATGGAGCCAAGGGGAGAGCAGAGCTCGCTCCCACTCCAAACTTGCAGTGGGCGAGAGAGCCAGAGAGAGCCAGGGCACGAGTGGCGCCTTGGAGGTGCAAGAGCAGCAGGCAAGAACCGAGCCGAAAGGGCCCAGAGGAGCCCTGACAAGGGGCTGTGCTCAGTGCTACAGAGGAAAAGCAGCAAACCCCGGGGGCCACCCTGGGGGGCTGCCCTGGGAGTCTAGAAAGCTTCCTCGTCCTGGATGTGGGGCACAAGGGCCACCTTCATGGAGCACGAGGAGCAGGCACCTAGCCAAAATGGCCCAAAGGAGCCCTGGCGAGGGGCCAAGCTCAGTGATACGGAGGAAGGCAAAAAAACCCTGGGTACACTTGATAGCCCATCATGGGGGAAAAAAAGCCTTCCTCCCCCCAGCTGTAGGGCACAAGAGGCCATCTTCCTGGTGCATGAGCAGCAGGCAGTAACCTCACCAAAATGGACCGGAGCAAAATGGACCGGAGGAGCCTTGACAAGTGGTCATGCTCAATGCTGCAGAGGAAGGCAAAAAACCCCCGGGGACCAGTGCCAATCTGCCCCGGGGGAAAATTCCTTCCTGACCCCAGCGCTGGCGATCGGCTATTCCCTGAGCACGTGAGCAAGACCTGCCTCCTCGTCCCACAGGCTGGTCATGCCTCCCAGGAGATGCCCAAGCCCTATTCTCCCTCAACCTGGCACCATCTCAGGGGCTTCCGAGAGTGGCCAAATGCCCCTGGCCTGATTGACAAGAATCCTTCCCGTGCCTGGCAGGGCACCAGTGGGTGCTTCAAAGCACTGGGACCCCTTGAAACATCTCTGCATCCCATTTCTTATGGCTGCTGCCCCTGGCTCCACAGGGAATGAGGACAGTGAGCTCTGCAGTGCTCCTCAAGAAGCCGTTCCCTTGGTCTGGCCACTGCTATCCAGCTGAAAAGGATTTCTGTCACTCAGATGATCTTTGAAGGTGTCCCTACCGGGGGCTGGCCTTGCAGTGGAGAACTTCCAGCAGCCTTGTCCCGCCTCCATTTGTCCTCCCTCAGCCCCCTCCAAGTAGTTCCACCGCCTCCTCAAGGACTTCCTCTCGGATGTCTTTGGGCTGCCCCTGGGCCAGCTCTGGCAGTGGGACATGGGAGGATGCTCCCTTTTATCCTGCCCCAGGGCATTGTGACTGCCGCGTTGCTGGGTGGTGGCACTGTGACATGGAGGTGATGGGGCCCGCATGTGCAGCCCCGCCCACAGCCCCTCTGCCCAGCATCCTTTGGAGGAAGGCCTTTGTGGTGCTGGCCCCGAGGCAGTCCCTGTGCCCAGGAGGCGCAGGGGGCTGTCCCTGCCCTCGGTGGCCATGCACTGGGCACAGCTGCTGGGTGTCCCTGACGTGTCCTCTGCCACTCGGCTCCCAAGGACAAACCCAGTGCTGTTACTCTTCTCTCAGGCCATGGCAGAAACCAACCCTGCAGCCCAGAGACCACCCCTATTAGCTGTCCCCTCTCTCTGCCAGAGCTAGCATCCATGAAGCCACGCAGAGAGGAGGACCAGGGACTTGATCTGGCTGGACACAAACCTGGGCAGTGTGAGGGGGGATGATTTCAGCAGCCACAGCCTGGAGGAAAGCCAAAGTGTAACCAGAGCCATAGGTTGGGATGGACAGTGCCAATAGACCACCATGGAAATAAGACAGGCTTTGAAAAACAAGGGAGCGGAAGTGACACTGCTGTGGTGTCATTTTCAGACCTAGAACATTTGGATCCATGCCCAAAGCACAGCCAGGCAAACGACGACTCTTCCAAACTGGGAAAATAGCCCATTGCTGCTATCGCCGTCACATCCCCGTCTCCCACTGAAACCAAGCTGCGCGGCGCCTCTGTTAAACACACCCATTGGCCGTGTTTACAGGGGATACAAAACGTGCTTCAGCCCTGGGGTAAAACTTTCACGGCTCATTTGTGACTTTAATCTTTCTGAGAGTTATTTGCCTACCTCACTCTGTGGAAAGATGTTCAGATCTTGTCTAAAACCCTGGCAAATCTCTTTTTCCTTCAGGATTTAGTATTTTGAGTCCTGAAAGAGTAAGGAAGGTACTGTTCTTGTCATTTCGTGCATTGGTGCCAAAATTCATCTGGACGTTCAGACTATGTAAATAAGGGCACTTATAGCATAGACATTCATTTGGATGTGGGGATGCCAGAGGTGAAAGAAAGACTTTTGGTTCCCTCTGCATAAACTTTGCAGAGATGTAGAGAGCATGCAGGATTTCCTCACCATTCATTACCAATGCACCAAGTGACATTTGCTACTACCCTGCTTTTGGTGAGGTCGTCATCTTGGAAGGAAGTCCTGAATGGTTTTGTGTTCTTGACCATCTTTTTCCTTGCATTCCAGTAACTCTTTTCCTCCTCTGGCCTTCATCATTGATATCTTTCTTGAAAGTGGTGGCAGCCCTCTCAGCCTTTGTCTTGCTCCTTCTAGTTGTCTTCTTCTGTAGGCCCTCCATGCCCCTAATACACTGCTTAGTCTTTGTTTACCTTCATCCCACACGGAATTTGTCTGTCTTGAACCCGAGGAATGAGAAATGTCCCTAGTGGTACAGGTGAGTTCTCACCAGAGCTTTGCACAATGCTTGCCTTTCATGCCTGTATCACAAGAATGCATTTGCCTGTATCCCATTTGTGGCTCATAGTCAACCTGTGATCTACTCATGCCTCCAGGTACATTTGCCTACTCAGATGTTTCCAACCTGGGACAGAAACTCATGGCGCTCCAGCTGACATTGTGTTACCTGCAGTTCTTCACACGCATGGTTTATTGATGTAGGGGCTCTTCTGTCAGAGCTTCAGCTGGTATGGAGTATGGGGGCCATAGAGACATACCATGAGATACAGCTTTTTCTGGTTCATGGATGCCATGAAATCCAGACTATGATGTGGACAATGAATGTATCTTTTGGAGAAGGCAGGAAGCCTACTTATCTTGAGCAATGGTTTTCTGCAGTCTAAGTTCAAAAGACTTGACTATGAACTTCACTGTTTCATACATCTGATGGCATCAAAGCATGAAGGGTGGAGCCTGAGAGATGTGTTAATGAGGCCTTCCCCCATCAGTAGCCTGCTGGAGCCCAGCTCTACGCAGTCACAACCAGCAGATCCAGCCCTCCACCGGCCGGCTGAGCAACGGACAGACTGTGTGGGTGGGCTCTGAGCATGAAGCTGGTGGTGTCCGTCTAGTCACTTTCCAAATGGGTGTCTGCCTCCTAGGAAAGAAAATAACCACAGCCTGCATTAACTGAGCTTCCATTTTGGAAGTTTAATTGGAGAAAGTGCCAAATCAGCCCAGACGCTGAAAATGCTACAAGAGATGAAAACACTGGTGGGTCAGTGCGATGCAGTTCATGGCGCTGCTGTCTGTGGGGATAAACTTTACTCTCCCGGAGTGTGAATAAAGGTTGCTGATGATTTTTTAAATGAATTCTGCAAGCATTTAGTGAAGAGGAGGGTTGTTGCTGATAATGCTGATGTGGGTAAGGAGGTGGCTGGCCAGGTGGCCATCCGATACCAAAAGGCAGCTGCCTCTCTTAAAGAGTCCCTACATGCCTGGAAGTTAGCTGCAAAGAAGGACTGAAGGTTTTGCTTTTTATACACCCACCTGAAATTACCTGAGAATGTCAGTGTGATAAAGTTAGTTATGACATCATTCAGATACAAATGAACTTCATTGTCTGTTTTTTTTAATTAATAAATGAAACTATGAAAAACAATCTTCTAGCACATACTTGGTAATTAGTTTGCAAAACTGGTGCAATGAATGCAGAAAGCTGCCAGACTATGTCTGTTCAGTCAAAGAATCTCAACATTTTGATGCAAGCTCAGTGTGATGAGACAGGCCCTTACATGTGTCCAAACATGGATCTGATGGATCAGCAGGCAGAGGGAGGCTAGAGAAGAATTCCCTTGCCAGGAGGGCTCCCGGTCCAGAGGGCTTTGAGGAAAAAGACAGTCTTTAAGTAGCAAGGATTTCAAATGATGTGGAATTTAGAAACTAAAACTGATGTTTTGAGTTACACTTTAAAAAGAACTGGTAGCCGGTGCATTTTAAGACCATGCTTTCCTCTTTGCAAAGGACCCCACAAGGCAAATGCATGCGGAAATAGCACATCCTGAAATAATTCACTATAGCTGTACTAATTGCATTCCCGTACTGTGAGGGATCACAGTATGGGAATGCAACCCTGTAAATTGGGCCCCACCATTTAAAAAGGATGTTAAGCTATGTGAATATGTCCAGAGGAGGAAAAAAATGCTGGGAAGGGGCTGGAAGGCATGTCCTCTGAGGAGTGGCTGAGGACACTGGGTTTGTCTAGTTTGGAGAGAAGGAGGCTGAGGGTCAGCCTCACTGCTCTCTACAGCTTCCTGAGGAGGGGAAGTGGAGAGGGAGGTGCTGATCTCTTCTCCCTGGTACCCAGTGCCAGGATGCGTGGGAATGGCTCAAAGCTGCGTCCTTCAGGGGAGTTTCAGACTTGACATGTGGAAACATTTCTTTACCGAGAGGGTGGTCAAACCCTGGAAGAGGTTTCCTGGAGAGGTGGTTGACGCTGTGTCGATGCCTGTCAGTGTTTCAGAGGCATTTGGACAATGCCCTTAATGCCATGCTTTAACTTTTGGTGAACCCTGAAGTGGTCAGGCAGTGGACTAGTGGACTTTCTTCTCTTCTCTTCTCTTCTCTTCTCTTCTCTTCTCTTCTCTTCTCTTCTCTTCTCTTCTCTTCTCTTCTCTTCTCTTCTCTTCTCTTCTCTTCTCTTCTCTTCTCTTCTCTTCTCTTCTCTTCTCTTCTCTTCTCTTCTCTTCTCTTCTCTTCTCTTCTCTTCTCTTCTCTTCTCTTCTCTTCTCTTCTCTTCTCTTCTTCTCTTCTCTTCTCTTCTCTTCTCTTCTCTTCTCTTCTCTCTTCTCTCTTCTTCTCTTCTCTTCTCTTCTCTTCTCTTCTCTTCTCTTCTCTTCTCTTCTCTTCTCTTCTCTTCTCTTCTCTTTTCTCTTCTTTCTTACATACATCAGTGGGAGTTGTGGGATCTCAAGACTTCTGAACAGCAAATGATACCATTTGTATCATATTCAGAACAAGAATTTTGGATGAGAAAAGCCAAGCCAAGCAAAAAACTTAAATTCTCAAAACAGGGTTAGCCCACTTCCATGTTTCAACAGAATTCTGATTACTACACCTTAATATACAGAGCCTGTGTAATGGTGGGTAATGAGAGACAAGCTGGGCTTGAATTTAGTGTCTCCTCTGGAAAACAGCATTAACTGTCATCCTCTCTCCCTGCTGCTGCACTGCAGGGTTAAAATTGGTTGCGAGCCCAAGTCAAAGTATGAATAAAGGAAATTAAACAATTCCTTTTTAAATAAATTTGTTATAATTTGCTCCTTCAATAGTTGAGAAACAGGTTTTTAATACTTAAATTCACACCAGTGCAGGAATAACAGTTTAACTTCTGTTGTTTTTAAATAATGTGTTACCAATAAACAAACACAAAGCTTAGGCTAAATCAAAGGAAGACCTCATAAAGGACACAATGTTTAGCTCCCTTCTTAAATATTGCTAGTTGTGTTTTTAGCAAACTGATGTTACAATACATTTATAAATTTTAAACAACTACATCTATTTATTGGTGCTATTTTCTGTACTTACAAGCTACTTACTTACAAGTTCTGCAATTTTGAAAAATAGTGCTAATATCCAAAATGCAAGTAAGCCACAAAGTGTCCAGAATTTTCCAGTCTAATGATTTAAGTGTCACTATATTAAGGAGGAAAGGCTCTCCATGAAAACTCCAGCTCCTTGAATCTTGTTGTGAGATATGAACAGGAGTTTCCCCTTTCTTGAAACTGAGAGCCCTCCTATCTTCTGGAGCAGCTAGAAAATGCAAAGCCTTCAAAGCAGAATGCAATTCCATTTGGTTTGATTTGGTCTAAATAGTAAATGAGAAAAAATCTCATTATTTATGAAGACAGTGTTAACAATGCATACTTATATGCATGAATAACGTAAAAGAAAAAAAAGCAAGTTCAAGATTGCTTCTCTTTTAGCATTTTGGTTTTTTGTCTCTCTGGAGACTGGGACATGTCCCAGAGAGCAGTGGGGAGCATGGAACTTTGTGGAAGGGCTGAAAAATCAAGATTGTCAGAAAGGAAAAAAATGAGGGAATCAGTCGTGAGTGGAAAAGTGCAGTATTGTGTGTTAATCTCACATGACATCGTTCATTGTACCACTTGTAAGTGGTACGTTAACTGGCTGGAGAAGGAGATTTGTCTGGGATGGGATTAAATGAAATAATATCTTAAACAGGACTGAAAATGAAGAAGCATAGCTGAAGAGGCTGATTAGTAGGCCTATTGCTTTACTCCCTGTTTCTGAACTGTACTTGGCTAAAGGTATAGACCAAAACTTACACCTGCCTGATACACAGATGGAGTTCACTCTAAGTTTTATTATTGTTGTATTTTTAGCTGGAAATATTGCCTCTCACATGGGAAGATATAGTAGATTTAATGCCTTTGTATATATAACAGAAGGTTCTCCACAGATCTCAGTCCTAGTTGTATATTTTAAAGGATATTGGAATAATGTCAGTGTTTCAGAGGCTGGGATTTAAGTGCCATCCTTTTGATTGCAAAGCATCTTTCTCTGGTTGGCAGAGTCAGTCATGGGACAAATACCTCCCATGCATTTAGGAGGGTAGTATTTCTAAATCTCTACTAATTCCATCTATTCCATCTACTAATGGAATATTTCTTAGTCACTTTGTACATTTAGTCATTAAACGGAGCTATAAAATTACAGGCTTATTCTTGGAACCTACTATGCCATTGTACTTGTCTGTGTATGTGGAGGTGGGTGAGTACTGACGTAACATTTCTTGGTACATCAAAAGTATTTATCTTGCATGTTCTTGTTCTACTGAGATCATGTGGTATATGTTTGAGTAAGACTCTGGTAATACATACAATGTTTAGGTAGATTTATTTGAGGTAGCATGTGTCACTGATGGTGGTAAAGATTGTCCAGAAGAAGTAATGTGTACATCTGAGCACTTGTGAAGTGCTCACTTGTGTGGTAGCCACTGCAAGGGTGCAAGTTTCTTTTGCTCTCTGTACACACTATGCACCAGAATACAATAAGATCCTTTAAATAATGTATATACAAATGCCCTCTTACCCAGAAGTTCAGCCTTTCATTGGATATTTTCCTGCATTTCAGCTAGAATTGACCGTATTATATGAAGGATCCATGGGCATGCAACAGAAACTGTATTGTTTTGATTTTAGTCTAGTATGGATACTATCATTAAAAAAAAGTATTTGAATGTGACAGTAAAAAAGGAAAATATGAAAATACAATTTGCATTTGGAAATAGCATACTGAATTAGTTATTGTGCCTTTTTCTTTCTTATGTATAATCAGGCAAATCTTTATCGCTTAAGCCCATAGGAAAAAAAAAAAGGCAGCATCACAGTGCAACTACTATGACAAAAAAAAAAATTGAAATTATTTTGCAAAACATTGCCTTGTAATCCTGGAAAGTAAGTAAAGTTTGCCTTCACCATTTGTTGAGATTCCATTTTGAAAGACAGGATGCTTTATGTTGCAATTTTTCCCTTGTAATTCCCACTTACAATAAAATATAAACCATGTCAGTCTTTAAAAGCAAACCCCCAAAAATCCCTTTAAAGTCTAGTGATTATATTCCATTTTAAATTACTTTTTGTCAGTGATGTCTTCCTTTTCCAGATGGAAGACACAAAATTATGTGGTGAATATGAACTAATTGATTGTGCCCAAAATGAAAATGTCCTTGATTTGAAAGTCATATGTGGCAGTCGCTCTGGTTTTTAAAGCTGCCCTGGCATATAAGCAAGAAGGGACAATCAGTCAAATAAGCTGAGTGCAACAGCTCCTCATTAAATAGGACATTTTTCTTTTTGACATCCAAAGTTTGCTGTGCTCCAGAGTGGAAGTACATGATAACAGTACATAACATGATGTTAAACCCAAAAGTTTTAACACTTTTAAGTCACAGAAGTTTACCTGCCATCTCCAAGTATACTTCCTAACTGGGTTTTTGTTTGTTTGAAACTAGTGCATATTCAGAGTAATCTTTTTCTTTAAGGCATGTTTCTTTTGCGCAACTTCTCTTTTCTTTTCAGCAGCCTAAATGCTGACATGACTTGCTCAGAGAATATTGGAAGGAGAGACATGCACAATCTTACTGCCTTTCACAGAAGTGTACCATGTAAACATGGGATTTATTTTTGTGCTTTTCCGGAGTCAACTTCAGAACTCACTTTTTGACAGACCTTTTCCATAGGGCAAATGCTGATGGACAGTATCATAGAAAAGACAAGAAATTGATTTAGCTACTAGGGCAATCTAAGTAAATTAGTCAGGGAGAAACTTAAAAATAAAAGTGAAATTCTGTACCGTAGTCCAGAAGGTTTTTAAGTGACATGCAATTTGGGAATGTTCCAGATGTGATAATTTCCTATATAAAAACAGAAGACAAGCCTTTGAAGGTTGACAAACCTGCACTTATGCTGTCTACACATGCAGGTTTACAGCAGCAGCTCTAGAAAAAGCAGGTAGGAGTTGGTCTTCTGTTTGGATTCATATAGGTTAATTGTTTTTTTCCACTTTGAGAAGTATGTGTCATTTCAAGTACCTGAGACATTGCAGTGACATAAAATAAAAGTTAAATTTTTAGATTGTTTTTAATGAGTTTGGTGATAGTTTAAGTTCAATAAGCTGTTCAATTCCCCTTTAGGAAAGACAAGGCTTCTTTTAAAACTGAAAAATACATCTGAAAAACCAGCATTATTGACTTTTAGAAATTACATTCCTACACACAACTGGGTGATGCTCTAAAGTTCTTTATGTACAAATGGATATAAATGCATCTACCAAAAAAAATCCTAAAATGTGGCTTAAACTATTTATGTGGAGATTTCATACAGGTGACCTAACATAATAAATGATGTTAAATAGAGGCTACATGATCTAATGCTAAACCAGTGGATGGCAGTCAGGAGAGATGGGTTCTAGCTTCAGCTCTTCTACTGACTTGTCCTTCAGGAACTGAACTTAATTAATCTTCTGCCTCTTTTCCCATTCTGTCTGTCCAGCCTATTTATTCTCTTTCACCAGGCAGCAGTATTATGTACCTGAAAAGTATTGAGCCCGATGGGTCCCCAGTCTTGACTGGAGCCTGTAGGTGCTGCTGTAACGCAAATAATTGTCACTGATATAATGGAGAATGGAGAATTTTTCACAGACATGAATACTTTGTAGATGTAGTTCTGTGGATGTAGTAGGCACTCTTTGAAAGCATGAATCATTCTTTCTTCCCTTAGAGTGCCTTGTAAATCATAGTATATTTCATACTACAGTTCCAGTCCCCTGATTGCTCTACCTCTGAAGCACTGTATTCAGCACATTAATTTAAAAAAGCAAAGCAAAACTGTGCAATAGAAGACCAACACATCAGCCAACTTCTCTAAACCCCTTCTACACCCAGCTATTTTTGCTCACGTGAGACCCAAGTTCTGGATTAACTACTGCTTACAGCCAAATGGCCTTTCCATAGGCCTACATGAATATCAATGGGCTTTAGTGTTGTTCTGCACAGTAATAACAGGTTAGCCAAAAAAAAAAGGAAGTCTAAAGATCAGTACCAAAAGTGCCACAAATGCCAACTTTCCAAGTTCAAGGAAAGGAGAGAAATGATGTTTATCTTGTTTCTTTCAGTACCTGGCTCCCAGAAGGGCTGTTTGAGTCATGTACATTAAAATCAATAAAAAGCCACAAGAAAACACACAAAAATGATACTTTGACATTGTTTAAATATAAAAAACAGTATTTATTAGATCAAACACTCTTAAGTAGACAAGTGAAATTAAAATTATGTATTGAAATGAGCATAGTTTCTTCTCATGAGACACAAACTACATACAATAATTTTGATCATAGAAAACATCAGTTTTCCATGTTACTTTTTAGTATAGTCCTTTTTGCTTTTATGAAGAAATATATTTAAGTGCAGTAGTCATGCTCCATTAAAATTTAAATGACAGTAGGTGGGCATCGACATTAGATAATCAGAAGTCAGAAACTTCTGCAAATGTAGTCATTTGTTCAGGCTTGACTTTGCCCTCTTCTACATATGATTTTTCCTGCATTGTAATTACAACTTCACTTGTTTTTTAAGTGATCGCTACCCTCACTTCTCTGTTAGAATAATCTTCTTCTTGGCTAAGAATAGAATAAGAATAGCACACAAGAAAATGGAAGTGCTTTGAACTCCAAAGGGAAAAAGAGAGCAAAACAAATCACAGCTGTAAATAAAACATGCCCAGCGATGAAAATGTATGTGCCATATGTGCTGCTGAGTAGAATGCCCTGTTGCAGGTCTTTACTATGTGTGAGGATCTTCTCTTTTTCATCTCCTCTGCTGACCCCCATCTTTCACTATTTCTGCTAGAGGAGAAAGGCTCAGTGGCAGAGGTTCAGCAGGAGCAATCTCAGGTGTCCATTTTTAAGTACCAATGAATTGGCTGGGCTTGGAGTCTTAAGCCTAAACTTTTGTCTTTAGAAAGTATAGAAAGTTTTTGGTAGGTTTTTTTGTTTGTTTATTTTTGACACTGAACTGAAGGATAAATGCTAGTCTTTCAGGGATGACTGAGTCAAGTTTTGGTTACCTTGTTTAATGAGCAATTAGAGCTGGCAGGATAAGTGTGGTATCTGTTTTACATGCTGATCTTATTTGGCTGTGTTCTATGCATCTTACAGACCTCCAGTATCTGAGCGGTGGTCAGTTCACAGTCTTAACGTATGTTCCTAGCAACCTGTTTTGTAAAGGAGGAACTAAATTGCTAATACTATCCCTGTTTCATAAAGGGGCACTTAGACGCAGGGATTAAAGGTTTAAGGAGGTATTAAGGCTCCAAACCAGAGATGAATGATGGAATTTTCAAAGCTTCTTGTAGATATCTACAGACTTCTTAAAATCTGATCCTAAATATTTTTGCCTGAGATTTTGAGGCAGAATAGCAAACTTAATCAGGTTCAACTTCAAGTCAATAAGAAAAGTGAAAATACAAAACTTGTCATTATACTAGGTAACAAACATTGGCTTAAAAACTTGTTAGGCTGCTGACCTTGTCAAAAGATTGCTCTTAATGAAAAAGCAAGTGTGACAATAGCGGAGGAAGACTTTTCAAGATGTTCAGGAGAAGTTCTTAACAGAACACAGATGTACCTGTAAGAAACTTATTATTCTGTCATTCCTTCTTGCAGGGTAAGTCCTTTTGCCCAAAGCCAGAGGCTGCAAAGAGACTCTGACAGGCTTTCTGCTCTGAAAATCACAGAGAGAATAGGAGGAAAAAGCAGCACTGGTATATTTGCTGGTCACTGCAGGGAGAAATAACTAAATGGATCTACCTTATGTATAGACTAAAAAAAGGTAAATAAATATGAAAGAAAGAAATCTTTCCTTTACCTACAAGGGGAAACATTCTGGGAAAGAGAGTTGATGCTAACTTTTTTGTTTTATTTTGTTTTCCTTCATGTATTAAGAGGATTCTGGCACTGTTTTGCTTTACTTCAGCATTAGTCTCTTCGGAAAATGTTGCTATGTGTCTACATAGAGCAACAGTCTTAGTTTGCAAGCATAAAATAATGAAGTTTATTTAGATGTGATCATTTTGAATGGCAGTTCCTATACGGTTTTGAAATTGCTGAAAGGAACTCAGTAAGTGTTCTCTTTGTGCTCCAGAGACTTCTTTTTTTCAGCAGGAGAGGTATAATTTACAGAGTGAATATAACCCTGGGTTAAGACTGTTACTTCCTGATGCACTCTCTAGAGCATTTGACAAAAGCTTGGTGGTGTACACTTGACATCCTGATTGTATATATGAACCTGACTTTAAGAAACAAAAGAAAACAAAATTGTGACATGACATTACGTGAGCAGTGATTGCTAGAAATATTCTGAGGATAAAACCCTGCACAATATGAAAAGGCTTTTAGCACAAGATGGATGGGACAGCAATATCTATTACTGATTGTTGCTATAAAGATGAATTCTCAGTAGAATTTGGGGACTTGCTTAAGGAACCCAAATGGTTACTCCTACAGTGTCAGAGAAAAATATATGGTAAGCATGATCAGATGCACTCTTTACTAAATGGGTTATGAGTATTAGATCTGCTGCACAAGAGTGAACGTTGCTTGTCATTGAGTTTATGGTTGGCTGGGGAAGGAAAATAATGGGAACCTCTTGTAAGGTTTTGCTTGAACCAGTGTAGACTGGTTGCTAGTGTTTGGCAGAGCCTCATGTTAAATGATGCTGGTCAGTAGGAACTCATTTGCTGAATGGAACAGGGCTCCGTCAGCCTTGCTGCTTGCTTAATTTCTAATTAACATGTACATCAATTTTCAATAAGAATGAAATCACACAAAATTTATTCAAAAAACATAGCAATCTGGAAGACTGTGTGTTTCAAATGCTTTTTTATAGTCTGGAGTTACTATTTGGTAAGTTACAAAGATGCTGGTAAGGAATACTATTAATGAGTTTTAAAACTTCTTTAAAATGCACTCTTGATGCCAGTTTCTTAGGTGCATCAGTCAACACCCAGATTAGGATAATTGCTGTAAATATTGGATTTTCTCTAACATGGATGAGATCCAAACTTCATTCCTGGAAAGGCAGCTCCTTGCCTGACCCATAAGTTAAAGCAGCAAATGGAAGTGTTCTCTCCAGTTCTTCTCCCTACAACTTTTTAAACACAAAACCCTTGATTTTTCTCCCATTTGTATCTTCTTTCTCCTTTTCGCTCATTAGCAGGTGATTTCCTCTTGGTAACAATAGAAAATTGATGAAGTATGGCCCACCCTTACTGGTTAGAATGGCAATCATAGAGCAGAAAAGTCAAAATGTCTATTAAGTATAAGACTGCCCCGCTAATGACTACAATTTCCTAGTGTAATTCTTTTTCCAGAAGGCTTGGAAAAAAGGCAAATTAAATGCTGGTTGTCAAACGTTATTTTATGATCTTATGCTTCAGGTCATATTACTTCTATGAATCTTTCACAACAGCTTGAGGCAAGTGTGTGCCACCCAAAATGTGAAATACTGGTCGACCCACTGCAGTGTTATTATTGCCACTTCAGAGTCTTGGTTCTGCTGCTGCTCTATCCATTCACCAGCAGCAGTATTATGTGGATTAGGCTGTGGATCCAGGTGGCTAGTCATTAATTTTTCCTGACTTAGCCAACAAGGGCTGCTGCATGCTGCGTATTCCATGAAGGACATCTTTGTATTGGGTAAAAGGTGTGCTCTACCATGTTACCTACCCACCTCTGTGCAGCTCTGCATATTTTTCCATTGAGGTTCTTAAGCAGCGATAAAATTCATTCTTTATGCATGTAAAGCTCTCCGTTTGGTTAGTGAGATGCCTATTTGACTCTAGAAGTTTTGGCTGCAATTTAAAAATAAAGATTATGCAGAAATCCTGTTAGAGTAAAAGATGGTACAGAATGCAGTGCTTTGCTGATCACAGTGCTTGTTTGTGTGCAGAATAAAGAAATCACCTCTTTGTAGTAAAAGCACCTTGATTCAACAAGTTCTGAATAGGTGATACATAACAATAAATCTTACATAGCAGAAGAGTAGATATTTATGGAAGATAAACACTGGAACAGACGGCAGGAATATAACACAATTTATGCAAAGTTGCAGCTCTTTCAGGGTTTGACTATACTCCTCTGTATTTGTTTAGGTCCCTCCAAATGTGATGCCTGTTAATCACAAATATGGGCTCCAAGCCAACATTTCCCTGTAAAACCTGCTTTCTTCCATAACCGCAAACTTGAAGTCACTACACAGTGATACTTCACCGTGTCAATACAATAAACATAACCAAACAGTGAGATGAATCATGCAAGGTACTAGTCTTCTCATCTTAAACTTGCACAGCACAGTGGTGCTTTACCTAAATCCCTTGACTGAAGTACTCGCCTACTTACAGTTATGCATTGCCTCCAGATTCTGCTGGGCTGGAATGTTCAGTGCGATCTTTACATTACACAATCCAGAAACAGTGAACTAGTTATTAAAATAGCAGAGAAAGAGTTTTAAGACAATATATGTGTCATTTTTTGTAGATTGTGTGTGTTTGCTAACCCCATACTGAACAAGGAGAAAGACAGGAAAGTAAAGAAGGAAATAATGGGTGGTCATCGGTATCTTTTCTTTTAAGGTTTCATTTAATGTAAAAACCTAAGACTGCTCAAATAAAATGCTTTCTTTACTGTTCATACCACTTTGTACAATTATGAGCAATTTCAAATAAGAAATACTACCATAAATGGAATCTGTGGAAGAAGCCAATAGCTTTTTTTTTTGTCCAAAAGAATGCTTCCCTTAAATAGTTTTTTTTTTTTTTTTAAAACTCTCTTTCCCCCAAAATGATAACGGGTTTTTAAATCTATTGTTTTCTTTTGCTATGAAATGTATTTCTATCGTACATCTGGATGTGCCAGATGGAATCTCTTTTACTTGTTTGTTTGTAGTTGATTGTGGACTCTTTACTGTATTTTGCTAAAGAAGTTAACTTGCGCCTTCTGAAAGAAAGATGGATTAGGCAGACAGTCTACAAGGGTTTGTCTGTACTACTGAAGAAAAGACAGTCCTAGAGCTCTCGCTACCTTCAGCACCGCGTGCTCAGACTGACTGGCATTCATACAGCTAACATCTGACTCCTTCAAGAGTAGATTAGTTTATTCACACCACACTGAATTTGGGCAACTGTCCCCAAGTCAGAATTGTGAGAGTGTGTGTGTGGGTGGGCAGGGGGGGAGGTTCGCAGTTCAAAGTGTCCTGAATGGTTTTAGGATTGTGTTGCAGCTCACCACAGTGGTATTTTTTTGCCACAAAATTGTAGGTATGTGTTGTATGAGGTCTGTAAAGCCTTTTGGGGTACCGTTACAGGATAGTGAAGAGACAAAACTGGTGTATGTGTTTGTCCATATTACCTTTTGGTAGTGGTTTCTGGAGTGGGAATTTCACAATTCCCCAAGTTGTGCCTGGAGAGTACCTGTTGTTCTGGAGAGAGCTAGTTGGGATGGTTGAAAACACAGCACTTAAATAACTTAGTTAATAAGGAAGACAATAACTGAGTCCATTCCATTTTTTTTAGCAGTTCAGATATACCCTGTGAGACACTGAATACAGACAGTCCATGGTAAGAGCAGAGATGATGGGAGATATGAGTTAAAATCCACTGAGTTAGTGCCAAGTCAAATTTCACAAGAAATGGAAAGATGATACTTATCCTAAGAACTCAGAGAGGACTTTGTAGAGTTTGTTGCAGCCAGGAAGCCACTAAAACATTGGTGACTAAGGAAAGCAAGAAATACTGGGATAATGCAGTGGGCAGGACGGAGATGATGACACACTCCCCTCCCCCCCCCCCCCCCCCCCGCTTTTATCTCACTTAATTTTTTTTTCAATTAAAAAGAATAATTGTTTCTATTTATGGAGTAATAAAACCTAATTTGTAAGATGTAAAGCTGTGGTAGGTTGACCCCAGCCAGCAGCTAAGCACCCACACAGCCACTTGCTCACTGACCCCCACCCCACCCAGTGGGATGGGGAAGAGAATAGGAAGAGCAAAAGTGGGAAAACTTGTGGGTCAAGGTAAAGACAGTTCAATAAGTGAAGGAAAGGAAAAAAACTCACAAGTGATGCAAAGGCAATCACTCACCACATCACACAAGCAGACGGATGCCCAGCCACTCACCAAGCAACAGTGACCTTGGAAGGTGAACCCTCCCACCCCATTTTTTTTTATTGCTGAGGATGTTATCTGGTATGGAATATGTCTCTGGTCAGTTTGAGCCAACTGTCCCAGCTGTGTCCCCTCCCCATTTCTTGCCCACCCCCAGCCTACTTGCTGCAGCGGGGACAGAGTGAGAAACAGAAAGCCTTGATGCTGTGCAAGCACTGCTCAGCAATAGACAGAACGCTGGTGTGTAATCAATACTGGTTTAGTCACAGATCCAGAACACAGCACCATACGGGCTCCACTCTCCATCCCAGCCAGACCCAATATGAAAGCAATTTTTGTATTTTTGGTATGCTCCCTGTAAGGAA
Source organism: Aptenodytes patagonicus (assembly GCF_965638725.1). NCBI lineage: Eukaryota > Metazoa > Chordata > Aves > Sphenisciformes > Spheniscidae > Aptenodytes > Aptenodytes patagonicus. Next base: position 111,508,021 of record NC_134950.1, on the reverse strand, counting down.
AAGCTGCAGGTAGAATCACGTCAGAATGATGCCCAGTTTGGAGGTTGGGATATATAGTATTCAAAATCATGGTGACAGAAGTTTTTGACAAAGTTCTTAGGACTAGTCCTGATAGCATGCAACTTTGTTCTTGTTGTTAAACCCTGGCTTTGACAAGCTCCTTCAGACTTCAGTAATGATTAGTGGTAACACTGTTCAGTATAAAATGATCATAAATTATGAGTCTGAAGTGTCAATACATATTTTCAATATTAAATCTTGCTGCTAGGTTTATGCCTGAACATGATTTGATTGAAATAAGTGGCAGACTCCTTTTTGCCTCAATGGGAGCATGTTCAGATATTCTGTATGCAATAATAAGAATGATTAAAATAATCAAAATTTGTTGTAACTGAATGTAACTGTGAGGAACAAATAAATCAAACAGGCACTTAAAGGATTTCCCTTTTTTAAAAAAAAAAAAACAAAACATTGGGATACTGACAGATATGAATCTATCATTCGTTTGGTGTTGATTAATAGTTTTGCCTGCAGCCTCATGGAGGAAACTTCCAAATCACAGAAATGATGGAAAATATAAGTATATGAAATATCAGGTTACTTTGTCATAAAATATCAGGTTATTCTCAGCCAGGGTACAATATTGTGTAAACAAAAATCTGGTGGAAGGATCATATTCTGATTGCATTTTAATATTATGGATCCAGAGTAAAATCACTGTCAGAATTGAAATTATGGTATGTGCGGTTTTTCAAAGCTGATTGGGACATCTAGACATACAGTGTCACTCAGAACTAAGGAGAATATGATAGCTACGCTGCTTATTTATCTTTGAAAAACTTAAATGTTTATGTTTAAACTGACACAAGAATAAAAACAAAAGCACAGGCTGTGACAAGAGTTGTTGCTTCCTTTTGCATCCTCTGCTTTGTCTCCTGAAATTAAGTAGCACATGCCCCTGCTCCTCTACTGTTTGTGGAATATTTTAGACGTTGGTTTTCCAATTGAAGAAAAATGATCTGAAAAGTGCTGAAGTTACTTAGTGCCAGACTTGGGAAGTTATTTAGACTGTCCTCTCCTCAGCACCGCAATACCATTCATTTAGACTTCAGAAGTGAAGTCCAACTCAGGTGAAACTCATTGAGAGGATCCAGTGCATCTAAGTTACTTTGGAAAAGCTGACTGAAAGTGTAATTTGGAGTTTTCAATGTGAAGAGGGAAAGCATGCTCTCCCTCTCCCACCCCCCAGCACTTTCCCGCTACATACCTGCCAGATACCACTGCCATTTGAGAATATTTTTTCACTTGAGTAGGTTATATTAAGGGGAACGTATTTCTCTTGCTGATTGCTCCAGTTTCTTCTGCAGTAGGATGGTTCAAAGTAGTTGCCAGCTCAAACACTGTTCTGGGTCCTCCTGGACAGGCAAGTCCACATACTTACTGTGCACGAAATTTAGATACTATGTTTTTTTTCACCTCAGTTCACTGCATTATGAGACTTTGATGCTGTACCTTAATAAGAAAATAAATGGAAACCTACTTTTCACTGCTTTAAAATTAGCAGATGGAAAATGTATCTACTGTGTGCTCTATTTTAGTAGTGACTTGATAAATACATTTTACTTATCCTCTGTTGTAGAAAATATTAAAACTTGCTGATGTGATACATTAAAGACATCATAATACAGTCCTTGCTTTGGGGAAATTTGTCTGGGATTCATAATATTTCTAGGAAGCTAAATGTATGGTTATTTTATGGCATGAAGAAAGAAAATGAGCTCTCAGGCTCCCTTGAATCCAGTATCTTGTCAATAAATTCATAGTGATTTGGATGTGTTTCATGTTTTATGATTTAGTTGCTGAACTTACTTATGATATCTTTTTGCAAAAAATATTAAGTAGAGAGTTTTGTGCTATGGGTGCAGAATACTGAATTTGTGTTATTTTTTGTATCTATGATTTTATCACTACAACAACTACTGTGAAGAAGCACTTTGAGAAGCAGGAAGCTCTGTATCAATAATCATATCTAAACAGCAAAACTACTTTAAGTGTGCAGAACTTGGCCAAATTTAGACCGTGTATTTGGTGGGTTGCAGAGGTTTCTCACACAGTCAAATACATATAAATGTGTGGCAGGAGGGAATGGAGGGGGTTGCATGCGGGCAAACAAGCAGTCCCTATCTCCTGTAAGAGATCTTTGTGTGATCATGAAGTGTGGGTGGTCTGAGGGGGAGAGAAAGTTTGTCTCTCAAGATCTATCCTTTAATGAATGCTTCTGTCTCCCCTAACCATGTAGGAGGGTGTCGTTTAAAAAGCCGTGATGGCTATGCCAGGGACACTGCATGAGGTAAGACTTTATTGCAGCCTTAAAGCTCAGTCATGACTCTGTTTTAACAGTGCTGATTTGCTAGGATCTGGCTGTCCAAGGCATTGGTCTAGCATCTAGCCAGGTTATTGAGGCAGCTCCCATACCTCATCTATTCTTCCAAACTCTTTGCAGTTTTGGTCATATTGTTCTTGAAGCTGTCATAACAGAAGAACTTACTCAAAATTAATGACACTGAGGTTCTGAAAAGGAAGACAATAGCTTCAAAGAAGTACCAGTGGAGCATGTGTATGGCTTTTGGCAGTGTTCCCAGCACTAATTTTTAATATGTAGTATAACATTAGGTTTCACACAGTTCCAGTTTAAAACCTAAGTGGACCAATTTAACAAGCGTGCACAGTGATGGAAGGTACCCGAGTTTAAGATTCAAACTTTAGTATTCATTCTTTCTCTTCAAATTGCTGAACCTTCTAAAATTCACAGCCTTTTAAAAGTGTACGTTGGTTGGGAGGAGAGAGGAGAGAGGAGAAGGAAGTTTGGTAAGGTTTAGTTCTTTGCGAGACTTGTTATAGTGGAACTAATATGTAAGCAGAGTAAAAAGTATTTTCTCTACCTTCTTGCTTAGTATTGAGTAAGTTTATCTTACCTTAAACCATGTACTCTAAGTTTTTAGCAGTGGTTTAGGCTAATCATCTGTTACATTTTGGTGAAAGCCTGTAGATGCCAACTAATCAGAACCATTCAGATGACTGACCAAAACCTTTTATATTGAAGGAAATTCTAAGTATCCCAAGTATACGTAGATCTACCTTTAAAGAGTCAGATTCATCCATATTTTTCAAGGGGGAAGTGAGAGGAGTATTTCTAGTTTTAAAACTATAGATGTCAAGTTTTAGTTCAGAGAACAGTTTTATTGCTGGTAAAATCGCTGGTATTTTATACAATGTATAATGATATTTTATGTGTGTCTATGTGCATATTCAATGATAATGTGCATCTATGTATATGCATGTGCATATATGATCTGTGTGTGCATGTGTGTGTGCATGTGTACACACACACACAACACACAAACTAAAAACTTGTTAATAAATGGCTGTTGTATTCTGTGAAGAGTATTGAAATGTGCAAATATTTTTCTTCTTAGCACATCAGACTGAGCCTGAGACTTTCCTTGTGTTCCCTGAAAAAACAGAGATGTACTCCCTTATGCAACCAGTAGACTGGTGGTTGTCAGAGTGCCCCCTTTATGAATTTTTATAAGGTTTTCTGCAGAGAAGTCACAATTGATTTTCTAGAAATCAGGAAGTTGTAGTGAGATGAAATTCCTGGAAGAAAGATTTGCCAGCATTGTACCAGGAGTGGTTTAGAATAAAGGTTGTAGGAATCAAGCTCAGTCTGATGTGCCAAAAAGAAAAATATTTGCACATTTCAATAACTCTTCATTGAATACAACAGCCATTTATTAACAAGTTTTTAGTTGTTGTAAAAATAAACCTACGTGTAGGGGGTATGTTCTTGCTGCGTAACTTAAGGCATTTCACTTCAGTGACTCTGTTAAGAAGTTTTCCTCTCTACCCCTGCTTTATTGAGTGTGGAGACACACTGAATCGGGATGATCCTGAGAATCCAAGTTAAGCTTTGACAAACCAGCATTTCCTACCAACAGACCCCGTCATCGGAATGTTCTCCAGGTTCTACCCGAGGCAGCGTTACCTGTTGCTGTTCTGTCCTGTGCAAGTAATCCCAAATAAATCAGTGGATCTATTTTCTTAAATAAGGGGTCTGTATCCTATATTTCCATAGAAAATCAGTGCATGACATTTATCTAGGCCTTTACTTTTTGAGTACCTCTCCTAGCAGATTGAGATGCTTTTAGTAGTGTCTGTGCAAGAGGATGCTGCTAAATTGTCTATGCTACCTTTTTCTTCTGTAACTTGCATAGCCGTATTTTGTGGACTAGAGACAGCAATCCTTAAAAAAACTATGTGATAGAACCACATTCAGTTATGCCACTTCTTCCTTTACTTGTACCTTTGTCCACTTTCTTTTCCTCTTCACCTCTTTGGAGTGTAGACTTTTCAGGGCAGTGACCGTCTGTGGTTATTGCAGATACATGGCTCATGGGGCATGTTCTCAGTCTGTAAGACTGGATAAACAGACCTCAGTTGTGGATGAAAGGAACAATTTTTTTTCCCCATTTCTTAGACATGTTGGACCTAACAACAAACTGGAATACTAATAACCAGACTTTGAAAAGAGCTGAGCTAGTTCCTCAGGGTACATCTGAAGTGCCTTTTCTTTACACCTCAGTGCAGAAAACTCTGTTCTGAAATATTTTCTGCCATGAAAAAGTAATCATTACAGTTAAAATCAATACAATTGAAAAGGCAACTTTTTGGAGGAAGCTATAAATTTGTACAATACTTCCGTATTACAGATCATTAATTTGTCTCTATTATCTGTATAATGTAGGAAGAGATGTTTCATTAGAATTTGTATATATTTTTAAAGAAATCAATTATAAAGTGAAAATATCCACGGTAAGAAAAAGTTTCACTTGGTTTTATAACATTAGAAGGAGTGTCTATCAAATGCAGGAATCATTTGAAAAGCTTCAGGTAAAAACCTTTTTGGAAAATGAATGGAGGAATAGGAAATAGTGTGTTAAAAGTGGATGTAAATTATTAGTAATTTGAAAAAGTTTGTCTACTTAGTGCTCTGTTCTCTGCCTTCTGGTTCATCTTTAGATTTTTGCAATTTTTTCAGTTTGCTTTCAGCATTCAGTGTTATCTGTTGGGGTAGCTATAGAAATAGAAAAGAAGAATGCTTTTTGCCCCTGGTTAGCCATAAGAACTCATAATGCTATATCATTCCAATAGCTGCGTGTATGTAGGCAATAAGTGTACAGTAGAACCCATTTTGTTATTAATCATTTGCTGGAGACAACACACTGCTACAGCATGAGCTATTCAGAGGCATAAACTGCGTAATATTTCTTATAATAAATCAATCTGTACCAGAACCCTAAGGGATCCCAAATCGTTGGAAGAGATCCGAAAGATTCTAAGTAAGACATCTTACAAATCTACTGACAGCTGAAAAAGAAGAAAAAACCCTGTTATTTGTGACAAATATGTGAGGCATATAAAGAGAGATGATTTATTATCTTTGCAACCCATCATGCTATGTTCATGAAAGGAATCTGTTTTTCATTTAAGATGTTTTTAAGTCTATAATGGACTATGGCAAGGGAAAGCATATTTGAGTTTCAGCTTGTAGTGAAAGAAAACCACTCAGTCGTTTGATTTACTATATACAGAAATGTTGCATAATGTATCTATTGGAATAAACAACTATGAGTAAAAATGGCACATAAAAAGCAGCAGCATAAGATTAAAAGAAAAGTGTAATGTGCTTACATAGCTTAAGCTTTAGTCTTTTTCTTAGGTGGAAAGGGCTGAAACACACTAACTGGTTAATTTTTTTTGGTTATTGCTTTTACTTAATGCTCTTATACTCACAAGCACACCTGGAAACGGTGTTAAAAGATGGCTTTTAAAACTATAAAGTCACTTATTAATAAGTCAGGAAATGCCAGAATTAATTAAGGTTTCCTATGTATCTTAATCTTTCCACCTTGTTCAGGTTATTTATGAAATAGGCTTTTATGATATGGTGCCACAGACTACTTTTCCCCCATTTCTTCAGCCAGATCCTTATCCATCTCACTACCCTTTGCTTTCTTTCCACATGGACCTTCCGGACTGTGGCATTCCTGTCAAAGTCTCCTCCCTGTATTCTCACCCCATCCATCTCATCCAATTTTCGTTCTCATATTTCCATTTTGCTTTTCTTTCCTCAGCCCTTCCATCACTCTTCCTGTGCAATTTTCTTTGTCCAAGTACTTCCTTCACACTGTCATCATTTTTGGGAGTAGTTATTTCTTCCCCTCTCACACCAGTCCTGTGACCCAGTCTATGCCATTCTGATCTGATTACCAACCCCAGCGACTTGTTCTACTTTCTTTATTTTGTCCTCTGCCAACTAAATCCCAGGATCCCTTCTCTACTCTTTGATTCCCAGTCTTAGCCTCCCTTCCCCATGAATCTTAGTCTCCCTGTAATCTTTGTTCCAGTCTATTTCCCTCTGCTGATCCATCCATTGTACTCTCTGAATTTAAATTAAAAGCTGAGTGCTTGTACTCAACTCTGCTTTTGAAATCAGCCCTAGATTAAGTATCTGGTACAGGGCACAGCCAGCCTCTGTTTGTACACTGGGTTGGAAACATGTAATTTCTCTGTGAAGAAGATTCTTGCATATTTATTATATCCTGATCAGACATGAGAACATTGATGGAGTTAAGCATCTTCACTAATGACAGAATTATTTTAGACTTCATCTACTAAAGCGCAATAAAAATATATTCTGAACATGGACAAATTCTTTTATTTTATTTCTCAAAGATCTAAAGCTATCCAAATTTGTGGACACTTCAACAGGATCAGCAAAGGGCACTTTCACAGGATCAGCCTTGTGTACAAGCCATTTTTCTGCCAAATTTTCTCTCTGCTGTTAGGACAAGAGCTCTAAGTGTTTTCAGAAATGTGAGAAATGTCAGGCAAATGTGACAACTGGGGCACCAGCAGCTCTGCCTTTCATAGCATTTTTTTAGCATGACTTGATTTGGTGAAATTTGCTAGGTCTATATTCTAAGTAGATGCAAATACAGAGATTTTAACTCAGCAAGTTTTGCAAGATATTTTGTGATCCAGTACTAGGCTCGCTGATTGCACCTTCATCCAGCTAGTACGAGTGCAGGCCAGGTCACCTTAATTACCTCTCACGGTGTTCTGCCTTGGAACCTCTCTCTTCCCCATTTGCAATCTCAGCCTTGCTTCTTTTGTGATTTTTAAGATTTTTCACTCTTTCTTTTTTTTTTTTTACTATTTCATATTGCAAAAGGCCCAGATAACTTTGGCTTTAGTAAAACTTGCTTGACATTTTCTCTTTTAAAATCCTGTTTCTACTTCATTATAATTCTGCTGCATTTATCCTGTTCAGATTGAAGATGCCCATGCACCAAGAATTGTTCTAGGTATTTTTAGCCAAACTGGTTTAGTTGTTTATGAGACTGGGGAAAGGGAGAAGGGCTATCATACCATGTTAAACACATGTATTGCTCTTGTTCATTGGAGAGCTGGAACACACTCTACTTTGGAGGGGTTTGTTTGGTGCAGGGAATGGGAAAGAATGGCCCTTGTGTCAGGGATGTGGGTGTGCCTTTTCGATGAAAATTCACCTAGAAGTAGCTACACACTCAATAAAGAGAGTAGCAGCTCAATTCATCAGAGCCTGCCTGCTCCAGTCCATCCCAGCTTTTGCTTGGAAAACGGGCTGTCCACATCCACCACTCCCCCCAGAGTGACCATCTTCAGTCCAAGGCTGCAAGGGCTGAGCAGGCCTTTGCCTGTAATTGAGCTTGTTTGTCAGGAATTGCGTTATCACTTGCCATTAAAAATTGATACACAGTTTTGTGATACAGATGTAGCAATACCAGTTTAACACGTTCCAGCCGCTTCAGCAGCCATTGCTCTTCATTCCCACTCCTCTGCTGCTGCCTCTTTAGTGAGCTGATGAGGATGTAAAATGTTGCCTCATTTTTTGTTTTTGAACACAGGTGAGTTCAGTTATGCCATTCACAGTGTGATGCCACAACTGCCATGATATTTGTTAGCAAAAGTGAGGAGGCATTATGCTCCCTCCAGCCAGCCAGAGGTGTAGGGACAGGAATTTTTTAATGAGTTGCAGCAGCTCCTATATCATAAAAATTATGCACTCAGATTAGAGAGTCTGTGGCCTGGACTGTCAGTGCTTTTCCAGCTGGTACCCAGGCAGCAAGGCGGAAATTGCTTGTGTCAAAGGTAGACAGGTGAAGAATGAGCTACTTAAAAAGGTACAGGTTCTGTGGAAAAATTAGCTGAGGAAAAAATATTTCCCCTGGACTTCTTTGAATGGTTCAGGAAGAACAGAATGTCATCCAGTGAGAGATCACCATCAGTGCAGGGACCTCCGGCTGAAGCCAGCATTTTAGTTTTTCTACTTTTGAGCACTTGAGTTTGGAATCTTTTTTTTTTTATGTAATGCATACTTTTGGTTCAATTCTTTCTATAGATATTTTGAGCTATTAATATTTTTTGAGGAACACATAGGAAAAATTCAGCAAAAATGAAACCAAATTCACACCAGAGGAACACCCCAGTGGTGTTGCAGGAATCACTAGACATACACTAGACATAGAGTTTACTTCACAAAAATTGTAGTCAAGTATCACGTATCAAAATAGGTAACTGCAGGTTGATGTCTGAGCAGATACTTTTAAAGTGAGAGAAGCATTAACTGTAGTGAAAATGTGAGCAGCATGTTTTTCTGACTTGCCATTCTCTTTCAGATTCTCATGTGTCCCTGACTCATCTTCTCTGTCTATTCCTACCATTGTTTTTTAATGCATCACAAAAATTTACTTTTTGCAGCTACATCATGTAATACAAATGCTACCCCAAATATTGTCAGTTAGCTGTAGGGCACCTCCTCTCTGAAAGAGATTCTAAAATCCTGTATTAGAACTTAAATCCTTCAACAATAGCATCATTTTTGTTTGGGAGTCCTTTTTATGGCACATCTTCTTTTTTTATGTGGCTCATTATACATAATTTGAACATCACTTTTAAGAACTGCCATATGGTGTCAATAAATAAGTCTTTAGAGGCTTTTGCTTATCTTCTAAATATGGTTCAATATTGCCTAATTAAATCAATATATTAAAAACCCAAGCATCTTGAACTGGTTATTTTAGTATTTAGATACTGCCTAATTAAGGACTCCTTGAAGAGATATCCTTCAAGAGAGAAACTGAGGTATTTCCCTACCCCTTAGCTTTTTATTTTATATTGCACTGCACAGTTTTTATTGCATAAAAAACTGTATAGCATATTGGTAGTTTTATTTTTTTTATTGCTCCAGGTTTTCAGTCTCAGCTGGGGTCCCAGCAAAAGCTTCAAGTTGCTTGCCCCCGCAGCAAAAGCTGAACTGGACTGTCCTCTTCATTCCCTCCCCTCTACCGCTTCATTGTGAGGAAACTTAGTGAGTACTGCATTGCAATATTAAATTGCATATCAACTCATTATGTAAGGGAATGATGGCAAGGGCTGATTCAACTCTGTGCTCATCTCAGACATAATTTGTATCCCGATGGCTGGCACAGAAAATATTCAGTGTAGCTCAGAACTTGGCCTTGACTTACTCTCTAGAAGTTCAAAAATCACTTTGATCTCTCGTAGTAGAGGTTAAGCAAATGTCACCTGTGTCTGTCTTAACAAGGAATTAGATTTTAAACAGCAGGAGATGAATTCTGTAGATCCCAGAGCCCTGCCTGGCATGCTTTACAGCTAGTAGAGTATCCTTCCCATCCCCTCCTCAGTTCCCAGGAACACAACTTGCTCCTTTGACTGCTTGGAGAATACAAGGTCCCCAGCCCTTTTACCTCCCAAAACAACCTGGTTTCACTCCCCTGTGTTCTTTCCTTTAATATTTGCTAGACACTGTTCCCTGTCTAGATAGATAAAAAAAAAAATCCCATAAACATTAAATTAAAAGCTTCTGTTTCTCTCTTTTAAACACAACTACTCTTTCCCTGTTTTGTTCTCATGTGTCTGAGCTTTTTTTCCCCACTCTCTGATGCCTCTCAAAGGACTGACTTACAAGGTTGCGTATCAGTAGTACACTACAACCAAACCATCCTTCAACTTCCTGAGAAGATAGGCTTGATCATACCAGAACTGATTCTTTCTGCGCACTTTGATATCCAATCTAAAAACTGCAATTAGATATACAGACACTTGCTTGCTCCACACATACCATCTTTTTTCCCCATAGGCAACCATTAGCATTCTAGTGAGCCCTTTTGAAAATTGTTTGGGTGCAAAGGTAGGAAAAGAAAACCTAAATAACAAGCAGATTTGGCAACTTTCATAGCCCTGCATAAATCTGCTTCAGTGCTGATATTCAAGCACAGACTGAAATGGCTACTTAGAGCAGTGATCTCCAAAGTGGGATGTGTGCATCTCAGGGGCTGTGCAAGACAATCCTTTGGAATGTGGGAAGAAAATATTTTTTAAACATATTTTATTATATTTAAAAAAAAAACCCAACTATGTAGTGTTTATTTCATCTTTATAATTCTTTTTTATTTCTATTTTTGTTTATGTGTTTTGTAACATGCATAATATATTAGTACAGTAGTACCTGTATGTGTTTTATAAATAAATCTATATAAATATATATAGGGGGTGCATGCTTAAAATTTTTTTACTGATCGGGTTGCACGATCAAAAAAGTTTGGAGGAGCTGTCTTTTCAAAAATAAAAAGTTTGGAGGAGCTGTCTTTTCAAAAATAAAGTGTCAGTAAACAGTTAAATGACTACAAAAGTTATATTAAAAGATAGATTTGTTTTAGCATTTATTTTCTACAACAAAAGGAAATATTGCTCTAATACTTTTTTCCAAAGTCATAGTATTTATTAGAATGTTTAAAAATTTGTGTTATCAAAATGGTTGAACACAAGACATAGTAAAGCAATTGTGATACAAGGCTTTAAAGATCTTTGTACCTTACACTATTGAGTACATTATCCTAAGGAAGCTCAATTCCTCTGCTTGTAATTGACTTTAATTTTTTCACCAGGCAAGTCACCTACTTTTCTAGGCCTCTGCTTTTCAATTGCAATAGTAGGAATGATAATGTTTCATATGAGTGTTGTAAGGATAAATCTCTGAATACCTTACTGTGTTCAGCCATTTATGCACTGAATAAGGCAGGTGAAAAAACAACAGGAGATGATGTAATTAAAGTTTGTCAGAAGGTATAAGCACAAACAAGAAACACCATGGATAGACAGGTGTTTTGGCATCTCTTCCCTTCTGTGTTCTTGGCACTATAACTGGGCTTTTCCATGTGCACATCCAGCTTAATCGAAATCAATATGTTCCTTTCTCGATGTTCTCTCAGTAATTATTGTCCTTGTACTAATTCAGGTATCAAAGAGGTTATTTAAGGCTTTTCAGTAAAACGTATGGATGTTAAACCCCTTTATATTTTTCTATCATTCCCAGGGAAAAAAGCCAGGATCATCTAGCGTCTATTAGGAGATAGGGCAGCTGCCTTGGCGTTGCTTCAAAAGAAAAAATAGTGTTACCCAAGGTAGCTTAAAAGTTTACAACAAGTTTAAATGACCTCTTGTGTGAGTGCACTGGTAGCAGCAAGTAGAAGTTACCATTCAACTTACTGGCTCATAGTGAGTTAAATTCATCTTTACATTTCTATCATCTGTAAAGTTTGGGTAAAATAGATTAAGTGTGGGAAGATCTGGAGCAACTTGGAGGAGGAAACTATTACCAATTAATAAACAGAGCAATAAAAGAGTTCTCATTTTTTCATCATTCAACGTATTAGAAATAATTATGATAAGCTCTCTGTAAAATCTTTAAAGCAACATAATTACAGCTTTGGTAAGGAAGCAGAATCTACTGTATTCTCCAGGAGAGTTTAGAATCAGTATTTTGTTCGTTGACTGATGTGCAGAGTTAGTTTTCAAAAGTTCTGTTCGATTGCTGTGGGAACCCTTCGCATTGCCCACTCACATTTACCTGAAAGGGGGGGCCACACTTTTAAGCCACATGTTCCCACATCATCTGAGTGCAAAATGGATCTAGATGGTTTCTGCCATCCCAGTGCATGGGATGCTTGCCTTTGGAAAACATAGATGGAAAGGATTAAGCTTCCTCTAAGCTCTGCATCATAATCCACTCTGTGTTCCCTTGCATTGACCTAAAAATCTGGCTATGAAGATTTCATGGAGTTAAGTTCTTCAGTGATCCTTTATGATAACCTTGCTAACCTAATGTTTTAAAACTGCATTTTTAAAGCAATTTTTAACTCCTGATTTGAAAAGCTGGAACTCTGTTTTTCTTTTCTTTTCTTAAAAAAAGAAATGAGGGAAAATGTGCCACAAGTAAATATATTTGGAGTAAAAAGGGACTAAAGAAGGACAGAACCTTTTATTTAAGAACATTTTCTTCAATTAAGAAGAGTAGAAAAATGTTCAGTTTCATTCCTAGGAAAGAGAGATGCAAGAGACAATCTGACAAAACAGAAGCAACATCAGGTAGTAGTAATTCCCTGAGAGAATGATTTGAATAGAAGGGGAAGTCCAAGACAAGTGAATTTGCAGATGAATATTGCAAATTCTTTAGAAGTTTGAAAATACTCCTGGGGAGGCAATACACTGTTTCTGAAAAATGGGGAACAAACTGGCATCTAGGAGCTCCCTTATCTCCCTCTTTGTTATAGAATTCATGTAGGCTCCAAAAATATAAACCCACTCTGAATAACATGTTTTTAGTTTGTTAGTTGCCTAGAAGAAGATAAAGACATGATCTGAAAACACATGTATAGATTTCAAGGAGACATATGACAGCCTCTGGGTGGCAATACAATAATCTGAAATGCCTGGTAACAGTTTTAAATAGGAAATGGCATGTTGGTGGTTCAGAAGTAAGTGCTTGAACAGGGAGCGAAATCTCTACCTTATATAACCAGTAGAGCTAAAACCAAATACATGATCCAAATACACGATACACACTATGTATGTTAGTTATGAGGCAAGTGAGAGAGAATGATATGCAGAATTGATCTAATAATGCATGCTGTGAAATCTGCAAAAGACTAGCAGAGTAAATGAAGTGAAAGTTCATCTTTACAGGGTAGGGCAGGTGAGTAGACCAAAGAAAAACAAACCAATTATAGACATAACCTTATGTGCTCCTCCAGATTGAGTTCAAAGAGTTTAAAAAGCTGTTACCCCCTTCAGTGGACTGTATCACTCCCTCTGTAATGATTTAAGCTGATCTGCAATTTGTTGCTTCAAAGCAGAGGTGGATTACTCTTATTTCATCAATTGCTCACTACCATGGGTAGGCTGAGCTGTGGTAACACAAGGCTGGAACATGGTAAATGAAATTGTTCAAGTTGTCCACAGCAATATGCCTCGTACACCCTAGGTGTCTCATGATATTGGACCTTGTGGTTGGCCAAGTTGAACATAAAGAGTTAACATTCAGCAAGACATAAGAGCCCTTAGGTTAAACAACCCTGAGTGGGGAAAATAGATAGAGATAATGGAAAAGTATGAGAACAACAAGGACCTCCAAAATGAAAGGAACCAGGTAATAAGTGTACAGTTTTCAGGTATTCTATTTTGTTTTATGAGACTGTATTAATTGCACCCAAAGAAACTCTAGTGTGGATGCAGACAAACTAGTTTAAACAAGCCTTATTCTGATGTGGCTTATTTTCCATCTTTTATCTGAGTTACTTGCTTACAGATGTTTATAGCGGTACATAGTGGCATCCACACTTGGAAAGTTGCACTGCTTTATGTAGACTGGCAGAGTAAGGCAGATGAACTTTTGAGTGTAGATACACCCCTAAGGAAGTTTAAAATGTTCAACGATGAGACAGCAAGCCCAATCTTGTTTAACAAGGAAGAGTTTGGTATATTAGCAAAAGGTTCTTGGAGAAAATTTGCTGCTTAGAGAGTACAAAAGGTGTTTAAATGTAATACAGCTGATGAAGGTATAGCTTGGTGTGCTTCAATTACGAGGAACCACTTTTAGGGAAGGCTTGAAATCAATAGTTGCAAAACAATGTGTGAGTTACAGAGGTGACATAGTCAGTTGCCTTCCGGAGAGGTGGAGATGAGGAAGGAAAGGCACAATCCAGTCTTCAAACATGAAAGTATTTCCTGCTTTCTCAACAAAGGAAAAGTGAACTGACCTGTTACCTTCTAAGCTACGAAAAAGGTAGCAATCAAAAATTAAATGAGGCATAAGTAGCAAAGTGAGTTCAGAGGATGTATGAAAAAACAAGCATAAAAAGAAAAAACAATAATTTAAATGAAAATAATTTGAAGTAATTCTAAAGACCAAAACACCTTGTATAGTTTACAAAGATTTTTGTCTGATCATTATTTAATGGTTTTAAAATAATGCCTAGAAACACCAAAGACACTAGTGGTCTTAAAATCATTGTTGCTGCAAAAATAAATGGGTAATTCCTTTCTGAAAGAACCTACAATAGAGATAGGTACAACAGACAAAGTTTGGAAGAGAAAAAGTACTGTTCAGAAAGGGGGTCTGTACAAGAATCTTTAAATACCTTGGCCAGGGTCACAGAATGACTGTGTCAAAACTAGGTATCTTTTGTCTCAGGGGACACTTTTCTGATACAAGCATGTGATAGAAATTAGATTAATTTATAAAAGCTAGAAAAAAAATTTAGACTGTATCATAGTAGGAGTGGTTTTTTGCCACTGGTTGCACTTGTAAGGTCTGCCTTTAGCCCTCCCGGTTCCTCAAACCTCCTTGCAGAGTCTGTGGGAGTGCATCTCAGCCTTTTTCATGTGCTTTGTTGCTTGCCCCATTGAGCAGCAGGCCCACAGTCTCCTTGGCCTTTCTTCTGTTGCCAGCATAGCTATAGAAACCCTTCTTGTTGCCCTTCATATCCTTTGCTAGTTTGAGCACCATTTGAGCTTTGGGCACTTCCACCAGAAACCCTGCAAGCGCTCTATGTTTCTCCTGTGTAATTTGTCCCAACTTCTTACATGGTGTACTTCTTTTTTACATTTGAGTTCAGTCAGGTGTTCCCTGTTGATTCATGCTGGCTTTCTGTAACACTTGCTTTACTTACAGCACATTGAGTTGGGCCATTCTTGTGCTCTGAGGAGATTGTCCTTGAAGATCAGTTGGTTCTTCCGGTCTCCTTTGCCCTCCAGGTCAATGTCTCATGGGATCCTACCAAGTAGGTCCCTGAATAGACAGAAGTCTGCTCTCCTGAAGTCCAAACTTGGGATTCTGCTATTTGCCTGACGTCTCTCAGGATTTTAAACTGCAGTCTCATGGACTTTGCAGTCAAGGCTGTCCTTGACTTTCACATTTTTGACCATTTCTTTACTGATTGTGGGTAATTGTTCCAACAAAGTATTTCACCGAATGGCTGATCAATCACCTGCATCAATAAATTGTCTTCAACACACACTAGAAATCTCCTGCGTTGCTTGTGCCCAGCTCTATTGCCGTTCCAGAAGACATTCCGATGAAGATCCCCATGAGAGCCACTCTGTGATTACAAAGCTTCTTCCAGCTGTCTACAAGCTTCATTTACTTCTTAATCTTGTTTTCTGCAGCAAAAGCCTGTGCCACCCATGATGGTCTGTTCTCTAACTGCATGCATAAGTTCTCAGCTGGCTTGTCACCACTTCCTCTGTGGTGATAGCTCTGTGCACTCCAGCCATTCCTTTGCATACAGCAAAACCCTTCTTCCTCACCTTCCCAGCCTGTCTTTCCCAAAAAAATAAGCATCCATTCCATTGGAGCGCTCCCGTGGGACCTACCACACCACATCTCTGTAAACTCAATGAGGTCATAGCTCTGCAGCTCCTATGTGTTTCCCAGGGTGTGGGCATTTACATCCCCCATGGTCTTGCTATCTCAAGGGAAACATGAGAGTTCCCTTGTCCTGTGGTGCCCTAATGCTTCTTTACTCCCCTATACCTTGCCTTCTCTTCAGATTATGACACCTCCCTAATATACCTAACTTACAGTTCTCCTCACCAGGTTAGCAAGCCTGTTTGCAAAAACACTCTTGCCCCATTTTGTCAAAGTACTCATTCCTCAAAGAGGGTCCCACGGTCACAGAAACCAAAGCCCTGCCTGTGCCACTACTTATGCAGCCAGATCTTGATCCAATGGGTATGTCCACTCCTACCTGAGCCTTTCCTTTCACTGCAAAGATTGGCATGAGGATATTTCTATGTGTCTTTGTCAGTCGGGCATGCAACCACACCAGGTCTATTACTCAAGCCTTTTCTGTATAAATGAACACAAGAAAATACTTCATTCTGAAGGGTACCTAGACATGTTAACAACGTACCAAGGTGTTTTGTACTTTTGTAATAATAGAAAATGGAATTTGCGGTACTTCTGCATGAATTACTTTTAATTTTTCTGTATTAAGTTAGATACTTTGTTTTTCTTCTAGAGTTCTTCTTTGTCATACCCAGTAGATGATGATTTATTTAAAACCACAAACCCTCTTTCAATTTTTAATTAAAAAATGTTAAGTTCATTTCTTGTCAGTAAAACAAATATTTGTTATTACTAATAGATTTTAAAGGCAAGCATAGCACTTCATAGTGTTTAGAGAAATAGTGTATGTACTGCACTGCTTCATCATGAATTAATGTCAATCATTCCACCATTGCACTAGAACTTCTTTGAAAGCAAATACATTTTCCAGTCACAAGAGAGAAATTGAATTCTTCTCTAAGAGAATTCAGGTACACATGGCCATTGAACCATCAGATTCACACGTTAAAATAACACAGTGCCTTTTCTTGTGCTGCACCTGATATCAATAACTCCTGAAATACCAGAGTATTTAAAAATCTGACCAAAATGCAATTAAATTGGACAATCTCGCTCAACATGACAGTAACTGCCATACATCAAGGCAATTTTGTCTTATTTCTGCCAGTTTTCTGGTTGTCTCTGCATCTTTTTAACATGTGTGACTGCTTCTTTCTCACCACTATGTGATATTCAATAAGGAAACTACCCCTTTAAAATGAATAATAGAGTCTGGCTTGTTTCAGTTCATGCATTACTATTTAATAATATGGTCTGATATGTAATGCAACTGGGGTTTTTTTTGGTTTTCAATCAGCAAAGAGAACTAAAACATGATGTTTCCAATATTTGTACAGACTGGTGATGATTGTATCTATGTTATTAGATCAAGATGTTTTCTTTCTTTGGTTTCATTTTAGAAAGGCTGAATGTAAATATTATGAATATCCTCTGTATAATTTATACTCCTTTTGGCATTTGAAATGGGCAAGTTAATTTAGAAGCAAGTTTCCACAATCACTCATGTAAAACCTGGAAGAGCTGAACTCTGAAAGTCTGCTTAACTTTGGGTTGTTTTGTTTTTTTTTTTTTCTATAGTTGTGGCTTTAGGAGCTGTGTCTGGCTTTTATTCAGGATGCAAATTAATGTGGTGAACTATCACAGTGAAAAGTGTTGATTTAAAAGTTTTGTCTTATGACTGTAATCAGGAATTTGTTTTCAGTGGTAAAGCTGAGCATAAAACCTGTGCCCAGCTACGTCTTGAACTTCCAAAAGTGCTCTGTGTGGATGGTCAGCAGCAGATTTTACAGTTCAGGTTCCAAAATTATCAAGTAATTGTGGGAGATCTGTAGTGACATAAAAAGTAATTCCTTGCTTAAGAGTAGGCTATAAAGTCGTTAAAACATCCCTATAGTAAGGACCTCTCAAGCTATTAGAAGTTTTTAACCTTAACCTTCTGGATTTTAGAATATGCTTAGTAGAAAATTTATCTGTATAATTCCTGGGGAAAGCATCTTAAGGTCTTCTGAGACCAGAGATTTTGTCTACAGCTAGATGCATCTCCATGCAAGATGGTTCTACCATGGCTTTTTCTGTTGTCTGGACTGGAGTGAACAAAACCTGCAGAAAATGATCTGAAGTAAGCAAGAAATACTCATTCCCCCTGCAACTTCCAAATAGATGCCTGGGGTATGAAGAAGAGAAGTTGCCATGGAAAGTGAAATAATTTATTCCAAAAATGCTACAGTACGTTCTATATACTATAAAATTCTTCTAATTCTCTAAGTGGATGATTTTCAAGAGAAAACTGACTTACGAAGGAAGAGGAACATTTTTGAGAAGTAATATAGTCCACCTAAAAACTTGTGTGATCTTTTGTTAAAATGCTTGTACTAAACCAGTACAGGAGTGAGACTGTTTACAGCCAAAGTTTCTTTTTCTTTATTTTTTCCCAAATGAAAAAAAAAGAGCAAATACCATTACTCAAGGCAGTCTCGACAGGTCTGCAGACACTGTTTATTCCATGTGCATGCCGATACAATTTTTCCTGGTTTTGACACTACTCTTTGCTTGTTGTATTAACTCCTTGAATGTCACTTCCAAGGGTACTCTGTTTTTTAAATGAGTGAGCTGTCAGATTTGTAAGCTCCTTAATATGCACTCACGTTTTTTTAGCTAAATACTAAATAGGCTGTAAAGTCATAGAGGTTTTTTTTCTTTTTTCCTTAAAAATAACATGGTTTGTGACAAGAGGATCAGAGAAAACAGAGGATCAATATACCTGGTAAGAAAATGAAAGAAAATCATGCCTTGTCTCAGCTGATAGATTTGTGTCAAAATTTAAAGAAAAATTTTAAGGTCTGAAGAAATAGGTTTTCTCTCTTCATAGATTTTTCCCCCTAGTACCTACATCTTTTCCCTCATTTTCATTGCAGTCCTTCCTCATCCAGCTATGAGGTTTATTCAGCACCTGTGGAAGCTAGAGCAACCAGAAACAAAACCCACACTAGAATCAATTTATGTTTCTGTTTCTCATGTTAATGATCTAGAGGGTAAACTCCACTGCCTGAGGTTTTTGATGCAAAATCTGTTCATTTACCCTCTATAGCAGTCATAACTATCCTATTGATCGGGATCAGACACATTTTGTTTCCCACTAATATGAAGGAAAAAATCAACTTCTGGGAGAAAAAACCACACATCTTCAGTGAATGGTTGGCTGTGAGTTTTGCAAATTAGCTTTATTGTATGTATCTCCACTAGACAAGGCCTTGAGCAACTTAATCTGACTTTGAGGTTAACTGTGCTTTGAGCAGTGTTTGAAGGGCCCGGGATCCCAGATGCCCCCTTTCCACCTAAATTCTTCTATGACTTTATATATGCAAAATGTATATATGTGTAGCCAATGTACATGTGTGCATCACATATAGATACATTTATACATAACTGCACTGTTTGCTTTGTTCTTCAATATCCAAAAAACCTCGTCAAATCACATGTCTTTTTGATATTAACACATGTACACACAGATTGGTGCCTGTATGTTGCCTGTATGTTCTGTGGCTTAGCCTGTAAACCCATGCTATATAACTCACTCTTCCCTCTCTACGTTGTTGTTGGGCTATTTGTTAGCTTGCTTTTGGTGTTTTTTTGTGACATATATAAGCCTTATTCACTTGTATCTATCATCAGATTTTATGGAAATCATGTATGAAACTGTGATCTATTTAAGGCTCTTTGTCGCCATACAAAACTAGGCTCTTCCTGGAATCTCTCTTTGTTTACAGGGGAACAAATTGTCCATACTCAGTGAACATCAAAGCAGAATTAACTGCTGGATCCCAGAGTTGTCCTCCTTCCGGGGCCACAACATGGCAGCTCACCAAGGTTCAGCTGCCCAGCAGAATGAAGCAGTGAGAAAGGCAGAGGATGGTGGAGAGCTTGCTTCCTAAAGGCAGGAATTTCCTATGGGTCATATTTCTTTTGTGAGAGAGAGGAGCAACACAGCACTTACAGCGTCTGTACAAAGGAAGTGATTATGCTGCTAGGCTGGAAAGTATTTGGAATTAACAGTCATTCCTAAATGACCATCCACCATGAAGGGAAAATTCAGTGTCTGATGAGACAAACTGCAGTAGTGTCCCATCTACGGGGACCCAGCAGGAACATGGATGTTGAAAGCATGGTTGTAGCTGTGTTTTCCCCTCTTCACAGATCTTCTGCTTTAGAAACATGAAGAGAACGCAGCAGGCTTTTGGTGAGTATAAACAAAATCTGCAAGATAACCCAGAAGAGGAAAGCGAATTGATATAAAACCGCTAAAAGTGTTTTTCCTCTTACTAAAACAAGTGCTAGCACTTCCAATTTTATTAACTTCTCCTTTGGGTACTTTCTTGCACATCCACTTCCTCCCAGCGTGGAGTTTAGGGAAGAATTAATACTTTCTTTTTCCTTCTAAAATGATTCTGAATGGTTGGACCATACTGTACTGAAAGTGTCAGAGTCTGCCTGGGATGCTTCCTGCCTTTCTGAAGTGCATTTACATTTCTTATACATATTTTCAGTTCTTCTGACTTTTAAGTTCAACCAGTGTATTGAGTCCGTCACATGGAGCATATTCCAATAGGTTCTGTGCAGAAATGTTTGTTCTATTTACTAAACACAACAAAGAATGACCAAAGATACTTTCATGCCATTGCTGCCATACAGGCTTAGACAAATCCTGTAGACCCCGGTGTGAATGAGGAAGAATAAGTGACACCTTGCCAAGGGGTGGAATGAGGCAGGAAAGAGCAAAAGATGGAAAGTTCAAATACAACAATTTGAGTACAACCATCATAATACTTATCAGGATAGACTGGCCAAGCCCAGCTGGATATGAGAGTGCAGCTGTGCTGGAAGAGACCTAGTTTGGGCTGTCCAAAGCCTCCAGCAAGGGCTTAGCCTGGTGGCACAGAAGCTGTAAAAGGGCAGGGGACAGGGGCAGCCGTGAGGATTTGTCTTGAAGCACATGCCGAGTCGAAGCTGCGTGATGCTGCCTGCCTCGAGAACCCAACACTACAAGGACACTTTGGTGTGATCAGCGAGGCACCCTGGACTCATATAAGCATGAGCAGGTGTATGTCTCTGGGTGAGTGTTTTCCCCTGAATCCTGCACATTTCTCCCTTGATACTCCTGGTGATACTAAATTGCACAGAGGTTATATCTGACTACTTCTTTGGGCAACACAGTGTTTTGAGCGGTAGCTTTTGCTTAGTATTGCAAAAGAAGAATAGGAAGACTGATGTTTAAACTACCTTTTTTCTTACTCATAGCTATCTACAGATAATAGACAAATATAAGAGTTAGAGAGTTTCAGTTGTCCTTTTTAAACCAAAATTGTGCCACCTACAAAAAATGAACTGAGGTTTTAACAAGCAGTTTTCATATAGCATCTTCCATTTTCAGAGTTGTTCAAGTTGTTCAAGTCAGGATGCTGCAATCCAGTTATGGCTTATTTATTGGATGAACTTGGTGAAAGTTTTAATTGAGCCAAACATATAGCAGTTCAGAAGTGATGAAATTTCAAGCCTTTTTTTGGCTGGTACAATACTAATATAACTCTGGTTTCCTCAGAAGACACTTTTTTTCTTATTCTGGTATTTGACAATGAGCTAATGTTCAAAATGCAAACAGAGAGACTACACATTGCCTGCAGTAAAAAAACATTTTCTTCCTATTTACAATATATGCAGTAATGGGGAAAAAGTGATCCCAGCACCATACTAAAATGAATTTAAGCAATTTCATATTGCAGGAAAACTGGCAATTTAAAAGAAAAATCTATAGCAAACACAGGAGAACTGAAATAGCCTAAGCTATTAAATAAATAAAAAAATCACAGAATAGAAATACATAAAATTCTAATAAATTGACCAAATGAAGAAGGACAAATTGAAAAAGAATGGTTCTATATTGCATATGAGAAATTTGCATAGGCAAAGTTCAAAGCAACGCCCAAGAAGTTTCAGGTGGAATTTCATATTAAAATAATTGTTATCTAGTCCCTTTTTTGTCTAATCTATGTAGGAGAACAGGGCTTTTAGCAGTTTTATTACTGTATCAGCTCTTCAGCATAAGTTGAGAAACTGTATCCAACTGATGTTGGGTTTTTTCACTATCAAAATAGCAAACACTGAGGTAGGGACATGAGTTGAGAGCTGAAGCAGCTTTCTGCAAAGCCTCATCAGACTGGGGTTGGTTCTTCTGAGGAGAAAACTCCAGAGTTGTCATGAAGATGTCTGAGAAATCAGATTTCAGGTTCTGAGACGTGTGCAATGGCCAGCAGTGTCTTAAACAACAACTATCAGCTGATTGTGGTGTCCTTTTTTATAGTTATATGGGTTCTTAAATGAATTACAATTTTTTTCTGAGTTGCTCTCCCAAAGCACATTGCTTGTCCATAGTTATGGATTATGGTGAATGTTGGGAATCCATGTCGTCCTTTTGCAATCAGTTTTAGTTTTAGTGGGCATGGGTATGTCTCTTTGTCAATAATACGGGGAAAATTGCCTAGGTTTTAAAGGAATTTAAGAAGAAGAGTTTTGTTGTGTTTCACCATGTATGTGTTTCAGGAAAATTAGACTATTTTATTAGAGATCATGTGTCTCCAAATTCAGGGGGAAATGAAGTGTAAAACAATTGGCTTCACTTTCCTTGAGCTAGTTTCTTGTTTTCTCTGTTACAGTATATTTTGTCTTCAGAAATAACCTTTCTGATTATTCACAAAGTGAAGTCATTTTCAGTTTGAACACAGGATTACTCAGCCTTCCATAGCTGATTTTATTGAGACTAATGGGACAAGATGCTGAAAAAGGTCCAGATCTTGCCAAAGTTTAGGCTTGTTCTTAACTCCACTATCTCTATGATGTAAAATGCATAATAGTCTTTTCAACATTGTATTGAATTTTGTGTTGCTAAGTAATGTGACACACTTTGAACTTACAAGGGACTCTTGGGAAAATTAAAAAATAAACCAAATGAAAAATGTAGATATTTTACCAAAGTATATGAAAAGTATGTAAGCAAAGGAAGGAAAGTTTGGAATATTCTTTGAAATGAAGGAGCAGTGGGAAATTCTACAGTCCAGGCTTGAAGTGTTGGAAGCATGTAAAGGAATAATGCATCTAGCCAATAAAAATGTATTGTAAGGAGGAATGGTAACTGAAATTTGCAAGAGCAGTGAAACATAAAAAAAAAATTAAAATAGAGGAGATGATAGTCATTACTGAAGGAATTTGAAGAATAGAAGATATTGATGGAAAATGAGCCAATTGCCATGGAGATAAATAAAAAAAATTGAGATATTTGTGTTAAAAGATGATAGGTATGACCTTATACCTGTGTCACTAATATTCTCAGAGACAGGGAGTCAAAGAAAGTGCTAAAACCAGTAGTGTTTCGTCAAAGAAATATAGGTTTTAATACTGGAATAAATCACTGTGATAGTTTAAACACCAGACTATTAAATAAGCTCTGGGAAGATATGGCAGAGTGTTAGCATACATAGTCCAAATGTCTGGAAGTAGCCTTTGTGCAGTAACCTGGATACCATACTGCAGTACATTTCAACATCTATTACAGTCTTCATCATTCAGTAACGGTGTCTAATGCTGAAAGGTGAATTACTAGGTTGCTGAAATGAAAGGCTCTGAACTCCAAAAAGGTTTAGATTTCACACATTTGATAGCACACTGATATTGCATAATGATTTTTCTCATCTCACAACACCAGTTTCTTGGTGATAATTCAATTACAACAGTTTATAAACATTCCTAGTCCTTCTCTGGCATCAGTTAGGTTTTAGTTATAATTAAATATATAATAAAACATGGAATACAATTTGGAATGCCAGTCAACCTTTAAATCATTATGCTGTGCTCTTTAACTGCTAATCTAGTGCTTTCAACACATGGCTTCAAAAAAGTGTAGATTCCTTTTTATCCCTGTCAAGTAGAAATTACATTTAAACCTGGGATGGAAAATATTGACCCTATTGTTTACTCTGTTAAGTGGGTCCAAAACAACCAAAAAAGTGCTTATCTTACCAAATCTTATTTGGTCTAATCATTGTCACTTGCTACAGAACTATAAAAATCTGTTATGAATCAGCTCTGTTAAAAAGCAGTAGCATGGAGTGGAAAAACATTAATCCAATCCTTTGGTCTGTTAAATATCTTCCGTTCCTACTAAGGCTCAGTATAACTCAGAACTGACCTTTGTTAAATCCTTGGCCAATTTGCGTTAGCCCAGCCTTTTTTATTTGTACAAAACTTGAATTTGCACTAGGTGAGAGTTTTTGCCGTAACTTTGGACTGTACCTGTTCTGCCTGCTGAGATGCCGGAGTCTGGCACCAGAAGTACCAGTCTCTACTTTTGCATTTAGAAATACTTGTGCCACCAGGTCTGCCTCTGCGGCTTCTCCATCTCTCATCTCCCCAAAAGGGGTTCATGCCACTTCCTCATGATTACGTGAAGCAGTCAGTGACAGAATTTTATTACTGTCTTTGAACTCTGCGATATGTTGAAGCAGTCTATGCACAACATCACAGCTAAGGCTGCACAGCAACACATAAGGAGATCTGTCAGTGGTGCTTTAGCCCAGCACAATGGCAATGGTAGACAGTCAGAGGACAAAAGAACCGCAACATGGCACTCTTCTAATAAAGATACTTCAAGCTAAAAGATAAATGGCAGAAGCAGCTTCAATTAGGAGTAATTATGTTGTTGAAATATTTTCAACACTACATGATGCAATTAAACCTTGATCGCCAGTGGTACCCAGCCTCCTTTAAAGAAAGAATTAGTATTCATTATGGAAAGAGAAAATTTTATGTAATGTAGAGAGACAAAATATAAAACAATGAAAATCTAAAACAAAACCACACGCATTACAGACAAGTAATGAACTAGTCAGTAGAGAAGATG
The DNA here is from genome assembly GCF_965638725.1 of Aptenodytes patagonicus. Classification (NCBI taxonomy): domain Eukaryota; kingdom Metazoa; phylum Chordata; class Aves; order Sphenisciformes; family Spheniscidae; genus Aptenodytes; species Aptenodytes patagonicus. Next base: position 111,483,203 of record NC_134950.1, on the reverse strand, counting down.
AATGGCTGACTACCATTCAGAAGGGTCTAGGCTTGAATTTATTTGTACAAGGATTGATTTGTGTAAGACAGAGCTTCTCTTATGTCTCTTATCTATGCAGTAGAAGTTATTCCTTCAGGTCATGAAAATATGTGAGGGTAAACACTTTTCAAACTACTAAAACATACCTTAGTTTTTTGCAAAACACTTACAGCACCTCTGCAAATACTTGCAATAATGTGTAATGGAGATATGTACAGTAGCTCAGAAGGGGCAGAGATTTCTGGTCAGGCTAAAACTCTGGTTCCTGCTATCATGACAGCGCTACCTGTGACAGTGCTAAATCCATCTTAGGACATGATATTTGATATTCAGTAACACTGAAAGAGAAAAGTGTCCTAGACTCCTTGCTGTGACAGACAGAAGAATGCATGTCTGAAATCCTATAGAATTTCCTATAGACCAGATGCACTTAATCATAATATAAAAATTATTAACTTAGTCAAGTAATTACCCAATTTGATGACCCTTTTTCCATCTTCATTTTATTGATAATGCTTATTATTCTTTTCTGGCACATGCACTTAGTCTTCTATTTTTAATTCATGACATGGTTTTTAATCTTTTATGATTCTGTACCGTCTAAAATTACATTTTTCGTAAAACAGCTGTTAATGACCATAAGCCACAGAATTAGAGAAGCTAGAAATGACACGTTCTTTTAAGTTAAGAGCTTTAACTTTGTTTTCCCATGGCATAAGTATTTTCAACACTTTATTTTGTAGTGGTTTGATTTAACTGTCTTGAGTAGAAGGGATTATACATATGATGCCAGTAATATTTCAGCTGTCTTGTTTTCTAGAACTTTTTGTTTTGATGTGCTTTTAATTCTGTGAATCATAAATCACTAAAGGGGCATATCTCCCTACTTCCTAAAGTTGGTAATCACCCAATTAACTGTACAGAGGCATATGCTGGAACACAAAGATACTATGTAACTTCCTTGAAATTATGCAGCAAGCTAAAATAATAGGGGAAAAAAAAGGAAAGCTGTTCAGTCTTTAGTAAGGAAATCTGTAGGAAGGAAACAAAACTCATGAAGAAGACTTTTCAATCTTGGAAGAATGGGTGAATTAGTACATTTTACAAGTCAAACATCATCCTAATGTAAACACAAGCCTATGGGGCTGGATGGGATCCACCCAAGGGTACTGAGGGAGCTGGTGGAAGCGCTCATCAAGCCACTTTCAATCCTTTATCAGCAGTCCTGGCTAAAAGGGGAGGTCCCAGTTGACTGGAGGTTAGCAAATGTGACGCCCATCTACAAGAAGGGCCAGAAGGAGAATCCGGGGAGCTACAGACCTGTCAGCCTGACCTCAGAGCCAGGGAGGTTATGGAGCATATCATCTTGAGTGCCATCACGCAGCATGTACAGGACAACCAGGTGATCAGGCACAGTCAGTATGGGTTTATGAAAGGCAGGTCCTGCTTGACCAACCTGATCTCCTTCTATGACCAGGTGACCCGCCTAGTGGATGAGGGAAAGGCTGTGGATCTTGTCTACTGTTGTGGTTTAACCTGGCAGGCAGCTAAACACCACACAGCCATTCGCTCCCTCCCCCCCGCCCCCACTGAGATGGGGAGAGAATCGGGAAAAAAAAGAATAAAATTTGTGGTTTGAGATAAAGACAGTTTAATACGACAGAAAAGGAAGGAAAAATAATAAAAATGATGATGATAAAAGAGTATACAAAATAAGTGATGCACAATGCAATTGCTTACCACCCACTGACCAATGCCCAGCCAGTTCCCGAGCAGCGGTCACCGCCCCCTGGCCAACTCCCTCCAGTTCATGTACTGAGGATGATGTCATATGGTATGGAATACCCCTTTAGCTGGTTTGGGTCAGCTGTCCTGGCTGTGCCCCCTCCCAGCTTCTCACTGGCAGGGCATGAGAAGCTGAAAAGTCCTTGACTGGTGTAAGCACCACTTAGCACCAACTAAAACATCGGTGTGTTATCAACATTATTCTCACCCTAAATCCAAAACACAGCACTGTACCAGCTACTAGGAAGGAAATTAACTCTATCCCAGCTGAAACCAAGAAGTCTACCCGGATTTTAGTAATGCCTTTGACACTGTTTCCCACAGCATTCTCCTAGAGAAACTGGCTGCTCACAGCTTGGACGGGTGTACTCTTCGTTGGGTGAAAAAATGGGTGGATGGCCGGGCCCAGAGAGTTGTGGTGAATGGAGTTAAATCCAGCTGGCGGCTGGTCACGAGCGGTGTTCCTCAGGGCTCAGTTTTGGGGCCAGTTCTATTTGATATCTTTATCAACTATCTGGATGAGGGGATTGAGTGCACCCTCAGTAAGTTTGCAGATGACACCAAGTTGGGTGGGAGTGTTGACCTGCTTGAGGGTAGGAAGGCTCTGCAGAGGGATCTGGACAGGCTGGATCAATGGGCCAAGGCCAACTGTATGAGGTTCAACAAGGCCAAGTGCCGGGTCCTGCACTTCGGCCACAACAACCCCATGCAGCGCTACAGGCTTGGGGAAGAGTGGCTGGAAAGCTGTCTGGCAGAAAAGGACCTGAGGTTATTGGTCAATAGCCAGCTGAACATGAGCCGGCAGTGTGCCCAGGTGGCCAAGAAGCATCCTGTTTTGTATCAGAAACAGTGTGGCCAGCAGGACTGGGGAAGTGATTGTGCCCCTGTACTCGGCACTGGTGAGGCCGCACCTCGAATACTGTGTTCAGTTTTGGGCGCCTCACTACAAGAAGGACGTCGAGGTGCTGGAGCACATCCAAAGAAGATCAACAAAGCTGGTGAAGGGTCTAGAGCACGAATCTTGTAAGGAGCGGCTGAGGGGACTGGGGTTGTTTAGCCTGGAGAAAAGGAGGCTGAGGGGAGACCTCATCGCTCTCTACAACTCCCTGAAAGGAGGTTGTAGCGAGGTGGGTGTCCGTCTCTTCTCCCAAGTAACTAGCGATAGGATGAGAGGAAACGGCCTCAAGTTGCGCCAGGGGAGGTTTAGATTGGACGTGAGGAAAAATTTCTTTAGTGAAAGAGTGGTTAAACATTGGACCAGGCTGCCCAGGGAAGTGGTGGAGTCCCCATCCCTGGAAGTATTTAAAAGACGTGTAGATGAGGTGCTGAGGGACATGGTTTAGTGGTGGACTTGGCAGTGCTAGGTTAATGGTTGGACTTGATGATATTAAAGGTCTTTTCCAACCTAAACGATTCTATGATTCTATAATGGGAGCTAATAGATTTTGAGACTCTATTAGACTTATGAACATGAACAAATTTGTCTCAAGAAACATTTTGAATTAAAGTTCTAAATGAAAATTCTGCAATCATTTCAGTTATTTAAGCAGCATTTTATCAACAGACTTACAAAGACAGACTTTACTTCTTATTTAGAAATAAAATCCATAACCTTGAAAGCTGTCAAAGATATTGGTTTAGAGATGTTATGATAAAATAATGTTAAGTATAACATTAATAGCAGGTGTCCAGTGTGGCAGTCCTGTTTAATTCAAGTCAATATTGCTCCAGTACTCATCTTCTCAAATGCTTTCAAGTAAGCCTTACATAAAACAGAATCCCAATATAAGTGCTGTTATTTGTTACATAATACTTATTAAATTATCCTTGGCTAATCAGACTGAATCAAAAATGCAGACCTTGCAACATTTTGATTAGGAGCCCATAGTAAGGCTCTGCATATGTGTCTTCAGCTAAATTCAGAATTCTCTTATCGGGAACCCTGCTTGATGCCAAGAGAAGACGTCACAGCCAGAAAGGCTGATCACATACTCTCCACTGTTTGCAGAACTGACAGTTCAGCATATGCATCATTTGCTTGGTGCCAAAACTTTGCATTTACTTATCTTATGACTCCCAAGACAGAAACTCTAAATGTTAGTATTTAAAATAATAATGTTCTGTAGCTGTAAGGATAAAAGGAATACCAGCTTGATTTTTGTTTATCTAAGGGTTTGAGTTTTGACATTAGTCTCAGGTTCTATTAGAATAGAGCAAGACTGATCAACATGATCCCATGGCATAGAATATTCTCAGAACTCTTCTCATTTTCAGTATACTAATGTGCCATGAGGAAATGATGGCTGGAAGGAATGAGGAGACAAACACCTTTTATTTTATACCGTGTAGTTTAAAATATTGGGAAAAGTGTTTTACATCACTCATTGAGATCAAATTCTTCATGGACAATAATTTCCATAAAGAATTCTATCAATGGGAGTATCAATGGGCTTCTAAGAATCTGAGGAAAAACAGTCCTGGGTTGGCTTTGTCTTTGTTTTAGATTTTGCTCCTTTCAGCACAGCTGAGGGGCAGACATTGTGCGTCTGTAGAAGAAAGAATAGGTCTGTGGCCTGTGAAGTTTTGGGCTGTTCCTTCTGCTTTTTCAGCTTAAGAAATTATTAACGGTGTGAGATGAAGCTGCCTCAATGGTAACATATAAGGCTGGTTCAGGACAGATTCCAGCTGTCTTTTCTCCAGAATCTGGGGGAAGAAGGTAATTCCTAAACATAGTACTTCAAACAAACCTGGCTGCCCTTTCCTGATATGAGAAGAAACCTAAAAAGAGCCCATTTGTGCTGTTAAATGTCATTTTCTCAAACTTTGGGCAAATAGCCCATTTTCTTTTGTGATAATTTGGAATGCCTTTGAAGCAGAAACCTCCAAGGAGGGTCTGAAACAATTTCCAAGAAAAAGACTGTAATTACTTTGTACTACTTTGTTCAGTGAACTGAAACAAAGCCTTAGGCAAGGGAGAAGTTTGTATTTGTTTGCCTATAAACTCCATGTATGTGGTGCCGCTACCCCGGTACAATGCTGTAAGATGTGTGTAACATGGTCCATATCTCAACCCTGATTGTTGCTGCACATTTTGGTAATGCTGCGTCATTTAGCAGGGGGAGCTGCTTTATGGCTATTTCTGTCAAACTGCCATGTTTCAGTAGGTTCCAAAAGCAATAGCAAATCACTGTGTAAGCATATTTCTTGGAAATCAATAACTCAAAGTTGAATTATCCTACATACAGTGTTCCAGCCTGAGTGTTGCTCAACGTCTCCTAGAATGATTTGAACTCGTAGCTCTGCTGAGAACAAACGCAAGACACATTTTCAAAGACATCAAACTATGAAAGAATAATTCATTCAGAATGCTTTCGAAATTAACTGAGCATAGTCCCATATAAAGAGAGAGCACTCCTTTTTTCCTCTTTATCAGCCAGTTAAAGGTACTCCAGAAAAGAGCTTGTCCCCTCCACCATATTTGAAAAGCAAAGCTCTTCTATACCAGGAGTAAAGTCCATGTTAAGGAAGTTGTCTTTTAGCCTACATGATTTATAATTTGGCTAAAAATAAGTAAACTTTTAAGGGAAGGATCCATATTAAAGAAGTGGATTATTTTCCATAGGCTTAGTAGCTATCCATTTAAAAAACCCAAAACAAATAAAAAAAAAATCCCTCCTGAACAAAAGCAGAACACTTAACAAATTAATCATGGAGTTTGTACAGCAACCTAATGTCATCTCCGGCCCTGCCTCACATAGATATGCTGTAATTCCAGAGGAAACATGGTGGCTCTTCAGCAAGCTCCATGGTTGCCTTCCACTTGCAGAAGTGTCTGTTCTGGTTGAAAGGGAAGGGGCTAGCAGGAACAAAAAGAGAAGTTTTAGATGAGATTACTGCAGAAAAAATAATTGAAGCGGCTGGTTGCAAGCCTGAGATTACATTAGAAGCATAATTAAAACTGATTTGGATCTGTGCTATAGCATTACAATAATGAAGTCTGTGGCCTTACCAAAAGATTATAAACAAGACTTTTAAACCCCCTTTGATATTCTTATTACAACTGCCCTTAAATTCATTATGAGTTGCTAGACGGTCATCTTGTTACTAAACATGCATAGTTGGCACAACTCAGTATGCTCTGATAAGTTTGAAAAACCAGCTGAGTAAAGAAAAATATTAGAAATAAATATACTGGATATTGGATCTTAGCTTTCATTCTACTTAGTGGGTGATCTCGGTCTTGATCCCCAAAACTCATCACCACCATCATAAATTTTATTTGTAAACTATATTGTTCCTTCTATTATAAGAATGTTTGTTGCTTTCCACAGGACTTGGATCTTTTGCCTTTAAATGTAGCTCATCTGTTAAATTTGCTCTGTCAGCAATCACTTCACATTTAAAAACTTTGGGGACTTTTTTCCTTTTTGGTGGATTATTTTAGTAAAAGAATGCTTGGATGTAACAGAAGTGTAAACCAATACCTGTGTTTGAGTTTTTGATTTTTGTTGAAGTGTGAAGGAATGTAGAAAGTCTCAAAGAAGGCATACATTTCAATCAAATTATTTTAATGTTGCATTTCTGAAGTGCTAAACTAATTCAGTACAGTAAAAACATGAGTTACTGGTCTGGAAAAGGTGAGATTGTTTAATCTCTACTTAATAGCACTTTACTTATTCTTAATAGTCTGGCTGCTTTGTGAGGCCATTGGAAATAATGCACTTTTTTTTCTTCAATATTATGATCTTTTTCTTAAAGCCGGAGAGTATTCTTAGCTAACTTTGTTAAGTAAAAAAAATACTTAAGACAGTTGCGAGAGATTTTATTCGGAATATGCATACAAATAGAAACTTTTATTGTGCCTCCTAGTACTTGTAGAATGTCAAAAGCCTAAAACATGTGTATTGTACACAAATGTTAGGAAAATCTGATACATATTTAATATGGCAAAAATGTACACAGGTGTTAAGAAAATCTGGTATATATACAGTATGGCACATGTCAGAGTTGAATAGAGTCTTTGACTCTTCGGGAGTTTTGTCTGTATCCCTTGCAGCCTATTGAAGCAGCAAGGGTTCTTTATGTTCCTAGGAGCAAGTCTGCCCTAGTACAGGACTTCTGCCCTGTCAGAAGTGCCATAGCTCCTAGCAGTGTCAGCCAGGCTTTCTAAGGATCACTAAATTTGCAGAAATTTCTGCAGGTTAAGAGAAACTGAAAGCCTTCGATGGTCAGCTCACAAGTGCTAGCTTCATCCTTCCTCGCTTTCCCTTTTAAACTGCTAAGCAACCTAAAGACAGGTGACAACTTTTTGGCAATATTCAAAAGTAAACATCTGACTCAAGGTACCAGAAAGACATCTTTAGGTAGATATAGGTTAAGATGGCCTAATTCAGAAAATCCTGAGAGACTTAACAGCTTCAACTGTTTTCCAAAAATCAATCAAGTTTTTAACTATATAAATATGTCCTTAGGAAAACTATCATCATCTATTTTTGAAAGTATTTGCCAGATAAATTCTTTGGAAGATACTGTCCTATATTAAAGTTCAGTTTTCTAAAAAAAAGGAGAACGTCATTGAGATTGTGATATTTGTTATCTGTCTATTTATTTATTTATTTACTTATTTATTTTTAAGAGATGAGTAATTAGATGAGGAAGACCCTTCTGGAAGGAGGTTGGCAGGTTGCTGCTGCAGAGGACCAAATGAGCCTTCCCTTGCAAGAGTGGAGACTGGATAGGTTGCAGCATAGGGCAGGCAGATACAGAGACAAAGCAATGCCTTGGCAGCCTGCAACTATGAAGACACTGTTGAGAGGAGAAGGGAGCAGACAGGCAGACCTCTGAGGTGGTAGAGATAGAGAGTCAATGCAAAGCTTGCTGCATCTCAGAAACCTTCTGTAGTGTACCACAAGCAAACCTGGAAGGAAGGAAACTGTGAGAAGGAAGAGATTTTTGTATCTATTCTGTCTGTCTTAAATGACTGTCTTGATTTAAGAAGTAAAGTATTCCAGTTTACAGTCTAATAAGGCCAGATTGATCTAAAAAGCATCTTATATTTCAGGATGCTCATTATAAAGAAAAAATTCAGATAAACTTCTTCAAAGCTCTGGCTGACTCTGGGCCTTGCCACAAAGATCTACAAGTAAAAAACACTTTACACATGATCAAGGAAAGAAAGAACAATATTAATAATAATGAAGTATGCTTCATTATTATGTTAATGAGATTTTTATGATTATGAAATACATGTGAAATAGTATAGGTTGCAAAGACCATCTACCTCTTTAGATAATCTCATCTTGTGTTAGTACAGCACCAAATGCAATTTGGACCACAGCAAACGTAGCTTTTGGATATCAGTGCTTGAAGAGTGAGGTTTAGAAAAAATGTAGGTTATTGTATGACAGATCCTCTGGTCTTCAGAACTCCGGTGTCACCTCTTGGTCACTTGTGAACTGTGATTCAAAATCCACTGAAATCAACAAGAATAATTCAGTGAATTTCAGATTGGATTAATATCACGTGATTACTTCTATTACATTATCCAGATGTAGAAAATCATTACAGTCTGAAGGAAGTGCTCAAGGGAGCTAAACTCTCTGTAACACAGGATTTCAGGAAAATAATGGAAATTCTGGGCGGTGCTAACAATTAGAAAAGTGATAGTCCCCCAAAACTGTGTTTTATAATGAGAATGTAGTTCTCTATGAGAATATAATGAGAATGTTCTACTCCACAAAGAACAGTCATATTCCATCATTTTAGGTGGTGCCTACACAGGCAGTTTGACTTGCTGTTCATTCCATTCCCAGACCCTTGCACGCTTTGCATACATGCTAATTCATTTCTGAACTCTCTTCTAAAGCAACTCAATTACTTCCCTCAAAGAGAATATCTGATCACAGACGATGGGATAGTGTGCTTCAGGGCCTTTTCCAAACGTGTCCATCAGGGATATGGACTATGCCAAGTTTGGCTCTCCTGACTACAACAAACACTGTCTTTGGAGACCTTTGCCTTCAAATGCCTCATGCTTTGCTCCAGAAGATGACACACACAGCTGTGGCATGTTGCTATACGAACACTATTTTGGTGGGCTGCAAGAACAGTTATTTTGCTACTGTGAAATGAGAAACCAAAAACACAGAATTATGTCTCATGACTACAAGGAGTAAAGTGTAGTTTGGAGAAGATACAGGCTAAGTCCTATGGAAAGTGAAAGAATTCAGTTTGTTCTAGAGTGTGGCAGCCTGAGATGATTGTACATGAGCCAGTCCCCAACAATTCACTGAGGACTTGGGTTCTTCTTCTGAGTGCCATTCACAACACAGTATATACAAATCTTTAGAAATTTTTTAAAGAGTTTTGAAATTCATTATAAACCTCAGAACTTCTAGTGTTCACATGAATTCCTAATGGACCAAAACTTTCAAAAGAACACATTTCATATTTATGGAAATTGGTTTAGTATGACAGTGCTGTAACAGCTAAGACATGGAAATACCTTGCTGAGCCCCTCATATGATTTTTAAAACATTGTGTATAGCAAAATGCACTACAGGCGCAAAAGCTTACCCATATGTCTTCATTTAGAAACACCCTCAAACAGTAATCACCCTGATTTAGTAGCTTCACCTTTACTATGTAGATTTTAATAGCAGCTGGCCTTGTTTAGTAGCTTCACTTATTTAATAGCTGCACCTTTACCATGGACCTTTCCCATGCAAGCCGTAGGGGAAAGTAATTAAATTTAATGAAAACTGTGCTTTCCAAACAAGGATATACGGTTAGTCATATGAAATGGTCAGTAGGCTAAATCATTTTTGGAGAAATTATCCACAGTCCAAAGGTTAAAGTACTGTAGCTCAAAATATAAATTAAGACTAAAGTGTCTTAATTGCAGAGTTTCCTTGATGACAGCAACATAGTGACTATGCCCTTACAAGGCTTGTATGTCGCTACAAGCTCAGGAACTCATGAGAGCATCATTCAGTGAATGAAGATGGAAGCTGCTTTCTGGAGCACTGTGGAAATGCAGAGTCCTTCAAAATAAGCATCAAAATGAGAATCTGATTCTCACACTATATCTTGCTTCTCCTGCCCTGTTAGGGATGTACTCAGCACCAGTCTTTGCACTTCTGCTCCCTGTATTATGTTAGACAAGGACAGAGTTCACAGTTTAAAGTGATTTAAGGAATAGAAATAAAACAATGAACTATTGATTTGTTAGCAGGGACATGATAACAGCACAAGGAATGAACAAAAGAAAATATTGGTCTTAAAATTTTCTCATTTTTTTTAAGAATGATTGAAAGCTCTTTTGAAAAAATACCAAGTTCCTTTTTTTTATTAGTGTTATTTTAAGCCGGAGGCAGTTAAAGACACATGGCCTCTTTGCTAAAGAGATGGTCTTGTTTCAACTTTTTGATCAAAGCTGGTGAACAGAACACAACAGTCATTTGATGGTGATGGGTCATAAGGAAATAAAATTTCTTTTTTTGTAAGGGAATTTAAAAAAATCATAGAGTAATCTTTTTTTTTATATATAAAATATATTTTCTTTATGTTGAAATAACTTTGCTTTCCACTAATGGCAACATTAGTACTACCTCTGGAAATACTTACTTTTGCACCTCAGAACATTGTGTTCTGGGAATGTAAGCTACAGTAAAATGTGTTGGGATTTTATTTACTAAAAGGTTGCCTACCATTGCCATCATGGTAGCATAGAAGTTTCATTACTGGTATTGTTGCTGCTGAATATACAAAACATTAATGGCGCTATAGCACTATGAGATTTTTATATGTTTTGTATTTCAGTTCTCTCATATTGCTGTGCAAAATGTGCAAGCTTTTCCAGCAGATAAAGTGGTGTACAGCAGCGATGAGATAAAAGCTGCAAACAGCAGTTATGAGATGCTTTTGATCAAAAAAAGTACTTCATTTGAAAGATAAACCTCAGAAATTCACCTCACCTTGTAAATGTGCACAAATTTATTCTTTGTTGCACAGCAGTAACAATTAACTGAAAATATATTGATTTGAGTTACTAGTTCTCTCTTTTCTGAGAACTGAAAATACTAATTAAGCTATCCTTACTTGGATGTTTTCATTGCTGTGATATTTCTGCTTTAACGGAATAAAAAAAAAAATTGGGAATTTTTACATATATGTATCCTTGGAAAACCTGATATTACTGTATTTCTGGTTGGTAGTGTGTAGAGAATAATACATTTGGTTTGATTATTTTAGAGGAATGTATTGCAGCTGCTCATCTTTACAGTGTCGCTGGAATAATATGAATATTTCACCAGTTTACTCAGTTTTGTAGCAATCCTGCTTATGTTTCTGTCTTCTTGTATATGCAGTGTGCAGGCCTTGTCTAGCCCAGCAGTTTAAAGTGCAACACTTATTGCTAGCAATGAAAGATGTGCTTTCAGTAGCGAACATCTTGCCGTTGTTCTAGGTTCCTAGCTTGCTTTGCTAAAAGCAATAGTGACTTTTTAACTGACTACCTTTTATTAGGTTCATGATCCACGAACCTGTGCTAACCAGCCTTGAGAGTTCAAGAGGTTATTTCTCCTGACAGAGCATGCACATTTTCATTCATAAAAAGAGGGAATTTCTGACGTAGGCACAAGAAATGCGAGACATCATTGTGTCTCAATTGTGCATTTGCTCAGCACAGCCCAGCCTGCGCCTTCAGTTTTGCCACAGGCAGTCATTTTGTGGTAAGAGCAGCAGTTAATGGCCCCTTTACCCTTAAAACTATTGCCCTGTGTAACCTCTCCACATGCAACGCTGCAGCAGAAATACTGATCTACACCACCATGACAAATTTCACAAACTCTGAATTCTTGTTAAGAGTCTCTTTTTCTCATTTGGACTAGACATTTCATTCTGGACTGATAAAATTCTCTTCAAAATAAGTGTATTTCTGTGAAACGTTTTTCATTTTGACAAGTGGGAATTCCTCATTCACTCTCAAGAGATGTATTTTGTCAAAAAAGTTTTGGTCAATTCTGTCTGAGAGTACTCATCTATCATTTACACGTTTGTCTTTATTTTTTTGCTTTTTCTCTCAGATGTGGCTATGTGGTACACCCTATCTCTCTGAAAATCACAATATTCCATTTCAAAGCCAGGTCACAAATGTGTCCTGTCCCCTAACCTAACCTGCCCTTCTCCATTATATGTATGTCTGGTGCCCATGCCCTCTGACACGTGAAATGTCCAGTTAGCTAATGACCCAAGGGCTTTCTCACCTTCCTGCGGGTTGCAGTCCTTGGAAAACAGAGCTGAGGTAATAATCAGGCCCATAAACTGCAATAGTACCATAGGAGTATGAATATGTTCCAGATTTCTGAGACAAAATAATAAAAAGGAGGAAAGAAATTTCTCTTGCTACGAGAAATACTGATTTCTCTGGTCTTTTTGAAGAAACGTTACACAAGAGAAGCTGTAATTACACTGTGGAGTCATTCTTAATGTTTCTTATCTGTAACATCATTTTTTGCAACTGATTTTTATAGCGAACGCATGGCAGAATGCCTTGCTTGTGAGCAGACATCTTTTCTTCTAAATGTGAAACTGCTGACAGTCTTACCAGCAGTACCTGAAATGCAATTTGTGAGTCTTGGAGGGGGGAAGGAGAGAGGGAGAGAAAAACACTATCTGGTCTGGATTTGATTAACATATATTATTCCATTGCCCTCAGCTTGTGGCAGAACTGGGCTACATGTGTGACGTGCAGTTGCTACAGGTGGGGATTGTATAAAGGCCTCGGCAGAAGTTTTTAGCTTTTAAAGACCATGGGATGATTTTGTCCAGCTTTAAACCAATTTTCAGATACAAAGAGGGTTAGAGATTTTGGCAGCTGTGAACAGGAATGAGCACTAATAAAGGCGGCTTGCTAAAACTTACAAGGCAAGGATAATGTTTGGGTAAACCGGGACATGCACTGACTTTGTTGTTTTTAATCTTTTTACTTCTAACGACATACCCTTGCATGAGTGAGCAATACAGTTGTTTTGCAGAAGCTGATTTTGGAGAATTTAATCTGTCACCTTCCAAGGGGAAGGATCTCTAGGGGTTCTGGGTACGAGTAGGCCTGCCATGTTATTGCAGTTGGAAGGAAGGAGGGCCAGCAAATATGAAATCTAATGTATGAGTGTATGACCACGCGTTTCCATCAAAAGATAGCTAAGTTAGTGAAATGAGCTACCTAAATGGGTGTACTCATCAGGGTTCAACAAAACCTAAATTACCACTTCCTCTCTAGCAGTACAATTCAGTCACCCCCTCAAAATCTGAGGTCAAGTAATTTACAAGACTTCATCTTTTGTTGTATTTTTCACAGTGTTTTAATAGAGTATATTGTGTATCTGTAACAGATGACTAATGTTTAGAGTCAATAGTTCATAATTCTCTTTGGAGATGTTTGCAGGTTATTTGACAAGTTCAAGGGAAGCCTACACCACTACAGCCTTACTGTTTAGTGGTTTTTGGAGCACATAGATGTGTTTTGACAATTCAACTATTCTCGTGTCCTTTTTAATTATTAGCAGATTTATCAGACAGACACACAAGATGCATAAGTTTAATTTTTATTACCTTTAAAGATATCATATATAATATATACAATATAATATATTTTTGCACCTATTTTAACATTTGTAATTAACAGTAATAGCAGTGTGGCTCATAATTTCATAAAACCTGATCATTCTAATTTATGAAAATGCTTGTTTTGATAATGTATTTATCGTATAGACTACATCTCAACACAGTGTGGAGACTACAGTGCTTAGTAAATTTATTAGTGTTATAAATGGTTACAGTAAAAAAATTGATAGTAGGCAAAATAGGAAAAAGGAAAAAAAGAAAGACTTTTATGAATTCATGTCTGTTAAACTGAAGGAGAAGGTTTCTGTTGACTTCTGTTGTCTTTGGATTCAGGTCCTGCAGAAAGGAGCCCTTGAGCTATGCAGAATCTGTGAGGTGAATTAAAGGGCAAATACTGTTTCAGGTAGCTGCTATAAAACTATGACAGAATTGCTGTTCAGTAGAACAGGGAGGGAGTTACAATCCTGTGGTATCTTAATTTTTACTAAGATCAGATGGATCTGCATTAAAATACCTCAGAACCTGCTACATATTAGTATCTGCAAAGATGAGAGCATCTCTTCGTATCTGAAAAATATAAATTAAATGCCTTGATTTTTAAGTACTGAACTTATTTGCCACCTCTGTTGAAATGAAATATCAGCATTAAAAATATAATCTATCTGTGAGCTTAAGTATACATATAGATCTCTATATTTAGGCATCTATATTTGAAAATTGTGACGTGTTTTTCAAAATATGCTGAAGTGCCTAAGGGCCATGTCTGGATCTTTCAAAATATTGAGTAAACTACGTGTTTGTTTGTTTGCAAAATTAAATGCAAGAAATACATATTTAGGCTGAGTATCTCTAATGTATTGAGTTCAGTATTATCATTTCATAATTAGTTCCTGTTATTTGTGATCTTGTACTAGACATTATAGTTTGTATTTTCTTTACATAGCAGTATTTGGTAGCTTCTGCATGAAGAAAGCTGGATTCAGAAGATCCAAAAATTCATTGCGCTATTTTTAAAATTATTCTTGAGCAAATCCTAATAATTTTACAGGTATTTAGAGTTTCTTTGGGTTTTGTTTTGGTGGGTACTTTGATAAATTAACTTAATTTTTATTGAGCAAAGGAGTGTCTGGCAGTTAGTAAAATGCCTGATAACAGATTTGCTCTTTTAGTTGCTGATTAGTGTAAATGTTGAAAATTTCATTCATCAATCTGGATATCAAACTCTTTTATAGATAATGGATGTGTTGAGTTAAATTACATGAATCTGCCTAAGACAGTTTCTTCTTGTATCAAGCAGTGACGCCTGTATTAGTCTCAGAATTCTTATGTCTGTGGTAATCCTTTCCTTGGTAAAATTTTTAAATTACTTTTTTACTTCTATGAGTAATTCTGTCAGTAAGTACTCCCGATAGTTTCAATAAAGTGTACCAGCATAGTACAATATCACAGCTCAGCATTAACCACTTCATAGTCAGCAATGAAGTCTATTTCCAACTATAAATAAGAATTATAACCTTTATTTGCATTCCATATTATTCCTTCCCTCTTCTCCTGAAATGAAAGATCTGAAAGGTGACTGTCCACACCTTGGTTCAAGGCATGACTCTCCAAGAACTTTAGAAAAATTAAAAAGGGCTAGTAATATTATTTAGGCCGTACAATCAGCTAGTGTAAAGTGATCTAGCTCTACTAAAGCTGATGGAACCAAACTGAAAAATCTTGGATAAGAACCACAGTATTCAAATACTTACCTTGTTTCTGGGCAGTTGAAAAATCACTTCCATACTCTTTGCTGCTTCTCCTTTGCCTTTAATTTCTAAAATGATTTGGCTTACGATCTTAAAGTTGTATTTTTTTTGCTAGCCTTGCCAAAGAACAACCCCTTTTAACATTAAAGATGTGGTTGGAGGAATAAAAAGTCAAATAGAGACTTTGTGACACATTATGCATAAATGTACAACATAGTGTGAGCAGGGAGGGAGTGAAATATGGCTCTGTGGGATAAGGACATTAAAATGACAGAAATAGTGAAGAAAGTCATCCCTCCCCACCTCCCCTTTTATTCTTATAGTAAAAATGAAACTATTATGAGGGCAGCGCAAAACAGACCATCTTACTTTTTATATAAACTTTAATAGCAAATAGTGCAATCTGCAGTTACCTTTTTCTGCTTCTCCATGTGTACAATTTACATGAGACCCTAACACAGTGTTCAGGAAGTGCCATGCCCTATGTTGCATAATGGCAGAAGCATTATGATTGCCATGAAGCCATGCCAGTAGTATTATCTTTCAGTAACCCTTATACTACCTGGATGGTAGAGTTCATTTCTTCTTCCTTTCTTAGTGACATCCCTCCATCCCACTCTCAACTGTAGGACTGATTGGCCCAAGATCTTACTGGTTTAGAAGTTGAAAACAAGTAATCACTCCTGGTGATTACACTGAAATGAATTCATGCAGGACCTAAACCTCAAAGGCATTATGGATTAAAAAGGATAGACAGACTTAATAATTTTTAAGTGACAACACTTTTTAGGAGAGAGGATAGAGTTAAGTAACAAAGGACCTAAACCTCAAAGGCATTATGGATTAAAGGATAGACAGAGTTAATCATTTTTAAGTGACAACACTTTTTAGGAGAGAGGATAGAGTTAAGTAACAAAGGAAGTCAGAAACTGGAGTAAAAATGAAGGAAAAATCTGTCAAACAGACAAATTAATAAACCAGGTAAGCACACATCAATAGGTGGACTCTCAGCAACTGAAAAAACCCCCTCTGTTCATTTGGTTTCCTACTGAAGAAAGATTTTTGCAGTGACACTCACTGTCCACTATCCATCCTCTCTCTCTTTGAACCCTCAGGCCTCTTTCAAATAACTTTGACAGAAGGGAAGGAGTTTCAGAAGTACACGAGAGTGATGATTCAGTTGTACTGATAAGACATTTCTATCTGAGAGATGTGTAATAGCAATATTCACAAACATCTGATTTTCAGCTGAGCCCCAACTTCACTGGGAGGCCTGACTAGACCAGTGGCAGCTGAGCTCAATATAAAGCTCAGACAGATGGCTGGTCTTTGGAGGGAGGACATGGATCCAACACACCTGGGTCCAACATTCAAAGGAGATTTCAACTTGTATTTCAGCATGTCTAAATGCTATGTTGCCATTAATTATTTGGAAAAAATCTAAAATATTTTAGAAAAGAAGAGGGAGAGGAGAGGAGAGGAGAGGAGAGGAGAGGAGAGGAGAGGAGAGGAGAGGAGAGGAGAGGAGAGGAGAGGAGAGGAGAGGAGAGGAGAGGAGAGGAGAGGAGAAGAGTTGAGTTCGGAGGGACCTACAGTGACCACCTAGTCCAACTGCCTGACCACTTCAAGGTTCACCAAAAGTTAAAGCATGGCATTAAGGGCTTTGTCCAAATGCCTCTGAAACACTGACAGGCATGCAGAGTCGACCATCTCTCCAGGAAACCTCTTCCAGGGTTTGACCACCCTCTCGGTAAAGAAATGTTTCCGCATGAAAGTCCAAACCTCCCCTGACGGATGCAGCTTTGAGCCATTCCCACGCATCCTGGCACTGGGTACCAGGGAGAAGAGATCAGCACCTCCCTCTCCACTTCCCCTCCTCAGGAAGCTGTAGAGAGCAGTGAGGTCGCCCCTCAGCCTCCTTCTCTCCAAGCTAGAGAAACCCAGCGTCCTTAGCCGCTCCTCAGAGGACATGCCTCCCAGCCCCTTCACCACCTTTGTTGCCCTCCTTTGGAGACATTCAGGTACCTTCACATCCTTTTTAAACAGTGGGGCCCAGAACCGCACACAATACTCAAGGTGAGTCCACACCAGCGCTGAATACAGCGGGATAATCACCTCTTTTGACCGGCTGGTTATGCTGTGTTTGATGCACCCCAGGATGCGGTTTGCCCTCTTGGCTGCCAGGGCACCCTGCTGACTCCTGTTGAGCCTCCTGTCAACCAGCACCCCCAGACCCCTTTCTGCAGGGCTGCTCTCCAGCCACTCCTCTCCCAGTTTAGACTTGTGCCCACCGTTACTCCATCCCAGGCGCAGAATCCAGCATTTGTTCATGTTCAATTTCATGCCACTGGTGATTGCCCAATGCTCCAATCTATCCAGGTCCCTCTGCAAGGCCTGTCGTCCCTTGAGAGACTCAACAGCACCTTCCAGTTTAGTATCATCAGCAAACTTACTAACCGTGCATTCAATTCCTGCATCCAGATCATTGATACAAATATTGAACAGAACTGGCCCTAGAATTGAACCCTGAAGAACACTACTGCTGACTGGTTGCCAGCCAGATGTAGCCCCGTTCACTACAACACTTTGAGCCCTGCCGTTCAGCCAGACCTTCACCCTTTGCACCATGTACCTGCTCATCTCACAGTTGGACAACTTGTCCAGAAGGATGATGTGAAGAACAGTACCAAAAGCCTTCCTAAAATCCAGAAAAGCTACATCCACCGCCTTCCCTTCGCCCGCTGGGCCGGTGACCTTATCGTAGAAGGATATCAAATTATTTAATATATAAAATATATATTATAAATATATATCTATTATATTATTAGATATTATATTGTTAATTATAATAATAGAAAATATATATTTCAATAATCATTTTTTCCTGGAACAGTCACATTTAAACAATCATTAACTTCAACCTTTAGTTACATATCTAAGGTTCTTCTATATAGTACCTCATGACAGAAAACTGACATGGCCCAAATGAACTAGCTATGGCAACACAGAACAGACTTGTTAGTGCTGGTACACAAGGCTACAAAGGAATGCAGAGCTCATTTTGCAACTACCTACTAGCACAATGCCTATTATAAAGAAAGCTGAACAGATTCACAGCAACAAAGCTGATGTCTCAAAATTGGACAAAGTATCAGCACTTTACGCTGACCTCTAAAGCCTCTGACTACCTCTGAGTAGTTTACATTACCTGTCCTCTGCAAGCTTGACAATTACAGGTGTCTTGGGCTGCTAGTACACATACAGGTCAATCACAACAGGTCTACCAGAGGAAGAAACAACAAATGGACTACAATGGCAGCCAGTCCTGCTCTCCTTGTGATAAGAGTCAGGGAGTTTGGCTTTGTTATGGAGGTTTGGCTACTGGATGATAACTGCTTACTCAGAGGACTTTTCTTGCTTGTTTACTTTTTCCATGAACCTGTTGCAGGGACAGCTAGCTAATACAGAGTCAGTCTGTGAAACTGGTTGCTGCTGGGTTGATTTGGCTCCTCTGTGAAGCTTTCTCCTCCAAGAGAAGCATGCCGGTAGGGAGCTGCTCTCTTTCTTCTGCTCCAAGCAAATACCTTTTAGTTAGTCCACACTTTGAAACTCTCTGTCTTTTCAGGTACAGTAAGAATGGTAAGCTTTCCCTATGGACTGGTTGTTTAGATCTTCAGCTATGAAACTTCTCCTTCTATCCCATGTCCCACTGGTTTTATGCCTGGATTTAGGGCATTTACCTTGTTTTGGGAGCAGCTTCTCTTCCGCTCACAAAAGGACCAGGGAACTACCTGATCAGAATAAGAGCAACATGAGATTGATTGTTAAAAGGGAAATATATTTCACCAGCAGACATTACTTTGAAGGGCAGACAGAAGGTAACAATTGTTAACTAGGGAATGTGTTCAAGGTTAGAACTGAAGCCGCGTCAATAATTGATTTTGCAATTTAATAGCCAAAACCAAACTCTTTCCCAAGTTTATGTCCACTCTCTCACAGATTCAGAAAGAGAATTTTAACGGAAGTCTCTCATCTTCCAGAAGAGTACTTTAGTCATCTCATGGGTTATACAGTATTCATAAGTATTATTTCTTCTCCCATTTTTGCTCTTCCATTCTGCAGAAAATAGATAAATATTCACTCAACCAGAGAGAACATGTAGTTGTTCATGAGAAATCTGCTCAGAAGCAAGAAATACAAGTCCAAATTCCTGCTCTAAAATCGAACTCAGCCTTAGTCCCCAAGCTCCTGAGAGAATATTTTTTCTGAGGAGGCAGTAGGGCAGTAGCTTTCAGCATTTCGTTTGAGGAACACTAGACTCCTATAGTTTACTGGTAAGAGCCCCTCAGAGGATAACTGAGAAAACAAACCTATTGCTAGTAGACTTCAGTTCACTATACAGAGTTTGCTTCTCAGCTGGGCAGATTTTGAAAAGTAAAAGTAATTTTTATAGGGAAACTTTAAACAAGTGTTCCTAGGTGTCTTCTCTTTACACCCTGACCCTGGCATGGGGATTTTAAACAAGAAAGCATAGAGGTACACCAAGGACAGTCAACTTCTGTTTGGCCACGTAGAATGAGACCTTTAAAAGTTCAAATGCTTTTGAAGTTGCTTCATATGTAATACTTCTTCATTCCCATTGGAAGGAGCTATAGGAACAGCTGATAAATGGAAAATTCAGTGGAAAGCAGATCAACAGAAAGTAGTAGTGGAATTCAAATCTGCATTAAATATTTGCTGCTGAACCTGCAGACAGGATATGTTCAGGGAAGGCTTTTTTATTTTTGTAGATTGAAAAAAATAATTTGGAAGAGCAGATAATCCACTTCATAATGTGTCATCTGATAAGTTTTGTAATTAATAATATATGTCATTATAAATAATTTAAACACAGGATGGAATTAAAAATAAACCTACTGCTATGAATAAGTGATCTATAATTCTTGAAGTTTGTGGAAGATAATTTCTTGTCACAAGTACTCAGTGAGCCAACTAGGAAGGATGCCCTCCTAGACTTGCTATTTGTGAATAGATAGGACTCGTGAGACATGTAATGGTAGGTGGCTGTCTTGGACGCAGTGACCACAAGGTGGTTAAGCTTAGAGTTTTTGGTGTAATGAGAAAAAAGTTCAGCAGAGTTGCTACCCTGGATTTCAAGAGAACAAACTTTAAGCTACTCAGGGAGCTACTTAGCAGTGTCCCTTGGGAAACAGCTTTTGAGGGCTTAGGGGTCCACGAGTGCTGATCAGTTTTTAAGAATCACCTTTTAAAAGCACAAGAGCAGGCAATCCCATTGTGTCGGAAGTCAAGCAAGTGGGGCAGAAGACCAGCTTGGCTGAACAGGGAACTCCTCTTGGAACTCAGGAGGAAAAAAGAAATTGCACAATCATTGGAAGTGAGGTCAGGCTTTGCAGGAAGCTTATAGAGCTGTGGTTTCCATATGCAGGGAGAAGACATGAAAGGCCAAAGCTCAACTAGAGTTGAAACTGGCCAGTGTTGAGTCAGACAAGAAGAAAGGCTTTCTTCAGTATGTTAATAGCAAGAGGAGGTCCAAGGAAAATATTGGACTGATGATCACCTGACAAACTGGGATGAAGAAAAAGCAGGGGCATTCAATGCCTTTTTGCCTCAGTCTTTAATAATATTGATAGACCTTGGGCTGCCCGGTCCTCTGAGTTCGAGGACCACGACTGCAGGAACGGTGATTTCCCATTTGTGGACACTGAAACTGTAAGGCACAAGTTGTACCAGTTGAATGTTCACAAGTCCATGGGGCCTGGTGGGACTCACCCCAGAGTACTGAAGGAGCTAGCGGATGTTACCACAGGACCCCTCTCAATCATCTACAAAAGGTCTTGGGAGCCTGGGGAGGTCCCTGCTGACTGGAAGCTAGCCAGCGTTACTCCAATTTACAAGAGCGGCATGAGTAAACTACAGACCCGTTGGTCTAACCTCAGTACCTGGAAAGATTATGGAGAAGATCATACAGCTATTGAAAGACATTTAAAGAACAATGCAATCATTGGGCTGAGTCAACATGGGTTCACAAAGGAAAAGTCCTGTCTAACTAATTTGATATCCTTCTACGATAAGGTCACCGGCCTAGCGGGCGAAGGGAAGGCGGTGGATGTAGCTTTTCTGGATTTTAGGAAGGCTTTTGGTACTGTTCTTCACATCATCCTTCTGGACAAGTTGTCCAACTGTGAGATGAGCAGGTACATGGTGCAAAGGGTGAAGGTCTGGCTGAACGGCAGGGCTCAAAGTGTTGTAGTGAACGGGGCTACATCTGGCTGGCAACCAGTCAGCAGTAGTGTTCTTCAGGGTTCAATTCTAGGGCCAGTTCTGTTCAATATTTGTATCAATGATCTGGATGCAGGAATTGAATGCACGGTTAGTAAGTTTGCTGATGATACTAAACTGGAAGGTGCTGTTGAGTCTCTCAAGGGACGACAGGCCTTGCAGAGGGACCTGGATAGATTGGAGCATTGGGCAATCACCAGTGGCATGAAATTGAACATGAACAAATGCTGGATTCTGCGCCTGGGATGGAGTAACGGTGGGCACAAGTCTAAACTGGGAGAGGAGTGGCTGGAGAGCAGCCCTGCAGAAAGGGGTCTGGGGGTGCTGGTTGACAGGAGGCTCAACAGGAGTCAGCAGGGTGCCCTGGCAGCCAAGAGGGCAAACCGCATCCTGGGGTGCATCAAACACAGCATAACCAGCCGGTCAAAAGAGGTGATTATCCCGCTGTATTCAGCGCTGGTGTGGACTCACCTTGAGTATTGTGTGCGGTTCTGGGCCCCACTGTTTAAAAAGGATGTGAAGGTACCTGAATGTCTCCAAAGGAGGGCAACAAAGGTGGTGAAGGGGCTGGGAGGCATGTCCTCTGAGGAGCGGCTAAGGACGCTGGGTTTCTCTAGCTTGGAGAGAAGGAGGCTGAGGGGCGACCTCACTGCTCTCTACAGCTTCCTGAGGAGGGGAAGTGGAGAGGGAGGTGCTGATCTCTTCTCCCTGGTACCCAGTGCCAGGATGCGTGGGAATGGCTCAAAGCTGCATCCGTCAGGGGAGGTTTGGACTTTCATGCGGAAACATTTCTTTACCGAGAGGGTGGTCAAACCCTGGAAGAGGTTTCCTGGAGAGATGGTCGACTCTGCATGCCTGTCAGTGTTTCAGAGGCATTTGGACAAAGCCCTTAATGCCATGCTTTAACTTTTGGTGAACCTTGAAGTGGTCAGGCAGTTGGACTAGGTGGTCACTGTAGGTCCCTTCCAGCTGAACTATCCTATCCTATCCTATCCTATCCTATCCTATCCTATCCTATCCTATCCTATCCTATCCTATCCTATCCCATCCTATCCTATTGTACTGCAGTTTTCTTCCCACCTCCTTCTTTCCCATGCTGAGGAAATCTCTGATGACATTTCTTCCCTGCCCTGCACTAGCAGAAGGGATTGAATGGGCAGTCATGTCCCATCCTAGGCATTGGCTCTGTCACGTTGTGGGAAGGAGGCATGTACCTTCTGATGGGGGTGAGAGCTGTGGATTGTCTTGAGATCATTTGACCATCTGAACAAATCTGCAAAAAACAGGCATGAAGTGCAGTTTTTGAGTCTTCTGTGTTCATCCAGATTAGCTGGGTTTCCACAGGATGGCAAAACCCCAAATCTCTGACATAGCGAGGCTCGAAGATCAAATGTCTCCTGGATGGGCCTGGGACCTGCGCTGCCGAGAGCTGCTCTCCTGGATGGAGCCCTAGGTCATAGCTTGTCACGCAGAACTCCAGGCGTAACATAGCATAACTATTCTGTTCTGTTCTGTTCTGTTCTGTTCTATTCCCTGTGCTCACTATGAGTCAAATAATGATGAGACTGTTATTACCTGAAATGCCAGGGGTTTTTCAGCTCCAAAAACACTTTCAAGGACACATATCACAAAGGTTACAAGTGGAAACAGGATTTTATTTTATTTTATTTTACTTTATTTTTCTGAATCTGTTTCAGAGCTGATGCTCACAAGCACTAACCCAATGCCCATGTGTAGCCAGGAGCAGGCTGATGCATTCCTCAGTTTAGCTTGAAAGAACATGCCTTGCAGTCTGGCAAAGGAAAGCCACAGAGACACAGAAAGCAGCAGCAGGAACACAGGCCAAGCAGTCCCTGCTTCCTGAAGGGTGAGAACTTGAAGAATGAGCATTGGTACCGACCACACACAGAAGAAGAAGAGGTGTGTGGTACCGCAGGGTATTTTCCAAAGTATGACACGTATCGATGACAAACACAACTTTTTGCCTTCCAAAATTTGCTCCACTGTGCTTCTCAGCCAGTGATGCATGAAAAGTGCGCTCATGCCTGCCCAGTGCTTGTATTGCAGGCAGGGAGAGCTGGAAAGTGGCAGCTCCGGATGGGGCAGCAAGCCTGGAGCCCTTCCAAGCACAGGCTGTTTTGCACAAGCAAGAACCCCTGGGGAAATGGAGCCAAGGGGAGAGCAGAGCTCGCTCCCACTCCAAACTTGCAATGGGCAAGAGAGCCAGAGAGAGCCAGGGCACGAGTGGCGCCTTGGAGGTGCAAGAGCAGCAGGCAAGAACCGAGCCGAAAGGGCCCAGAGGAGCCCTGACAAGGGGCTGTGCTCAGTGCTATAAACAAAAAGCAGCAACCCCTGGGGGCCACCCTGGGGGCCTGCCCTGGGAGTCTAGAAAGCTTCCTCCCCCTGGATGTGGGGCACAAGGGCCACCTTCGTGGAGCACGAGGAGCAGGCACCTAGCCAAAATGGCCCAAAGGAGCCCTGGCAAGGGACCGAGCTCAGTGATACAGAGGAAGGCAAACCCTGGGTACACTTGATAGCCCACCATGGAGGAAAAAAGCCTTCCTCCCCCCAGCTGTAGGGCACAAGAGGCCATCTTCCTGGTGTATGAGCAGCAGGCAGTAACCTCACCAAAATGGACCGGAGGAGCCCTGACAAGTGGTCATGCTCAATGCTGCAGAGGAAGGCAAAAAACCCCCAGGGACCAGTGCCAATCTGCCCCGGGGGAAAATTCCTTCCTGACCCCAGCGCTGGCGATGGGCTGTTCCCTGAGCATGTGAGCAAGACCTGCCTCCTCATCCCACAGGCTGGTCATGCCTCCCAGGAGATGCCCAAGCCCTATTCTCCCTCAACCTGGCACCATCTCAGGGGCTTCCGAGAGTGGCCAAATGCCCCTGACCTGATTGACCTTGGGGGCAAGAATCCTTCCCGTGCCTGGCAGGGCACCAGTGGGTGCTCCAAAGCACTGGGACCCCTTGAAACATCTCTGCACCCCATTTCTTATGGCTGCTGCCCCTGGCTCCGCAGGGGATGAGGACAGTGAGCTCTGCAGTGCTCCTCAAGAAGCCATTCCCTTGGTCTGGCCACTGCTATCCAGCTGAAAAGGATTTCTGTCACTCAGATGATCTTTGAAGGTGTCCCTACCGGGGGCTGGCCTTGCAGTGGAGAACTTCCAGCAGCCTTGTCCCGCCTCCATTTGTCCTCCCTCAGCCCCCTCCAAGTAGTTCCACCGCCTCCTCAAGGACTTCCTCTCGGATGTCTTCAGGCTGCCCCTGGGCCAGCTCTGGCAGCGGGACATGGGAGGATGCTCCCTTTTATCCTGCCCCGGGGCATTGTGACTGCTGCGTTGCTGGGTGGTGGCACTGTGACATGGAGGTGATGGGGCCCGCATGTGCAGCCCCGCCCACAGCCCCTCTGCCCAGCATCCTTTGGAGGAAAGCCTTTGTGGTGCTGGGCCCGAGGCAGTCCCTGTGCCCAGGAGGCCCAGGGGGCTGTCCCTGCCCTCGGTGGCCATGCACTGGGCACAGCTGCTGGGTGTCCCTGACGTGTCCTCTGCCACTCGGCTCCCAAGGACAAACCCAGTGCTGTTACTCTTCTCTCAGGCCATGGCAGAAACCAACCCTGCAGCCCAGAGACTACCCCATTAGCTGTCCCCTCTCTCTGCCAGAGCTAGCATCCATGAAGCCACGCAGAGAGGAGGACCAGGGACTCAATCTGGCTGGACACAAACCCTTTTTCTGGGGCATAATGGCGGTGATTTTGGCAGCTGCAGCCTGGAGGAAAGCCAAAGTGTTACCAGAGCCATAGGTTAGGATGGACAGTGCCAATAGACCACCATGGAAATAAGACAGGCTTTGAAAAACAAGGGAGCGGAGGTGACACTGCTGTGGTGTCATTTTCAGACCTAGAACATTTGGATCCATGCCCAAAGCACAGCCAAGCAAACGACGACTCTTCCAAATTGGGAAAATAGCCCATTGCTGCTATCGCTGTCACATCCCCGTCTCCCACTGAAACCAAGCTGTGCGGCGCCTCTGTTAAACACACCCATTGGCCATGTTTACACGGGATACAAAACGTGCTTCAGCCCTGGGGTAAAACTTTCACAGCTCATTTGTGACTTTAATCTTTCTGAGAGTTACTTGCCTACCTCACTCTGTGGAAAGATGTTCAGATCTTGTCTAAAACCCTGGCAAATCTCTTTTTCCTTCAGGATTTAGTATTTTGAGTCCTGAAAGAGTAAGGAAGGTACTGTTCTTGTCATTTCGTGCATTGGTGCCAAAATTCATCTGGACGTTCAGACTATGTAAGTAAGGGCACTTATAGCATAGACATTCATTTGGTTGTAGGGATGCCTGAGGTGAAAGAAAGACTTTTGGTTCCCTCTGCATAAACTTTGCAGAGATGTAGAGAGCATGCAGGATTTCCTCACCATTCATTACCAATGCACCAAGTGACGTTTGCTACTACCCTGCTTTTGGTGAGGTCGTCATCTTGGAAAGAAGTCCTGAATGGTTTTGTATTCTTGACCATCTTTTTCCTTGCACTTCAGTAGCTCTTTTCCTCCTTTGGCCTTCATCCTTGATACCTTTCTTGAAGACCTTTCAAGGATTCTATTCCATTTTATTCCATTCCATTCCGTTCCGTTCCGTTCTATAGCATACCATCTAGAATTACAGTACTCCAAAAGTATATATTGTATTTAAGATGCAATTACTTTCATTTAATCTGTCCTGCAATTTACTAATGTATTTTGCAGACAATGTAATGTGACTCTTAAAACAGCAATTACTGTGCATCACTAATTAAGCTAGTATAGCTATTGTAAGAGTGACACTAAAAATGTGCCATTTTCCCCTCCAGCTCTCTCTGAAATGTTTCTGCAAGGCTTTGTTTTAAGAAACTATTTACTTCCATAAGCTATTACTTTAACCATGTGCCACTCTGTGGTTTTTAACTTTCTTAATTATATTTTTGGTAAGTATCGAAGTGTATCTCTTTATGTGTCCAGGATATATGATAACTGATTTACATTTTCATTGTCATTGCCAAGTTTTGTTCATTCTACTTATTTAAACAGTCCATATGAAAATTCTACACATAAATCTTTGTTAGGATTTTTTTAAATTAAATCTCTGTAAATTACTCTCTATCCCCCTGTATGTTGTAATAAACAATTGCTTGCTGTATTTTCTTACTGAGATTTAGAAAGCTACAGTCCTGATTCTGCAAAAGGTGAACATATATGCTGAACCTAATGCTTAGATATGCATTGAATTCTACTGAATGTGTTCATTAAAGAAAGAGCATATGCTTGTTTTTTACATATATACAGACTTTAAAGTCATTAAGAGAACTCCGTGGGCCCTCTGTTATCATGTTTAAATTGCTCCCATGAGGTACTGTTGCAAAAATATGGTACCTGGCTAAGACATAAACCCATCCATGTTTGACTGTTCCATTCCAAGTTCCCCAGAATAGTTTTGGTATTTGGCCTTTGGTATCTGGTATAGAAGGCTTTGCAGGAACTGTTCACTGCACAGGTACATCTCATCCAGAGAAGAGCTGGGCTTGTTCCAGATGCCTTTGTCTACTCATGGGAAAGGAAAGAAACAAGCTTTCCAGGCTTTCTGCTCCTCTTCTGCAAGCAGGAACTAGCTTTCAGTGGTGTAAATCCTGGTAGAAGGTTATACTGCAGGCCCCGGTCATGAACCTTTCCCATTTTAAAGAAGGAGAAACTTGCAGTGTAGAGCACAACTCAGCTAAGAGTTGTGCTATCTAAGAATTCATTTCCACAGTTGCAATGCCAAAGCTAGGGCAGAATTTTATCACTAATTCTTGATGACTTTGGGGCACATAGGAGGAAATTACAGCCAATTTCCCCTCACTTTTCAGGATTTGACCAATGTGTCATCTGTTTGAATTTTTTTTGTATTAATGACATTATTTTCCTTCTTCGTTTCATATTAATAACTAGTCAATTTTTTCATAACCAGATGAAGAGATTGCTACTGTTGAATAACATTTCCTTTGATTGTGTTGTATCAATGCAGCATTTTCTAATTAATATTTTATTCATTGCTCCTCATTATATCTTTTTGTTGTGCTTAACAGAAAAGACAATAATGTATTTTCCATCCAAAGAAACCTTTTTGTTAAGTGCCAAAGCCATTTGTTTGCCCACAGCTGGGACGTGTTATTGTTTAGCCTTCAGAGGCACCCGGACAGCAGTTTCCTATGGACACCTGGAAGAGTTCATGTATATCACGCACAGAGTATGCCACATACACATGGAAATTAATTGCTCACCCAAATAAAAAAGTCTTGGTTGTTGCTTTTCCAAATGAATTAAAAAAGCAAGAAAGCAAAATATTGAGCATAGTTATCTTTCTGACACTTCCAGTGTATGCTAGCCCCTGAAATCATCATGCAATTGGGACTGTAGAACTACAAGAAGGTGTTGGCAAGCCCTAAAGCCTTATGGAATAGGAAAAAAAAAAGGCAGAGGGGGAGTGTCCCAGTATGACCATCACATTCATGTTTAGAACCCCGAGAGCTGCATATCAAGCTTATTTTCAGTCTGTTGGGTAGATCATTCTCATCTTGACATAAAAGTGCCTTTGTTTCTTTTCTGGCTTCTTTTCATTCCATTTGGAATCAAAGTAACAAATTCCTTTTCTTTTATATTGATTATTAGGGTGTTTTGTGATTGCATCCAATGTAAAATTTGGTGCTTTGGCTTCAACATCATTTCAGCACATAGTTATTTTTTACCTTACTACATATGCAATTCATTAGAAAAGCCATCTGGCCCACCCTAGGCATGATGTGCCCAACTTGGAGTGTGACAGAGTTGTGTTTGAAAGATAAATGAATAAGTGTGTGTAGCCCTCTTGGAATACCATCAGCTGTAACTCCTGCTTAACAACATCATCTTCTCCCATTATTTCGTTCCTTCTGTAGCTGAGAAAAAAAAATATGATTTATGTTTGTGCTTAAAAAAAAAATAAACCAAACCCTCTCATTCTTTTGATAATCAGTAGCATTGGGACTCTTGACTGCCTTCTGTTTTTTTGTAAACCTCTAACTTAAGTAAGAGAGATCTCTTTCCTTAAAGTATCCCTAGTGTAGAGTAAACTGAAAGATTTTCCTTTTACTTATTTTGAGAGTTCAGGAACATTGCACATTCTGTGGTCCCAAGTATAGTTTTCTTGGGAGATTCCTCCAACAGTGCATTATTCTGTTTACAGGCCATTGTATTTGAATGGAAAGAAATGCCTTATGGTTAAGGCAAATCATGGCTCCCTTAAACTGTCATCCACTGAGTGGTCTTGCATGCATATAATTTCTCCAAAGACAATAATTTATTGCATTTGGTTTTTGGTTGTTTATTCTTTTTTCTGAAGAAGGTTTTTCCTTGGAATCCACAACATCTGAACATCCGTGCTCCTGGTAGGTAGCATTAGGGTGAGGATGGTTAGGAGGTGAATGGAAGAGAGTGAAAAAAAATGTAGAAAAAAACTGTGCTGGCCATCAGAGTTCTGCTTGTGATCTGCTGCTGCTTTTCTCTTTTATTCTTTTTAAAGTAGCACCTGGCTTTCTCCTGAGAAGAAAATGAATTGGTGTGTTATTTGTTTTATTCTTTTGAAATAATGTGACAAGCATTAGTCTTCTCAGTAAGATTGATATTCAGTACTTGGTATTTCCAAAAGAGCCCATAATCCTTATTCCTGAAGGGCAGCTAATGTAGCCAATTTCCAAATGATGGAAACAACAGAAAGGGTAGGGTCACTGTTTCCAAGGTATCATTTTCACTCGTACAGATTGAAGAGGAACACGTCTAGTCATTTTTGAAAACTAACTGGACTTCTTATTTTGACTGCATATTTTTTCAACCTGCTCACATTAGGAAGAGTTCATCTGGATGATTTTCTCTTGTAAAAACCCAGTGATACTAAGAAGGACAGCTGAGAATAGCTAACAGTCAGCTTTGAATTGTCCATGGCATAATACTGCCTAGTTATAGTACTTATCAATCACCCAAGTAAATCAGTAAGTTTATATATTTTTTGAATGTTGTTTTCATCATATGCTAAAACAGGAGACAACAGAAGTGTGGCAGAAAAAATTGAAACTCAACAAGAAATGAGGAAGTACTCATAATTTTTTTTTCCAAGGATATTTACTATCTTTGTTTAACCTCAAAGAGACAAAAGCAAGAATCAGGCCTAAGAGTAACAGTTTGTGAAGGGTTCAGTTGCTGTAGGAAACTGGGGATCTTTCTCTTCCCTCACTCATTCTTGTAACTGAAGATCGGGTTTCGTTACATTATTTGAGCTAAGGGAAACAGAGAAGGCAAAACTGGTTTTCAGGTAGGCTCTAAGATTTCAAATGTGATTTTAATGCCCTTTTATAGGGGGGATATAATTGTCAGTTACTTAGTGTTTTATACAGCAGAGTAAGACTATGGTCTTCTTGGCTATCTAAACAAATGTTGCAACAATAGTAGTGCAAAACCACGATTTCTCTTTTTCTGCAGTTTTAGTGGTCATTTTCTGTTATTTATTTGAGACCATATAATTTCAGAAAAATCCACTCATTCAAAAGCAGATTGGTTTTCCTTGGAAAAGAACCAGAAACTTTACATGTATTTGATTGCAAGTATATCAGCCCATGATCTCTGTTAATTTTTTGTTACCAGTAGTGTCTTGAAAGAGTTTTGTAGAGAACTGATGAAGAACAATGAGATTTCTTAGTTGGGTGAACATTAGTATCAATGAGAAGATGTCTTTGGCAGAGATTCTTTCATCTATACATTAAAGAATACAATAAGAGTGCATATTTCTGAGTTGCAAGTTTACAGAAATAACTTGGAAGCAGACAGAAAAAAACCCAAAAGCAACAGAAATAATGAAAAAGATATTGAGAGGTGCAGAGATGACACAGGAGAAAACCATGTCAGCAATACCTGGGGGCCAAGACCTTCCACAGCTGAATAATGCAAAGGCAAAAATACATATGCAATAATAATAATAATAATAATAATAATAATAATAATAATAATAATAATAATAATAACTTCAAGCTTATTAATCATCATTCTAATACAGTGTCCTGGTTTCGGCAGGGATAGAGTTAATTTCCTTCCTAGTAGCTGGTACAGTGCTGTGTTTTGGATTTAGGGTGAGAACAAAGTTGATAACACACCGATGTTTTAGTTGTTGCTAGGTAGTGTTTACACTAGTCAAGGACTTTTCAGCTTCCCATGCTCTACTGACTGAGAAGGCTGGAGGCGCACAAGAAGCTGGGACAGGACAGCTGACCCAAACTGGCCCAAGGGACATTCCATACCATGTGACGTCATGCTCAGTATATAAAGCTGGGGGAAGAAGAAGGAAGGGGGGGACGTTTGGAGCGATGGCGTTTGTCTTCCCAAGTAACCGTTACGCGTGATGGAGCCCTGCTTTCCTGGAGATGGCTGAACACCTGCCTGCCCATGGGAAGCAGTGAATGAATTCCTTGTTTTGCTTTGCTTGCGTGTGCAGCTTTTGCTTTACCTATTAAACTGTCTTGATCTCAACCCATGAGTTTTCTCACTTTTACCCTTCCGATTCTCTCCCCCATCCCACCGGGTGGGGGGAGTGAGCGAGCGGCTGCGTGGTGCTCAGTTGCTGACTGAGGTTAAAACACGACAGTCCTTTTTGGCACCCAATGTGGGGCTCGAAGGGTTCGAGATAATGACAGGTTTGATTGGAATGTGCTAGATCGAATTTATACCTGTTACAGCTGTTTAGCTATTAACTGGCAGGCTCCTGAGCTTGCCATGGGGCTTGCTTGCCTTACTGTATATTAGAGTCTAGTGCTCGTTAGTGGCTGCTTTTTGCTTTCGCTGCTTGCTGTACTGCTGTACTGCTTATCATCATATTCTACTGTGCCTGGGAACATTTTGATAACAGCAATGGTGATGTGCCTGGGCTGGCAGATGGCCAGGGCATCGCTGCTGTTTCTGTGCTGCTGTACTGGACAGGCTGGAACTCCAGTGTGAACTCGAGTCGAAGGGACTGTGACCTGTGGATGAGTCCATGCGGGAGCAGGAGACCCCAAAGCGTCTGTGGCTGTGTATAAGCCCATGCCAGAGCAGGTACATCTTGAAGCGTCTGTGGCAGCGGTTATGTTTGTGCTACAGCAGGTTTACTTCTGAAGGGACTGTGGCTGCGAGTAAGGCCACGCTGGAGCAGGTATATCTCTGAAGACATTGTGGCCCATGGAGAAGGCCGTGCTGGAACAGGTGCATCTCAAAGTGACTGTGGATAAGTCTATGCCGCAGCAGGTGTACCCCTGGAGAGACTGTGGCTCATAGATAAGGCTCCACTTGGAGCAGG
Source organism: Aptenodytes patagonicus (assembly GCF_965638725.1). Classification (NCBI taxonomy): domain Eukaryota; kingdom Metazoa; phylum Chordata; class Aves; order Sphenisciformes; family Spheniscidae; genus Aptenodytes; species Aptenodytes patagonicus. The sequence goes on along the minus strand of NC_134950.1, from coordinate 111,451,345 downwards.
TACTACCCTAAGGGACTGCAGTCTGTGGATAAGTCCAAGCCGGAGCAGGGGTTTGATCCGAAGGGACCAGGGGTGGAGATTGTAATGGAAACACCTTTAAATTGTTGTAACCCATGATTTGAGTTGCATGTTATAGGAATTACTATAGCAGAAACCCCTTGTTGCTAGCCAGGCTAGGAGCAAGGGGAGGAGTTCATTGCAATGTTAAACCCTATAACCTGGCCCAAAGGGACCAGGGGTGGAGATTGTAAGGGAAACACCTTTAAATTGTTGTAACCCATGATTTGAGTTGCGTGTTATAGAAATTACTATAGCAGGAACCACCTGAACCAGTGGAGGACAAGCCTTACAAGAAGCAGTGCAAGTGCAGCAGTGACCTGACCTGAGCTGGCTTTGGTACCCAGTAACTCCACGCAACACACCACCTCTCCTGGCCTGAGTGACCACCATCACAGATGGAGCCCAAAGTCACGGACTAAATGAACTCAATGGATATTTCACGGACATTTCTGGACATTTTACAGACATTCCACAAGGGTGGTCCATAGACTAAGGGAATGATATCTGTGTGTTATATCAAAGGATGGAAAGCGGGGTGGATGGTTAATGAGGTTGCACTGGAAAATATGGGACTTGAGCATGATGTAGATGGTATAGAATAAGGGGTGGATACTGTCCTGGTTTCGGCAGGGATAGAGTTAATTTCCTTCCTAGTAGCTGGTACAGTGCTGTGTTTTGGATTTAGGGTGAGAACAATGTTGATAACACACCGATGTTTTAGTTGTTGCTAGGTAGTGCTTACACTAGTCAAGGACTTTTCAGCTTCCCATGCTCTACCGACTGAGAAGGCTGGAGGCGCACAAGAAGCTGGGACAGGACAGCTGACCCAAACTGGCCCAAGGGACATTCCATACCATGTGACGTCATGCTCAGTATATAAAGCTGGGGGAAGAAGAAGGAAGGGGGGGACGTTTGGAGCGATGGCGTTTGTCTTCCCAAGTAACCGTTACGCGTGATGGAGCCCTGCTTTCCTGGAGATGGCTGAACACCTGCCTGCCCATGGGAAGCAGTGAATGAATTCCTTGTTTTGCTTTGCTTGCGTGTGCAGCTTTTGCTTTACCTATTAAACTGTCTTGATCTCAACCCATGAGTTTTCTCACTTTTACCCTTCCGATTCTCTCCCCCATCCCACCGGGTGGGGGGAGTGAGCGAGCGGCTGCATGGTGCTCAGTTGCTGACTGAGGTTAAACCACGACATACAGTCATTTATAAAATGTTACCTACTATGAGACATTTCTTGTGTTTACTAGGTATACCTAGAATATACAGTAATAATATAATAATACAGTAAAATAATAAATGATACATAGTAATGTTACTCCATCTCCAGCTGTAGATTTAGCCTCATAACCCTGCTTGGACTGTTGGGTTTCCAGTATGATAAAAACAAGACCTGTGTAACTATTCAGGACAGAGAACTTTCTAAAAGGTAATTGGCTAACTGGCAGTATTTAACTCATAGAAAAGATTGCTCTATCTGGACGAATTATAATACTACGTACTAGAACTTCTCAGCGCTGAGTTCAGAGTTTCACAAGGGAGGGTAATAAGAATCCCAAATGATTTTATTGATGAAGAAGCTCAAGTGTGGCAAGTGAAACAATTTGCCATCTCAGAGCCAAAGCCAGTAAACCACTAACTTACCCATTGGAAATTTGCAAAATATACATAGAAACTCTCAGCCATGCTGGGGAGGGTTGAAGATTGCTATTGTAGCAATGAATTTCTTGAATGCCTTTGAAATAGTTCTGGCAGCCTATAGAAAACTGGCTAGGGGCACAGTTCTGGCTTCTCTTTCCTTCCTACTGCTACACCGTATTAGCAAGCAATAATTACCCTAAGATTTTCTTCTGTTGTTTTTAATGGCTACAGTTCTCCAGAGAACAGTGTATACAACTACATATCTATGTAATCATGACTGTGAGAAGGTATTAGTCCTTTCCATCTTGACTGGAGGAGGTAAAGCCAGGGATATCTTTTATCTATTTATGATTATCAATTTATGATCAGTTATGATCCGAGCTATAGAGCACTTAGGAAGCTTTGCTTTCTGTGCTTTGACTGTCTGTCTCTGTATTTGCCAAACCTCTCTGTCCTTACAACTCTACTTGTTCAACTGTAAAAGCTTTGATGGATATGATACTGCCAAGAATGGAAATTACCACAAACTAAAAAACAGGTAAGTGAAATTTATTGCTCAAACCATAATGGCCAATAGTTTGGTAAGGAGCTTGACTTATCGTTGAACACTTTTAGGGAGCTTAACTAATGAAAGTAGTTCTTACCAGAAAATAAATTCTGCTTGTGAATTACTCTGGATAATTATAGATGTTTGTTTGGCCCCAGACCAATCAGATAGGTTCACTGTCTTGCGCAAGACAAAATTGTGTGCATTTACAATATTGCTACTCATAACACTGTATGGCTCACATGCCACCTGGTGGACAATCCTTGCAATTTTGGTATTTCCTTTTACTGCTCCTAGTAATTCATTCATATGCTAGCTATGTTCTGGGAGAAATTTCTCTGATCTTCCTTTTTTTGGATTATATGCATCAGTTTTTTGGTGCTTTAAGAGCCTTAGAGGAAAAGATGCTACAATGAGTAGAGAGCATGTCAAACATTTTCATTCTATAGTGCCACAATGTTATGTACCTTCTTTGATGTAGCAGTGAGTTTCCTACATAAATGAAGTGGGTCTCTATGCATTCTTACTAAGTGCCAATGCTTATCCTGACAGAACAACTCTGACTGCTACTGTGTGTTAAAGTAGTGACAAGGAATTGGAGAATTACATTTGAAGAGCTAAAAGTTTCTTTAGCAGTATATTTTTATTGCCTTTCTTTCTCAGCAAACTTGTTAATAATGAAAGCTAGATTATAATTTTCCCTACTGAAATTTATTAATTTTGAATGATTTTTTGTAAGAGGAAAATGAACCATCTCTATTAGAGAGTCACATTCTCTACTTGTTGAGATCAGATGCCAATACTCTTATTCACAGTCAGGACCATCTTCATGGACTAAATGAAGTCAGCAGTGCTGCTTGAAGGTACTATACACGGCTCATAGGACTGGGTGGCAAGATCTATTACTACCTGAATACTTTTAATGTAAAAAGAAGAAAATACTTTCCAGCACTCTTGCATTCAGATTACTCTGGACTATGAAGTAGTAGATATTTCAGATTTGTTGTTCATTGTTGTTGTTCCATTGATACTATACCCAGTGTTCTGAGTGCCTTTCTGTACAAGTTTTCTGTCTCAGCAAGTTTACTTTTGAACTAAGAAAAAAAATAACTAGGATATGTTGTATGTGACAATGTTTGGGATGCAAAAAAAGGGGAGAAGTAGACAAAAGGAAAATTCACAACATTCATTTCAAAATGTGGACATAGGGATGTCTTAAAGGGGATACATAAAATTTTATGATTTCATTGTAACAGTTTAACAATATATCTGTCCACTGGAAAGCAAGCAGACAAAAGGTATACATGTGTTTTACAAATCATACACAATAAAAATAACAGTAACATTTGAGTCTTCTTTTACTTGTATAATTTGAGAAGAACTTCACTGAGAGCAGTTGAATTGCACTAGGAATCAGTAGAATGAACATCTCACAAGAATTGACCAACATGTTGTTCTAGAACTATTTTATTCATATGTTTTCTTATTTATGTCAAGAAATACTTGTGTAAGTAAGGATGGCTAGAACAGAAGTAGGTGTGTTGTGGAAGATGTAATTTTTAAAGTTTTAGTGATCCACTAAGCTAAATTTTGCTTTTGTCATGTAAAACAGAACACTTTTAACATTTTTCATGTGAGCACATTTCAAGATAATGGCCATAGTTAATTTTAGTATTGTAGTGTACTTCTGACTAGAGTAGGAAGTTATTTCATTTTCTCAATCATTTTGTACAGTCAGAGTCTTGTTCATATACAGCATGTCATTGTTGTCTGATGAGAATTTTCAGACTATGACAACAGATTTGCACTGGAAATGTTCACTGGTGTCTGAAGGATGCACAGTGTCTTTCTAGCATATTTTTTTCCCTTTCATTTACTATTCATTAGGTTTTGGTGACTAGTAAATTAAGGGGAAATAGGTATTTATTTAACATTGGACAGAAGGAAAATCTTTGACATTCTTCACATTCCATGTGTAAAGCATATACAGGCTTTTGGGCTGAATCCAGTCCAACTTCTCAAATGCCTGAACTTCTGTTTCTGTCTGGTGAAATCTTTAGTCACAAGCAGCTGATATAATAGAACACCTAATCTATTAAAAGAATTCCAGTTATGGGGTTTATTTGGTTTGGTTTGGATTTTTTTGTGCTCTGGTGAACCATGGCCAAAGAAATATCCTTTTGGGGATATTTCCCCAAAGCAGGCTTGGGATGGTTCTCCAGACAATGCTGTGCTCCAGCCAATCCTAAACTAACATGGATATCTAGTTCCTTACCAAAGGCTGCTTGGTCCTAGTAGGGTACCTAGGTCTGTGGCTAGATGTATTATACATTTTGCTGCCCATAGTTTATACTGTACATAGTGATGAGAAATGGGCAAACTAGTGCATCTAACAGACATACAAAATATTACAGAATTTGGATAGTATACCCTTCTTTAATATTACTACTTTTCTAGTGAGGGGAACCATGCTTTTTTTAATTCGAGACTGAAGATACAACAAAGTTATGTGATTATTTCTGTCACTGTCATGAAAGGAATCAAACCCCATTGGACGGAGTTGTGATACAGAGTGAATTGAATAACCAAGGCAAGTCAGCCTGTCCCTTTCCTACCTGTGGTTGCACAGAATATACACAATTAATATGGATATATTAATGTATTAATAAAATATATGTAATATAGTGGAAAGAAAGAAGAAGAGGCATATGAGCAGATTCTGTGCTCCACATGTACCAAGTTCTGCATGCATTGACAACACAAAAAAATAATAATTCTTCAAGTGAAATAAAAGTTGTCATTTAGTGCATAAATAGTTACAGATATTTTCCCCAGTGACATTTGTAGAATGGGGCTGCAATCCCTCATCCGTCTGTCCTGGTTTCGGCAGGGATAGAGTTAATTTCCTTTCTAGTAGCTGGTACAGTGTTTTGGATTTAGGATGAGAACAAAGTTGATAACGCACCGATGTTTTAGTTGTTGCTAGGTAATGCTTACACTAGCCAAGGACTCTTCAGCTTCCCATGTTCTACCGACTGAGAAGGCTGGAGGTGCACAAGAAGCTGGGAGGGGGCACAGCCAAACTGGCCCAAGGGACATTCCATACCATGTGACGTCATGCTCAGTACATAAACTGGGGAAAGCTGGCCGGGGGGGGGGGGGGCCGCTGCTAGGGGACTGGCTAGGCATCGGTTGGCGGGTGGTGAGCAATTGTACTGTGCATCACTTGCTTTGTGTATCACTTGCTTTGTGTATTATTATTATTGTTATTGTTATTGTTATTATTATCATATTATTATTATTATTATCATTTTATTTCAATTATTAAACTGTTTTTATCTCAACCCACGAGTTTTTCTCACTTGTGCTCTTCCAATTCTCTCCCCCATCCCACCGGGTGGGGGGAGTGAGCGAGCGGCTGCGTGGTGCTCAGTTGCCGACTGAGATTAAACCACGACACCATCATACCTCTGTGACAGAACTGGTTGAAAATATTTTTGCCAAGAGTATGTCATAAAAATTTTGTCTCTGGTTTTCATGGAAAACATAGGTACCCAGAGTAATTCAAGAAGCTTTTACTTGGAAGGTTCATGCTCTTGTGCAGTTCGACAAGCTGCAGAAAAAAAAGTACTGAACAGAATACAAAGATCTATCATACAGTTTCCATAAACTTTTACATTCGTATCCATTTTTCCAGGTATAAATTTAATTTCTGTTGTCCATAGGCCTTAGCTGACATGTATATAAGGTGAATGTTACCAGTGACCAGTTGAGTCAGAGGAGTCATTTCTCCCTTGCTCCAAACATTGTGTCACCTACATCAACTAATAAATCCCTCAGGAGCAGGAAAGCTAAATCCTATGCAAACACTTTTTTACTCTGACACTTGAAAAATACAAACTTTTGGCTTCCAAATAAATTAAAGTCCGATCCTACTGTTTTCATTATGCCTTAACTGATACAAAGCTTCCTTTGAAATGAATAACAGTCACAGAAATGTAGATTGGATACCCTGACAAAGTGGACTAAAATGTTTAAGAAAGCAGACATTAAGAACTTTGCTGAACTGGAAACTTGCATAGTTCTCATGTGAAATATGCAGCTGAAGCATCATCCTCTAAGCATGATATTTTACAAAAAAGCAAATGATCTAGAAAGTGGCAGTTTCTGCTGAAGATAATTAAGACATATAACTAGTTAAACCAGCTTGTCTTAATTTCCAGAAAGATAAGAAGAGTTTTCTGTACAAGTGTTGTTCCACCTTTCTACAAGTGTACATGCTGTTGTGTTTCTTGAATTGCAACCCATACTTACTGTTTGAAATTTTTAGGGTTAAAATAATACAGTAAAAAAAACCAACTCCCATTTTTTTCCCTGATGTGTTTGAAAGGAGGCCTATGGCTGTATTATTATAAACGGGTTGATTTAAGCCCATTTCTTTTTTTCCCCCCAGCTTTCAACCATGCATTTTAATGTTCAACAATTTGTCTTGGTTTTAATCTAACTGGGACTCGAGAATAATTTCAAGATAAGGGGCAAAGTTGGCACATGAGCAAATGTATATAAACCAACCATAAATATATTTTGGCTGGAAATTAAAATAAGATTCTTGACCATTAAAATGTTCTGATTCGATTTTCCAAAGGGGAAAAAAAAAAAAGAAAAAATTTAATAAATTTTAAGCTGGAATTCTTGAAATCACAAGGTGTTGAAATTGATAGATCAGGAAATCTCTTCTGGTCTTTGATTCCAGTGCTTCTCCTACATATGGCATTGTAGGATATTTTTTAGGTTACTTTCTGGATAACTAAAGTTATGATGGATCTGGAAGCGTGTAAGTTTTTGTCAGTGCAGTAAGAGACAGATCCATGGAGCACATTTCTTATTCAGTAATCAAGCTTCATATTAAGATATAACTGACCAAGTAAGAAATGCGTGTGTTTTCCAGATAAACTGGAAACCAGAGTTAGACAATCAGTTATCATTGAGTGTTTTCCCCAATGCTATCATAAAATATGTCACTTAGATGTAAGCAAGATAATATAAACTCTACAGGATCATAGACTCAGTCCAGCTCACCATGAAGCCAGTGAGGGATTTGGCCATTGACAATAAAAGAAAGGCAACGTAGGCTATGAAAGGCAAACTGATCCAAATGCTATCTCTATACAGCAAGCACTGACTCAGCATAAGTAAGGAGCTGTGATTTTGTTTTGGTATAACAGAATGTGAATCAAACACCTTTCCCAGCTCTCAAACTAATTTGGAAATACCATGAACAGTACTTACTTGCATATATAAGATTTTAATTATTATTCCCAGCACAGGCTGGGAATGTGATTGAGTGTATGTATCCTGTCACCAGAAAGCGAAGGAAGGGGTTACTGTGCATCCATGGAGGGGAAAAAAAGTAAATTGTTCTGATCTATAACTGTCAGTACAGCAGGGATAGGTTGACTTTAGGGTCTTGTTAGGAAATCAAAATGTTGTGTTTCTTGTTGTTCAGCAATCACTCAGAGCCAAAGATTCAGTATCACCAGTTCTTTTATGTTTTACTTTGAGAGTTGATGATAAAATAAATGGAAATGTTGGAAGACCCCTTGAGGAGACAGAGATGAGTAGTCTGGCACATAGGTTGGTATAGCACAACATTTGGGTTTCTGAAAGAAGAGGCAAGGACAAAGGAATTTTTCTTTTGCTTCAATTTTGGAAGCAAAATAGAGATTACAATTAAACTTTTCGTACAAACTTATAGCAAAGCACACAGAATCTCCTTGAAAAGATGTTTTTCTTTAAAAAAAAATACTTTTTTTGGTTTGCCTTTTTTTTTTTTTAGATAATTTGCAAGGTGTTATTCCAATGAAAAATCTGCTAGTATGGGTGGGACCCAGCCATATCAACATGACTATATGAATGCTTTTGTCCACCCAGTATTTGCATTAATTTACAGCGAATCACTGTACTTTGATGGTTCTTAAATTGCCATCATTGTGATTAGAGTCAATAAGAAATTCCATACCTTCTATGATAAAAAAAGAGAAATAGCTGGACAGAAAAACAAAGAAAAAAACCCAGAACAATTGCCTCGCTCCTTTAGTTTCTTCTGTGAGCTGCAAAACTGTAGAGTGCCTACTATTTTTCTGCTAAATGCAATATTTTCTTTGATTTGTCTGATGAACATATTCTTTCTTCCTATCTGTTATTTATTTTGTGAAGTTTTCTTTGTTTTGTGGTGTTGGGGCTTTTTTTTCCTTTTTTAAAATTATTATTATTATTGTCATTTCTAGCTAACCACAAAAATATAGGCTTGGTGTTAACTAGCGAATTTCAAATCTGGACAATGCTTGCAAGGAAAAGGCACTTGAAGCATCTTGTATAGCAAGGTGCTTCACAGTTCCCTGTGTTATTCCACAGTTCTTGATGTAGTTATTCTTATGTCTTCAATATGACTGAGCCAGCACAACGTATGTGAGTAGACACGGGGGTGAAGCAGACTCTGTAGAGGGACAGCAGGATCTCTATTCTAAGGCAGGCTTCATCTTGCCCATGTTTCGCTGTCTACAGCTGTGCCAGGTACTTGAGGATCTTCTTGTAGTTAAAGGAGAGGAAATAGGCACTTTAGTGGTGCTTGACTCATCTGATCATCTGCAAACCTCTAGTTTAGGGTAACATGAATCTTATCCTAGATGACACTGACAATCCTGACTAGCTCTCTGTCAACTGTAAAGGGAGAGTAAAGTGACAAGTTCAAAGTTAGATGTCTATATTCAGATGAATCCTTCCTTGATTTGTGAGGGAGAAAGATGCTATCCCTTTTTTTTTTCTTCCAACCATTCACTTGTTGGAATCGCATAGACTGCTGGCTGAGCAGCAAAGCGAACGTTACAGCAATCAAAGTTTGAAATAAAACCAAGGTCAACAGAGCTGAACAGAAGACTAATGAACAAAAGATGCACTTTTTCTGGGAAGAACAGATTTTTCAATCTGAGTGTGTCTATAAATGCTATAGGTGCTTCTGAAGCCACCAGCATTATCAGACCTGCCAGTTTTGCAGATAGCTGGTTTGCAAGAAGTGTGACTGAGATGTCCTGGAGCTGATGGTATCCTCTGTGCCTGTACATGCCCAGTGGGTTAATATTTTGCCAGACAGCCTCTAAGCAGGCAGTCCACAGGCTGATGGAGAAGCAGTCATGTGGATGGAGAGCACCTAGAAAACAGGTTATGCTGTATTTACAGCTTTTCAGAATGGTATTGACATATCCTACAACTCTTCTATAGCGTGGTCTTCACTAGAGGTAGAAGTGGCAAGGAACTAAATCACTAGCTGCTGTAAGACGGGTGAGTAGAGAATAGTCTTTCAGTCTTTTGTTTGCATCTAAAATTCTCCCACGTTTGCAGGCATGTCTGTGGGTAGAACAATGAGACCTTACTTCATCATGAAGTTGGAAACACAGTAGGACTCAGTGCTTTTATCACAGCAGCACTTATAATTAGATTGCATTCCTTTTGGTTCTTAAAGAGATTGCATTCTTTTCAGTTTTCAACATTTACCAAAGAGATTCAAGGTCTTTTTAAAGTGGAAATAAAGTAGCCTGCTCTTCGTCTTTCTTTTGCACAGAGTACAGCCATATAGACTTCAACACATTTCAAGGTTTTTGACTGGGATACTGAAGATCTTTCACTGTTCAAAGGTGACAAGTGGTGCTATTAAATACCTCTCTGTACTCAAATAGTTTCTACGAAATGCAGAAATTTCTGCAAGATAGCCCTGTATCACTTTTGAACAATGCACAACAAAAATGTGTGTACTCTGTAAATTATGAACAATTCTACTACTAGTTTCATCTAGTTCACCTATAGCTCTATCATATTTTCTTTATGGGTAGCAAAAGGCATTAGCTTGTTAGCTACAGTCATCATGTTCCTTTAATTCCTTTTAAAGTTCTTTTCACTTAGGTTCTTCTGCCTTTGCCTCTTGGAGTGTGTTTCTGATGATTAAATCTTTCATACTCTCTCATACTCTCTGCCATCTCCATCAAAGTACTAATGGAGCACTTTCAGTTCACTTGCCCTGACAGGGCAACTTGCCCTATAGGGCAAGAGGCATGGCTTTTGTTGATTTGTCTGTCTGGCTTTAGAAACTTGATTTTGGTCTCAGAGCCAGTGGATCTTGTTTACAGCAGTTGGAATATGGGTGATTTTGGACACCGTGCATAGATTTCTGTGCTTGTTCTATACATGGATAGAATATTTACTTACCTTGTTGGGAAGCTTAATTCAATATTTGCATGATGCTTTGAAATCCTTAGATGCTGTGGAGAATAAATTATTGTTCATTCATTACATGCCACATTGCAGTGAGTAACATACAGCAGTCTAAGCACCTTTTATTACCAATGCATTTATAGCTAAAAACTCATGCGCTATTGTAGTAGTAGGACTTTGGTTTACCTAATGTGACTTCTTTACAATTTTTAATTAAAAATGAGATAAGATCAAGAAGTGTAAGTCTTTTACCAAATACATGTATATTTTCATGTCTGATACTTTCAAAAAAGCTGAAAAGGGTCTGAAAGCTAAATGGTTTTTATGTGGCCATACCTCACAGAAAGTATCTCCAAGTCACCCTGTGTTTCATAAATATTGTGAAAAGGATTTGTGCTTGAGAGGAAAAGGGACTTTCTCTTGGGAGACAAATCTGGGTGACTGATATGACTTGGGTGGCCTCTTCCAGTCTTGTTTTATTATGGATGAAGATTATCCAGAATGTTTTTTTAATAATAAGCTTGTCATTCTATAATAGATATTTGTATTTTACTTTATATGTACATGACATTAAATACTTACATAACATTATGTATTTGTTTGTGTGAGTGGGTGATACATACACATATATATTCTGCTTTCCAAGAGATAATAGAACTGTATGGTGGGCTGGTACTGAATCCCCTGACATGTAAGTAAGGCAGCTTACCCACAGGCTCCTTCACAGTTCTGTGGTCTCTCATTTCAGATCACTTTTCAGTTTTTTTTAGAACCCTCCTTCCTCAGTTAGGGAGCTTTCTATTCTCCAAACTAGAGGAAACATGCACAAAAAGTTTTTCATGTGACACCAGACTGGATGGCAAACTCAGATTGCATTGTGGTGGTTGTTGCAGGAGTCATCACATTGAAGGTTATTATTGTCTCTCTTAGTTTCATGTATGTACTGACTGTCTAGCTGCACCTCTCCCACTGTTGTGTAGCAGGGCATGTAATAGCTTATTGCATTGAACTATTGATTGCAGAAAAGACTTTAAAATCATGACTTTGATTAGATGTTTCCTAACTCCAGGCAATAAACCCAGGCTGTTTTGCAATGTACAGATTAAAATTTAGAGGTGTTAAAACTAGAACAATGCTCCTTATAAATTAAGCTGAAGTGGTCTTTATGAAAGGCCTCTGCACTATCAAATCTAATGAGAGGCTGCATGTCATTAAGGATGGTTGCAGATGCAATGTTTAGACATCAGAGAGCTCTTCACATTGTGTGCCTCCTATCAAGGCTTCCCGTTTGCTTTTGGTATGTCAGTGCAGAAGGAAGAACGGCAAAAAAGATCACGGTGCAGCCCTACAATTTGTACTTTGATTTCACTCCCTTGTTACTACTACTCAATTTTTTCCTGATTCTATGGAAAGAAGTAATTTCATTCTCAGTTTCATCCTTACTTTCAAAATGGCTACCTAGATGTAAACAGCAATCATTTGTGCTCACAATGTGCTACTACAGCCTGCTGACCACTTCCCCTGAAAGAACATCGGACTAACTGCGGTGGGACTACCCTGAACAAGGAATGAATGAGCCACCACTTTTTCAGGATATAACTACTACAGCATAGAATTTATATCAATATGACAATAAAATAAATAGTGGTTTTCAGACCACCATACTAATTAGCACCCAACCTCCTTAATTCACCAAAAACCTATACTGTCTATTTTTCCCTTTAAAGGAGCAGGAGGGTTAGTTAGTGGCTTCAATGAAAACCTCCAACTGGTGAATGGGAACATTCTTCAAGGCATGTGATATGGTAGCTCCACTGTGAGCTGTGGGCTGATCTGATCTGGTCAGGCTTGGCTGGAGTGGAGCTCTTGCACAGCTCAGAATATGCAGCCCAAGCAGTTACTATGCCTGCATAGCCATGACAAGTGACTTCTTAAAGTTAGCATAAAGCTCATCTACCGCTTTCAGTTTTAAAAAAAGTTGCCAGGTTGCCAGTCTTCGTACAGTTGGTGTTCTTAATGCCAGGCTGTCTTTGTTAGAAATTAGAAGCCTAGCAGAAAGGAGAAAAAAAAAAAAAGAGAAACACAGGAGAGGCATAGGAAATTACCTGACAGGCAGGTGTGCAGACAGGCAAAAAAATACATATTTATCTTTTAAGTGTAATCATATTCAGGTAATATGCAGAAGCTCCAGTCATGATTGACACCCTGCTCTGTACTAGGTGCACTGTAGACACTTAATGAAAGGCAGTCCTGGAGTCATAATGGAGAATTACTGGAGCTTCACTTAACTGTAACACCAAGTGCCTTATCACAATCAATTGTATGAAAGAATTTATAACATGGTTCAAGAGGACTCTGGATACTCCTAATATTATAAGATAGAGTAAATGGTAGTGTTTTAAAGCACTTTTATTGTCATGTGTCCATATGCTATCTGTAGTAGGAGATGAAGATAACTATGGTTTATTAGTGTGGTAATTGAGACTGAATGATGTGGACAATATAACAGGGAGGCAAATATATATTTACTCAGAAAGCTTAAATGCTTCAGTAACTTTAGTGCATTACTCTGCTAACCTCTTCCAATCTGTTAAATATGTATTGAGTAGATAATGAGGCTATATCCTTGGTAGAACAAATTATTTAACGTAAAGCAGTAGTTTAAAGCTACTAGTTGTGAATTATTCCAAAACCTTTACCAAAGAAGTTCCCAAGATGAGGGCTGTAGATCATCGTCAGTTTAAAGAAAGAAATCTTGTTAGGTTATGCTGGCTCTTTCCTGTGTTTCCAGCTGCTAATTTGCATTAAAATATGGCTAAAAATACATCAATTCTTCCCTAATATTACTTTGACATGGAAGTATTTACTGTATTCACCGAAGTGTTGTATATACTTGTCTCGCAAAAGCCTTCAAGTCACATGGATTGTCCTCATCCAGGCATAAATGATAGTATAAGAAGAGCTGACAGTCTCTAGCGTTTACCTTGCAGGCTGTGCATTAGTGAAAGGATGCTTTTTTCCCTCCACAAATAGCAGAAGGAAATGTTCCAGATTGATTTCAATTTCTCCTTTAAAGGTGACTAGAAATATTTCCAACATAATTGCAATAGCTTTTGATAATATTACTATAATTCACTTTGTGTGCATTTTTTTTCAACATAGACCTTCTCCTGTGCATCCATGAATTGCGTATGAAATGGTCTAAACTGAATTAAGAAACGACTATTTCAGAGCAGTATTTTAAATGTACCTTTAAATGTATTTTTAAAATACATTCTCAGTAAAATCTGTTGTATAGGTTGATACTTAAACAAAATGCAAGTTTAATGTAGATGCTTGGAAAACAATTAACATCTTCAGTGTTATTTTACACACTTATGAGATGCACGGTGTCTGTCTCTTTGTACAGACAGATATCATAGGTATAAACGTAAGGGGTAAAATCCTATTCCCATTTGATTCAATAACAAAACTGCTGCTGGTTTCAGTAGTACTAAGATTCCATCTTACTCATCCAAAGGACGCAAGACAAGACTAGGATCTAGAAAATACCATTTAATGTATTTGCCGTTTAGCAAAAATTTAAATAATATATAAAAGTATAAAGTCAATATAAAATATTATTGCTATTGATAATAGCAATATATAACGTTGCTAAGAGAGAAGGCACCTATGTGATCTAAAAAAATATTAAATAAACTGAGAGAAATTAAACTTTTAAGGTTACTGAGTCAAAAACTCTGGTCTTTATTCCAAAATGAAATAGAAACAGATTCATCAAGGGATCAGTCTTTCAAGGACTTAATTGATGTTTTAAAAATTGTCCAGATGTTTTTCAGTGCAATCTTCTCAGGTGATAAATTGGGCGAAACCCTCAAATGACCACAGTATTCAGATGGCTATTACTGACCCCATCCTCTACTTCTTGTGCAAAGAAAATCTCATCCTGCATGTTTTATGCACATGACATACAAGATCCAGCTGAGCTTCCAGTTGGGCTGGTTGCATTAGTAGCAGCCACAGGTTGCTCCATATAGCTCCCTAAAACAGTCAATTTCTCAAAATAGGTATGTTCATGGATATAACATTTCCAGCTTGGAAGAAAAGAATACAAAATAGACACCATATTAAAATCATTTGTCTCGGTGATTCTCAAATGTTGTTTCATTTTTTCATTAATAGACTTTAGGGATAGTAGGAATGTAAAATTATTTTGCATTATAAAAACCATCCAAATAACTTAACAGGTGGTGCTTAAATGAGAGGAAGAGGGAAACACACTTAAGGTGGGGTTTGAAGGCAAACTCAGAAGAAAAAGAAAGACATGAATGTGTAGAAGAATACTGTGTCTTGGAAGAGAGAATTATTTTGGACTGTTCAAGTGGATGAGCAGTAATTAAATTATATTTGTAAATAAACAGATTCTTCCATTTCTTCAAGGAGCATTAAACTGAAAATGAGCTCAAACTAAGACTGGTGATTAGTGTAAAACAGTTTCATTTCTGACAGGTAACCACCATTTCTGTTTGGTTGTTTTAGTCATGATGCAGAATAAGAATGGAATTATTTTCTATTTGCACATCTATAAAATGCAGATTCAAGTCTAGTATATGTCTGAGACATATGGCATGGCTTTTTATTTGTTCTGATTGTCAAAATTTTTCATTATGCAGTGTAGATTGATAGGGACCAAGATATCCCAAAAGAAATTTCTAAAGGTAGATGCTGTCTTGAGCACATGTTTAGACTAAAGAAGATGTAGGGGCATGAAGCTGAAAACTTCTCAGCATCTTCAATTTCTTTTGATGTCTGTACGAATGAGAGTCTGGGATCATAATTTTTAATACTGACATTTTGAGAGTTTAACGTTCCTTTTTTAAAACCACCTTTGTTATGAAGCATGTAAAGAAAGAAGTAGAACCATATTTTGCTATGATTACCTATATACACATTTCCAGTTTCTTATTTGCTTGTTTTTTTTAGTAAAACTACAACAAAACCATGATCAAGCCAAAATGCATTCACTTCAAACTATAATGCTATATTTTTAGCTGCACGAAGCAAGAAGATAACGTCTCTTTTCTGCCAATGCACCCTCATCTTCCTTTTTAGCTACATTAGGAAGGTTAGGGAAGACTTTCTTTCCTTACATTTCTAGAAAATAAATATTTTCTTCAGGTCTTTACAACTTCTCACAGGCAGATGATCACAATTTTCACGTGCCCTCTTTCTCCCTCAGAGAAAGACCCATGTTTATAGACAGTCCCAGTAGAAAACCCCATGTTGTTCTTAATAAACCCAAGACTTCCCTCAGTAATAGAGCTGTCCATTATACGACATTTAATTTTATGCATATAATCATAAAGTCTTGTTTGGTCATAATTTGAAATACATTGCATCTATCTTTACTGTGTGAAGTCCTCATATCTACCATTCTAGAGACTTGGATGGAAATTCTGCTATGGATAATTTTCAGCTCTGCCATGCAAGAGGTCCTTGGCAACCAGAAATGTAAAAGGGAAAACCTATGTTAAAATGGTAGTTTGTTAGGAATAAAGAAGCATGGCTTTTACTTTCCAATATTAATTCAGAAGTCTCAGGTTCTTTTTCAGCTTGGCTCATTTTCTTCTGTGGCCCCAGCTGATCACTTTATTGAATGTCATTTGGTCCCACCGGTGTTTGAAATCCTTAATTATCCTTTCTAGCTTTCTGACATTGTGGTTTTCTTCTTGACATTCACATACTGTAAATATAGTTCTGTCCAGGATGAATTCCCTTTAGCAGACAATGCTTGACAGCCCTAGTAAATTCAGAACGATCTATTCCTTCATCAATGTGTGTATAATTTCCATTAAGCTGAATAAAATTTGTGTACAGCTGTAATAACTACACTCTTTTAACACTTTAGTGACTTACTAATTTCCAGGGAGGTTTCACCAGTAGACTGAGATATCTCCCCAGCTTTTAAGGCTTTCGGAGTGTTGATTTGAAAAATAAGGAAGGATTAACTTTCTTACGGGAGTAGCTTTGCTGGAAGATCCTCCTTCTGCGCATCTTGGCTGGTGTGTCTGTCCCAGTCTGCTAGGATACTTTCCTAACCTATAGTGTGTGGAGTGCATGTCCCTGTTGACCCAAGTTGCAGGCACTTGCCAGTTGCAGGATAGGGGTGCTAAAGCTTGCAGTTGCCCTGCTCAGACTGCAGGAGTGTCTCACTGCTTGCTTAGAAACATCCTCACATTTACACTCTGGAAAGGAAAGGTTAGGAGGAAGAGTAGAAGAGAGAAGTATCTAATAACTTCGTATTGTGCCCTAACACAATTTGACCATGTTTTCATTTCAAAGGTTAATATATTCAACTTGGATTTGTTGAATCATGTAATATTTCAAAACATCCTCCAGGAAAAAAAAAAAAAAAAAAAAAAAAAAAGAAGAGTGTATATTTATGATGGTTAGCTTATTTTATAGGACTAAAAAATGCCTGAAGAGCTTTGTAATGATTTTGTGTGACAGAATCAGTCAAAGTTAATGATTTTGCAGGCCCCAGTTGTGGTTATATTAAAAATAATAGCATTACCCTTGCACAACTCATTGCTGTTGCTACATAGTTTAAATATTTTATGTAGTTTTTAAGGACTGATCCTATTCCGAGGTGGGGAAAAATGCAATAATCTGTGCCATTTCTTCCGTCTCAAACCACAAGGAAACTTTCTACTATCACCATTATTGAGATATTCGTCAACCAACCTGCTGAATCTTCCTGGTTTGAATTACTTGTCTTATCCTGTTTAACTATTTTTTAAATGCGTGCCTAATTGTGAGCAATTTGAGTATGTTTTTGAAAACCCCAATTAGCATATGCTAAAGAAGTGTGAAGTTTGAACAACTCAAATCAAGTCAGATTTTTGTCCAGTGGAGGACTTCACAAAATGGGTGATATGCAAGTACATATGTATAAAAGAATAAATGGGTGATGTGCAAGTATATTGATTTTGTTGTGCTTGTTGGAAGGACCTTAAAAAGCAGAAATGTAGTTTGCAAAATCGTCTGCTGAGCTTTTAAATACTTACTCAGAGAAGCTGTTTATTACTTACTCAGGTGAATAACAAAGGCCAATGAATACTGAAAGGGTTGCAAGATTTCAGAATGAAAGCTGTAGGATTTTTTGCATGTCATAGTCAGAAGTTTTTCTTTTTTCTGTGAATATATGCAGCCAGTTTCTGATAGTATATCAGCACTATTGCTTCTGCTGTAGCTAAAGAACAGAAAATGTAGGTTTACAAATTTGAAAAGTTGTGGGATATATAGCAGGAGGAGAATAGGAGATGTTAACAAGAAAGAAGTTATGGAAAGAGGAAATTTTGAACTAGTTTAATGGCACTAATTAATATTTGGTTCTTAGTTAATTCCCTAAAAACTCACATATCCTAATGATTACTGAACATCAAAAAGTGTCTGTGGGTATAAGGAATGGGGAGGGCACGGCAGAGGGCTCAGGATGATGCAGAGAAGAAGTAACAAATTCTGTATGGGAATATTTATTCTTTCAAAAACAGTGATAAGTATAATAATGCTTAGCATTCATAGTGCACATTTTCATTCCACATTTGCTACAGACATATTGGCATTACTTCTATGAAAGCATTTAAAATATGAATGTATTTATACTTGATCTGGATAAGGCAAGGGAGGGAAAGGTTCAAGGAGGAAAAATTATGGCAGTTGGATAAGATTGCAGAAACACTTTTTCTTAGGACTGGCACTTAAGCTTTGTCCTGTGCTGTGCTTAAACCTCTATGCCACAGCTCTCCTGGGATATCAGATATTATGTATAGATGAGTTTTCAAAGTGACCTAAAAGATAGGCACTGTACTCCCTCTGAAAGGCAATAGGACTGAGAATCCTAATATCCCAAGGCCTTTCTGAAAATCTCATCTTACATACAGTCTTAACCACTTCATCACACTCACTAAATAACAGCAGATACTTGCTAACAGCATGTACATTAGTCACTGAAAATAATTTATCCCTGCTTTGGGGCTCCTCTAAAGAAATTACACCTCTCCATTTCTCAGCCTTCTCTCTAGAACACCTGAGAAATAATTGTTTTCATTTTTCTTTGCCTCATTGATTGTAGAATAAATAATCCATGAATAACTCCCACCCTCATTATTCTACCGTATCTGGTGAGCAATAACTTTTGGTTCAGACTGTTTAAGGGCAATGGCAGGAGGGATGGAGAGGGTTGGAAAAGAGCAGTCAGACTCTTGAAATCCCTAAACCATACGGCTAGGATATGGCCAGGTTGTCTCAGTCATCTCTTGTAGGTGAAAACCGTAATGATACCTTAATGCAGCTTGCTTCCTGGCTCGCTCTCGGAGTGAGAATTAATTACCGGATGAAAACAGCTGCATTAGCGGCTGCTGCAGCCCCAGCTCTCTGCAGGCGGAATGGTGCTCACGCCCCCAGAACTAGGACCGCTCGGAGGACTTGCCTGCTGGCCGCCTGGCTCGGATCCCGGCAGGCTGGAGCTCGGGGAGCCGCTACCATCTCGGTGTGCGGGGGAGCGGCGGGGAGGGAGGCAGGAGCGGGCCGCGGGGGCTGCCGCTGCGCCCCGGGGGCGGGCAGGGGCGCCGGGCGGTGCGCCGCACCGAGCCTCCGCGCCCAGCGTCAGCACCGCGGACAGCGGCATCGGCGCGGCCTCCCCGCTGCTCGGCCCCGGCCCCGACCCCGGCCCCGGCCCCGGCCCCGGCCCCGGCCTCCGCCGCGGCTCGGCCCCGGCCCTGGCCCCGGCCTCGACCCCCGCCCCGGCCCCGGCCCTCGCCCCGGCCCCGATCCCCGCCCCGGTCCCCCGGCTCTGGCTCTGAACCAGGCAAGGGAGGACGAGCAGGGTCCTGGAGGCCGGAGGGACGCAGAGGAAGAGGGAGGAGCTGGAGGAAGCGGAGGGAAAGGGAGGGGAGCGCTAGGGAGAGGATTTTCCCTTCTGCTTCTTCTTTTTTTTTTTTTTTTTTTTTTTTTTTTTTTTTTTTTTTTTTTTTTTTTTTTTTTTGGGCCGGGGGGGTTGCTGCTGCTGCTGCTGGCAGCGTTTCCTCCTGCTGGAAGATGATGAATACATGAGGAGAGAGGCTCTGAGCCTGCTTCTCTGCTGCGGGAGTGTCTCTCCCTCCCTCTCTCTCCCTCTCCCCTCTCCCTGCTCCTGTGTGAGTGTTTGGCTCCCCGGCTGTGTGTGCGTGTACACTGTGTATATATATATCTGAGCTGGGAGGTTATTGCAAGCTTCTCTCAGCAGCGCTGCTCTGTGCAGGAAGAAGGGCTCAGCTGCAGTGGTAGCATCAACAGCAGCATTAGCAGCACCAACAGCTTTTTCCGCTTTTCTCCCTTCCCTTCATCTCCATCTCCCTTTCCCTCCCTACCCCCACATCTTTTTGGAGATTGCTTTTTTAATTTTTCTTTTTCTCTTCTACAATCCTTGTTATTTGGTACTTCGTGGCTTTTTTTTTCTTTTTTTTCCTCTGAGAAGGAGGCACAGACACACACACACAAACACAGAGAAATAAGGGAAAGAAAAGTACTGGGACTTATCCTGCTGCTGCAAACCCAGAGATAGCAGACGAAGAGGGGGGTTGGCTTCTACCCCAAGGTAGAGGGGGGTTGGCTTCTACCCCAAGGTAAAGCCCTGCCCCCTTTACCTCCTCGCCACCTCCTCTGAGAAAGAGAAGGAGAGAAAGAGAAGGGGCCAAAGTGGAGAAGAGCAGGTCTTCTGCGGCTGGCATTTGGAGTACAGGGAGCCAGGAAGTGAAGGATGGTTGTGGTTACCCGAGCTGGCTGCAGGGCAGCTCTCTTCCTCTGGATTTTCAGCAGCATTAGCTGCAGAGCCAGGACTGCTCTGCCTGCGTCTCGTAAGTACCCTTTTCTAAGAAGCATGCACAATTTCAGCTCTGCAATAAGCCAGAGGGGAATTCCCACAACTCTGGGAGGTTGATTATTTTTTCTCTGCTGGTGAATCTTGTGTTTGATTTTCTGTGTATTCATATGTGTATGTGTGCACTGAGGTTTGATACTGTTTGCAGTGCTCCCCATCAGATCTTCCTTGGTGTAGATGGTTTCACTGGTAGCTGGTGTGGAAAGTTGAAAGACCTACTCTATGATATGGTCTTGGTTCTGCAATGGAGTCAGAGGGGGAAAGGAATCAGGCAGAAGCTGTTCAAAGTTTGTGGATGGTTTTTGTTTGTTTGTTTGGTTTGGTTTGTTTTGTTTTTTCCCACCTTCCTCAGAAGGTACACAATTTGCATTTGGAAGTACTTCACTTCCACAGTTGTATGAGGGAAAAGAGGAGATGTGAGCAGTTTACATAACTAGTGTTTTATCAAGGAGCAGCAAGAGAAAATTTTGTCTCATTTGAAGAAGAAAGAATGATGGTGAGTTGACAAGAGGGAACTGAGCCAGGACAGCTTTTCTTGAGAGTGAAGTTTTGCGTCCCGTAATAAAATGAGCAAAGGTATTTTAGAGGAGACCAGCAATTGCCCCCCTAGGGAGGCAGAAATAGTAGAGGAATGATCAAGCATCTGCTGAAATGCTGAACTTCAGACTGGAGGAGTACAGAGCATCTATACAGGACCCAATGCTGCTATCAGTGTAAAAATGACAGCGTACTCATTGACTTCAATGGGTGTTAGATCAAATCTTTAACATTGCACTGAGCTGTAGTTTCCAGCAAAACACTTGCAGGTAGATGTCAGTGTTAAGTATTTAGTTGTTTCTCTTCAGACCATGTAAAACATTTGCCATTTGCAAAGTATTTTTGAAAGGCATACTGAAATGAAGCAGTGCATTTTTATAGAATCATCAAAAATAGACACCACTGTTGACTTCCTCTGCTGTTTATAGAGGAAAGAAATGTCCTGAGATGTTACAGATAGACGTGTTGGGATTGTGTGTATGTGAATGGGGGCTGATTCTACTGACCAAGCAGGGAACTGTCTTAGAATATAATGTATATACTGCACAGAGATCTATGTGGATTATTATATTTATTTATTTATTTGTTTCCTTGGGGGCAGGAATGAACAATGCAATGATTAGGGAACTGGAGCACTGCTATACTTTCTCAGTAGGTTTCTATCTGTTAGCATCTGATACCTATTGAAAAATAAAACAATGTTATTGTTCCAGGATTTGCTTACACTTAGACATGTATTTGCGTGTCAACAGAAAATGTACAGCAGTGTCTGCATTGTATCTAGGTCTCAGAGGCTACAGGATGTTGAGGTATTTTTCTACCTTTGATTTAGGAGAAATATTGATCCTGAGGTTTACTGCTTAGTTTTGACCGGCTATCTAATTTTTCTACTGATTATTATTTCTCCGTGGTCATCTCTCTGGCTCTGCATAACAGGAATATACAGGGGAAAAAAAAGATTTGTGATTTAGGTTGTCAGAAATCTGTTCTTGGAAAACAAAGTTCCCTATACTGCTTTTCTATAATAGGGCTTCTGAGCTTATTTTATGTCATTCAGTAACTAATGGCTGTAGTTTAACTTGAAAATGACCTACAGTGGGTTATCTGATTACCCAACAAACAAATCTTTAACTTTTGAAAGAAGTGAATTGAGGAGTTAATGGTTGTAGTAACATCACTATAACCAGAAATTCCATAAATAAAAGATATATATAATCTTAATTACAATTTACTCATATACATTCCCATCTTGACATTTTTTTTTTAAGATATTCAAAGATTTCTTCATATTAATTCACCTTCTAAGAGCTTACACACTACACTCCTTATGTAGTGTATAGTGTTTCATTTCTGACTCACTTCTGAAAGTGAAATGGAGCTAGATTTGTTTACTGGAAACAGAAATATAGCTAGAAGTACATGTCAGCCTTAAAATTACAAAAGGAGTGTTCACATTGCAGTACATACTTAAAATTCTTGTAAAGATGTACGGGTGCTTGGGAAGTGGTACCACAGTAGGAACTCAAGTGCTGTGTCACAGTGTTTTGGTGCACCACTTAACTGGTTATTCAGTTGCACGCTTTGGTATACAAACTGGTCACTGTGCTGTATTTTCTGGGATTGTTTGTCACTTTAGATGCAACTGATTGTCAATGGCATTGGGGAATTTTGTTCTCCTTTAACAAGAGAATACACTTAGTTTTTAATCTCTTTTTTTTTTTCCTCATCAATTAATTTTGAACATCATATTGGGAATACTTCTGAAAGAATTAAAAATTGTGTGAAATGCAACTTTGCTATAAAACTGATTTCCAACCACGTTTTTGTTTTCTCCTCCATTGCTGCTCTATGTTTTGACTTTGAAGTAATTAAAACCAGCAGATTTATTAATTACAGTATTTTTTAGGAAGTGTGCAAGATTCATGGTGTACAATGAATTAAGAATCCTTATATACGAGCTTGCTATTCAATATTTTCTTACAGCCTGCTGGTGCTGACATAGAAAAAATAGTTTTCAGAAAGAATAGAATTGCACATCACTTACATGAATATATTGCATCTCAAATGTTTGTTTACTTTGCAATGTCAGTAAATCTATCTCTGTCATTAAAATGATGTCTCTCAGTAATACTGATTCAGAAGTGATCGTGTTGAAGGCTTCGAATCTCATTCAGTTTTATCTCAAAATGAAGTGGGTGTTGAAAGCCCGTCTTGCAGTACAAGAAACATACACCATGATACAGTATCACACACACTAATACTTAGATCTTACTGTAAATTTTATTCATAGTCATGTTTTTCATACCTTGGCAATAAATTCTTCATATTCTTGCAATTTTTTTGAAATAAGCAGAGGAATCAAAATACTCTTAACTTCTGGAATCAAGGCTAATGAACAGCTCAACCAGGAGAGGTCATCACAAGATAAAAAGTAACACAGAAAATACAAATTTAGTGCTTTATAGTCTTTTACATGGCTTAAAGATGGAATGATAAGAATATGACTATGGGTAGACTAACTTTCACTTGTGTTCTTATAAAAAAACACACAAAGCAGCAACCTTGTCTTCTTAATGAGAATGTTAAAGGGATTTATCATACGATCATCTGCTTCTCTATGAAAGCAGCTCACCTAAAAAGTAATTGTCTTTCACAGCTGTTTTATTTTTGGTTGTGTCTGTTTATGTGCAATGCACATAACATACAGAAATATTAAAACTTCTAGTTCTGATACTTTTCATGCTTTTGCAGTAGGTCCCATACCACTGCTGAAGTTGAAGTTTGACTCCATTTTACAATAATTGATGGAGAAATCAAATGAGGGGCAGGTATAGTAAATCATTAAGATTTGTGCATAAGCAAAAATATGCACCTTTTAGCTTTGATTGCATGGCACTCAGACTTTCCTTAATAGCTTGGGTAAGCGAGAAAAGTATTTAAAAAGTGTAATGTCCCTTTTAAAAGAGCAAAGAGCATTGTATAAGAAACTTCTTTTCAGGAGTTCTGAACTATACAGAATTAGAGAAGTCTATCTAGTTCACGGTGCTTGAATGTTGGGTATGTGGGGATGTCATATATTCTATTACACACACATTCAGGAATAGTTCTCTTCCAGGTAATTTTTTCAGACATAATGGTATTTTGTGAAATCTGGTCAATTCCAGTTGTGTG
This sequence comes from Aptenodytes patagonicus, assembly GCF_965638725.1. Classification (NCBI taxonomy): domain Eukaryota; kingdom Metazoa; phylum Chordata; class Aves; order Sphenisciformes; family Spheniscidae; genus Aptenodytes; species Aptenodytes patagonicus. The sequence continues at coordinate 111,427,205 of NC_134950.1, read as the reverse complement.
TCTGTTACATCTGATCAACATTTCTTAGTTTAGTCCTGTTGTCTGGATGTAAACTCAGAGATCCCACAAAATTTAGTTTCAAGTATACCAAAACATTTTCATGTAGATTTAACGTTTAATCACTTTTCTTACCCCTGGGTATCAAAGCACTTACAAATATACTGAACTTTTAAACTGAGGGTCTAAGTTTCCTTTAAGACCATAGGATTTCATAACATTAAACATATGCTTTTTTTTCTTTTAGAACAATTTAACTGTAAATTAGACTAAAATTTACATGCATAATTATAAATAGTATTGTTATTTAAGGTGCTATACATCACTATATAATAAAATTAACATTCAACAGGCAAACAACAGTTTGTTAATTGGTTATTATTTAATGACATTCAACTGAGTTACTCAGGGTGACTTTTTAAATGAATATGCTTTTCCTAGAACAATACGTTACCTTACATGTGAATGAAATAGCAATAAGTAGTCTGCTGTCATTTCCAAATTGGTGACAGCAGCTAGAGCCTGCGTTGGTGCTGAAAAGCCAAAGCTTCAAGGAGTCCTTAACTTCTGTGTATGCAACATTGCACACAGCCTGATTGCAGACATTTGTCTATATACAGAAAGTCTGATTCAAAGTTTGATGTGGTCAGTGGGCATTGAATCAATTGCAAATGTCATTGAATTAATGTTTTAAAAACTGGTTTTTGCTTGGGTTCTTTTTGCTTTGCTTGTGGTTTTAGTTCATTTATTTTTTTTAAACTCTGGTGCAGTAATATGGAATAAGACACAAAAAGTGCTTCAGTAAGTGGTTCAGTCTGCAAGAAAGTTTGAAAGTGAAGTTAAAGACTATGAATTGAAAACTTTTCCCTGTGAACATTGGCTGTTTCTTTTGCAAGGAGATGAGAAATATTTTCTGATTATCTCTCATTTTTTTGCTCAGGTACTTTTAACACATTTGAAAGATTATTTCAGTTGAGGCAGTTGTGACAGGAAATTCTTTATATATAATATATTAATCAGACATTAGAAACTGTAGATCTACTTGGATAACTCACTTCACTATGGATCTGTGACAGACAGTATGTTTTCCTATAGGAGTTCTTTAGGAATTTCAGCTTAGCTCTTTAAATCTTATAAAGCATCAGTTCTCATGTTCAATGTTTAGTAATTATAGCAATATTTAAGACTTTGTAATACTCTTAATGCTTGGGGCAATAACAAACTATGCACAAACTATGGGGGGTTTCTACATTTTCTTTTTCTACATATGCAGAAGCTGATCTACCTCTGGGCAATTTGACTCATAGGTCAAACATAAGATAACTAGTTAAATCTTGAGGTGTGCCACTGCCTATGTTTGTATTTCCTAAATACCAATCATGCTCAGTCTTACGAAAGTACATGGACTTGCAAATGTGTTTCATTCACTTCAGATAGAAAATGTTAGAGAAGCAATATCAGTCATCTTCATCAGATGAAACTCTTGAGTGACTTTCTCATTTTGCTACTCTTCAAATTTTTAAAGAATAAATTTAAAATTACAGCAGTGTTTAGAAAGAGGTAATTTGATCAGGGCATGATTTCCAAAATCCACATGAACATGGGAACCTTTTTTGAAGATCAGGAAGATCTGTGGCACAAAGAGTGCAGTCTGGTAGCTTGAGTCTTCTCCCACTGAAGGAAATAGAAGTTGTGCCACTGATTTTAAGAACTGTGTGGTTATGGTTTTTGTCAGTGAGAAGTTCATGATTCAGTCCATTGGTATGAGATACTATAAATGTTTAAAAGGTTCTTCAGACTTCAGCCTTTGAACTAACATTGATTTTATCTGTATTACACTTCATTTATTTAGCTACTCTATTGGCATTGCATAGGTAGGTAATCTGAGACCACCAGCTAATTGCAGAACATGTTAAATCTCTAAATTTGGTGGTGTAGGAAATTGCAGTAATCAGTAATCAATTCTCTTCAGCCATTTGCAGTTGAGCTTTGAAGATGTCATAGATATAACAAAAGCATTCCCAGGACCGATGTTTGACATTTACAGAGAACTCGGGCATATCTAGGTTTTGATAGCTCTGCAATTTTACAAGCAACTTTACAAAGCTGAGACCTTTCCTGCCTGAGAAATTGTCTCAGTATTCATGCACTGTTGTAGTAGCCGGCCATTTCCTATTTGTCCCTTAAGCTTGAACAACTGATAATTCAGAGCAGCAAGGGATATTGACATTCACATTTACCTCTTTCCTCTGCCCAAAAAAGTCTAGAGATTTTTTGGCTTTACAATCTCCTGTAAGGGTGGTTCTTTCAGACATTTAACCTAAGTGGTCATGCTGAGCCCACTGAGGGACTGGAAGATTTATTTACACTTACAGTTCATAATTTGATGCTAATATTTATCAATATTTAAAATATTTATCACATATTTTATTTTCAGCTGTGTAAACAGTCCAAAAATACGTTTTAAATAAATCGGTGACTAAGATCCACTCAACATAGCTAGAAACTTTGTTGCCAGTTTTGCATTTGTATCAGTAAAAGCTGGGTTACAACTTTAAACACGTAAATAAAATAAGCAGCTAAAAATACTTTCTAGTAGCCAGGGAGCATTTGAACTGTTCTAGTCAAAGGATTTTCCATCCCACAAACAAATGTGATATTTTAGAATGAACATTTATTATTTGTTTCTTTAGAATATTTGAAGTCCCAGTTTAAAGGGAAAGTAACATTTTCTTGTAAAAAATTAATGACCTGTTTAGATATCTGTCTAAACATAACATAAACATTCTGCTTGATTTTGTAAAACTGCTATATCATTTAATATTTTGTAACCTTTGCTCAGGGAAATCAGCCACGCGCATGCTACATTTCTCTCTACTTTCTCTGTTTCTACAATGTAGGAATTATGTGCCTATAAGCATTTTTTGCATCAAATCTAGGGTTGTGCCACTGTCCATTTTTTTATCACCTAAATGGTGATAAAGCCTTGTCTGTGCCTCTGATTGATTGCTCAATCATCTTGTATACTTACACCAATATTTATTGTGAAGCCAATGAAACCCTGGAATTTAGAGCAAAAGAATACAGAAGAAGATGAGCAGATGAGCTGAGGGGACTGCAAGGGTCCATTTCCATAAGGGGTAGCAGAAAGTCTGTGATGGCAAGTTTGCCAGAGAAGAAAAGGAAGAGTTACTGCCATAAAGAATGGAAGCTTAAAAGTATATGGGCCTAATGCAATGGAATGCAACACAGCAGGCAAGGGAATTGCAATATATTTTAGGTTTTCATGTCTTACATACTGGGTTTAAATGTCACTGGTGTGAAGTTCTTGAAACACAGTTTGAAAGGCAGTTAAACTGGGATGTGATTTTACTCCCAGCTACATTTATGGGAATAGTAGCAAGACTATGACTGGGGAAAAGCCCTATGGATTAAAACCAAACCAACAAACAAGAAAACAAAAATCTTTAATTTACACCCTGTTGACCCAGTTTTCAAGCACAGATGCCTTACTAAGATCTCTAGACTCTGCCCAGATTGTCAATGAGACATAGAAAGGGCTTGTACGTGTTCTTTTCCCTGAATACAGACAAAAATTCAAATATCTTTTAAAAGATATCTTTTAAAAGATGAGGAAAAATGAAAAATAAAGAAAATAAATTAATTTTAATTAGTTGTCTCCCATACGATGACAGTAACATGTTTTCTTTCTGTTGAGGAATGGAGTTGGAGGGAGTAGCTTGCCCTGTCCACAGCATTAGCATTGCATTAGGAGAAGAGAGAAATGGAGTCAGAAGCATATCCTGCACAGGGCAGGCTCTGCTGGCTATATGCTCCCAAGCTTCAGCAAGCTGTACTCTCTATTGTGCTTTCTTTCGGTTTTACATCCAAAAAAATTATGCTACTGGGCATACTGTCAGTTATATGATGAATGTCCTACCTGCTTCCTTCCCTGGTACGGCCAAGCTGTTAGAAATGATAGCGGAATTCCCCATAGATAAGAGATGGTATCCATTACAGTTCCAACCTTCTTCCAAAAACACACACCGCCAGACCACACACCCATTTGCTTCTGCTCTTAATTTATTTGCCATTCCTCACATACCTCCTTTCTCATTTTATGAATCATCTTACTCCCTGCTCTCTGCCCTCTCCCCACCCTTTCCTCCAGCAATAAACTGACTCCACTGACTTCTCTTGGATTTTCATTGATTCATCACCATATCAAGTAATTTGCCGAGCCTGAAACTAAGGGAGATATTGTCTTCATTGATTCCTGATTAATTCATCCGTATGTGAAAGCTAGGTACACAGCTAATAACTCAATTGAAATTCCTTCACCGCTTAATTGCTGTGCCATAATCCTGGCATGTTAAATCAGATAATCAGATATTATGAATGAAGTTAAGATTCATTTTTTCCAAAAACAGTTATTAGATTATCATTATAAGGAATGCTTTTATTAATTCTGTTTATAATTATGCATAAAATGCACTTTCAGACTTTGGATCAGTACAGTGCATATATATTATACATATGGAAAAAATTGTGTCAAAGGAATGCTGTGAGTGAATCATGGTCCCAAACCTACATATTCATAGCTTATAAGGCCAAAAAGGATCACTGAATCCAGCTACGGTGATATAGTAGGTTGTGTTACTACCTTGTCCCGGTTTCAGCTGGGATAGAGTTAATTTCCTTCCCAGTAGCTGGTACAGTGCTGTGTTTTGGATTTAGGATGAGAATAATGTTGGTAACACACCGATGTTTTAGTTGTTGCTAAGTAGTGCTTACACTAGTCAAGGACTTTTCAGCTTCCCATGCTCTACTGACTGAGAAGGCTGGAGGTGCACAAGAAGCTGGGAGGAGGCACAGCCAGGACAGCTGACCCAAACTGGCCAAAGGGACATTCCATACCATGTGACATCATGCTCAGTACATAAACTGGGGAAAGCTGGCCGGGGGGGCCGCTGCTCGGGGACCGGCTGGGCATCGGTCAGTGGGTGGTGAGCAATTGCATTGTGCATCACTTGCTTTGTATATTCTATTATTATTATTATTGTTATTATTATTATTATATTTCAATTATTAAACTGTTCTTATCTCAACCCACGGGTTTTCTCACTTTTACTCTTCTGATTCTCTCCCCCATCCCACCAAGGGGGGAGAGTGAGCGAGCGGCTGTGTAGTGCTCAGTTGCTGGCTGAGGTTAAACCATGACATACCTATATCTGCTTTACACATAATAGAATCACTTAATCATAGAATCAACGTACCACAAAATGGTTTGGGTTCGAAGGGGCCATTAAAGATCATCTAGTCCAACCCCCCTGCCATGGGCAGGAACATCTTCCACTAGATCAGGTTGCTCAAAGCCCTGTCCAACATCAGCTTGAACACTTCCAGGGATGGGGCATCCACAGCTTCTCTGGGCAACTTGTTCCAGAATTTCTTCCTTCTGTCTAATCTAAATCTATCCTCTTTTAGTTTCAAACTGTTACTCTCATCCTATCACTACATGCCCTGGTAAAAAGTCTTTCTCCATCTTTCTTGTAAGCTCCCGTTAAGTATGGAAAGGATGCAATAAGGTCTCCCCAGAGCCTTCTCTTCTCCAGGATAAACAACCCCAGCTCTCTCAGCCTTTCTTTATGAAATGGAGAAGCCTTCTGACCATTTTCGTGGCCCTCCTCCGGACCCGCTCCAACAGGTCCTTGTCTTCCTTGTGCTGGGGGCCCCAGAGCTGGATGCAGTACTCCAGGTGGGATCTCAGGAGATCCAAGTAGAGTGGCAGAATCACCTCCCTCAACCTGCTGGCCACGCTTCTTTTGATGCAGCCCAGGATACGATTGGCTTTCTGGGTTGCAAGTGAACATTGCCAGCTCATATCTAATTTTTCATCTGCCAATATCCCCAAGTCCTTCTTGGCAGGGCTGCTCTCAATCCATTCATCACCCAGTCTGTACTGTTACTGGGGATTGCCTTGACCCAGGTGTAGGACCTTACACTTGGCCTTGTTGAACTTCATGAGGTTCACATGGACCCACTCCTCCAGCTTGTCCAGGTCCCTCTGAATGGCATCCCTTCACTCAGGCATATCAACTGCACCACTCAGCTTGGTGTAATACATAAACTTGGTAACGGTGTGCTCAACCCCACTGTCTATATCATTAATAAAGATATTTAACAGTACCTGTCCCAATACAGACCCCTGAGGGACACCACTCATTACTGATCTCCATTTGGACATTGAACAACTCTTTGGGCATGGCTATTCAGCCAATCCTTATCCATCTAACAGTCCATCCACCAAACCCATATCTCTCCAATTTAGAGACAAGGGTGTTGTGCAGGACCATGTCAATGGCCTTGCAGAAGTCCAGGTAGATTACATCAGTAGCTCTTCCCTTATCCACCAATGTAGTCACTCCATCGTAGAAGGCCACCAGATTAGTCAGGCACGATTTGTCCTTGGTGAAGCCATGTTGGCTGTAGCTAATCACCTCCCTGTCATCCATATGCTTTGACATAGCTTCTAGGAGAATCTGTTCCATGATCTTCCCAGGCACAGAGGTGAGACTGACTGGTTGTTAGTTCTCAGGGTATTCATTTTTACACTTTTTAAAAATGGGTGCAATGTTTCCTCTTTTCCAGTCACTTGGGACTTTGCTTGACTTTTCAGATGTGATGGAGAGCAGCTTAGCAACTACATCTGCCAGTTCCCTCAGGACCCTGGGATGCATCTCTTCAGGTCCCATGGACTTGTGTATGTTCAGGTTCCTCAGATGGTCTTGAACCTGACCTTCTCCTACAATGGGTGGGACTTTATTCCCCCAGTTCCTGCCTTGAGATTCAGGGGCTTGCGAGATGGGGAAATGCATTTGCCAGTGAAAACTTGAGGCAAAAAACTTGTTGAGTATCTCAGCCTTCTCCATGTCAGTTGTCACCAGATGCCCTCTCTCATTTATCAGGGAAGTACAGTTTCTTTTGTCTTCCTACCTGTCAAGCTTTTGACACATTTCCTCCCAGCATTGAATGTCTCAGTCTGGAACTATGCTCTTTATCCTAGGTTTATGACTTTACACATAGCCACATATAAAACGCCTAATGATTCCTTTTACCAGCTGACCTAGATGTCCCAAGCTTGTGACATGTGTAAACTTCAATTTCAAGTCATCTTCAGCTTCAAAGAGTATGCATTTTTCTGCAGTTCCAATAATAAAGATGTTAAATAATGAAGGGCTGAAAATCAGATTTCCACTGGTTCTCACTAGAAACCACTCATTTCTTTTGTTACGGTTACATTTTGAGATATTTAGTATGTCACATTTATGATAATTCTGTATCTTGGTTAAAATAATGTACACTGCCAGTCAAATGCCTTCTGAAATCGAAATGCATATTATTACAGTGTAGGCAGAAACAGATATAAATGCATACATATGCAAATTTCATGTGGTCCAAATTTGTCATCTCAGAAAAAAAAAAAAAGCCTTCAAAACATCAGGATACTTTGACAAGATCTGTCTTTTATAAACCCATGTTGATTTGCACTAATTACATTTACCTCCTTTAATTTTTTATTAATCAGGTTCTATTATTTTGTCTAGCAGCAACGTTAGTTGGAGTGGCTTATAATTATGCAGGTCATCTTCTTCAGTATCTGCACACTGTACTTTCTCTCAGTCTTTTGGAATTTCCTTTGTGTTCCAAAGGTTACTGAAAATCAGCAATAACCATGCTCAGAGACCTTCTCAGATACAGGTTGCCCTGCTGGTTTGAAACTGTCTAGCCTTGTTAGCTTCTGTTTAACATCTTCCTCAGTTTTTATTAGAATGTAAATTGTTTTGTTGCCACTCTGGGATCTGACTATGCAGTCTTGTTTGTTTTCCTAACACTGCATGTTTTTGTCTTTTCTACATGATTAGCAATTTCACCACTTGTATGTAGCAGTCTTTTGGTATGGATCCTTTTGCTCCTCATCTCCTCTCTCGCCTCTTTTAAAAAAAAAAAACCAAAACAACCTGCTTTTTTTGTTCTTTTCTTTTTTATTTTCCTTATGTTTTCTGTGCATAGATAAATTAAGCTTTGTATTCTTTAGCTTGTAATTTTTTCTGTGTTTGTTAGATTCTGATTTACAGAATCACAAAATGGTTGAGGTTGTAAGGGACTGCTGGAGGTCATCTTGCCTTGCTCAAGCAGGGTCACCTAGAGCAATCTGCCCAGGACCATGTCCAGAAGCCTCCAGATATTCAACAACCTCCCTGATTCTATGTGCTCTCCAAGGAGGTACTCCACAACCTCCCTGGGCAACCTGTGCCAGTGCTCAGTCAGCCTCACAGTGAAAAAGTTTTCCCTGATGTTGAAGTGGAACCTCCTGTGTTTCAGTGTGTGCCCATTGTCTGACAGGTTCCTGTCAGCCCATTTCTCTAGCCTGTTGAGGTCCTTCTGGATGACAGCACAACCCTCTGGCATATCAGCCACTCCTCACAGTTTTGTGTCCTCAGCAAACTTGCTGAGGGTGCCCATCATCCAGATCATTAATGAAGATGTTGAACAGGACTGGACCCAGTACTGACCCCAGGGGTACACTGCTCCAACTAGACTTCGTGCCACGCTCTGGGCCCGGCCGTTCAGCCAGTTTTTAATCCACTTCACTGTCTGCTCATGCAGCTCATACTTCATCAGCTTTTCTATGGGAATCTTATGGGAGACAGTGTCAAAGGTCTTACTGAAGTCCAGATAGATAATTATCAACTGCTCTCCTCTCATCTACCAGGCCAGTCATTTCATCATAGGATTTTATCAAGTTGGTCAAGCATGACTTCCCCTTGGTGAAGCCATGCTGACTACTCCTGATGATTTTCTTGTCCTTAATGTACCTGGAAATGGTTTCCAGGATGAGCTGCTCCATCACCTTCCCAGGGACCGAGGTGAGGCTGACAGGCCTGTTGTTCTCTGGATCTTCCTTCTTTCCCTTCTTGAAGGTAGGAGTGACATCTACTTTCCTCCAGTCCTCAGACAGCTCTCCCAGTCACCATATGTGTTTGCTAAAGTGTTTTTAAACAATTTCCATTCACAGTCAAATTTTTCTGTTTGAACTCTTAAATCCTGAAGAGATCTAGCTACTACTGCTACTAAATATACTTAAAAATGGATTCATACCTCCATCAAGGAGCAACCAAAATATGTCGTTAATACTAGAAACACATATACAGAAAATCTTTATTTGGAAAAAGATCTAGAAGACTAACAACCCTATCCAAGGCCAAATGCAGTAGGACATGTGTATTCAATTAAGCATTTAAACAAGTGCTTTAAAATAAGCCCCTGAAGACATCCAAACATTCCTGAATAAGTCTTTGATAATGATAAATGTCTTATTAAATTCTTGGTTGAAATAGGACAACAATATACATAAACACATATTAGAACCAAAGTAAAAGACTACAAATGACTATTCAGCTACAATTCTCATTATTGAATGATAGTATAATAGAAACGTCTGTTCACTATATTGTTGATGTTAATGACCCCAAATTTCAGATATAAATTTATCATTATTAGAAGTTTTAATTCTCACCTATAAATTAAAATATTATGTGCATATAATTACATGTTAAAATATTGTATTTTAAAATATTTATTTTTGCTAACCTGGAAATAGTTGCACCTAATTAAAAAAAAATTAAATTAATGTCTTTGAAAGAGAGTTTCTGAAAGAGCGAGCAAATAGTCTTTCCATGTACACGTGCATAGAGACAATAAAGTTGTCTGGGTGTGTTTTGGTATATTGTTGGTAACATATAATGAAGTTGCATCAAGCTTCCTCTTGAGTAGATAGCAGAATCTTGCAGGGAGTTACATAAAATTTTTGCTAACTTTTGAGGCTTTACATGCAATTCCATCTGGGACAGGGGATGTTCCTTCAGGCAGGGACAGATTACTTAATAAGTCCTCTAAGGTTAATTTTAATTCGGCAAAAGGGCAATAAAATCAGAATCTGGAAAAAAGGCACGTGATACATGTTTCTCATCCAATGATGAATTTGGAACATAGAGTGATATTTGCAGTATGTTTATTATAAATAATCTTTAAATACCCTGGGTTAATTTAATATAGGTAGTATATTGTTTCCCTGTCTTACACATGCAAATGTTCATGGGGGAATATTGTCATGCAAAGATACAGATATCTTTCAAACTCTTCCAGTGAGCCTGGTCCACAGTTTCATACTTCTGCCCTGTCAGATCTTCAGATCAAAGGTGAGGTTACTTAATAATGTACATAGTGGATACTTGATAATGTTAAATTCAAATGCATGTAGAGTCAGTTAGGCATGTGGGAAACAAGGTCTTCTGTGTTTGGCATCTGCTGTGTATAGGAAGAAGAAAAGAAACTTAAAGCATCATTTCTCTAAGCAAAAAGCCTTCTGTGAATTTGGAGTTGCAGAAGGGCTATGTGAGGATGCAGTGTCCTGGCAACGGTTCTGCGGGTAAGGTCTAGTAAGTCTATGGTAAGGTCTAAGGTGGTGCTTGTGTTGGGGAGTATACAGCAGCTGTTTGTTGGTGTCTGGAATGTGATTGTGAAAGGTTGCTCCTCACTGCAGAGGATAAGAGAAGCCCCAGGGTATCGCTGCTAGAGGCAACCCAATGCAATGTCTGTATGAGTGTGTCTCATCACTGCAGGAGAACAGTCCAATTTGCACAGAATGAAATACGACATATGGTTGTTACACACTGGTGACTTAACTGGATAGGCCAATGTATCAGACCATTCTTTTTAGACCATAGAGATGTTATGCTCTGTTTTGTGTTTTTTTTGTATAATTTAACACTTGCATAAGTTTTATTATCAAAACCTTTTTATAGATCTTACCTTCTCTCATACTGGTGTACAGCACCAGTAATTACACTGAATTCCGGCAAAGTTCTATTGGAGTTATTTTAGTGTATCAGAGGTGAGAATTTAGTGCAGTTTAATTAGCGATTTCTCAGTTGCATTCCAAATACCAGCTATTTATCTCTAGTGGCTCTTTGAAATTAATCTTTCTGGTTTTCCATATAAAACTATTTGTGATGAAAAAAATAGGCCTTACAGCTGAAAGACTTGAAGTTGTCTAAGTTCTTTTTGGGTAATTTAAACTCTTAATATTTAACCATGCCAAGGCATTTAATTGAATGACAGTAGTTGGATCTTTACAATGGGAAATATTGCAAATACTGTGAGATATTTTAGCACCTCAGTTATATCAGTCATCTTCTCCTTGAGGATTAACTTTGATCACAAAGTTATTTCTGTGGCCATATCTTGTGTAGATGAACACAGACAGAATTTTGTGGCTGACACCAAAGGTCTATGCACTTCATTTTTATTATCTTCAGAAAGCTTTCTTGAGCTTCTGGAAGTCTCCCCTGTAATTGTCCTATTTAACTGAAATTCATATAGATATATACATATATCTATATGAACTGATTGGAATAGCAGGAATGTATTACCGGACAGTGAAACTTTCATGAAGCAGACCTTTTTTTCTGTTAATAAAGAAGGAAGATCAAGCTAGTATAGAAATGTTGACAACTTACTGGCAAACTGTCATGAATAGACCTGTGTAGACATATGTGTCAATAATGAGCTACAGTTCTTTTTTAAAGTATAGCATTTTAAAGCACAATGTGTTTTAACAAAATGTAAAAGTTTGCTGTTATTGCACAGTGGAATATATTAACAAAGACTGTCCACTTCAGCTAAAAATATATCCAAACAAAACAGTGTCCTAGATTATACAACTCCTATATTCAACCCCTTTAAAAAGCAACCAGAGGTAAACCTCAAAAGAAATGACACTGATACAACAACAACCAACCAAATGTGTACCAAATGTTTCACAGAAATTATATCTTACATCAGCCACCTTCTGCTGGCCCACTTTTCATTTGAAAATATGATTACCCTCATCTGATCAAATTACAGTCTGTGGAAGAAAGGTGCTACATTATGAATTCCATCCATGAATTCCATCATCTTTCTAATTTTTCTATGTGACATTATTAAGGAGCAGATTCTATGAGGCAACTCAGTGTTTCTACTTTTTGGGGTTTTAACCAGGAAGTAATGCGTTTAAGAAGAGTAGCTGTACATCAGTTACACAAAACTCATTAGTAAAATTAGAGGGTGGTCCACTCTTTAAAACTTGTGTATGAACATCTTTTCCCACCCCCTTAGAAATTCATTATGATTTTCTTTTTTTCTTTCCTATGTTTACTTCTTTCCTGCTGTGTAGTGTTGGGATTCCAGTTGGTCACGTGGAATGGAGAAATGAAAGGCACACAGTATTTTTGGTATAGAATGACTCAAACAATTGTTTTAAATGCACCTTTATTCTGCAGTCAAACAACTGTTTCTTCCAGAAGATGATGAGTGCTTGTACAGTGCCTGTCAGAATGATGTTCTAGTCCATGACTGTAAATCATAGCCGCCCCACCAAATAACACCTTATGTATTGTAACACAAAAGGGACCCAGGTTTTGCCATCCTTATTCATATTCAGTGTTGTCTACCATGGCATTAGTTCCACTGCTCTCACAAGGTAAGGTACCGGTCAACAGGGATCAAAATGGCAAAATATATGAGTATTTTTTTAACACAGTCCTTAGTACTAAATCAGAGAACACTGTTCGCTATTCATGACTCAATGACTGAAAAGGAAAAGTTTAGAACTTTTTAAAATGAAATCTTAATTTCAGTTTTGTTGAATGGAGCTTGGAACAATATAAAAATAAGAAGTCCTGTTTGCTTTAAGTATGTTATCGCAGCAGAGAGGTATACAGAGAGATGCAGGGACATGCTCTGCCAGGTGTGCAGCGTTTTATGCTAATCTGATGCAAGCTGGGCAGTTTTCCAAGCTAACAAGAGCTCCAGGGAGATTTTTCCTCTCAGATCCCCGTATTATCAGCTCCTGAGGAAGCTCTTGCAGTTAAATGGAGCAATGTCCTCTTGTGATTTAGGTAGAACCTTTTAAGATGCTGCAGGAGTGTTCTCATAGCCTGTTTTCAAGCCCCACCCTTAGAAAGAATGGAATGAAGCAGTGTTCATTGAGCATCCTGAATTCATCATTAACAAAAGCCAGATTATGTAAAATAAATTAGTTCTAGAATACAAATATAGAAATGGTTGTTAGGAAGGTTATAGAAACCTTCTATAAGTGAAGGAAAAAAAAATGGAATATATTTACTTAGCATTTGACTTTAAATGGAAAAAATGAAGAAAGGTAGAAATGTCCCATTTATGTTTTCAGAATGAGACACTTGAATCTTTTGAAAAAAAAAAAGCCTTGTGATTTAAAAATTATTGGGGGAATTTCTGAATAAATGAGTGAAATCCAAAATAAAAAAAAAAAAAAACAACAAAAATTCCAACTCAATTTTGTCTTTATTTTGGAGTTGTTTTTTTACTGGAACGTAGCCCTTTCTTTCCAAATTAAGCAAATGGTTCCAGAATCTCAGTTCCTGTATTATTCTGACTATACGGCCCTTTTTTCCCTTCTGCATTCCCCATTCCAGAAAGCTATTCTACTTTGAAACCCTTATGTTCTTGGAGGTGATATGAACGTGCTTTCTGCACGTTGCTGTCTGTGTGGCTGAAGAGGGAATGTGCCTGCTTTTCTCCAGCATGAAAACTACAGAGCTTTTGCTCTAGTTTTCCTTCCTTACCTATTTGTCAGTGGGTCATTGAACAAACAGAAAAAAATCAAACCTGTGCTCAGAAAGAGTCAATTAACTCCAGAACAAAAATCTACTTGGTGAAGCTGAGAGACGTGAAAATAAAGGCCTATTTTCATTAGATATGTCCTTTGGAAATCTTCATTTATTGCACTTTAAATAGCCCTTTTTTGTTTCTAAATGATAAAGGACATCAGGGTGGAATACACCAGTGGGAGAAAGAAAGAAAATTTGACATGAGAGGCAGAGGATCAACTTGTACAAGTAAGGTCATACTCAAGTTTTAGCTTTCCCTCGAGCCTGCCAGTCCTTTACCATTTTGTTATTTTTCCATTGGGAAAATTTGGTACCAGTCATTACTTCTTTAATGAAGAATTCCCAGGCTTGTGAGAACTGATTTGCTTGAAAAATATGGGGAAAAGGAGTGGAGTGGTCATAGGGCCCCAAATCATCCCTTCAGATGGGCAAATATTTTCTAATGGTTTCTCTATGAATTATGTTGAAAGTTTTCATAATACAGTAGGATGTTGTTCAGTACTTATGCCTTTGTAAAAGGGCAGTGTTGCTGCTTTAGCCACTGCAGATGTTTGACTGCAACAAAGTGACTCTAGTTCTCTCTGCTTAGAAGTGACATCTTTCCCTCTATATTCAGCGAAATTAAAATACATTTTCGGTGCATAGCAGTCTCTCAGATTTTCTCAGTGTCAGTCAGTTTATCACTTTAGATGGAACCATGAAGACCACTCCTATTGTCCTGCCAAATGTGCTAAATATGCCTCAGCACTGAATGAATGTCCAGTGAGAGCTTGATCCTTTTCCTGTTGGTTGATGATAAAACCATCACTGACATGAAACTACCTGTGAATCTCTAAATTTTAATGGGTGATGTAGATATCAAGTGAAAGAAAAGAGCAGAAGACAAAGATGTGACTGTCAGTGCACTGACAGAAATATTTCCTCCCTGTTGCAGAAACAGCTCTGGTTCCCTGGTAGATCAGTCCTCTGTTGTAGGTAGGGCACTCAGGCAGTATGAGGGTGGGTAGGTCAGTCAGACCAACACACAACCTCCACAGATCAAGAACTATCAAAACACTGGTGCTGGTCCTTGTTGCAAGATATAAAGGAAAGGTATCACTGGTAAAGGACACATTGGAGCACATTGGCACTCTCAAAATTCTGGAGGCAGACAGCATTTGGCAACAGGTACTTGGATGATATCCTTTATATTACAAAATAGCAACAGGACCCTAATTTCTCTGAGCTTCCATTTTAATTTTTATCTTACTGATCTTGAAGAGCTTTCAGACATTTCTCTTCTACAACTCACTACTTTTAACATCTGACAAATGTTTCTGTTCCTGGGGGATAGTGTTTCCAAGAAAGATGTAGGAATGATGGAAAACTATTTGTTAAGGACTTGCACAGTGTGTGTACTATTTGCTTATGTCTGTCTGACTCACATTTGTGTTGAGCTTATGCTCTGTGCCCGTACAGATTGATGAGATACAGTAATGCTGATCTTTCCCCTTGAATAAGCTGCTGATTTAAGTGGACACTGCTGGACTAAATGGACATAATATCAGCATTGAAATGTAGGTTTTTATTTATTTAAAAGTCACTTTGAGATTTGTTTTGTAACCAATTGCAGTAATATTGTATACCATTCTATCTAACTGAAGTAGCAAGATTTTTTCTTCTCATCAAATTTTAATTGATAATCGTCAGATAATATGTAGGATAATAGTACAAAGAAATAGAGAAAGGAGAAGTTGATAAGAAATTAAGCAATTCAGATGGCTGGCAGTGTTAAAGATAGATAGTAATTATCCTCCTCTGATAGTTATATGAAATCTGATTGATGTTTCTCTGAACATAGTAAATGAAGCATGTTATTTTTCCTTTTTCTTTTGAAGTTATTTTGTATCATGCTTGTATATTCCGAGGAACCATTAGTGCACTGTACTGTGAATTAAAGGATGGTAGTTACGTTAACTTATTTTCTGCCTTCTCTTTTGCTTTCTCCTTTCCCTCTGTCTGCACAAATGCCATCTGTCCCAACCAGATTATGGACCATTGAAGTTGGTTTTCTCTGTTCTGTGGACAGATAGGGATTGAAGAGCTGTCAGCTTTAAAACCTAACTGGTAGACAGGATCCTGCTTCTCCTCTTCCTTTATCTCCTTGCCTTCTCCCCCCACTGCTACTGAAGTATGTAACATCTCTCCCCGTCCTGTTTTGATCTGTTTGCTGTCAATCCATTTATCAACCAACCCCTTTTGCTTCTGGTTCAGAAGGAATTATAGAATGGTTTAGGTCAGAAGGGACCTTTAAAGATCAACTGGTCCAACCCTTCTGCCGTGGGCAGGGACATCTTTCACTAGATCAGGTTGCTCAGAGCCCCATCCAATTTGACTTTGAACACTTCTAGGGATGGGGCATCTACAACTTCTCTGGGTAACCTGTTCCAGTGTCTTACCACTCTCCTCATAAATTTTTTTTTCCTTATATCCAGTCTAAATCTACCCTCTAGGAAGGCTAGACAGCAGCAGAAAATACGTCCTTAAAGAAACCAGAGGAAGATGGTTGTTGGTTTCAGGCATAAGGAAGTAATATAATCTTTTCTGACCAATTCTGGCCTGGTCCCTACTATTGCTTCAAACCAGAAGAGAAGATTCATTTGGATTTTAGGGCTGGTAGGCATATCTCTCTGATTTCTGAATTTAATGACTTGCTATATCATTAAGTCAAGTGCCATAGAGATAGTCCTCCCAGTTTTCATTCACCTCTTTCTCTGCATTTATAAAGAATATTTAGTTCAGAATTCTTGTTGTCATAGAGAATATTTATATTCTGAATTAAAAAATCCCTCCTCTTTTGTTGCTGAAGATTCACCTTTCATGAAATATCAGCAAAAACATTATGTCCATTGTGAAGCACGTTCAGAAGTGGGAGTTGATTTTATTTTTGTCCTCACTGGGAAAGTAAATTGCTTTTGGTTTTATATTAAATCTGAAATGTGGTAGCTCAAACTATGTAGTTTTCATCATGTTGTGATGCCATGTGTGTATATCTTGAGGGTTTTTTGTAAAGGGCAAAAAACCTTCTTTCCTTTCTCATAAGTGCAAGGCAGTGCTGATCATCTCACAAAGCAAAATCTACTATAATATCAAGGAATCCTTCTGATGGAAACCCAGAATTGACTGACCTTACATATAAACGTTGACCATTTGTATAGGCTGTATTGAGCTGACAGAAGAGAAATTATCTTGCAGAAAAAAAATTAATTTATTACTTCTTTAACTATTTTCCTCTGGAACATAAGCAGTTGATAGTAAGAGCCTTTTTTTTTTTTTTTTACTGACCATATTTCACTCTTAGAAAAGTCAGTGTTTTTGTCTTGAAGAATATTGTGAGAAGTCAAGTGAAAGATTGGAATCATTATGCTTGAAAGTGCTTAAAGAAGGAGCTCTTCTGCTAGATTCTTGAAGGGTTTAGATCTTGGATATTAACTTAGAAATATAGCAGACAATTCACTATACTATGTGTCTCCTTGTAAGTAACCCTGTCTAGTGAATCAAGATCTAACCCAACTCCCAGTGAAGACAGACTTTTGAATATAACAGCTTACCTGAGTACTTCACTTGGGAGCATGTATCTGATTTATACAGTTGTTGAGTCCTGCAAAATATAGTTGAAGACAGTGGGGACCAGGTAAGCCAATTTTGACATTCTGAAACAGGGACACTTGGAATTAGAGACATATCACAAAAACAGACATATCAAGAAAAAAAGCCTAATGAGTGAGGATTCTGTCCACAAAGTTATGGCATAAAAGTTCTATTAACTCTTTTGACCAAGTCTAGAAAAGGAAGACAGAACCAACCTAGAAAGACCTAGAGATGGAAGTAAGTACTGAAATTTCGAACATGACTCAGGTTCAAAATTCAGTGGAGTGAGGTCAGTCTTTCTGGGTCAGACATGTCCCTGCATATATTCGTAAAAACACTGCATCAGGATCTATTTGGCCTTTTTTTTCTCATGCGAGTGCACATAGAATCATAGAATCATTAAGGTTGGAAAGGACCTCTAAGATCATTGAGTCCAACTGTCGACCCAACACCACCATGCCCACTAAACCATGTTCCTAAGCGCCTCATCTACGCGTCTTTTAAATACTTCCAGGGATGGGGACTCAACCACTTCCCTGGGCAGCCTGGTCCAATGTTTCACCACTCTTTCACTAAAGAAATTTTTCCTCACGTCCAATCTAAACCTCCCCTGGCACAACTTGAGGCCATTTCCTCTCGTCCTATCGCTAGTTACTTGGGAGAAGAGACCAACACCCACCTCGCTACAACCTCCTTTCAGGTAGTTGTAGAGAGCGATGAGGTCTCCCCTCAGCCTCCTTTTCTCCAGGCTAAACAACCCCAGTTCCCTCAGCCCCTCCTCATAAGACTTGTTCTCCAGACCCCTCACCGGCCTCGTTGCCCTTCTCTGGACACGCTCCAGCACCTCGATGTCCTTCTTGTAGTGAGGGGCCCAAAACTGAACACAGTATTCAAGGTGCGGCCTCACCAGTGCCGAGTACAGGGGCACGATCACTTCCCCAGTCCTGCTGGCCACACTGTTTCTGATACAGGCCAGGATGCCATTGGCCTTGTTGGCCGCCTGGGCACACTGCCTGCTCATGTTCAGCCGGCTGTCGACCAACACTCCCAGGTCCTTTTCCGACAGGCAGCTTTCCAGCCACTCTTCCCCAAGCCTGTAGCGCTGCGTGGGGTTGTTGTGACCCAAGTGCAGGACCCGGCACTTGACCTTGTTGAGTCTCAGACAGTTGGCCTCGGCCCATCGATCCAGCCTGTCCAGGTCCCTCTGCAGAGCCTTCCTACCCTCAAGCAGATCAACACTCCTGCCCAACTTGGTGTCGTCTGCAAACTTACTGAGGGTGCACTCGATCCCCTCATCCAGATCATTGGTAAAGATATTGAACAAGACCGGCCCCAAAACTGAGCCCTGGGGAACACCGCTCGTGACCGGCCACCAGCTGGATTTAACTCCATTCACCACAACTCTCTGGGCCCGGCCGTCCAGACAGTTTTTTACCCAGCGCAGAGTCCACCTGTCTAAGCCGTGAGCCGCCAGCTTCTCGAGGAGAATGCTGTGGGAGATGGTGTCAAAGGCCTTACTGAAGTCCAGGTAGACCACATCCACAGCCTTTCCCTCATCCACTAGGCGGGTCACCTGGTCATAGAAGGAGATCATGTTGATCAAGCAGGACCTGCCTCTCATGAACCCGTGCTGGCTGGGCCCGATCCCCTGGTTGTCCCGCTCATGCCTTGTGAGCGCCCTCAAGATGAACCGCTCCATAATCTTCCTCGGCACCGAGGTCAGGCTGACAAGCCTGTAGTTCCCCGGATCCTCCTTCCGGCCCTTCTTGTAGATGGATGTCACACTGGCAAGCCTCCAGTCATCCGTGACCTCCCCTGTTTAACAGGACTGCTGATAAATGATGGAGAGTGGCTTGGCAAGCTCCTCTGCCAGCTCCCTCAGCACTCTCGGGTGGATCCCATCCGGCTCCATAGACTTGTGAGCATCCAGGTGGCGTAGCAGGTCGTTGACTGCTTCCTCTTGGATTATGGGGGGTTCATCCTGCTCGCCGTCCCTGCCTTCCAGCTCAGGGGGCTGAGTACCCTGAGGATAACTGGTCTGCCTGTTAAAGACTGAGGCAAAGAAGGCATTAAGTACCTCAGCCTTTTCCTCATCCTCAGTGACAATGTTCCCCCCCGCATTCAATAAAGGATGGAGATTCTCCTTGGCTCTCTTCTTGTCATTAATATGTTTGTAAAAACATTTTTTGTTGTCATGTGTATGACACATACAGCATCCCTTTGAATTGCTCAAGATTCTCTGTATCATGTATACTGTATAGTGTTGATATGGGAATGCGTCCCCAAAAAATGTTGTAAGATGGCATGGTTGCAAGTAGCAGCTACAACAAAAGTGCATGAGTAACTGAATAAAAGGAGAAAAATTTTAAAAACAAACAAAATAATACTGAACTGTCAACTGAACTGTAAACAAAGTCGTATCATAATTATGAGAAACTGTAACAATTGTTCCAAGTCTGCTTGTAGGAGTAAAAAGAATCTATTGGCAAATGTCTTAGTTACGCAGAGCCACAAAGATAAGCACAGTGCTGAGAATTTCTCCGAGAATTTTCAGTGGAATTTCAGTGGCATGATGGGCATTTTATCACTATTCATACCTTTAAGACAGTACTCTGCTTCCCAAGAAGAAAAATATTATTTACAAGTATAGCCTGTTATTTGTACTTATAAATCAGTGTATGCCATGCTTTGCTTTAGTAACTGATTACAGAAAGAAATGAACATACAGTTATGTAGGATCTTATGGTAATTCAGAATATAAAGATGTAAATGCTTCTAATAACACGCAAACTGTATATATCAAAGGAAAATTGTTCTGGTGTCAGTTTTAATGAGGACTACAGTTACTTTTCAGCACTGGTGTTTAATGCTTACAAAGTTTTGGTTTCTTTCTTTCCGTCTTCCTTCTGCCCCAAGCAGACATTTCAGCTAATTTAAATGAAAATAATTATATCATATTCCAGGAGATTCTTGTCCTTTTGATTCTGTCAGAGGAGCAAGAGGGGAAAAACAGATATCTTATTCCCATATATTCTGGAGGGCAAATCCATACTAATATCTGAGATGGACCCATGAAGAGTTGAAAAGACGTGAATACATTTTGCCTGATGTTTTGTAATAGAAGGGATGTGGAGACCTTAAGGGCAAGGATCAGAACTTGCTTCTGTATAATGTTCTTAATAGTTTTCAAGGGAAGATTTAATGGACTAGCAGAGACATTTGCAACACATGTAATTTGCAGCTGGCGTATGTAAAAGTCTAGTATGGAGGGGAGCTCCCTTAAAACTGCCCAGAGGCTGTGGGTAAAGACAGAGAACCTGGAGAAGTTTTGGTTCCCTGCAGTTTTTATTGCACATTATGTGTTTTGACCACTTTCGTAGATATAAATGGAATAAATATTCAAACCATTTGTAAGAATGAGCCTCAAATGTAAATCTCGACATGTGTTATATATGCCTTTAATAAGAAGAGAGAGAGTGGTACGCATAAAACAATGTTTATAACACAACCGATGGCAGGAAAAAATTTCAGTGATGGATCTCTAATTTCTTTTCAGTAACAATAATGTTTTCATAAACCATATTAAAATAGTCCAGCCACATTGTATACAGTGAAATATCTCTTAGATTGTTAAGGAGCATTTATGAAATCTGACTTTTGTAGAAAGGCACAACAAATACTTTCAAATAAGGAACCTGATATAGCCACAGATTCACCCTTCAAAGCTTTGTATTGTTCCAGATTTGTTTAAATTGCATTTAATACACATAATCAATTCGGCTGCCAAATGGACTTTGTACCTAAAGCCTGAGTTTCTGGGAATTAGCGTAATTTCTGTGACTTGGGTAATTTCATGCTTGAAATAATAAGGGACCTCACTCTCATAAATTTAGCGAAGATGGGGAAAAAATATAACATGAAAATAACAGACATTGACTCCTAGGGACATAATATTAAATAAACAAACACCAGCAACCTTACCCAGGGTTGAATCGTTAAACATATTTTTGCCAATGATTTCAGGGAACTAGAGGTGGAGCTAGAATGCTTTGTTGTCTGACTGCAGGACCAGGGAGAGTAGGAATTTGGATATTTAAGTTTATTGACTTCTGCGTAATTCTTCATTATTTCAGATCCATCCTAAACAATTACTTTTTTTTTTTAGTTATCAAGTTTATTTCTAGAGAGGATGAACCCTTCAGAAGTTAGGTCTTAAGGATTTTTAGTTCCAAAGGTAACATTTCGTCCAAATCAGAGATACAGATACTAATTTCTTTAATTGGTACTGAATGATGAATTTTAGAATACACAAAATCTGTCAGTCTTAATCACCTGGTTAGAGTTTTTAAAAGTCACAGCAAATTAAGCCATGAAATGCATGTGACTTGAATGGCACATAGAAAGTAGAGCTGTCAGTTAATTATTTATTTTCTTTGACTGTTAAGTGTGATCTCTTGGCTGACGTCAGATGAATTTAAAAAATTGTGGAGCTTACAAAACTGTCCAATGAAATTGATTGACTAGAAATTCAATCTGTAAAGAATGGATTATTTAGAGTATGATAATCTTGTATCAGAATGTCTTCAGGTCTTTAAAAGCTAACTATCACATGTATTTAGATAATTTGGACTACTAGTTTACTAGTAGTAGTTTTACTAGTTTACCAGTTTACTCTTTCTCCAGACAAACTATAAATTATTTACCCTCTGGTGTTCATTAGAGCATCTGCACTTCCAGTCCATAAAATCAGCACAGTAATATGCATCTAACATTATTTTTAATAGTTATTAATACATGTTCAGTTAAAGACATTTCAGTCATTGATCTAGAAGTCAGGACTACTCATGTTTTGCAATGGATTGTCTGTCCATATCTTTGTAATTTAAATTAATGCTATACTTGGCAGAATCATAACAGATGGTCTCATGATACCAGATAACACATAGTCTGAGCACTATCTCCAGAAGACCAGTTTTACTTTGAAGGGAACACAATGCCTTCACAGGGAGGCAGGATCACAATATGAATAACTAAGATTGTTGCTGAATTATGTGACTGCTCATAAGATCAGTAAGGACTTAAGAGATACACCTAATTGATTGCTGACATTCAGATATGCATAGAATATACATGAACCTTCCACTCCTCAACTGCAGATTGAGTCACCCAGTCCACTGGGTGACTTAGATCTTAAGGATTTTTAGTTCCAAAGGTAACATTTTGTCCAAATCAGAGATACAGATACTAATTTCTTTAATTGGTACTGAATGATGAATTTTAGAATACACAAAATCTGTCAGTCTTAATCACCTGGTTAGTCCACTGGGTGACTTTACTGATTTTGCTGTTAATTCAATTTCCGGGAGCAAAGGAACAGTTCATGAGAACTGCAGTTTGAATCATCAGGCATAATATTCTTCATTCCAGCCGCAAGAGGCTGCCCATTTCTCCTTGAGGTTCCTGGCTGGGTGCTAGCCACAGTGGGGCAGCTAACCTGTATTAGAAGTGCAAGGACTTGTTTTGTGCAAGTGCAAGTGCAAGGGTTGATGCCCTAAAGACCTTGTTGCAAAGAATTGGGAATTTTTAAGCTGATTGATAAGAGCTTTAGGGCAGGCCTAGGACCTTTTTCCAGAAGTGATTATAAAATGGTCTGAAATGTTTCAGTGAAAGTTTTGGCAGGGAGTTGGCCAGCTGACTGAGAAGGAAACTGCGAATACACAGGGGGAGTTTTTAGCTTCCGTTCATAAAGGTCAGAGCTGATATAAAAACTAATCAGAACCCTTAAGATGTGCTCATTTGATCAGGGACTGGGTATGCATTGACTGATACTAAGTAGGGGATTGTTAACTGTAAGGAAACTCAACTGGGGATTTGGGAAAGCAGGTCAGCTAACCTCAGCCACTTCCTTTTGGCAAGCATCCATTGCACAAGTTCTTTCCAGAGGATGTCCTAACAAACCAGAATTAAATAAACCAGAATTAGAAGTAAATTTGGATGCCTAACCTAAAGATCTCTTCTCAGCTATGGTGTTCTTACTTTCATGTGCAGTAAATAAATACAACCATTCCCATCTTTTTAACATTCATGTGGGGGTTATACTGTCCTGCTCTAACCCCAGACTGAGAGTCAACTGAGAGGGTTGGGGGTTTATACCATGACTGTCTGGGTTTCTGCTGCATGAACTAATGAAGGTGTAACCAAATTAAGGCTCGTGTTTTGTATCTTGGCTTTTTTAACTGCATGTGTGGGCTATTAAGTCCTCATGCCATCTTTGAGTACCAGTATGTCATAGTTTTTTTAAAAAAATATATATGTAAAAAGTTCTCTTAGTGAGTGACTTTCTAGCAATTTATAGAACAAACAACATTTTCCCCCAGGCAGTTGGTATCTAATTTTCATCTGGATACTTATTTTTTACAACAAATATATGAAAGCAGCTTCTCTTTCAAATAATAAGAGGGACATTATGCTTCAGATCAGTTTTTATACAAGGAATAAACCAGAAAATGAATCAAACCACTATTTTGCATTCAACCGATCATTTAGTAAACAAGCATAGAAAATTAGAACCCTATTGATACGATAATACATAAGTACAACTGTACTATTTTCTGGATCACAAAATTTTCATTAAAAATAGTAGAATACTAAGCCAACCTCAGTCTCACTCCCCACTCCTCTTAATTGCTGAGCATTATGGAATTTTGTTCTTTTTGTCAAATTTCTACTAAATTAGACCTGATCATTACAACCCCGAAGCATACAAAATTAAGCCCCTGTTGATAAAATAGTGCAGGAAAAAAAATATTACTTTCCAGAACACCATCTTTCAATACCACATTATCAGATAAACTTTAAAAGTAATTTCATTTAAAATTCATCTGTAATCAAACTAGGAAGTTGATCTTATCTGAATCATTCATTTTTTCGTTAGTTTTCCCAATCCCACCCCCTTCTTATATAAATTGGCTCTTCAAATAAACAGTTTGTCAAAAATCAAATAAATTTTTTTAATCCCCTTTCAAAAAGTTTTCAGAGAAAAGAAATTAAAAAGCATATCCTAAACTGCACTTTGACACTATATAATTTTTTTCTTTGTAGCCGAAGAGGTTGTAAGTCTGTATGGGAAAGCACAGGTTCATTTTCCATTGTTGTAATGTTTCCCTTTTATTTTCAGCATACTGACATCAATACCATATTTTGATGTCCAACTTTATGATGACAATGATCTGGGATTTTTTTCTTCTTTTTAAATTATAACAAACATTTCTTTATTCCTTATACATAGCATAGCATCAAAATAGACAATCTTCATAGATTTACTGTTGATAGATGACATTTGATATAAAAGATGTTCACAATCTCATCCAACTGTTTTGCAATGGAGGAAGTTTGGGTGCATGGTGAATGGGTGTTGAATGTTACAGCAATCGCTTGATTGACTTCAGAGTGCCCGATATTTAATGTAGCTAACACAGTTAATGTTTTGATGCTGATTTAAGAAGTAAATGTACTCTTCTGCAGCATGACGGTATGTATTTGGTCTATCTGGGACGGAGATAATTTTCTTCACAGCAGCCCAAATGGTTCTGTGTTTTGGATTTGTGACTAAAACGGTGTAGATAACACACCAGTGGACTGGTTATCATTGAGCAGTGCTTGTATGGGGTCAAGGCTTTTTCCTTTTCCCACTCTGCATCCCCATCCCCAGTGAGTAGCCTGGGGGTGGGCAAGAAACTGGGAAGAGACACAAGGAGGAGGGAGTGGGGACATTCATGTTTATGGTGTTTGTCTTCCCAAGTAAGTGTTATGCATGCTGAGTGCACAACTTTTGCTTCACCTGATAAATTGTTGTTATCTTGATCCTTGTGTCTTCCTACCTTCCTTCTGTTTTCTCCCTGTCCTACGGGACAGGGGAATCAGTGAGCAGCTATGTGGGTGCTTGGCTGCTGCCCAGGGTCAACCCTTAACACCGTATTTTGTTAGGTTGTCATCTCAGAAAAACAATACTTGATATATTCCCTACTTCATTGTAATATTTAACAAAAGTGTATGTTCCATCATGCATTAAGATTAGTTGGTTCTAGTGAATAAACAACTTGATGAAAGATATTCCAGGCTCATTTAGATACTTTACACCATAGACATTTATTATCAGCTCCTTGCAATGCCTCAGTTCTATTTGGCTTAGAATAGTTTTGCAGTGCACAGAAATATTTTTGATCATATTATTAATATCTTGTCAGAAGGAAAGAATAGTTTATTTAAGACTATATTCTAAACAGTACTCTGCTTTGGAGGTGTTGGGGTTTTTCCCCCACATGGAATACTAAGTGCCATGTAGTTGAGACAAAACAGTTTTTATAGATTAAATGTGTTGTACCTGATTTGAAGAATGGTGACTTACTATATTGATGAAATTCAGGACCTAATGTTTTAAAATGGACAAAAAATCAGCCAGTCTGTTAAAATATATAAATCTCTGGAAGCCAGTTTGAACAGTAGCTCTGAGTGAGATGAGATCCATTGACTCCAGTGAAATCACCATGGAGATTAAATGTGCTCTTGAGCATGGGGGTTTGCAAGGTATGCCTGGCTGGGCAAAAGATACTACTAAGATTGTCGGCATGGGTTCAGTGAATTTAAGAGACTAAGTTTGTGCATGCAGTTAGGAAAACAGACACTCATCATCCATGAGGAGACCTTACGTACACCTCAGAGGCTGGTTCTGCCCTCTTGTCACAGTGACTGTACTTCAGAATCAAATGGCTTGGTGGGGTGCCTGATGCTAAACTGGGTAAGAGTGTCTTTGATGACAAATCTAGGTCTACTTAAATGAAGGAGAAAAGCAATAATAAAAAGGCAAAAGGAGCATCCACTTGTCTCTTAACTGCCAGTGCCACTTGTCACTGAGTTGGACTGGAAAGGAGACTAGTATGCTTGAGGCCTGTTTGCTGGTGTTGCTATGCTGGCAGACGGGAAGACAGGTTCCAGTGGTGCAGAGTGGACGAACCTACTTAGCTGGTAAACAAAAGGACCTGGAGGAAAGAGCAAAGTGAGAAGGGGAGTGGGTGTACGTGTTTGCCAGGAGAATCAAGACATCAGCCTATTAGATTTCAAGGAAGCTGAATCCGTCATCTCTAAGTATGATCCAAAGCACTTCTGAGTTAGTCTTCTAACTCTTGTCATGATTAATCTTCGATCTAGATATCTGTAAGACATCTTTTTTTTCCTCCCTTCTCTAATTTCCACTAAAGCCAGGCCACAACAACAGAAGAATGGGGGAAAGAATGAAGTGAAGCAGGGTAAAAAATAATTAGTACATCGCTTGCTTTTTCAAAGTACTTGTTATTAGAACTGCTAATTAAATACAGCAGAAGGGCTGTACTTAATAAAACACTTCTTTTTGCACTTAGAATCAAGACCATTGCATCAATTGACATCCAAAGGATACTGCTTGCATTAAAAAACAAACAAACAAACAAAAAACACTATGTGAAGAAGTTATAATGTGGAATATGTATTTTGGTGAAACCAAACATTTTTTATTTTCATATTCCAGCATATGATTAAAGCAGTTTCCAACATATTTTTTGGCATGCAGCTTGACCTACTTTCACACTTCTAAGGTTTAACAGAAAATATTACTTGTATTATATTCCTTCTTTATAAAAATCTATGATACCAATCTTTAAGAAAACTGCACTAAGCTATAACTGGTATGTGTGTAATTTAAGTTATAATAATTTATAGCTGAATAATAGCATTCCATGATTAGGAATCTAGTAATAGTGTATAGACATTGTGCTCAAAGCAATAATCATTACTCAAGTAAGCAGGACCTGCAAAGTCATCTATACTTGTGTAAATAAGAAATTACCTACATTTCTAAGGAATGAAGGATCGAATCCATACATGACTTAATCATAATACCTTCTTACACTATTTAAGGCTTTTTATGCGCATGCTGCAAAGGAATAAATGGAGATCAATGAGGTACTTGATTTGCAAAAGGCATATGAGGCAGTAAGTCAAGTGGATTGGTTCCTACTGTCCTTTTAGTATCAGATTGCTAGACAATATCATTTTTGCCCAAAAACCTCTTTTCTTACTGTCATGCAGCTTTTCTTCTTCTTTCCAAAGTGTGAAAGAAGGAGCTGAAGTGTTTTTTCTTGGGAGAGCAACCACTTAAAATGCTGAACATGAAGGTGTAAAACTAAAAGATTAATTCTAATGAATGGTTTAAAATTGAACTATTAATCTTATAATTGTGGCTTCTCTTTCAGACTTTAGAAGAAGTATATGTATCCATAGACTTGTCTGTTTTTCTCCAGTAGTATATAGTATATAGGATTATAAAAATACTATCTCTCTGCACAAACCTTGCTTTGCTCCCTATTAATGTTATTATTCACCATTACCTCCCTTTGCCTGACAGCAAAGTCCTGTGACACCTGAAATTGAATGGTAAGTGCTGACACACAAAGGTACTTTCCAACTAAATTTATGGCAAATGAACAGATTATAATGTATTCGGCACAAACTGGGATAAGACAATGCCAGCCCTGAAGATCCTCTCTGTTAGCTAACATTGTATAGGTAAAGGACTAGTAGTATTCTCAACAGCATTATAAGCACATCCCCAGGTCTGTTTCATCCTCTTTTAGGGGTAGAAATGGTATCCGTCCTATTCTCTTTTTTTCCAATTCTGGGCAAATGAATTAATTTCTTTATGCTACAGCTGAAAATGATTTAGAAGTTTCAAGCCACTGTAGTGGCATAAGAGATGAAGTAATTTTCTTGCTGAGCACATTGATGAGAAAAAGAAGAGGAGAATAAATTAGGGACAGGACAGATTACAATTTCATATTTAGATGCTACTGAGATTTTGTTACACTTGGGTTTACTACCTCCCCCTTCTCAAGTTGTGTTAACAGACAAAATGGATTTTGTTCAGTTCAAGGGTTATTAACAATTAAAGAGTGCATCGGTCCTTAAGAGAAGTAGCATTTCTTGTGGGTGATTTTGTTATGGAGAAAATATAGTCAAACAGATACTAAAATTTAAGGCATAGCACAAAAAAGTATCATCTCTTTGGTTGACTTTCAGTGTGCCTTGTGTTCCTCACTGTCTAAGATATTAGAGAAACAATGGTGATATTAAGATTATAAATCCAGTGGAAATGGAATTTTGACACCTATCACCTACAGGTTTCTTTGAAAGTCTTCAAAACCTTTGACAGTTTTGGAAATAACCCCTGAAGTTGAAGCTTCAAAGCATTTTGAAAATGAGCTTCAGTGTATTAGGTTTGAAAACTCTGCTGTGTTTTTTTTCTTTCTAAATGTGAAACACTTATCCTCAGACTGCAGGGAAATTCATTCCCCTCCTTGATCATGCTCTTTTTTAGTTTCACTTTGTATATCTACTATATATTCTATTCTATTCTACTTAGTATTATAACATAAATATGTATTAAATAGCTTTTATCAGTGGTGTTCCCAAAAGTGAAATAATGCGTAGTGCATTTTTTGTTTAATAATGTCATCTCTTGGTCCATAGCCAAACTTCTTGTCCTCTGCAGTTTACAGCCTTACCTCAACATATATAAGTGAGAGTGTGTCATGAATGTCTCAAGATCCACTCCCATTCTGAATTCCAACTCTTCCATCTTTTCACCTACTCACATGTCATGTTTACTACAAAACGTCTGGAAAAAATCGTATTGAGGTGTGGTCTAAAGTATGCAGTGATTCTGGCACCAAAACATTGGAAACTGTTAAAAGCTTTAAAGACAGTGAAACTGCAATACAGCTGTCTTTCCCTCTCTCTTCCTGCCACAGCCTGCCAAAAGCATGCAGTGGGCAAGTTAAATAGTTTTGTTTAAGAACAAGAAGTGAAGTGATTTGTAGCAGCTTGAATCTGTTTGTGCAAGCATAATGTTTACTGAAATTCTTTACAGTACATTCCCAGGGGCTATGGAAATTGGTCCAAGAACAAGCTCTGCTATGTTGCTGCCCCACTCTACTGTCAATATCAGCTCTTCTCAGACAGAGAGAGGTCTCCATCTTCCTCTATCTGAAAACAATTCATAGCTTTCAGGAGGAGAAAAGCATTTTTCTCTGCTGAAATGTAAATGTGGGGAATACAGTGATATAATTCAGAGAAAAATAAAACCATTGTAGCCTTCATAAATTTAAATGTTTGGCCACTAAGCCTGAGAATTGGATAAAAATGTTGTAGCACTAAACTTTATTGTTTATTCCTCAATCAGCTTAATCTGTCTTAGATTTTGATTCAAATGCTTTGAACATGTGTCTCCACCCCAAAACCCTTCAACGGTAAGAATCTTTATCATTATCTGTCCTTTTCCATGGTCCTTACGATTCTTCACCACTTTGAACCTGCCACTGTAGGATGTAGGATAACAAAAATGTTGAAAACATTGGCACAACATTTGTTGCATTAGCATGCAAATTAGCTATCATTTTTCAGGAAGCTGATTCATGAAAGTATTTTATTTTCCCAGCTGACTTTTGATGTTGATCTTGATCTTAAATGTAATTTAAGAAGAAAATAAATTGTTTTTAAAACTATTGTTTGTGTCATAAAAAACCAAACTGTATTTACCAAATGATTTGAGGACTTTTTCCATTTGTTTGTTTGTGAGGGATCATTTTTATAAATACCCGAATATCCATGTGTTTTTCTATTTCCAACTTGCTTCATAGAAAGAGCTGAAAACATATTGGAGGGGAGATTTTTCATATTCTTATGAGTGATACTCACCATGTACACCACCTAACAGGAAGGGCATAAAAGTCAGACTTGATTCACACATTTCCTAGGCATCCACTACTATTCTCTCTAATGATCATCATTGCTGCAATCATGGTCTAATTACTTATTTTCAGTTCTGAACTTTACTGTCTTTAAAATTGTTGTCTACTT
Organism: Aptenodytes patagonicus; assembly: GCF_965638725.1. Lineage (NCBI taxonomy): Eukaryota > Metazoa > Chordata > Aves > Sphenisciformes > Spheniscidae > Aptenodytes > Aptenodytes patagonicus. Next base: position 111,396,876 of record NC_134950.1, on the reverse strand, counting down.
CTAGAGAGTAAACTGACCGATTCGTGGTTTTTATGGAGCACTTGCCCTCTTAAAATTCCTGTTTCATATGGAGCTATTCCAGCAGAAAACCACCAAGATGTCTGATGTCTGGATGCACACAATGTAGGAAGAGAGGCTCAGAGAAATGGTTTTGCATAGCCTTTAGTATAGAAAGCTAAGGAGAGGTAGATATTTCTATTGTATTCAACTACCTAATGGTAGAGTGCAGAGAAGATGGAGCCAGGCTTTTTCCAACAGCAGGAAAAGAGGCAACAATCCCAAGTTGCAACAAGCAAAATTCTGCAAAAATATAGGAAAACAAATACTACAAAAAATTTCATAGTGAGAGTAGGAAAATATTGGAACGGGTTGTCCAAAGAGGTTAAGGAATCTTTGTCCCCAGAGATACTCAGTATTCAACAGGATGAGCATCTGAGCAAGGCCTACATCTGCATACTGGAGATAGCTATATATCCCTGCAAGCCTGCCAGAAAGGACATTGTGGAATTCTATCTGGGCTTTGTAGATATGAAACAGGAGGGCAGAGGCAATGGAGCCAATCAGGTAGGACCTAAGGAACATAATGGTTGTGACAAGGTTAACGGGAGAATGGGCCTGAAGCCCCAGACGGGGAGTTTCTCCATGCGTGAGCTCCGTGTCAAATAAGTCCCATTTGACACGGAGCTCACACATGGAAAGGAACACAGCTAAGCTACCCTGAAGTCCCTGAAAGTTTGCAAGAAAGGAAGCAAAAGCTTCATCTAACAAAAATGCAAACTGCCATTAGAGTGATGAAGGGCTTGCCCACCACTGGCTGTGGCAAAACCTTAAACTGCCCTGAAACCAACTGCTTACCTGTCCTTTTAGTAACTAGTACACATGATTGTTCAAATTAACAATTGGAATGTATACCTGTGAAGTAGGAATTGTATTGGTTTGTGCTAGAACTATTCCTTCTAGATATCTACAGATTCTCTTCTCATCCCACACGCATGAAAGACAAAGGAGACTTGGAGGGTGTTCCCTCTTAATAATGTAGCTGGGAGTATGTGTACATGAGGACTTAGATTCTATATTAAAATGGGATAAAGGAGCATTAAGAGTGCTCACTTCTGCGCAACCCTCTGATTTTTGCCTCCCTGGAGAACTGTACTTTTCTATGTGGAAACATGGTGGAACACAAATGTGCAACTGTACAATTCATAATATGGCATATAAATCAGGTTTCCATGCTGATTCCTTCCAGTTTATGTTCTGAGTTTATGCCAGTGTCTCCACTACTGTTGATGTGTGTCTGGTTCCTAAAGACAAAGTAAGAATGGACAAAGATATTCAAGATGACTCTGCCCTATTTCTGCTTGTTAGGGCTCTGAAGATAGTTTAGGGAAGTTGATTTATTTTACCTCAGGTGCTCCCTGAAGGAAATTACTGCTAGGATAATACAGTTCTTTAAAATACTCAGTAGCCAGCAGCTGTGTGGCTAAGTAGAACAGTTTCAGCCTAATATTTAAGGAACTGTAAATTTATGAAGCAACGGTGATACTTCTATTAAAAATTAATATATTTTCCATGAGAACAGCAGCTAAATTATTGCTGGTTTTTGTATTAAATACATGTAGCATTTGTTTAAAATGTTTGAAACATCTAATATGTTGCTTTATTAATTGGACATTTTTAATATCCTACTTAGCAATTACCACCTTTCCATAAGTGCCATTCAAAGAAGGATTAGTAAGTGTGATCCATGTCTATGTCAATACGCTACTTCGTCTTCCATCACTGATGGCCAAGGCAGTATCCTTTTTTAAAAGTCTTCCAACAGTAATTAATGTCATCCCTGCAATTGTAACTTCTCATTCAAATATTACAAAATAAAAGTGAGAGTTATTGACTTAAAAAACAAAAAATACATTTACAATAAAAATATGTAAATAAATGCATCCAGACACATACCACATAAAAATACCGTATTCAACTTGTAACACTCAGGTTGAAATAATAATTGCCCTAGATGTCTTCACCAGCATCACTACTTATTTTAAGTGGTGGCTTACAATCAAAATCTGACTTAGGTGGCCCTTTATCTCAGTGTGTCAAATTGGACTTTCAGGAATATCTGAAATTCTATGTTTTTTCAGTTTCTGATTGTCTTTTTTTCCTGTACTTTTACAAACTCTGCCACTTTACAGCTATATCCAATGAAATAGTAACAATAACAGCAACATCTGATTTACCAAAGCTGAGTCTATAAAAATTTTAATCAATATAGAGCAAAACAATGTTCTCTCCATGTTCTCTGCTACTTTGTCTAAAAATGCTAATTAATTTAACTGATTATTAATTTATTAATTCATTCATTAAATTTAACTGCTGATGACCAAACTTAAGAAACTCAGATGTCCAGGTTAAAAGTCTGGTGGGATGGTAGACTCACTTCATAATAAATGTGGAAATTCCTCCAGTGCATCTTCCCACATGAAGTCTAAATTGGTCTCCTGCGTTACTTATCTTTCTTCCACTGACTAGAACAGAAATCTAAGGTAGCTAGACTACCTACTATGATTTAGGCGTCTTAGTTAAACATCTAGAGTCAATGATATTAATATAGGTCTTGTGGTTTAACCCAGCAGGCAGCTAAACACCACACAGCCATTCGCTCACTCCCCCCACCCCCAGGGGGATGGGGGAGAGAATCGGGAAAAAAAAGAGTAAAATTTGTGGTTTGAGATAAAGGCAGTTTAATAGGACAGAAAAGGAAGAGAAAATAATAATAATAATAATAATAATAATAATAATAATAATAATAATAATAATAATAATAATGATAAAATAATATACAAAGCAAGTGATGCACAATGCAATTGCTCACCACCCGCCGACCGATGCCCAGCCAGTTCCCAAGCAGTGGCCTCCCCGGCCAGCTTTCCCCCCCAGTTTATGTACTGAGCATGACGTCACATGGTATGGAATACCCCTTTGGCCAGTTTGGGTCAGCTGTCCTGGCTGTGCCCCCTCCCAGCTTCTCGCTGGCAGGGCATGAGAAGCTGAAAAGTCCTTGACTAGTGTAAGCACTACTTAGCAACCACTAAAGCATCAGTGTGTTATCAACATTATTCTCATCCTAAATCCAAAACACAGCACTGTACCAGCTACTGGGAAGGAAATTAACTCTATCCCAGCCAAAACCAGGCCAACAGGCTTAATATTTTTGATCAAGACAAACAAGCAAGGAAAAACTTTAACTTCTTTTGGATGCCCCAAATACTTTTTTTCTGGTTAATTCGAGTTCAGTATTAAAGTTTCAGGTGTGTTATTTTTGTATCCTACTACCTTTATCTTATTAGCTTTCTCCATGTGTACTAAGAATGGTCAAGTTTTACATCACAGCAGTGCCCACACCATATTTCAATGGAGACTGTAAATAAAACAGTGTGCATCACTTAAACATAGACTTATTGCACAAGTAAACTGTTTCTTTGCAGAAGGCATAAATATTTAACATTTAGACATAACATTTTTTTTTGGCATCTCATTGCAATACTATTTCATGTTGAAAAGTGGTCTTCCCTTTCTTTTCTTTCTCTGCCACAAGTGTATTATGGCTTTTCATACCTTTGGTAGTCACGTCCAGTTTTAAAACCAATGGGAATTTTGCCATTCAGAACACACAAAGTTCTGGGTCATCGAAGGTGATGTCCTGTGTTCACATGCAACTGTTTCATACAATTTCATTTCTAAACAGGCGAAGTTTGAAAAGTTAAGAACTTTTGTTATTTCTGTTCGATTTTATATCAATGAGGTTAGGACTTATTTAGTGCATTAAGTGCCCAGGACATGCAACGTAGACCCACATCTTGCAAACTGACACGTGATAGAAAGATCAGCCAGTAAAGATCAGTTTTAAAGACTGGAGTCTTGCAAACCAGTGGTGACGTTAACCTACACTTCCTTGAAGCTGTTTTTGGCCTATCTGTTTTCTGGCATGACCAGTTAGCCTCTTGGGGGTCCTGTCTGTCTTCAGGCCCATTCATCTTACTCTGCTAACTGGTTAAATGCACACAGTTTTGGATTTTTCTCTTTTTCTCCCTGGAGAATTCTCCTTAAAGTGAGGAGAGGTACATAGTTCACATGTAAGGTCAGGACAGACACAGTCCCAAATAGTCATCAGATGGTGAATTTGTTATCACCACCGTTCTTCAATGAACTTGATCTGGAAACAGAAGCAGGGCATAAGAAGTCAATAATCGGTTCCACTAGCAGACCTTGAAGCCAGCCGGGCCCTAACACATAATCATGGTTCCCAGACTGATTCAAAGTGATTTTTTAAGAGAGGTTGTAAACTTGTTGCCTATAATTGCTCACAACAATTGGTCACAACAGTTACCAATCTGAAATAATCCACTAAGAGTTAATTTTATTTTTACATTCTGTAGCAAAGCATAGCAAAAGTCTTCTCTCTCTTAATGAGATAAATCTCATTTTGAGATTTCTAAATGATGTCCAAATGAGATAACCTCTTAATCATTTCTCACACCTATCTCCTAAATGACAGTGTATGGGCCTGATCCAAAGCCTGGTGGAGTCAATGAGATTTTTACCATAAAATTCAACAGGATTTGCATCAAAACATCACTAGGTTATTATAAATAAAGCCATAAATTCCAGTCTGTAATAATACAGCTCACCACCTCCATGTGTAGCACAAGTGTAAAAAGCGTATTTAAAATCTAATGAGATTAATTTAAATTAAACCAGATGTGGCTTTTTTTCCCCCCCAAGTTAAAAGGGGTTCAGGCCCACACTTTGTATTTTTTACCATATTCTCCTGGCTTAGCTGAATGTTGCATTCTCCCCTCTCTTGGCTGAAGCCGTGCCCTGTGTAGAACAGAGTGTAAGATTCAGCGATGATAACCCAGTGTCCTGGTTTTGGCAGGGATAGAGTTAATTTCCTTCCTAGTAGCTGGTACAGTGCTGTGTTTTGGATTTAGGATGAGAACAAAGTTGATAAGGCACCGATGTTTTAGTTGTTGCTAGGTAATGCTTACACTAGCCAAGGACTTTTCAGCTTCCCATGTTCTACCGACTGAGAAGGCTGGAGGTGCACAAGAAGCTGGGAGGGGGCACAGCCAAACTGGCCAAAGGGACATTCCATACCATGTGATGTCATGCTCAGTACATAAACTGGGGAAAGCTGGCCGGGGGGGCCGCTGCTCGGGGACTGGCTGGGCATCGGTCGGTGGGTGGTGAGCAATTGTACTGTGCATCACTTGCTTTGTGTATTATTATTATTATTATTATCATATTATTATTATCATAATTTTATTTCAATTATTAAACTGTTTTTATCTCAACCCACGAGTTTTTCTAACTTGTGCTCTTCCAATTCTCTCCCCCATCCCACCGGGTGGGGGGGAGTGAGCGAGCGGCTTCATGGTGCTTAGTTGCCGACTGAGATTAAACCACGACAGTCCTTTTTGGCACCCAATGTGGGGCTTGAAGGGTTTGAGATAATAACAGATTAACCGGAGTGTATTAAGGAACTTATATCTGTTAGTAGTTGTGGGTCACAATGTTGGTTTCTCTGTTCTCGATATTGATTTGTATAATCTGCATTGCGCTCTTTTTCCTGCTGTACATGTTAAAGATTGGTGTTGGTTTTTGCAGTTTGCTGTGGTCTGCAGTGAGTAGTGATGTCTCGCTTGTGAGGTTTGTTTTTAGAACATTGACCTTGACGTTTCTGTGGTATGTAAGTTTCGCAATGAAGCCGTTACTGTACCACGGATACCATTTCGTGGAGACAACTAGCAACTACAGTGACTTTTTTGAGTTTTTTTACGGAGGAAATACAGAATGGCAGTGTCACTACCTTCTTCTATGATGTTTCCTCCTTCATTACAGTAACTTTTCAGTATTTTGAACAGCCTTGGGCAGTTAAGATACTTCTGTTGGTACTTCTTGGGAATATTGTTTCGGTTTTGTCTAAAGTTGGTAAGCAATTTAAGAATATCATCCAGAGATCTGCCCCAAGGCTGAATAGTTATGAGTGGCAGGGTGTGTGGGACAAGATGGGCAAGTACCTAGGCCAGTGGGCACCCCCAGTGTTTTGGAACTTCACCCCTGAGCAAGTGCGGAATCCTGAAGAGTTAGTAGAATATTTGGACAAAGTATGCTGTCACCCCAGCAACTCCAGAGAGATGCAGATCATTGCAACGTGCTGGGGCCTGGCCCATGCCTACCGAGCCCTGTTCAACACCATTCAGTGCCCTCAAAGGGAAGAGAAGGTCTCTGGCTCTGACAGTAAAACGACATGCACTGCGGCCACTCAGACCCGGGCAACGCGCCCTGTGGCCACTCCGACCCCAGCGACATGCACTGCAGCTACTCAGACGCTGGCAACAGGCCCTGCGGCCACTCAAACCCGGGCAACATGCACTACGGCCACTCCAACCCCGGCGACATGCACTGCGGCCACTCAGACTCCGGTAACAGGCCCTGCAGCCACTCAGACCCCAGCAACAGGCCCTGTGGCCACTCAGACCCTGGCAACATGCACTGCGGCCACTCCAACCCTGGCGACAGGCCCTGTGGCCACTCCGACGCCGGCGACAGGCCCTGCAGCCACTCCAACCCCGGCGACATGCACTGCGGCCACTCCAACCCTGGTGACATGCACTGCAGCCACTCCAACCCCGGCAACAGGCCCTGTGGCTGAACCAAAGAACCAGCCTGTGCCGGTATCAGTCGCCCCTGTACACAAGAAGAAATTTTGGAAGTGGAAGTTGGCTCGTTTAGTAAGGGAGGAAGAAGCTTCTTCTAAAAGGGAACCGGAGGAAGAACTGTACGACTACCCTGGAGAAGGGCCATCACGAGAACGGGAGGAGGAGAGCCGGCCGCTGACCGGGGAGGAGGAAGAGGAAGAACTCATAAACGAGGCAGTGACCACCCGATCTCTATCCCTGAGTGAGCTGCGAGATATACGAAAAGATTTCAGCCGTTGTCCAGGTGAGCGTATTGTCACCTGGCTGCTCCGATGCTGGGATAATGGGGTCAGTAGCCTAGAATTAGAGGGTAGGGGAGCCAAGCAGCTGGGATCCCTTTCTAGGGAAGGGGGCATTGATAAAGCAATTGGAAAAGGGACACGAGTCCTCAGCCTTTGGAGGCGACTCTTGTCAAGCGTGAAGGAAAGGTATCCCTTTAAGGAAGATGTCATATGTCGCCCAAGCAAGTGGGCCACCATGGAGAAGGGTATCCAGTTTCTGAGAGAATTAGCTGTGCTGGAGGTGATTTATAATGACCTGAACAATGAACAACTATCCAAAGATTCAGACGAAGTCAAGTGCACACGACCCATGTGGCGGAATTTATAAGGAGCTCACCATTGTCATACGCCAATTCATTGGCAGTGATAACCTGGAAAGATGGAGAGGAACAAACAGTGGATGAATTGGCTGGTCAACTCCGGCAATATGAGGAAAGTCTTTCTTCCTCCCTCGTCTCGGCTGTGGAGAAACTGTCCGAAAAACTGTCCCGGGAGATCCAGCAACTCAGAGAGGATAGGTCCTACTCCTCACCTGTACGGACCAGTATCTCGGCTATTAGAAGTAAGCGTTCATTTGCTCCAGAGAGAGAATATAAAGGGTACACACCACAGGGCACCCTATGGTTTTACCTGCGTGACCACGGAGAGGACATGAGGAAGTGGGACGGGAAACCTACCTCAGCCCTAGGGGCACGGGTACGTGAATTGCAAGGGAAAACAATCACAGAAAGAGGTTCTTCCAGGAAAATTGCTGCTCCAGTTTCCAGCGGGCAGTTCCCCAGACAGAGTAGAAGGGCTGATCTTACTCTTGATCTTAATGAAGAAACTTCTGACTCGTACGTACAAGAAATGAGAAATGAGTACTGTGATGAGGATTAGAGGGGCCCTGCCTCCAGCCAGGGGGAGGAAAGGGACAACCGGGTTTACTGGACTGTGTGGATTCGGTGGCCTGGTACATCAGACCCACAGAAGTATAAGGCTCTGGTAGACACCGGTGCACAGTGTACCCTAATGCCATCAAGCTGTATAGGGGCAGAACCCATCTGTATTTCTGGGGTGACGGGGGGATCCCAACAGCTAACTGTATTGGAAGCCGAAGTGAGTCTAACTGGGAATGGGTGGCAGAAGCACCCCATTGTGACTGGCCCAGATGCTCCGTGCATCCTTGGCAGAGACTACCTCAGGAGAGGGTATTTCAAGGACCCAAAAGGGTACCGGTGGGCTTTTGGTATAGCTGCCTTGGAGATGGAGGAAATTAAACAGCTGTCCACCTTACCTGGTCTCTCAGAGGACCCCTCTGTTGTGGGGTTGCTGAAGGTCGAAGACCAACAAATGCCAATCGCTACCACCACAGTGCACCGGCGGCAATATCGCACCAACCGAGACTCCCTGATTCCCATTCATGAGCTGATTCGTCGACTGGAGAGCCAAGGAGTGATCAGCAAGACTCGCTCACCCTTTAACAGTCCCATATGGCCAGTGCGGAAGTCTAATGGAGAGTGGAGACTAACAGTAGACTATCGTGGCCTAAATGAAGTCACGCCACCGCTGAGTACTGCTGTGCCAGACTTGCTAGAACTTCAATATGAATTGGAATCAAAGGCAGCCAAGTGGTATGCCACAACTGATATTGCTAATGTGTTTTTCTCAATCCCTTTGGCAGCGGAGTGCAGGCCACAGTTTGCTTTCACTTGGAGGGGCGTCCAGTACACCTGGAACCGACTGCCCCAGGGGTGGAAACACAGCCCTACCATTTGCCATGGACTAATCCAAACTGCACTAGAACAGGGTGGAGCTCCAGAACACCTGCAGTACATTGATGACATCATCGTATGGGGCAACACAGCAGGAGAAGTTTTTGAAAAACGGAAGGAAATAGTCCAAATCCTGCTGAAGGCTGGTTTTGCCAAAAAACAAAGTAAGGTCAAGGGACCTGCACAGGAGGTCCAATTTTTAGGAATAAAATGGCAAGATGGACGTCGTCAGATCCCAGTGGATGTGATCAACAAAATAACAGCCATGTCTCCACCAACTAGCAAAAAGGAAACACAAGCTTTCTTAGGCGTCGTGGGTTTTTGGAGAATGCACATTCCAAATTACAGTCTGATTGTAAACCCTCCTTATCAAGTGACCCGAAAGAAGAACGATTTCAAATGGGGCCCTGAGCAACGACAAGCTTTTGAACAAATTAAACGGGAGATAGTTCATGCAGTAGCCCTGGGGCCAGTCCGGGCAGGACAAGATGTAAAAAATGTGCTCTACCCCGCAGCCGGGGAGAACGGCCCTACCTGGAGCCTCTGGCAGAAAGCACCAGGGGAGACTCGAGGTCGACCCCTAGGGTTTTGGAGTCGGGGATACAGAGGATCCGAGGCCCGCTATACTCCAACTGAAAAAGAGATATTAGCACCATATGAAGGGGTTTGAGCTGCTTCAGAAGTGATCGGCACTGAAGCACAGCTCCTCCTGGCACCCCGACTGCCAGTGCTAGGCTGGATGTTCAGAGGGAGGGTCCCCTGTACACATCATGCAACTGATGCTACGTGGAGTAAGTGGGTCGCACTGATCACACAACGGGCTCGAATAGGAAACCCCAGTCGCCCAGGAATCCTGGAAGTGATCATGGATTGGCCAGAGGGCAAAGATTTTGGAATATTGCCAGAGGAGGAGGTGACGCGTGCTGAAGAGGCCCCAATGTATAATGAACTACCAGAAAATGAGAAGCAATATGCCCTGTTCACTGATGGGTCCTGTCGTCTTGTGGGAAAGCATCGGAGGTGGAAAGCTGCTGTGAGGAGTCCTATGCGACAAGTTGTAGAAACTGCTGAAGGAGAAGGTGAATCGAGCCAATTTGCAGCAGTAAAGGCCATCCAGCTGGCTTTAGACATTGCTGACCGAGAAAAGTGGCCAGTGCTCTCTCTCTATACTGACTCATGGATGGTGGCAAATGCCTTGTGGGGGTGGTTGCAGCAATGGAAGCAGAGCAACTGGCAGCGCAGAGGCAAACCCATCTGGGCTGCCGCATTGTGGCAAGATATTGCTGCCCGGGTGGAGAACCTGGTTGTAAAAGTCCGTCACGTAGATGCTCGCATACCTAAGGGTCGGGCCACTGAAGAACATCAAAACAACCAGCAGGTGGATCAGGCTGCTAAGGTTGAAGTGGCTCAGGTGGATCTGGACTGGCAACATAAGGGTGAATTATTTCTAGCTCTGTGGGCCCATGACACCTCAGGTCACCAAGGAAGAGATGCAACATACAGATGGGCTCGTGATCAAGGGGTGGACTTGACCATGGACACTATTGCGCAGGTTATCCATGAATGCGAAACATGCGCTGCAATCAAGCAAGCCAAGCGGTTAAAGCCTCTCTGGTATGGAGGACGATGGCTGAAATATAAATATGGGGAGGCCTGGCAGATCGATTATATCACACTCCCACAAACTCGCCAAGGCAAGTGCCACGTGCTTACAATGGTGGAGGCAACCACTGGATGGCTGGAAACATATCCCGTGCCCCATGCCACTGCCCGGAACACTATCCTGGGCCTTGAAAAGCAAGTCCTATGGCGACACGGCACCCCAGAAAGAATTGAGTTAGACAACGGGACTCAATTTCCGAAACAACCTCATAGACACCTGGGCCAAAGATCACGGCATTGAGTGGGTGTATCACATCCCCCATCATGCACCAGCCTCTGGGAAAATCAAATGATACAATGGACTGTTAAAGACTACGCTGAGCGCAATGGGTGGCGGGACGTTCAAACATTGGGATACGCATTTAGCAAAGGTCACCTGGTTAGTCAACACAAGGGGATCTGCCAGTTGAGCTGGCCCTGCCCAGTCAGAACTTTTACGTACTGTAGATGGGAATAAAGTTCCTGTAGTGCACATAAAAAATATGTTGGGGAAGACAGTCTGGGTTATTCCTGCCTCGGGCAGAGGCAGACCCATCTGTGGGATTGCTTTTGCTCAAGGACCTGGGTGCACTTGGTGGATAATGCGGAAGGATGGGGAAGTCCGATGTGTACCTCAAGGGGATTTGATTTTGGGTGAGAATAGCCAATGATCTGAATTACGTGATGTTAAGTACTAATTATAGTTATAATAATTATACTAATAATACACAGATATACTAATAACACTAATAATGTTATATGCCATACTAATGTTATTACAATAAGAATCACCCAGACTAATGAAGAATAACTTCAGTGAAACCAAGCAAAGCACAGTGATGATGGTACCAGAACTGACTTCAAAATGGAACAATCCAACACCACATACCATCTCCATCTTTCCTGCCCTGAAAAATTATTATGACAGATGGAGCCCGAAGTCATGGACTAAATGAACTCACTGAACATTTTAGAGGGATGGCCCACAGACGAAGGGAATGATATCTCTGTGTGTGTGTGTGTGTGCGTGTGTATATATATATATATATATATATATATATATATATAAAAGGGTGGTGATTAATGAAAATGTACTGGAAAATATGAGACTTGAGCATGATGCAGATGGTATAGAATAAGGGGTGGATATTGCCCTGGTTTTGGCAGGGATAGAGTTAATTTCCTTCCTAGTAGCTGGTACAGTGTTTTGGATTTAGGATGAGAACAAAGTTGATAACGCACCGATGTTTTAGTTGTTGCTAGGTAATGCTTACACTAGCCAAGGACTTTTCAGCTTCCCATGCTCTACCGACTGAGAAGGCTGGAGGTGCACAAGAAGCTGGGAGGGGGCACAGCCAAACTGGCCAAAGGGACATTCCATACCATGTGACGTCATGCTCAGTACATAAACTGGGAAAGCTGGCCGGGGGGGGGGCCGCTGCTCGGGGACTGGCTGGGCATTGGTCGGCGGGTGGTGAGCAATTGTACTGTGCATCACTTGCTTTGTGTATTATTATTATTATTATCATATTATTATTATCATAATTTTATTTCAATTATTAAACTGTTTTTATCTCAACCCACGAGTTTTTCTAACTTGTGCTCTTCCAATTCTCTCCCCCATCCCACCGGGTAGGGGGTAGTGAGTGAGCGGCTGAGTCGTGCTTAGTTGCCGACTGAGATTAAACCACGACACCCAGCAAGAATCTGATTGTGTGCTCAAGTGCTGAAGTGATCCTTCAGGGAAGAGGTCCTGAGTTTCAATCCCTCTTCTAAAATTGATGGTACATTTTATCAGATCACACTTTAATGTGAAATACAGAAAGTTGTTTTTATTTTAGGGTTTTTTTGAGTGAATCGTCTCCTTAGTTGTAAACATCTGTATTTTGCTCAAGTGAGGTACTTAAGACCTTTTCTGGATCTAATTCCAAATGCCCTGAAAGCCTAATCACAGATTCTTGCATAATAGCCATACATTATGTTAAGCACTGTTTCTACATTAGAGAAAGGCTATTTAACTGTATTAAGAAAATACAAATATATGTGCTACAAATTTAACTTCAGCAGAGATCACCTTAATGAGCATTACAATAATATTCTCTTAATGTTTAAAATGATGCATTATAATCCCATAAGTACTGTACTTCTACCAACCTGTGAATTATTAATAAGGTGATAATCATGTTAATGAAGCTGTCTTATTAGGTCTTGATGGATCTTGTTAACATGCCAGTTAACTGTCTGTTGATGTGGAGGGGAAAAGTGCTTTTTTGTGCTCGGAAGGGTACTAGAGAAGTTAATATTTTCCTAACAGAGTTTATTGTGACTTTTCCTAGATTTTATTTTTTTTTTGAAAAAACTGCTTTTCAGGTTAAATATTGTGATTACACAATCAAAGTCCAGCTTGTCAGTTTTACATGTCTTTATGACACATGAAGAAGTGATGGCATAATATAATCAATGGGTTACTGTAAAATAAACCTTATTGAAAGTTAACCATAAATTAGTAACCCAATATGTTAACCAGTAATGTGACCACTTGAGGCAAATCTCGCTTAAAGCAACAACAACAACAAACCAATAAAAAACCACAGAATGCAACTGCTTATTTTCATTGTCCTAGATATTTCTTCAAGCATGTTAATGTTCTGGAGTGTCAAAGAAGTGGAGGGAAAGAAATATGTCCCTGCAATTCAGAAATAACGAATAGCATAAAGACTGAGTCAGTTCAGTTTGATAAACCAAAAATCCATCATCCATCTCTCTCAAATCTTAATGCAAAAAACCCAAACCACATTAATATATTTTTTTACTTAGAAAAATAAGGCTGTTTGTTTGTTTGTTTGCATTTTGCATCTTTAATACTGGGTTCTTCCCAGCAGCTTGAAATACACAGAATAGAAATCTGTTTCCAGAATGTTTTCAGTCCAAGTTGCAAACCTTGGAGATGTGTGCAGTTTGGATTTCAGCTTCTAATACATGTCTGTCTGAAGTTTGAGGAACTTATCTCAAAGAAACTGAACTTCCAGAAATGCATTACAAAACTTGTAATAACTAAGCAACTTTCATCAGCTTGAGCTTTCTGTATGTTGGGATAGAATTTATTTTTTATTTCATTATTTTTACAGCTTTATTCCAGGCCTCTTGGAACAGTAATAATTAGAATGTATTTGAGGTTGCAGACAGGACATGCTGAGAAACAAATATTATTCTGAGTGTAGCAAATTTTAATAGATTTTGCTGCTGATTGTTGGAGCACAGTAGCTTTTGTACATTAGTGGATAACGTACAAGATGCACATTTTGTGGCCCAGCTACACTAATGCCAACATTGGTGTAATCTGAAGCAGCAGGCCATGTTCTTATCTTGAAGCAAAAGGACCAGGATATCATGGTAAGCTGAAATCTTGTGTGACATTGAGATGCTAAGTAAGTGGGGTGATCTGATCTTGGAGATAGGGCCTGAAATTCCTATTTCATAGAAATACAAAAAAAAAAAAAAAATAGTAACAAAAAATGGAGTAAAATTTTGCTGGTAAAACAGAATTTCTGACACTTTGTTTTGAAAAGATGAACTGGCATAATGTTTTCACTTTCTTAACTATTATTATGTTATAATTGATGTTCAAAATAGGCCAGTATCTGCTAACATGTCAAAACGTCAGTTAACATTTTAAGGATAAACAGTGGAATAGTGGTGTACAGAGTTTCTTCTCTTCCTTTTTCCTTCCCTCTCCTTCCCCACATTATCGAAGTATTACTACTCTTAAATCTTCCCAGTAACATTTCTTAAATCTTATTTTGATCACTGAATGAAATATATTTAGTACAGCGATTAATAACATTGATAAAATGACAATAAAAAAGTAATCTGGTTAAAGTTGAGAGAAAAGTTTCTGCTATTTTTTTCATTAGATTTTTATGATGCAAATATGCAGAATGTTCTGCTTTTCATCAAATCAGCATTTTCTGATGGAAAACTGTTCCAATTTTAATCACTTTTTTGCTAGGTGGTTACAGATAATCCTCTCACCCACTCAGTAACTTGCTGTGTGCTGATTAATTCTCTGTCAGAAAGGTCTGGTTTCTCTGCACCAAATAATTTATTGAGCTCTTTATGAAATGTCTTTGAAGACTTCTCCATAGGAAAAAAATGTGAAATCAACTGCAGCCTAGGAATCTGTGACTAATGAATAACACTAGTCTGATTAATGTCAAACTAATTCAAGTCCTGCAACTAGCTAGCTGAAATAATTTTTGCTTCTTCAGGTACAAATTATATTTAAAATCCATAGAGAGTTTCTAATAATACCAAAAGTCAGTGTCTTACCTGTACAACGTGGATCTCTAATGAAACCCTGAAATGAGCAATTAAAAGAAATATGATTCGGACTTACAGTTTTTGCAATGAAATTTTATTTTTGTTTTCTAGAGTTACTCTTTTCATGTGCACTCTCATACATACTCACAATATTCATTTTCATATAGAAGCTTCCCTTAAGAAAATAATTTAAGAAGTTGATTTAGTGCACAGCAGGAGGCAAGCTTTTTTTATGGCTGGATGACTCACTGGAGAGCTCATTCCTCCACGCCACTGCCAAGACAAGTCTGATGGAACTGGCTGCTAAGAACTGCCTGGGCTGCGATTGCCACTGAATCAGTCCCTGAAGAGTCACCACCTGGAGCAGAAAAGTTTCACAAAATGCTTAACGCAATTTCAAGCGGTATTAGCTATTTAGTGACAGCCAGCAAAACTGCATGTAAAACACCCATTGACACCCATTTATCTGTTTGGGAACTGCTTCCCACAACTAAGCCTCCAGCTAGGAGGCTTCTAAGCATTATTAGTGTGTTTTAAGTATGCTATTTAATATTTGATTTTTTCTTTGTGTTTATTATTGTTTATAATTTGATTTTTTTGCCTGCAGCTATAACCACATTTCAAGAGTAAACGGAAGTACAGCCCATATATTTAATGTCTTGAGCTTAGGTCCATAATGCCTATTACACACCCTCCCACCATGTATACTGGAACTCTGCAAACAGTAATTCGCACAGCATCCCATTGCAAATTAGTACTAAATCCACCTAAGAGATACATCACCTCATCAATGAAAGTGCTGATCCAGTAAAACTGCTACAAAATCTTATTTGATGTAATTAGTGATATTAGTGCCTTGTCAAAAGTCATTCATAATCAGTTACAGGGGCTGTTGGAAGCCAGTGACCTCATCTGGCAGCTCTCTTGTGTGACTATGAGATGCTAAAGCCTTCTTCCACAGTCATTTCTTAGTGTTTTGTTTGGTTGGTTTTTTTAAAGTGAGGTTCCCTGGTAAGGCGGAAAGAAAAGATGTGTTTATAAAGAAAGGTGGATGGCTGAGGTGTATTATGCGTGTCTTTCTGTTCTTTCCTCATTAATCAAATACTGAGGAATATATTTATCTTTGGAAGTGAAGATCTGCTTTACTTTTTTGGCTAGTTCATAA
Organism: Aptenodytes patagonicus; assembly: GCF_965638725.1. Classification (NCBI taxonomy): domain Eukaryota; kingdom Metazoa; phylum Chordata; class Aves; order Sphenisciformes; family Spheniscidae; genus Aptenodytes; species Aptenodytes patagonicus. Next base: position 111,380,957 of record NC_134950.1, on the reverse strand, counting down.
TATATTTATAATCAAAAAGGAATTTAATGCATGAAATATGCGATTTAAAAGCTATAAAGAAATTAAGAGTTGACTACACTGAAAAGAATCCCTTCTAAAATTGTAGACAGGTAATTTTGTACTTACCAAAAGACAGTGTTTGGGCCTTAAATAAAACAATACATGCTTAAACATTCCAGAACATCATATCTAAAATGATCATAGCAACAAAGAAATCCAGGTATTCTGTACAGCAAACAAAATGAGATTATAAATTACATAATGTGCAACACAGAATGGCATTTAACCATAACTGAGTGAGCAAGTGACATAATGAAAATAAAAATTATCCCTGAATGCTTTAAAATATTTTGTTTTCTTTTATTTTTCAGAGATTTCATAGACTCCAACCATTTGTTTCAGAAGTTAAGTATATATATTATGGATGTAAATTAATTTTGGTGGGAAATCTAGAGAGGAGTTTGGGTCTCATGTTGGGAGGGGGCTCAGATAATGAAAATCTTACGTAAAAGGAGTAGGAGAAAAAATTGTTGATTCCAATGGTACACCTTTTCCCCTGGAAAATTCCCACAGGGGATTCTGTGTATCAAAGGATTGAAAGGCTGAGCCATCGTTATTTGCAATTCTTTATTATACTCCTCCACATAACTTAATGTGATGTCTTGTCCTGGAAGAAGCAGCAATATATTTTTCCTTCCGAACTAAATAGCTGGTCATAGTTACCATTTCAGAATTAGCATGTCGTGCTGCAGTTGATCATACTTTTTAAGGCACTTCATTATATCTTGAGACACCTTTTATATCTTTATATATCTGAGGTGGCATTGAAGGTTTCAGCATAGAATACGGACATCTGAACTGGCTTTAACTGAGGTAGTATGGGTATTGGAAGTTCTCAAAACACAGCCATTAATACTCAACTATTTACCTTTTTTATAATAAATTGAATTATGCCTTTATCCCAGAAAGGGGTGAAGAATTTGTCTGTTAATTTTGGGGCTCCACATGTGCTGGTGTCCAGCCTAAGATATCTTAAAAGAGACTGACATAAAGAAAGTACTGCCTTTTATATCTGGGCTGCCCTTAGGATACTTCAAGTTGGGCATCCAATATCAACAGCCACGCTAGAGAAAGTTGGTCCTGGTATCTACCAAAGCCGTCCTTTGCCTGCTTCCTCTCAAAAAGCTGAGTTCAATTTGAGGATACAAATGCCAGGCTAGTAATAATTTCTCCTGCCTTGGCCATACGAGGTAATGTATTGTGTAGGGAGTTTTCTGATAACTTTGCATTGAGTTTTATGATCAGAGTTTCATGGTTTCAGAGAAACAACTTCTTGTCATTGAAGGTAAAAAGTGCTAACGACTTGAAATCATTGAAATTTACATTAAAAAGAGAAGCAAGAAAGATGACCATTTAGCTCACTTTCTTTGAAAATGGGGGTGTATTTTCTGAAAAATAGCTGTGAATGCTGAATAGTTGATTTGATTAATCATTAAGTCAGCAATAACTTACTATTTGTTCTATTATGAAAAGCAGGAGTCCATTTTTGTTGCTTTTTTTTTTCATACAATTCTTTACTTGCCTACACTTATGTTTTAATTTTGACAGTGTCTGGAGTCAGAAAATGCATTCCATGTTAGATTTTACATAAATATTATTTACAAAAGGTAAGTTTCCAAGCTTTTTGTAGGATGCATTTCAGTCTACACAGTCAAAAAGACAACAAAAAATAAACTGTTTTATGTACTACAATTTGGATTCCCACAATTAAGATCACTACAGATTATGCTGAGCTGCATCTTCCTGTGATTTTTGTAGTCTATCATTTTCTGCTTTACACTAGGTTAGTTTTCTTTTGGAGCTGCTTGGCAGAAGCATCTCCATTCAGAGATAATCTGCAAACCACCATTCTTATTCTTGGCTCAGTTCCAAACTACAGTTAATCTTTCAGGATGAAATCAAGATACCCCATGTATGACTGTTGCCTATTACTGTTACCTATTACTCCCTGTTAGTATTATTGTTAGGTTGGTTTTTTCCAGTAGAATAAATTGATGGCAAACTAGGTTGCTTTTATGACATTCTGTTTATTTACAGTTCTGTAAAAGTGCCATGCTTTCCTGGGCACTAACTAAGCTAAACAACAAGGATGTATGTATGTATGTGTTTTCTTTTCAACATTTCTTGTCCTTTTCACATTTACACAATTTCTCTCCAAGTCAGCCCTGCACTCAGATTAATATGAAGATACTTTCAGCTTTTCAACTGTTTTCTCTTTTGGACAGAAAGATATGCTTTACTTCCTTTTCCTGAAATCTAAATGGAATGGAAATGGTTAAACTTGTACATTTCAGCAAAGATTATCTTAGTTTCTAATCCAGTAATGAAAGGAGTGGTAGCAGACCATCTCAGCATTGGCTTATTAACCTTCATTTTATATTAAGTGCATAATAAATAATTAAAAACCCCCAAACATCAAAAACCCCTATCCACATTGTGAGAGTGAAAGCCATTGTGGGTCTGCAGGTGAAAGGAGGACATGTGGAAGCTCCCTTTAGCCTGCCAGGGGGGCAGGAGGAGAAATACATACATACCACAGCATGGCACAAAAAAGTTCAATTCTTCTCGTCCTGTGTGTGCATAATTTTCATTCATGTGGATGAGAAGATATATCAGCACAGGGAGAAGAGAGTAGACCCTTAGGCTGTAAGAGACACAATTACCTTTCTGACAGCAGTGAAAAGGAATTTTTCATGCAGGAAAGATGTAACTGAGAGCAGGAATTTAAGAAAATATGTGCTTAAAACCATATTGTCCAATAACATTTGGAATTTGCAAGAAGAATATGCTGAAATTTGTGCATGTATATGACCACATTCTTTAACATTCATTTCTATAACTGGATACAGTTTAGGCATACATAACCTCACTAAGTTTATTGCTTTTTTAATACTGTCTAAAAGGCACACTACCTGTTTTCTAAGGTTCTAATAAATTGACTCTAAAATAGAGGAAAGCAATGGAAGATTGTTTAACACTAAAATACTAAAAAATATTTGTGTTATCCAAAAATAAAATGAAATATTCTTTTATACTATCTCTGAACCATAAATCCATTCTAAGCAATATGTTTTATTTAAGTAGGGTAAATATTTCATGTTTCTGTGACTTCAATTTTTTTTTTTTTTTCATTCAAGTTTTCTGAACCATAAAACTTTCGTCCAAAAGGATTTTTTCCCAGGAATGTGAATACTTTTATAGGGTATTTTAGAAATGTAAAAATACAAAGGTTTGGCTGCTCTTAGAAAAGCACTGAAATAGTTATTCCAAAGTAATTCTGAATTCTTAATTCAGTATAGATTTCACATCCATGATCTGTTCCAGAAGAGCCTTTATAATCCATTGTATGGATTAAGATTAAAATTGATAGAACAAAATCAGGAGAAAATCCTCTTATTCTGTAATTGGCATGTCCATACAACTTCTTTACCTATAGTGGTTGTCAAGTAGCAATTTGATTATATCACGCAGTAAAAAGAAGCCTTCAGCCCAGAAAAGTAAAGGAACCTTACTTTCACTTTAATTGAAAAAGTGTTCAAGATTGATTGAGACATTTTCACAGTTGAGATATTTTCATAGGAATACAGCTTGGGATCTTCTGATAGACCCATGTCTTTTCTGGTTTGTCATCTATTTCCTTCAGCACAGCCAAATGTGGGCCATCTGGAACACACTCCTGTGTAAGAGACAGTGAAAAAAATACTGCTGGGTAAAATGGAGCAATTAATATTATTCTGGGGAAAAGATGTGCTTGCTTTTTGGTATTAGCTGAGTAGTTCCATAATGGCATCTGCTGCTGAATTCAGACAAGCATGGGCATCTTTGTATCACTTCGGTGTGGTTATTTCTCTTAGAGGACAAATAAAGGATGAATTTTGATTTAATAAATGAATATGGGATAGAGTGCTTCTGGCCTAGGTATTGGCCTAAATCAATACTACAGTTGAGATCTTCCTGACTTTTGCAGGTGTTTGAAATGAGAGGCAGGACTCTGCTTCTTGGCTTTTTTTGTCAGGACACTGATAGAAGTGTCGAAATCCACTTGGAAAATAGGTACAACTAAAGGTGCTGTGGGTGTAACTGCCTAAAAAAAGTGTTTACTGCCACTTTAGATGCATGCAGACATCCAGCTGCTGCTACAGAAGAGGAGGTCTCCACTAGGTCTCATATGTCTATGAGTCCAAGGTGGATGCCTCTGAACAATGGCATTAGATAACTATGGTTAGATGTGTGAATGGCATCCTACAAAATATTGTATCATTGTATTTAAAGCTTAGTACATCAAGTTTTGCTCCAAATCTTTATGGAAAAAATAAAAGTTAAATCCTATGGTTCTGATTTTTCGCAATGCTTATAGACGTGCTCAATCTTAAACTATTGTTCAAGATCATTTCTATTTAATTAAGGTTGAGTGTTTGCTTATATTAACTGAACTCAAGGACATTTAAGTGTCTATTGAAAACTAAATATGTGCTCAGCTGTGCTGCGGAGTGCTCAAGGAAACTGTAGTTACTTAGACCGAGGAAGAAATAAAAGGCAATTTCTAGCTAGATGGACAGGTACAAAGGAAGAAGAACCACAATCAAAGTATGTTTAAAAAAGTGAGGGATGTGAGCCTAGTAGTCAGAAAACAGGGTATAAAAAGAATTCACAAGACAAGCCTGCTAATGTTTAAGTGGTGATAATGGTTAATCTTATAGCGAAAAAACAAACAAAAAAATGCAATAAAAGACAATGAAGTAGTGTTGATGTAGGGAAAAAAGTTTAGGTCTAATGAGTTTGGCAAAGCAGAGGGATGGAACAAAGTGCACAAAAGGGAGATTTGAGTCTTTGAAGTCACTTATTTCAGCTGTTGGGACATACAGGGGGTAGGGACATATGACAAACATATAATACATGTATGGATTCAGATCTTGCTGAAAGAAAATAGTTTAAAAATTAGGACTGACTGGTACAGTGCTTATGAAGCCAGCTGTTCTATCCACCTGCACCAGGACTACATCATTCCTGATAAATTTTTAAAACCTTTTTCTTAAAACCTTCACTAATAGAGGTTCAGGGGTGTCTTCAGGAAATCTACTGCAAAGCTTAGCTATCTTTGTGTTTAGAAATTTCCTCTTCATTCTTAACAAAAACTAGAACAGAAGGTACTGTAGAAGGAGGATGACTGGAGAAGACGTGCAAAGCATGTACTTCATAGCTGGACATGCTGTAATAAGAGATTCAGGTTTCATCAGAAAAAATACAGCAATGCTTATAAAAGCGAGAGCTAATACAATAGAGAGGAGTACAAGAGCTCAGTTTCCACTTAGGTTCAGAAATAGCGCTGAAATTAAAGGGGAAAAGAGCCTGTGAAGAATACTGCTTCTGCAGTCTTTATTATTTGAATAATTAAAACATGTTGTTATACTTTCTTAAAACTTCCCCTCAATTCTTAGTTGTCCCTGCATGGCTATGAAATGAAATTCTGATTTTACCTAATGCAAGGAAGTCGCTGGCACTTTGAAGCTTTTACTTAAGGCCTTATACATGATGGCTTACTGAGGTAGGCCCTTTTATGGAGAAAAGGAATTCTTCTGCATGGATGGCTGAAAACAGAACTGAGACAAAAGAGTTAAATATACATTTAATAAACTGCATTTTTACTCCAAACTTTTAAGTTGAACTCGGTGTCTTTTATCCCACTGCCACCAACACCAGAAAGAAGCACTTCATTAGCTGACCAGAAAAGATCAGTCTTTCTGCGCTATGGAAGGGCTACAAAACATTCTGTGAAATAGTCAAAGGCAGGCGACTGGAAAAGTGAGAGAAGATATTTTTTTTCACAGAATGTTTCAGGGATAATGTATGAAAAATTCCATACAAAACTTCAATCCTTGAAGTGCTTCTGGTTGCACTTTTGACCCATCTCAGATGGCTAGCAGAGTAACTTTTTAAACTGGAGGGGTGAGGCAAGGCCCACTGCAGAAGGGACTTACCACAATAGTTTCCCATGACAAGAGAAAAGTCCTGTTGAGACAGACTAATGATAGGAGCAGAGACAGCTGGGAGGCAGGAAGTAGTAGTTAAAGCGGAAAGTGGGGGCGCTTGTGGGGTGTTTTTGCACACACTGAGGTCTAGTATGATTTCAATGGAAAGGCAGTGCAACTTAGTAGTTGGTTCTGCCAGCCAAAAAAATAGAAATAAAAGCCCTGTGCCCTTTTGAAGACCCTTCCTCAAAGTGCATTTTGCTCTTCACTAAACAATCGCCAACCTAGATGATCTGGACCATGAGGCAATGATTTCCATCAGGGCTTGTTAGAAATCAAACATTATGTTCTGTGAAGTATTGATGGCTTCAGAATTTTTTGAGGGCAAAACAAAGAAATTTTGAAAAATGTGAGATTTTTAGGCAGGAATAACCAATAACTTAGTGGTCACAACACTCATCTGGGATACTAAGTCTTTGTTGTGCTTGTACTCAAAACAAAGACTTAAGACTGGATCTCTTCTCAGGCAGATGCCTTAGTCACCCATCTACAGAGTCAAGCTCTCTTTATAGCGCCATTTTATAGCGCCATTAGTCTTTGTATAACAAATTATAACTTCACAAACCCAGAACGGGAGCTAGGACATATGACTCCATAATGAGGTGAGTAGGACAGCTACCAATCTGCAGGAGATTCAACGCCTCTGCAAATCTGAGTTGAATGCCTCATCTCTTACTTAATAGCTAGGACCTAGCAAATACCTTTCACCAAAAATTCCCTCCTAGTGTCGAGACCTCTTCTGACTAAGAAACAGTGTACTCCTTGTACATATAGCCTCTTAATTCATTCCTGAATATAGTTTTGACTTCAACAAATCATCATTTTCCAATGAAAAGCTATTTAGTTGCAAAATTCTCAACCATTTCCAATTCACATACATTCCCTGTTTTAGAGAAGAAGGGATATGACTTTTCCCTAAGCTGCTCTTAGGCACAGTTCTTCCTTCCATGGGCATGCTGCCTTAGATCATGTGAAAGGCTGTGAGGGATTATGGCTGGCATCATCTTTCATTCATCATGGGAAACTGAACAACACCGAAGCTCCAGGACTTGAGGGCAAAAGAGATTCTGAGACTCCTGTGTGTAATATAATACACCACGACTCCATCTAACCTTTCAGCCAGGGAAACCAGGGTGAGCAGCTCTGCGCAGCCCCCACTTAGGACAGGTGTACCTGCTCCACTACTGGTAGATAAAGAACAGTGCCTCCAAAATTAGAGAAGTAGTACATTTGTACATCTTGAGCTGGTTTTAAAACAGAGTGTAAAAAGTGCATTTCTATGGGAAAATAATTGTTTTGAGGAAAGAATATAGAAAAGTACTAAGGAATCTAGGTGATTTCTAGAAGTAACAAAATTTTCCCCAATTTTTTTTTTTTTTTTGAGAGGGACAGAGGTTTAAAAAAAAAACTTTTAGTCTCTGATCCCAGGAAAAATAAATGAAAAAAAAAAAAAGCAAGAAGAAGATGAAGGTGTGATGATTACTAATGCATGACAATGTTACCTAAGACAGTCAAGGAATACAATGATTTCTTAGCAAACCAGACCTTCTAGGAGAAAAAACAATAAACAAGCCAACAAAAAATCCTAGCAGCAAGTCAGTAGGACAAAGCTATTAAAGTTCTTGTGGTTATGAAATTAGAATAGGTGGGATGGACAACTGGGGAAAAAAAAAGGATTAAATATTAAGAAAAAAAAGAAAAATGGAAAACTCAGCAACAGTTTGTTTTTAACCACTAAACAAATTGGTTACATTGCTAACTACTATGCCTAGTAAACTAATTGAATTCTAATAACTTATTCAACATATTTTGTTTTTTCATCTCTCTGGTCTCTGGAAAGAATATGAGAAGAGTACTATGAAGTCTAAATTACTGAAGAAAAAGCATTTGCTGAACACTATTAGAAACACTTCTCCACTGGTAGCTATTCATAGGCAGTTTTTCATAATTACTTAATATTTGAAATTGGAGAATTTACATCATATCTTTCTGTTCTCTTATTTAAAGTTTTTTCATTTCTCAGCAGCTTGCCTATGCACAGATTTATAAATCTGAATTTAAAATTCCCTTTCCATGAATAATTTGTAATGTTCACTTGAAGTTCATTGTTTCAGCAAAAATTTCTGTCCTAAATTTATGAGCTGTTTGTGACCCCAGCTCAACATGATAGTTAATCAGGTATATTACTTCAGTGGGATCACACAGGTGCTTCAAGTTATACGTACTTCCAAGCTTTACTGATTGGGGATCTAAGCTGAGACATGCATTTTTATTATTATCATCATCATCATTATTGTGTATTTGATACATGTCTTACTCTGGCACGTATTCAGTAACCAGAGTCCCCTGGTTTCCTATGCTGTAAAAATTAAGGGGAAGAAAAAATGTCCCTCCTGCGCTAGCATGCCTTGTTTTTTTTGGTTTACCTGTGCATTGCTTTTCTCATAGCAAAGTTCAAGGTCAGCTCCAAGCTTCTTGGAGTAACAAAGTAACAAAATTAGCAAAATGAAATCTTGACACCTCAAGAGAAGGATAATATAAATTGTTCTAGGGTTAGCAAGCTCAGTATTGATGGCAGTGGTACAGCACTTCCCTCAGACGCCATCCACCCAAAAAGTTCATGGTGCTGAAAATAACTTCCTCGCCCGAGGAGAATCACAGTTACAGGCCATAATCTGTACCTTGCTTTGCTCTACGTCTGCTTCCGCTCTCACCAGCTTTCTAGGACTGTGGCGATGTGTGCGTGTGCCTGTCCCATTGAGACAGACAGGCCTGCCAGGTGATGAAGGAGACATAAATAGGTGCTGAGCTCACCTCTAGCCCATCCTGTTCCACCCTGTACACCCACTGAGCTTTTAAAGAATACTCTTTAAGGAAAAGGTTGTGGGAGAAACTGTCACAGATGTGACCCGATTTATACAAGCTGCAGAGCAGATCGGTGGCAAAGATGAGAAAGCAGTCACATTGATTTCTATATCAGTGTCTGTCCCCTATGTGCACCACGTTGCAGCAAGCTCATTTAAGGTTGTAACAATAGATGCTAGGGCATGTTTCAAAGGGAAAAAGGACTTTTCATATATGGAATTGAAAGCATTGTGTTTGAATGCAGAAGTTCCTCCTGAAAATACTCACTAGCCATGAGTAAAAGAGCAGACTGCTCAAGTACAGACCTGTTAGATGGATTTTTACTCTTTGAAAATATGGAAACTTCATTTGGCAGTAACATTTGGTTTCAGTATTTCTGTTTGCTAAACATTTATACTATGATAGGCTATCTTATGAAAGCGCAAGATTTTTTAGATATTTTATTGCTAATTATTACTTTGAGTATATTTACTACTACACATGAAGTTATTCCTTGGTTGAGTTCAGTGAGCTAAATAATGTCAAATAACTTCATAATCTTTAAAGTTCACTTGGGATGATGTATTAGAAAAATGTTCAGCAAATGCTAATTGACAATAATCTAGTCATATACAATGCAGCTTGATTACATTTACATATAGAAGTAAGTCTAATGCAAATGGCATCATCAGATACTTCTATTGATGCTGTACTGAACACAGCCTGTAGAAAACATTATTTTCTCTCCAAAAACAACAACTTTAAAACATCTTGGTATATAATATCTCCTTGCAAGCAGACTATTTGCCCTTCAGTGTGGATTTCCGCATTTACCTGATTACATTCACTTTGGAGGCCCTCAAGGTGACTAGGTTTTTAGAGTGAATGGAGAAGAAGAGTGGGAGGATTTGAGATATTTTTGAAGAAAATGTCTTTTTTAAGGTACTTGAGTCTTATTTGGGTTTACATATTTCTTTTAATGCACATAAGCCTCCATGTTACTAGCTGACAAATTATATCTGTGCATTTTCAATAGAAGATTCTCACAGTTAAGAAATTCTGCATTTATTCTACAGCAGTATTCCTATCTATTTCATGATAAACACTACAGGGCATTTTCCCGTGTCTGCCAGTCCAGAGACACATATGAGAATATCAGTAGTTGGTGTATGTATCAGTAGGACAGGGAAACTAAGCGACTCATCCAAAACTTGCTGAAATCAAGAAAAGTCTCCCCCTAACCTCAGAAGGCTCCATAATGGGTCCTGTGTATGTCTCCTTCACACAGCATCAGAAATAACCCATAAGCTCCATAATAATTTTCCCAGGTCCAAAGCAGATGCAAGTGGCTCTTTATACTTTATTCCCTGCTATGGACTTCGATTGCCTCAACCTTCATGCATTTCCTGAATGGGTCCTTTGGTACTGTAATACCGGGCTGTCCATGTTCAGGAAATGCAGTTCCAGGCACGTGTTGAAAGGCAGGACTGCTGAAACAGCTTCCTTCTAGAAAGCACGCGTCGTCATAACCTTGATGCTCTACCGTGCATGGCTTCACTGATCTCTTTGCAGAGCTCTGTCAATGCTACTAGGGATTAACATGTAGGTACAGCTATTGAATTGCACAGCCTGGTTCCCCGCCAGCTGGGTTTTTCGCCTCTGCAACACTGTTTAACTTCTGCCGTCTCAGAGAACAGGCTAGGGTGCAGGCCATGATTCCCACTTTGCTAATATGCAATGGAAACACCATTGGTCATAAAATCCACATTAGCTTATCCTCTTTAAAGGTACAATGCTTGTCAAAATGTTTTTGAATTATGAACCATAAAATACTGCTATTGTTAAGTGATAGAATCATAGAATCATAGAATCATTAAGGTTGGAAAGGACCTCTAAGATCATTGAGTCCAACTGTCGACCCAACACCACCATGCCCACTAAACCATGTTCCTAAGCGCCTCATCTACACGTCTTTTAAATACTTCCAGGGTGGTGACTCAACTGCTTCCCTGGGCAGCCTGGTCCAATGTTTAACCACTCTTTCACTAAAGAAATTTTTCCTCACGTCCAATCTAAACCTCCCCTGCCGCAACTTGAGGCCATTTCCTCTCATCCTATCGCTAGTTACTTGGGAGAAGAGACCGACACCCACCTCGCTACAACCTCCTTTCAGGGAGTTGTAGAGAGCGATGAGGTCTCCCCTCAGCCTCCTTTTCTCCAGGCTAAACAACCCCAGTTCCCTCAGCCCCTCCTCATAAGACTTGTTCTCCAGACCCCTCACCAGCCTCGTTGCCCTTCTCTGGACACGCTCCAGCACCTCGACGTCCTTCTTGTAGTGAGGGGCCCAAAACTGAACACAGTATTCGAGGTGCGGTCTCACCAGTGCCGAGTACAGGGGCACGATCACTTCCCTACTCCTGCTGGCCACACTGTTTCTGATACAGGCCAGGATGCCATCGGCCTTCTTGGACACCTGGGCACACTGCCGGCTCATGTTCAGCCAGCTGTCGACCAACACCCCCAGGTCCTTTTCCGCCAGGCAGCTTTCCAGCCACTCTTCCCCAAGCCTGTAGCGCTGCATGGGGTTGTTGTGGCCCAAGTGCAGGACCCGGCACTTGACCTTGTTGAATCTCATACATTTGGCCTCGGCCCATCGATCCAGCCTGTCCAGGTCCCTCTGCAGAGCCTTCCTACCCTCGAGCAGATCAACACTCCTGCCCAACTTGGTGTCGTCTGCAAACTTACTGAGGGTGCACTCGGTCCCCTCATCCAGATCACTGATAATGATATTGAACAAGACCGGCCCCAAAACTGAGCCCTGGGGAACACCGCTCGTGACCGGCCACCAGCTGGATTTAACTCCATTCATCAGAACTCTCTGGGCCCGGCCGTCCAGCCAGTTTTTGACCCAGCGCAGAGTACACCTGTCTAAGCCGTGAGCCGCCAGCTTCTCGAGGAGAATGCTGTGGGAGACGGTGTCAAAGGCCTTACTGAAGTCCAGGTAGACCACATCCACAGCCTTTCCCTCATCCACTAGGCGGGTCACCTGGTCATAGAAGGAGATCACGTTGGTCAGGCAGGACCTGCCTTTCATGAACCCGTGCTGGCTGGGCCTGATGCCCTGGTTGTCCCGCTCATGCCTTGTGAGCGCCCTCAAGATGAACCGCTCCATAATCTTCCCCGGCACCAAGGTCAGGCTGACAGGCCTGTAGTTCCCCGGATCCTCCTTCCAGCCCTTCTTGTAGATGGGCGTCACATTGGCAAGCCTCCAGTCATCCGGGACCTCCCCCATTAACCAGGACTGCTGATAAATGATGGAGAGCGGCTTGGCGAGCACCTCCGCCAGCTCCCTCAGCACTCTCGGGTGGATCCCATCCGGCCCCATAGACTTGTGAGCGTCCAGGTGGTGTAGCAGGTCATTGACAGCTTCTTCTTGGATTATGGGGGGTTCATCCTGCTCACTGTCCCTGTCTTCCAGCTCAGGGGGCTGAGTACCCTGAGGATAACTGGTCTGTCTGTTAAAGACTGAGGCAAAGTCCTTCCGGTTCGAGATCCCTACAGGGGATAAATACCTACAGGTTTATGGACAGGATAATTTCAGTTCCCTCATTCATAAAGAATTTTTTTATGGATACTTTTGCCAGTGTCCATATACATACTGGCAAAAGTATGGATACTTTTGTATTTTTTTTCATTAATTAGTGCGTATGGTTTTAACAGCCTTAAGAGTATTATGCATAAAGGAAGAAGAGCATAACGGTTAATTTTTCCGGTAAATGTACAGACAGTTGTATGGCATGAAATGAACTGGAAATGGTCTCTCTACCAGCACGATGGGATTACCCTTCATCAAAGAGAAAGAGAACACGCAGATATTAAACCATACATTGGCATTGTCAGAGGCTGCTGCTCATAGTACTGGCTTACTCATATAATAAATTTGGTAAGAGGCCTGTGCATGACATGTAGATATGAGTATTGCTGGCAGGGGAACTGTCTATGCAAAAATATGACATTCTTTATTCTGATAATGCTAAACTTTAACCAGAAGCTGTATATAAGAAATCCTATTTAAAGTAGAACTTTGGATAGACCTTGGTTTTGAAATATAAAAAAAGGAGTGATAGTTGTTTGGAATAAAATATTGTTCTTTTGTAGTTTGTGTTTTTGAATGGTTTTCTAATTATTTTACTTCCAAATATATGCTAGTTATGAATTTCAAAACCATTTAGGCTATTTCATGTTGATTTTGGGAACCTGATTGACCAGAAGAAGCTAACATCATCTTCGTTCTTAATTTAAATTAACAGAATCAAAGGGTTCACATCTTAGAATATTTTTGAGAGACTTTCTATGAAAAAAGTCAGGGGTTTTATTTTCATAAAGTATCTTAATGAAACATCTCTGACTGATACTAGTGATTTCAGAAAAGGAGCTTTGAAGAGGGCTTCTTGGAGAAATTCTGACAGGGGATTCAAATATTTTGAGGCAAAAAAAACAGAACCTCTTGATATTAACTCCAAAATGCAATGATGTTTTCCTGTAGAACACAGCTTGCTCCTCAGGCAGAAAGTGGTGGTATCACTTTTTACCTAACATCTGAAGTCCATTTGAATTGATTGCTGGACTGAAAAAAGCACTGGCTAATCTTTTGGCCACACCTCAGGCTCATTTTTGTTAGCGGAGGGATATCTCTGTTTCAGAATTTTCATACTTGTCTTTTTTAACTAAAAAAGGTGTATAATTTAGTATCTAAAACCAATAAAGATATACCCCAAGTTAAACAGTTTGATGTGTATATATTACTAGCTGGGGTGGAGTGGGCTTATGTCTGAATACACTTTAATTTTTCTTGACTTGTGTTCTTTGCAAATTAAATATATCATGATGTACTACTTTGAACTGTATTGCTGTATTTCAAGAGGTCTACCTCAACAGTAAAGAATGAAGCTGACTGTTACTTTGCCTCCTGCAATTTGGGCAGATGCTTTAATTGCTATCAGATATTTAGTCTTAATATTAAAGTGAATCTAGGAGTTGTTTAACCTTCTTTTCATCGGCTGACTTTGATCGAAAGGTAACATTTGGCACTAGAAGTTATAGTGCCCTCCTGTTACATGGGCTGCCTCCCAAAGCAGCCTCACCAACATTTCCAGGTACAAAGTCAATAGGGAAACTTTTTCTCTATATGTCTTAACCTTCCTCATCATTTGATTCATCTGACTGGCTATGCCTTGGTTTGTTTTCACTTAATAACATGTAAGTCTTGTGCGTACCAGTTGCCACCTAAATATCTTGCATGAGGTATGCTCGTGGTGAAAAAGGTGAGAGAGAACCATGCAGTAGTTCAGAGAAGAATGATAATTCTGGAATAATCAAGCACAGTTCTTCAAGAGAAGCAGTTTTTATATGTTTTCTGAGCTCTGCCTGGCTGGGTCAGGAAGGGTGGGCACTGTCACCCAGCCCCATTTCTCTGCTTTTTTGCTGTTTGGCACTGTAGGTAACAGCAGTGGTTTGTGTGGCTTTTTTTTTTTCTCTGTTGTTGAAGGCTTCTGTCAAGAGACCCGAGAAAAAAATATTCGTTAGGCTCTTTCCTACTCTTGCAGAATTCACTAGAAGCTGAATTAGGATCTTCTGCTTTCTCATCTTTCTTCTGCATTTTGAATGCAACAGACCACATGCACGTGGAAATAGTTGCAGTGAATGCAAATAGCCCTTGCAGTATAAGTAGCTGGTTTTTGAAAAACACAAAAATAGGTTTCCATTAGAAAAAAAGTAAGAGCTTTGGCAATTATTTAAAATTACTATAAAAGCTGTAAGGTCAGAATCAAAGTAAAGATTCTTTTTAAGTAGTAGGAATTTGGTAGTAGGAATGCTCATTATAACCTAATATACATTGCTAGTGTAGAGACTGCACAATATTTTCTTCTTTAGGGTAAATTAGGCAAGATACTGCTTCTATTTTTACAGAAGAAATGCTTTAGGAAGATGCCAACAATCTAAAGTTCACTGGAAAATGAGTTCTAAATACAAGCAAAATAATTTTCTTCTTTTGGTGATCTAGGTTTCCTAGAAAAAATGCCCAATATTTTTTTTTAAAGTATGTGTAGTTACAGTTGTTGTAAAATATAATCTTTTATTCCTTTTTTTTACAAGATTTATATTCATGCGAGATGCTATCAGTGAGCAAAAGGTCAAAAGTATCTGAAATCCATCTGATAATCGTATGTGCACATATCATCACATTTACATTTTCCCCATAGTTTTCAGAATTAGAGGAAGCTGAGCCTGCCAAAGAGCATTGCAGTCAGATTCTGCGTATATAAATAAACTGCAAATTAACATTTTACCTAATCTGCACCCAATTTACGGTTTCCTACCAGAAGGGGGTGCTTTGAGCAAACTGGTGCTCAAAAGTCCTAAAGAGAAAACACTGAAGCCTTTTATCAATCCATGGCACTTGATCTTCCATGTACTCTTTCAAATATTTTAAATATGTATATACATATCAGCCTATTTTCAGTTATCAAAGTCTCCTCAGTCTTTGAGCATGTAAAAAGCATTAGATGAAACAAATGTATTAGTTTTGGAACTAGCTAAGTCTTCAAAAGGAACTCATGTGTTAGATGAATGAAATATCATGGAAATATTTACTTATTTCAATTGTACTTGGTAAGACCGGGTAGCTGAGAATTTTTTCCCAAGGTTTTTCTGGTACAACTTTTTTTTTTTTTTTCCTTTTCTTTTTTTTTTAATAAAGTAGCTAGAGTTTGTAGGGGTTTAATTTGATGTGGAATATAATGCCATTGCACGTTTGCCATTTTTAGTACAGTAATCAGTGTACTTATTTAACAGGGAGGGGGAAGAAAAAGAGTACTGTTTCAAATGCAACAAAAAAAGCCATTAAGCACAAGTTACCTCTAAACTACCATTGAGTTTGTTTGTGTCAGTGCTGAATATTAAGCAGTAGATGTTGAAGCACTGTCAAAGACTAGTTTCTGAGTTTTGAATTATTAGAAGTACACTGTCGTAGATGATAAAGTATATAAAAATGATCAGTCAGTCACTTTGCCAGAGTGACAGAATATTTTGAACTCTGCCCAGGAAAGCCAAACATGGCCAGGTGTATTATGGATATTATTTAGATGCAATTGAGTTGCATTTTATAATGTATTCTTCTATAAATATGCATTTTTATTGTATTAATAAAATAT
The DNA here is from genome assembly GCF_965638725.1 of Aptenodytes patagonicus. Classification (NCBI taxonomy): domain Eukaryota; kingdom Metazoa; phylum Chordata; class Aves; order Sphenisciformes; family Spheniscidae; genus Aptenodytes; species Aptenodytes patagonicus. The sequence goes on along the minus strand of NC_134950.1, from coordinate 111,364,810 downwards.
AATCCCTCTTCCAATGTACTTTTAGATCAGTTCTGTTAATAGCGGAGCTTTAAATATGCTGAAGTGTAGCTAAAGCATATTTGAAAAATGAAAATAAGTAATGTTTATCTTCAAGCTGTAATTAAGGTTCATGTAAAGTTAATGTTAGGTTTTCTACACGAGATATACGTTTCCACAAAGTCATATAGATATAAAATGAATAATTAACAGCATAGATAAATTCACTCTTATCACAAATAGACTAAAGTAAGAATAAATGCCCCAATCAATGTGCACATGAATATTTTTTATTACTTTTAGAAATGTAAATTAGAATTGCAAATATTTTCAAGCAGCAGTAGAATCAAACACTATGTGTCTCTTTAGGAACCCATGAGGAAAACATCTCAGGCAGATTGTTAACACCTGTGCTATTTGCCTTTAATGTAAGTGGCGTAGGTGAGCCCTTTTTGGAGGGAGCTTGGTTTGGGGATTTTTAATATTTTGGGGGAAATGGCAAAGGCTGCTGAGTTGGAAGTGTCCTGTTCATGTAAGAAGCAGATAACCAGATCTCAAAAGAGACAGAAGAAACTGTCTAAGAATGTGGATGGATTTTGCTGCTCACAAAGTTGGTAAGTCAACTCAAATCAAGCCTGAAAGCAGGGGTGTATCTGCAAGGACCCAGTGGGCAGAAAAGCAATTGTTTATAAGTGCCTTCATTTTGGTGTGGTTTCCTGTAGTCGCCTCAAGTTTGTACTTGAAGAATGAAAAATCCTGATTTTAATTTCAATAAAATCAAGCTGTATCTGATTTTAAAAGCCTTTTGGTCTGCTTTGGGGCACTCCTTGTAAGTAAAAGATCTAACAAGGCCAGCTCAAGGTTTTGCTTGACTAGGAATCCTACCATGTACAGTGTATCATGAAGCAGTGGATTAAAAAATTATTAGACAAATAAAAGAAAAATTTCTTTACTGAAAGAGTGGTTAAACATTGGACCAGGCTGCCCAGGGAAGTGGTTGAGTCCCCGTCCCTGGAGGTATTTAAAAGACGTGTAGATGCAGTGCTTAGGGACATGGTTTAGTGGGCATGGTGGTGTTGGGTTGACGGTTGGACTTGATGATCTTAGTGGTCTTTTCCAACCTTAATGATTCTATGATTCTATTCTAACTACATTAGTGTTAACAGTAGGTCTAAAACAACACAGTTTGTTAGGTTATGAAATGCTATTTCTGGCAATTATTTATTTTATTTATTTATTTATCTTTGTGCGGATTGAGGAAGGCGAGTGTCTGAACCCTGGAAGGTCAGAATATTCCTAATCCCCCCATTGCAGAGAATGGTGAACTAGTTATGGGAGCAGGGATGATCTCACTTTTCAGCAAGCATTTTGATTATCACTCATTCTTAAGCCACAGCTCAGCATACTGTCAAGCATGCAAAATAGTACTCTGTTGAGGTTTTACATACTAACTGGGAAAGGAATACGTGAACTCCCTGTGCCACCCAGAAAATGCTTTGGAGCAAGCGAAGGCTGGACTGAAGACAGCTAGCCAGGAAGGTCTTGGCTTCATGTTTATGCAGAGCTGCTGCTTTGCAGCCTGCTCTTGGTCAAGTCACTTGATCTTCTTGTGCCTCAATTTAAACTAGCTAGCAAAACTGATTAAAAAGGAGAACCTTGCTGCAAACCAGGTGCTGTCATTGAGCTGAGCCCTTCTGGGCAGATGCCTTACAAAAATTAACTAAAACTATCAACCCACCATTTAGGGTAACATGCAGCTGATGAATGATGCAAGGATGATAGATGATTCCTTATTTCCATTCTAAATTCTGTTCTTTTAGTAAATTAATAATGTCATCTGTACCAGCTAGACCACTGTGTTCACCTTTGCAGCTGCTGTGCTTTATCACAGTTTCCCTTTTTGCTTGCCTCTGTCCCTTTTCACTTTTCATTTCAAGAACTGTAGTGGTGGCATTAAGAAATTAAGGAAAAAATGGAAACTAGTAATGGTAGAATGAATTCCCAGTGTATAATTTATTGGCATTTCTATGGTGTGGGCAGAATGCCTCATATTTTCAGTAAATTAAATAACACTATTTCCCTACTTTTTTGTTTGTTTGTTTCTGTTTTTTCATTAAGTGGTTTGCTGTAATTTGAATGGAAAGTCCTTTGCAGATGATAGGAAAAAGTGTTTTGGATTTCTGTCTTGTGCTTAAACCACGCTCTCACCTTTTCTGTGCCTCTTCTGAATCCCAGGCTGTGAAGGGTAGAAAGGGAAAAGTAACTATCTTGTTTTCATGTCCACCTTATATTTGTGTGTTCACTGGAATTGCCAAATGGTTTTATATAGAGTTCTGCTGCTCATACTTAACTACAGGCTTTGGAGTGGTCACACAGCTTGATAATCTATAAATGGGGAATTAACTGTCAAGAACTGTAAATATTTTTCTAAGAGGGAAAAATAAATATGGGTTTAGATGACAGATTTTAATAAGGACATGTTTTTGATTGTGAATAGCTCATTATAATTACATATATTCAGTGATTTTTTTTTTTTAAAGTTATCGTTCTTGTTCATCCTGACTAAATATGTTGGCATAAATATGGGCAGTTAGTGTTCTGTGTCATCATTTATCATTTATATAGCACTGTAACTGTTAATGGTCCTTTATAATGTACAGAAGTATACTAAACAAGGACCATAACTCTGCTGTCAGGAGCTTATGAACTCTGAACCAAATATTTAGACTCGTTGACGTGATGTTCAGATAAGTCCTCTTTTTATGTTGCTTGTACACTGAATTATCTCATAAAATGCTCAGTAATCTAACCTTGCTCTAGCAGAGCATTTAAACCTAGTTCCAAGCAGGTAAGTAGCTCTAATGACACTCATGGAACTTCATGTTAGGGGGCTGTATAAGTACACAAGTGTGCATGAATTTACCTGGTATAGGGCAAAACCATTCTGAACCGCCCCAGAATGAGATTTGGGTAGTCAGTCCCAGAGATTATTTGATTTTGATATCGAACCGAGTTGAGGGCGTGTGACAAAATTCTTGTGAGTGAAGGATGAATCTCATATTAACAGAATCTTTCTTCTTAATCCTGTCAAGAAGCTCTCTGTGGGTCCTGGCTCCTCTCTCCCCATGCTAAAACTTCAGAGGCAATGAACCTTTAAATCTGCATCCCCTACGCAGTTTCAGTGACTCTGGACAACGGGGTGGGACCAGCATTACTGTGCTGTGCTTCTGTACAAGTGACATTTGGTTATTTTATTACAAGCTAGGTATTCCTGAGCCTGGGGGGACTTACCCTTTTTCCTTCCCTTCCCACCACTGCTTTCTTGAAGCATTTTCCACAAAGATGTCATATGCATCAATTTTTATGGATCCTAGCCCTGCTTTATTGGTGGCAACATGGGAGAAGGAGGAAAGAAAAACAATAAAAGAAATGAAGGAAAAAGGCAGGCTACAAAACTTGCAAGCTGATGCATAGGCAAGCATCCCAAATATTTTTGTTCCTCCCTGCAATATGCTATTCTAGAAACCATCTGAATTCCTAGTATTTCAATTTTTAAATCTTTGTGGTACTGTTATATCGGGCAAAACGCAATTTAAGATATGGAGGTTATGGATGTGTGAGGCTGAACTAGGTGATTTCAAAGCTCCTTTCAAACTACATGGTTCTGGGACTGGACACCTGCACTGTAAGCGCATTGAGGACAGCAGCAATATTTAGTATTGTAAAAGACTGCAATTATTCATAAGCTTCTTCAGACTTGGCTAACCCAAATAAATGCTGTACCATATGCAAAGTTTGCCATATTGGATGTGTTGAACAGACCCAGTAGGAAAGCACCATTGGTAACATCCTTCTATCATAGAAGCAATTCCTATGCTTTTTTCCTTCTCATGACCTTTTATGTTGTTGTGACATGACTTTATTTTGTTTATTATTTTTATGCATTATAGTGTGATTTTTTTTTTTTAATCACTCAGTAGGTCTTTGTACTTTATTGTATCCAAAGTATTTCTTTGAGCTGTTTATCTGCAGTACAGGGGAAGGGTTAAGTAATTGTCTAGGTACATCATTTGAGTACATATAAAGAAGGAAAATCCTTGCTAAAGAAAAATCGTTTTGCTAAACCAAATTTCAGTTTTTCAGTAACATAATAAAGATATTATAGTTGATACCTTACCTACCTTACCTTCCCATATCTGACCTTAATCTTTCCTCTTCCTCTTCATTTGTGCCCCTCTGTTGGGGCACAAGGGATCTAAAAGTTAAGAGCCGAATAGGGTATTTTAATTGTTCTGCCTTAGCATTGCTCACTTTACTTTCTTGGATTGACAATAGTTCAATTTCTTTTTTCCCCTTAAAAGAAGTCCTTTTAATATAAAGTAAGCACTGCTTATTTACTACAACAATAAAAAATGAAGAAAATTGCCAGTAATAAATTTAGCTACCAAGTTACAGGACACTCCGAGATGTGTTACTGGAAATCTCTCTAGCTGTGCTCTTCTATTTTGTAAAAATAGTTCAGCCCAAGTATCTCACTTCCCACATTAATGTTAAATCATCAACTAAAGAAGTTATTCTGGCCCTCTTTTTTTTTTTCTGTCAATAATTTTTTTTTTAATGTATTTTATTCCATGATGGAAGTTCTCGAAAAGGAAAAAAAGGGAACAGCGCCCTCAAACTCATTATTCAATAAGGTGATACTATAGTGAGCACTGTGACTCATCAGTGAGGCCAAAAGCCTGGGTTCAGATTCATTTTCTACCTGCTGAAGAATATGGCACAATCCTGCACCTCCCTCTGGAGAAGTTGTAATACTTTGGAACTGGGTCACGCTTCCTGGGATATTTTCCTCTCCCAATTTTGTGACTCTACTCTTGGAAATTCTTTCCCAAACAAACCAACTGCTCAAATGTCATCTGTTTTCACATTGGTTTTAATGAAACCATACAGTTTTTCTTGCCCCATTCCACTTCTCTACCCTGAATAGCCATACTGCCAAAGATTTCTGCAGCCTGAAACTTAAAGCAGCAGCAGTTTGTCTCTTTCTATCTGAGTTCAGTGCCACCTCATCCATATACTATATGCCAGACAGTTGGGGGGGGGTTAAATTGTTTTTATTTATTTATTTATTTTAATCTCCTATTGGCTTGGTCCTGCATTTTCAAAATGGAGATCATAATACTCTCTACTCAAAATGGGCTGGCTGCCACATGTAGCCAGCTGATGTAAACTGAGGCAAGCAGGTGTTACTATGAATAACAATAGTCCATTTCAAAGAATACTAGGTTTTTCCGTAATTTTTCAGCCCTGCAAACCGTAAGCATTCTGATATCTGAGGGTATTTGGAACTGTTTGTCTTTCTCTTGAAATGAGAGCTTTGCATTGCTGTGCTGTGGCTTCAGTATATGCCAGGGGTCAGTAAGGGTTGAGCTTCCAGACTGAAGGTGTGATTCTTTGGTTTCCTGCTTAAGGTTGAAAGAAAGCAGGGTCCTTTCTGCTTGTTCCTGTTTCCTTTTAATGTTGGGCCTTTAATGTTGCCCTTAATATTGCATATAGGAAACAGCAGATTTTTGACTGTGTGTAAGACAACATAAAGGTTTCATAGTGCTTCACTTGTTTTCTTTTAACTGCTTCTCAGTATTCTGCATAATGTTAATTGGCATCATTCACAGGAACTGATTTATAACTTGAGCTCTCCCAAATCCAGATTCTGACCTGTTTTACTGAAGGTAAATAGTACCTCCCTCTGTTTGAAAAATGTATATACTTGATTTAGGAATTATGCATACAGACAGATTACCACTAGCAGTAGGTTTTGACTATTCTTCATCTGTTGATTTTAGAAAACTGGTATCACTGACTTTTAGCGTGATGCAGTTGGAAACCTAAATTGGGGGTGGTTGGTGATGTTTTGAGTAAAACATTTTGTTTCTTAATAGTGGAAGGTTATGCAGAGACACATTGCCAGGCACCATGGGCTTTAGTGATGAGCAATAACTTGTTGAGTGCTGTTGACTTAGTTGCTAGTGACTGTCCATCTATGTCAGGAAGTAGGGCAGAACCTAGATCAAGGAGGGCTCAAGCCTGAGTGTCGATTAGTCTAAAAAATGCAGTTTGTAAATAATATGGAGAAAGAACTCAAAGCAATTAACAAGGTTGTAATTCTTAGTTGAGATAAGCAAGGGACATCAATACTGCCTGTTGTGAATGTGATTTATCTACAATATTTGGATCACTTGCCAACTCTTAATGCTACACAACTGGAAATCTGTGCTGCTTGTAAGAACCAGAGCAGCTTTTAGCATGACATCGTGATTAGTTTGATTTACAAGTTCTTATTTCCCAAATTACATGGCAAAAATTATTCACAACTTAGTATGATTCTCTGATAACTGTTGTTGTGCTACTTAATATATATTATTACTTATTTAGGAGGGGATTGTTTGGGATACTGTTTTAATACCTCTGAGTTTATAAGTTGACGCGCTGAGCTTTAAAGAGAACTGGCAATGGAGGACACTTGGCTTTTTTTTTTTTTTTTTTTCCTTTGGTGCATCTCTCCGTTCTTCAAAGTCATAAAACATCTCAGATTAAACTTCTCTTTTGGAAGAGCCCTATGGAATTCGGCTAGCATAGAAACAAGAGTACCAGGCAGCCAGCTGCAGCAACAGTTACTGCTGGGCTGCAAACGTGCTTTCAGTTTGTCTGAGGAAGCTGCTGTTTGTTGGCTGTCAAAGAGGTAAATTCAGGATTCTTGCAGTTACAGCTTTCCAAGAAAAGCATAAGGCTTCACTAGGAGGAAGTGAATGGTGATGTGTCAAAAAGAAAAAAATTCTGTCTCTCTTCTTTATACCTCTGTAACATATTAGGAATCAGGATTAGGTTGAAAACTTGGAACCTCCAGAACTCTGAAACTATGAAAATGAGTAACAGCTTTGAACATTGAGCTGTAGGATGATGCTGTCAGCTGGACACCATTTTGTTTAAGAAGTGCCAGCTGTCTAATTAGGCTACTTCCTCAGCTAGACTGAGGTTGACTGGAGCACTGGTTTCCCTTTACACAGGGTGAAGATTAGTCTTCTTTCTTGGTTGTGTACAGATCACTGAATTGTAAGGGGGCAGACTAGTGTTTAAATAGTTTAGTGTCATGAAAAATAAAACTACTTCCACTGTGTGAAACAGTGCAAGGCGTTACTTTAAACAAAATATGAGCTGATCTGAAGAAGAACAGCAGACAATTTATAATGAATCCCAAAGACCCTGTCCACAGACTTGATCTAGAAGGAATTAATAACTCAACAAAAATAAGTACCTGAGGGTAGCTATTTAAATGGTTACAAATTATCAGCAGACTAAAACCTGTGAACAGGTTTCAACATCTGAAACCTGTTCAAAAAGCTATCACGTTTTTCCTGTGAAATTTAGGGAAATCCTCTGAGAGGTGAGCTAGATGCAACAAAGGCAAGAAAGTTTAGAAATGGGGAAAACAGTTGTTAAACAGCAGTCTCTCTACAGGTACCTATTTAAGAGGAAGCAGACTCCAACAGCATCCTTCTCATAGTAGGAAGAAACCAGGCTCAGAGAAATTTATATCAGTGAATATATGAAAATGTTCTTGGGTAGCTTCTGGCTCTGAGGATTGACCATGCCACTTTTTTGTTCCCACATCCGGGTATGTCTTCTCCTGGGAAGTCTTGGAGCAAGTGCATTTAGCTTGCTGTTTCATCATAGCCCTTGAACAAAACCATGGCTAGTCTCACAGTGAGAGTAGCAAAGGCAAGCTGACTATAAATAAACAGTAGAAGAAAACCAAACAATAACAAAAGGATAAAAACAATTTCTGGAGTCTACTAACATGATTATTTTTTTAATATTGTGCTTGAGTTGGCTTTCAGTGACATTAAATTTTCCTAACAGCATGTTCTACCAAACACAGTTGAGTTTATCCTGTGAAAGGCCTCAGAAAGACTGTTTTCTTCCACCTGATAAGAGTTTGCAGTGTTATTTCCCGAATGTGTGTCGGTGCTCAGCAAGAGTAAACTGGAGGGGTTGAATATTTTACAGAAGTACAAAATGTTACTGAAATCTGTTCTAGTAATGCTTCATTCTTTGCAGGAGAAGGATGACCTTAAGTTTCTCATCATGAGAAATCCTTTGTTAATTTGTTAAAAGCTCTTCAGGTAAGATGGGCATGCTTCATGATTATCTTTGCTTTGGCAAAAAGCATGGATTCCTTTATTGGTTCAGCAATCATAAATCACATGAGTTTTATTTAGTTTTAATATAATACTATGTCTTTATCTGAAATGCCAGCTATAGAAGCGTTCAGCAAGATGGAAAGTAAGCCTCAGATTGTTTTGGTGAACTCATTCCTATAGATCTATAAATATTTTACAGTGACCTTCAATTTGCAGAGCAAATATTTTTGTCTCCCTGCATGATGGCACTCATACCTATTGTGGTTCTGCTTCATGGCAGAAGGGGAGGGCTCAAAGAACAGGTAGTGATGGGTCTCCACCACCTTTTTCTCTAAGAACAGGTCTGCCCTGAAAGCTGAGGGAGTGGGATGAGCTCATGGCCATAGGCAGTTTATAGCCAAGCAGAAAGATTGGTGTCTCATAGTGCTTTCAAAACTGTCTACTTGCCATTTTCTCCTGCGATCCAGCTCATAGGCTGCTGCATGGGGGGACTGCGGTAGCTGGCAGAGAGTAAATTTCAGCACACTTTGCAACACCTTAAGCAGTCTTCTGTTCACAACTTCGTGTGGAGTCTGTTAGCAAGAGTTTTGATGAGCTAGTTACTGGGCAGCAAGATTTGCTTATGTAATCCACCAAGAAGTTATTAAGTTTTTATTAAAAATGCTGCAAGGTCCTTTCAAAATAAAGCCAAGGAAATTGCTAGTAAAACTTTATCTGTGGATCTATGCAGGAATTCATTTGGTCCATAACATCTTACATTAATTTCCCTTCCTTCTTTAAGATATATTAAATGGTCAGATGCATTACATAAATTAATAAATTATCCACCCTGTACAACTATAAAAGCTATTCAAGTGGAGCCCTCAGAAAAATTAAAGCGCATCAATACTGCCTGTTTTAGGCCTTCTATGTAGAAATAGCATGATAGTTATGTATCAATGGCCCTCCAATACTAGTTACACAAAATGATTTTCAGCAAGAGAGCTCTAATGGTTCGAGAGAAGCAGTCATCTAAAAATAAATCAGCCTTTTCCAAAGTGCCCACAGCAGCACATCATAATCAAAGTTGATTACATCTGCACCCTGCATCAAATGGATGTATCAGAGTGCACCAAATCACAGAGACCTAATGGTTCACACCTGGCAGACAGCTATTTGACATTTCACACTATTAATGTAAGTGTTCCTGAGGCATGAGATTCATAATACCAGGCTCTACTATAGTGTATTAAAGAGCTATCTCGGCTAAGGCACATCACCCTGTCCATTGACTTCTTTTAATATAACAGGATCTTCTTCAGTCATAGATCATAATAAAGGTTTTGTTCTGTCTGTAGAGTGTTTGCCTCCCTATCAAGACAGCAATGTAACTTTTTATCTTTTCTGTACCATCCTGACCAGAATGACCTACTTTCCAGTTGCCCAAGTCTATAGTCTAAGTAACAGCTTAAACACCATTCTTTCTGTCTAGGCATATACAGAGAGCATGGCCAAAACTTTCTGGTTGGGTTTTTCCCTCTTCCTTTTTTTGGAAAGGGTGTGTATGTGTGACTGTATCTTACTTTTTCTGCATGCAAGTGGTGAGATCTGGTCTTTTAATTTTGTCTGTATCCGTACTTCGTACAGTAGATCTGTTATCTTCTATCATATGTTTCTTATGCGCATTGAAAAAACAGGTGATAAACTGGCTTACCCAACAACCTCAGTCTTGTTTAAAACTGTTTGGTCAACCCCTGCTTTCCATTACACATCTTTTTTTTGTAATATTTCATGTTCTTCACGATTTCAGTTTTTCTACTCATCTTTTCTGCTTAACTGTCAGTAGTCTGGCCCCTCCATGTTGTGAAGGATGCTTCTCCTCTCTTCTGCTTAACTCTGCATAGCCAGGTGGTTAAGAGAAATCTTAGAAATCTTCTAATTATGTGAGATGCTTAGCAGTTACAGCTTTGAATAAGCTTTTGAAAATTATTAAAATAAAAAAGAAAGTACCTTAATTAAAGCTCAATCAACAGTCTTTCAGTTTCCTAAAACAGAGTTCTTTTTAATCTGAAGACATCTACAGTATTAGGGGCTTTGGTGGTACAGGTTCTCCCTCCCCTGCTCTCCCTCATGTACCCTGATCTCTGGTATCTTGAGGTTTTTTGCAGGATGCTTTGGAGGCCACATGCTAATACCTTTTACATCTTTTCTCCTCTCCTGTTGATTATTGTATAGTTTTGCTATGTTATGGGCCTTCATATCTATTTCAGCTGCATAGGCCTACTTTTTCATGGCAGGATTATTGCAAGACTTTTGTGCTGCTTATCTATGTTCAAATTTATCATGAACATAATCCAAACAGGTGTGAAAATCTTACGTCACCTTTGACATTGGCTAGCAGATACTGCAACAAAAATAATAAATATGTCTAATTATTACCTGAAGTTCCCATCTTGATCGTTCCACAGACAAACCTGACATTGACATAAAAGAGGATTTTTCCTGAGGAATGGAAGGGTTGACAGAGTTATGCGTGCAATTTAGGAGCTCAAGTTCAACTGACTCATAGGTAGTGGATATGTAATTGGGGGATGTTGTACACATTCTTTGCAAAGGATTAGTCTTTTCATTGGTATTCAGCACAGTGATTTCCTGGCACTTATTTGATTAACAAAGCACATACAAAGGCCTTCTAAAGCTTCTGTAGGAAATAAACAATGTCCTGAAGCCAAATTTCTTGTCAGTAGTCTTGAGTTTTATCAAGCAAGCAATTTATCATGTTCAGCCCACACAGGTGACAAATCAAGGTTGCAGATACTATTGTAAGTAAGCATCAGGAATTTGCAAAACTGTGGATTTAATTTTTTTTTTTTAACTCCTGCAAGGAAAGGACTGATCAGCAGCTAGATTTCTGATATGGGATTGCTCTTTATTTTTTAAAGTATCAGCATGCCCATGGTCTAGGAATTTTACATATTCACATGTTCTGCGTATCACTGAGCTCCTGCTGCTTACCTCCAAAGTCTGGTCAAAACAACAGGTGGGACTTCACTACCATGATGTGAATAGTTAATGAGACAATAATGGCTATGTGCAAAAACCAAAATTAAAGGTAACAAGAAGCTTAAGGAGACAGAAATTTAAATCTCCCATTTACTTTAGGCAGCACTGCTGAGCAGTTATTCTCTTTTTCCTTATTCTACTTTTAAAATACTGATGGTGTGGGAGCTAATGTATTTTAATGGGACAACTTTGGTATTGTTTCCCCTTCCTTCTGAAAGCTATACCATAGCTAGTAGGAGATAATTATGCATTTCTAATTTGAATTTGCACTCCAGACATGGAGTTTTTGAAAGTTACTTCATGCTTAATCTGTGAGGAAAAGAGAAACTGATTCCCTTGAAGAATTTCCATAAACCTGAACTTCAGTTGCTTAACTTTTAGTATTCGATTAGGGCATCCCTGGGTGTACTTTCTCCAAAACAAAGAGGGGAGCACTATTGTCCTCTGGATCTCATAGTTTAAAGGCTGGCATACTGAAAGTAAAGAAAAAGCAGGAATTTAAGTTGGGTTTTGGTTTTGGTGGTGTTGCGTTTTTTTTTTTTTTTAAATTATTGTTAAAATCTAAGAATATGGTGGAAATTAATTTGAACAAATACTCTGCATGAAGAGGGTAGGGTGCCTGTAGAGAACTTGGGAAGACCATGATGCACAGAGTAGAGCTTGCAGAATTAAGTCTTGGGGACAGCTGTTAGTACAATTTATACAAAATGGTGAGGTGTTTGTGGTTTTTTTGGTTTGTTTTTTTTTTTTTTCCCCCAAACCAATATTTAAATTAGCTGTTAACAGAAAATAGATATACCTTTGACCAAGTACACTATTTCTGCTTCAAACTTTATCCAAGTAATGACTAGGGAGTGATCCATGGTGAAAAGATTCATCCTTATATTCTTTTTTCTAGAAAATGTGTTAGATTCTCTAGTTTAAAAAGTACTATGCATAAGAAGTAGCTTGGCTTTATTTAAAATCTTCAACATGTTCAAAATTCTAACTTATGGTACACATAGATATAGATACACAATGTGTTTTTATTTTTATTTGTGTTAGTATTTGAAGGTAAAGGGGGTTACACTTGAAATGGAACTACACAAACCGGCATAGAAAAGACTTGCCGAAAACTGAATTTGGTATTGGGTAGGATTCACAATTAAGAAAAGAAAAATAAATAATTTAAAGTTATAAAATGTTCTTTCTTTAACAATGAGATTTTCTTCAAGAAAAAGGTGATTCTTAGTAGCTACCATTGCAAGTGGAAATAAAAGATAAAGTATTTCTTTACAATGTCCAAATTCTGATGGAAAAATTGGTCCTTATATGAAATACATATATGAAGATAAATCAAAGATGATTTAAGGGAATATATGAATTAATGAAGGTTTGTTTTGTTTTGCTTTCCTTGAGGAAAAAGCTTCTGCTGTTGGTATTGATGGAAAGAATGATTACTTGGAAAGTAAACAGGATTTTTTTTAGAAAGGAAACAATGTTAATCTCCTTAATCTACAAGGAATGAAGCAATAAACTCCTAAATAAGCAGTAAATTGCTGGAAAGTCATTCTGAATTGTTCCTCTCACACAGTTTCTAATTCTAAGTATTCTTTGTAGCTCTAGAAGAATAATGTGCCTTACTGTTTGTCCTTTACTGTAGGTATCCGTAGTTCAGTCTCTCCAACTATAATGCTCCTATAATGCTTTAAGCAGTCCTTGATTACAACAATTCTTATTAGTCTTTTAATTCTCAATGTATAGGTAACTGAGATGACTGAAATCTGATTTTAAAGAAATTCTAATTGATTTGTGTGTTTTTGAAAAAACAGATGGGATCTGTAGTCATTTCAGTTCAGGCTAATTGAGATGTTAAAGTTGTGGCATTTTATCAGTAACATATGCAGAGCTTTCTGTTACTAACGCTGTTCCTTGAGCAATTATGTTCTCTAGAATCCAGGGTCTCTTGGGTTTTTTCCCTTTCTAGGAGACAGTGATGAACTTGGAACATACTTGGAACATATTGCTCATTTTAAGATGTCTTTAAAGAATGACAGTAACGTGTTGGAGTTACGACCTGAAAATGTCATAAACATGTGTTTAGAAAAGTCATCCAGATATATTTTAGTCATCCAGATATATTACAAAGCCTTAGTATATCCATTCAAATGGAAACTCCTGATTCCAAGAGTCCTTTCATGGCATGTGACAGGCTCACAAGGGGATTGTATTGATGAGGGGACTCTTGGCCACAAGGAAAATAATGTTTAATTTTTTTTTTTTTTTTAATTCATCTGCTTTTTAAGAGTTGTTGTGATAATTTTTTTTATTATTATTTGGAGATGTTCCCATTAGAAAAGTTCACCAAACCATTGAATTTTGACAAAGGGAACCTTTTGTAAGGAACACATACTGGCGCATTAATGGTATGTAACTAAGAGCAGGATGAACCCTTCTGAAACAGTTGCATAGCTTCAAAGATGTAAGCTTGAGCAGAAGGCTTCACTTAGCCTATGATACAAATGTGATGGATCTGTTCTTTCAGAAACCTTTCATCTGAAAAGAAGCAAAAGATCAGATATTTTTAATAGATAATAATTTCTGTAAAATGTTTCCTGTTTTCTTGATAAGAAAACTCGTTTACATTGAGCCTTGATTATTCAAGGCAATGGGAGACTGAAAAAAAGGTACATGTAGTGCATTAGGCTACAAGATCATTACTGCACATAACATTTTTTTGAAAAGGAAAATTAAGACAAAGGTAACAGTTGTTGTGTCCTTGGCATAGAATAGCTGATCCACAACCAGATAAAGTCTCAGAGTAATACACCTCTATTATCTTTAGCAGATACTATTTTATTTTCTAAAAAACAATATTTGCAATTAAGAAGCAATTAAGAAAAGCACAAGATGATATATTTCTTTGAAACAGAAAAGTCTTGAAAAAATTAAAAGTACCGGGAGATACTAAACTGCTGGAAATCCTGTTTTCACTAGTTTTTATTCAATTTTCCCTATCTGAAAATATTTAGAAACTAAAGAGGCCTTTATGGTTCTCTAATGTTAATATATGCTTTTATTTTTATTGAAGTTGATGTCAATGGCTTATTTCTATTCATAGTATATTTTTTTTCTCTTAAGACACTTAGTTGTTCTTTCCACACTGTTTTTTCAAGTGATCATAGAATCGTAGAATAGTTTGGGTTGGAAGGGACCTCTAAAGGTCATTTAGTCCAACCCCCCTGCCGTGGGCAGGGACATCTTCAACTAGATCAGGTTGCTCAGAGCCCCATCCAACCTGACCTGGAATGTTACCAGGGATGGGGCATCCACCACCTCTCTGGGCAACCTGTGCCAGTGTTTCACCATCCTCAGCATAAAAAACTTCCTCCTTATATCTAGTCTCAATCTACCCCCCTTTAGTTTAAAGCCATTCCCCCTTGTCCTGTCGCAACAGGCCCTGCTAAAAAGTTTGCTGCCATCTTTTTTTTTAATAAGTCCCCTTGAATTACTGATAGGCTGCAATAAGGTCTTCCCGAAGCCTTCTCTTCTCTAGGCTGAACAACCCCAACTCTCTCAGCCTTTCTTCATAGGAGAGTTGTTCCATCCCCCTGATCATTTTTGTGGCCCTCTTCTGGACCCGCTCCAACAGGTCTGTGTCTTTCTTATGCTGAGGGCTCCAGAGCTGGACGCAGTACTCCAGGTGGGGTCTCACCAGAGCAGAGTAGAGGGGCAGAATCACCTCCCTCAACCTGCTGGCCACGCTTCTTTTGATGCAGCCCAGGATACGGTTGGCCTTCTGGGCTGCGAGCGCACATTGCTGGCCTATGTCCAGCTTTTCATCCACCAGTACCCCCAAGTCCTTCTCGGCAGGGCTGTTCTCAATCCCTTCATCCCCCAGCCTGTATTGATACCAGGGGTTGCCCCAACCCAGGTGAAGGACCTTGCACTTGGCCTTGTTAAACCTCATGAGGTTCACATGGATCCACTTCTCAAGTTTGTCCAGGTCCCTCTGGATGCCATCTCATGATGTTCTTAGCAATCTAAGATAACCAGCTCCTACATACAGCACAATGGCAAAGTTTATTAATTTTTCTGTTTGATGCTAAAGCTATTCTGATGAAAAAATACGCTCAATTATTTTACCTCTCCCTTGTGTTTTTTGACATAATACATATATTTTTCTCTTTGTGTTAGTTATATCCTTGCTGGTTAAGATATCAGTAAATGATTTAGACACAACTGCAGAAAGCATTGTACACTTGTAATTACAAGTCAGGCTGTCTCTTAAACAGAAAACAATTTAAGTAGTGCGAATGAATACTGGATCATTTGCCTGGATAGAGCAAATATGGGAAGACTGAGGGAACTTTACTTATTGTTGATGTTAAGTGCTAAAGTTTCTTTTGTTGTGATTTTTTTTTAATTTAAACAAGCCCAAATATATTTCGTCTGATCTAATAGTTGAACTTGGAACTTAAGAAATAAAGTACGTAACTGTTCATTTAAAAACAAACAAATTTTTGATACAACTTAAGTGAAACTGTTACAACTTAAGTCCAGCTAGACTTAAGAACTTTTAACTTGAAAGCTTAAAACTTTAGAAATTCCTCTGGATTTTTTTTTTTTTTTTTTAATTCTGTATTAGATTGTACTCAGGGCTTCAAAGTTAAATTGCTTCATGGCTGATTTGTTTCCAGGGGTGTTAGACTTGTGCTTTAAGTTTTATGTTAATATTGTTTCATGCTTGCACTACTGATTTGCTTTAGGTGTGCATCATTCTTTGAAACTAATTAAAAAGTAAGAGTGAGCAAACAGGGCTAAAACCTAGACTGTCTTCTGCCCTTTTCCCCCTTCCTGTTCCCCCTTTGCTACCCAGACTTCTCAAGGGTCTTCTAGTCTAATCAGGTGTAAAGGACTGATAACTTTTGCTCCATTACTTTTTACTTTTAGGTGTCTAGTGTTTCTTTTGTCTAAAAAGAGGTGGAACTAGAAGTATAGTAATATAAAAATCCAGCCTGTTAGACTTATGATCTCATAAGAGGAGAGTCACTTAAAATTATCAGCTGGCTTCCCTTGAAGTATCAGCTCAAGCTAGGGCTTGGCCAGTTCATATAACTTACCTCATGCATCCAGTTTTGGTATAAACTGAAGCAAACGGTGTTTAGGTCTGTCCATGGTATTAAAGCCATATAAACCACCTAGGAGTCTTACTGTCCTTCAGTTGTTTGGAGTAGCAGTAGCCACAACTCAAGGATTACCAGGGAAAGTGTCATGGATGTGGACATTCCCTCTCCCTTTGAGGGGAGGTAGAGGGGGATGCCAAATTCTTTTACTCATTCTTTGTTGCCTGTATGAGTGATGGAGCACATTACATTTTGAAAATGAAATTTGTATTTGTGCATTTGGGAACTTCTGCCCTGTTTCTTCTCTTATTTTCCCCCTCCCTGTTCCATCAATGAAAACAAAAGTTTGGTCTTTGAATTAACAGTCCTGTATTTTTTTTTTTTTTATAGAGAAACTCAGTCTCCTGTGGTTTTTTGTATTGTTTCAAACTGTTTGCAGACTTGGGTTTGTTCTTTGTGTTGCCTATAGTTAGAATCATAGAACCGTTTAGGTTGGAAAAGATCTTAAAGATCGAGTCCAACTGCAAACCCAACACTGCCAAGTCCACCACTAAACCATGTCCCTAAGCACCATATCTACACGTCTTTTAAATACCTCCAGCGATGGTGACTCAACCACTTCCCTGGGCAGCCTGGTCCAATGCTTGACAACCCTTTCAGTGGAGAGATTTTTCCTAATATCCAGTCTAAACCTCCCCTGGCGCAACTTGAGGCCATTTCCTCTCGTCCTATCACTTGTTTAGTCAGGGAAAAAGAGACCAACACCCACTTCGCCACAGCCTCCTTTCAGGTAGTTGTAGAGAGTGATAAGGTCTCCCCTCAGCTTCCTTTTCTCCAAAATAAAAATATTTATTTAATTGCTCTAAAATAAAAATATATATAAAAGGCCAAGAGACACAGTTTTAGGGTCTAGAATCTAGGTCTACTGGGCCCATGCTCTTTTTTTTCCCTAAGCTAAACTATTGCATCTTTAAATGAGCTTTTATGCTCCTACTGCAAATAATTTGAATGGAAAGCAACTAACCAATATCAGAATCTGATCACACTTGTATCACCTAATCCATACAACAAAAGGCTGTCTTTCAAGTCTAAATGACTTTCCTTATCAGCTAATTTGGCTGTGGCAGTGTGGACATGTTAAGATGCTATAACTAGCATTGGTCTTAATTTCTGATCACATCGCATGGCTAACGGGACTAAATAGTGAGTTGTGCGTGTTTCTTAATGGAAATGCAATTATCAGTCAAGGGGAAGTTTTCTTTAAAAAGTTAAAGAAAATAGTAAGTGGCAGCAGTGTAGCATGCATTTCAAGTTTCCTCTTTCTAGAGGAAGATGAAATTTAATTTTCTGGAAACTATTTGGAACAGAGGAGCTCTTCAATGAGTCTTAAAGCAGAATATACAAAAGATGGTTACATTCAAGAAGTAACCGTCCAGATACGGAAATGTAACTCAACATATGGAATAACTGCAAGTGATGGAAGGCTTGCTAGTTACAGCCTGCCATATGACAGCACCTCAACTTAATATAATTAATACTAAGACAGTTTTATAGATTTGGCAGTTGCAGTTAAGATTGGACACAGAAAGGCTGGGTTCTGAGCACTGCTGCTGCAGTCAACAGTCCACAAATACACCCATTGCTGAGGTCTTAGCCAGTATATAGAATAAATGTTACTGTATGAGGGACTGTAGGACAGCCAAGAAATTAGAATTGCATAATCATGTACTTAACTATGGGTTTATATTCAAGTAGCAGTGTTAAAACTGTTTTAACCAAGGGGGTTTACTTACTACTTTTTTACAAGCTGTATTACAAAAGATTTTGCTTCTTTTAAAAAAAATACAAATATTTGAAGAACGCACTGACAGTTTCATATATTGAGGAAGAGGACTTTTTTGTGTGTGTGTAGATAAAAGGAAAAGAAAAATCTAAGGCAGTGCTGAAGTTAGATAAAAATGAAATAAAAGGTTCTGTGATCAGAGTAAAAAGGTACATGCCACGTTATAGTTTTTATTTTGTTGTTCTCTTTAACATCCTTGTATCTATACTAAACTATAGTAGGTGTTCATATTAATACAGCGATTTCCCTAATCACTGGCCTATTTTAAATATTTTCTCCCTGCCCATGTTGCTAGGGCTTGGGGGGGTTTCTTTGTGTTTGTCTTCTGGGTTTTTTGGGGGGGACTCCTCCCCTTCAGAACTTGCACCTGTTCTTGTCTGCTAGGCATGTTTTGCCATCTTGTCACGCTGGAGCTCTTTCAAATCACCTTATACATAAAGATGAACAAAAGCGTTCTCAATACTGAGACTTGTGTTACTCTACCATCTGCTTTCCTCCTTTGGAGTAAGTTGCTCAACTGTTCACATGCTTCACTCTTTCTAATGTTTGCCTTTTACATGCTTCTTGTTTGATCATTGCCTCTATAGCTTATGCTTTAGCATGGCCCTTTTAAAGATAAAAGGGGATCAAATGAGTAAGAAGTTTTTTCAATGTGTTTTGGAGTCAACTAATGTAATAGATATCTTATTTCCCCTGGCTGAAAATGAGGCTAATATGGAGGACGAGGAGGGTTTGTCCCATCCTTTGTTTTATCTATATATTTCAAAGCCATGAAGTCAAAGAAAATACCTGATCATATTTGCAAGTTACTGAGAACAGTAAGAACATCCTAACAGTTGTGGCCTTTTAGAGTTACTATCACAGCACTAATGATTTACAACTAGAGCTATGCATGAGTGATGTACAACTAAGCATAGCAAAGGATGCTTAGTGCCAATCACTACTGAGGATCATTATTTTTATAATTTTTACTTCAAATAATTATAATCTCAATTATTCCAGGTAAACTATGTTTGTTTGTTTGGGGTTTTTTTTAGAGTCCCTGCTAGAGGTTAGATGTTTATTCAGCTTGGCACTGTACTCTCTGTTAGTGAGGAAACACTCCCCCTCTCGAAAAATTTATCATCTAGAGTAATATTACTTACCTCTCTTTTGGTGTAAATAAACACATGTGTATGCAAATAAATGCAAAAAGAAAATAACCAGTGGCTCTCAGCATACCAATTTTTTTCAAAACGGTATATCTTCCTCACACTTCCACTCATTCCCTGCTTAGGTCCTGCAGCTGCAAGTTCTTGATCTTAAAGCATTTCACAGACATTCCACATGTATAGGGACCATAAATACCACTTACCCTCTGGAAAAGATTCACACTGGAAAATACATAAGGTGATTCTTCTGCCTCGGATTGTCTAGTCTTAGCTGTCAAAATGAGGAACTCGTATGCTCCTGGGTGCTGTGCAGTGCAGTGCCCCAGGTCCTCTGTTATCTGGGGGTTTTTTTATGGGGTGTGGAGAAGTAAAAAAAGGAGGGCCTCACTTTTCACACTATCCCCCCAGCTATATGAAGGCAGGCAGCCCTATGTATTGGCCAATGTAGAAACTCCTCTCATAGGACCTGAACATGGAGTGGTCTGGCAGGGCAAGGAACTAAGTCCTCTCCCATCTGCTCTGTAATGAGAGATTTAGAAATAGATAGCTTGTGTAATCATTTCAGAACATAGAAAGGGTCTTCAAAATTTCTACAGAAAAAGCGAAAGCTCTCACCGTCTCAGTTTTTCACCCAAAATGACTTGGCGATGAGTTTGATCCAAATGTCAAATAGTCTTTTGGTGCCACATTTTTTGAGTAACACAAACAGTTTTTAGACTTCATGTTCTTGTTGAGAAATAAATCCTTAACTAAGTTGGCTACCCAGTAGAGTTGCTGCTCAGATATTTGTGCCCTAGGAAGTTGAATGTTGTTCTCCTGGATTCCTTTTTGTGCTGCAGAAGCAGCATCACTTAAATGGGGGGAAGCCAACCCCAAGCAAAACAGAACAACGCAAATCTAGCCATGAAACTGGCATGTTTGAGATTTGTCTAATCTGTGGCTATGCACTCTGTAAATACACGTTCATTTGAATGAACATGGCACTGGGGGACGATGTTTCATGTTCCCTAACTTGTTTACATAATGTTTTATTTGCTCAAAATATAGGTGGAACTAGATTAAGAGTTCAATCTTATCTTCAGACAGTTATGTCGATGGAATTGCAGTGACTTAATTTAAGCATTCCTTAATTATACATATGCTGTTGTGAACAGACTAGCATACCCTTGTAAGAAGTTCAGAGGGTAGTTTAGTATTCTGTGTAAGAGTTTCTGCAGTAATATTGCAGAAGTTTAGGAAAAGAGGTGTGCTGAGAAAACAAAAGGAGAGAGAAAGAAATGCACCATATAAAACTTACTAAGAATAGTATACTGTGGTAGCCTCTTGAATTTTCAGTGTATTTTAGAAACTGTTTTTAATTGTGATTGTATCTATAATGGGGAGATGGTAGTACACATACCTGGCTACTAATTGGATGATGTGAAATATTTAAGTTCCTTAAGTATCTTACACTATATATCATTTCCATTCCCACACTTAAAGTACAGTAAGAGAGATCATAAGTCCTATTGTGCTCACCATTTATGTTTACAAAAGTCACTAACAATGATGGCACTGAAAAAACAGTCTACAGACTGCCTCTGCTCTACAGTGGCTAAACATGTTCAGTGCCTTTGTTTACTTTGACACTAAGAGTTATTAAATTAAAAGAGAAGTGAGTGGGGAAAAAACAGTAGTATAATTCTAATCCTAGTATAAATAAATTCTGTAGTGATAGAAGGAAAGAATTGCATTTATACTAGGAAGTTAATACTATATTTTTTCATTTAAGTTATTAAAATATTTTTATTCTAGGCCGAAGAACTCAGGATTGTGATTTCTGTGGCATCATTCAGTAGAGGATGTTAATTATTTTGAGGACTCTTGATCTGTCTGTAGTTTCCCAGATGTGTATAATTCCTCTTGACCAACAGGTCCTCCTTCACCCTATTCTTCAGGATGGCTCTGGGAGGTCACTCATGCTCCACTTCACAAAGGAGACATCTGAATGAAAAGGCAGATAGTCGGCATGTCTGAAAACTAAGAATTCAGTTTCGTACTTGGAACTTAGATATAGCGAGTCCTTGATCTTGCTGTGTTCATATAATTATTAAAGAAGTTACGGCTGTTTGTCTTTCATTGTTGGGTAAAATAAGCTGTCGTAGTGAGCTTTCTCTTAGTTTATACTTCATTTGCACATGTAAGTGAAGTTGGATAAAACTTTGTGTTTCAGAGAAGCAGAAAGCCAAGTGCCTGCCACACAAGGTATATGGCCAGGGGCGGGGGAAAACTGTACGGAGCGGGCAGTGCCAGTTCTTATCTGTGGCGCTGGTGACTACAGGTGCAGACGTGGCACTGCTGTTCAGAGGGTGCCCGAGGCATGCCTGCCCTACATGACCTGCCAGTCTCAGAAGCACACCCAGGGCTATTCCTTATTGGTACAGTGTGCGCTTCCTTCCTATGTGTGAACCGCTAATGTAGAAGGCAAGTAATATCTCTGCCAGCTTTCCTCATAACTAAGAGTTTATTTTTGGATTCTGTTTGGATCAATAGTGGTATATGCATAAACTCAAAGTGAAAGCAGATTAGCATAAAATACCAGTGCTTATTCCTAGCACTTGGAAATTTCAGTCTCCATTGCAAAAGCAGCTTTGGTATTGCGCGCTGGCAGTGCGAGTTCCTTCTTGCCACTGTATTTATTATTGTTTTATTAAATAGGGTAGAGTCAAGTAGTTCAGGAAGAAGTCAAGTGAACACCAAGCCCCATCATTCTTTACGTAAACAATGACTTTACCTGTGGGTGACAAAACGTATTCAATTGTTGAACATAACTGTATCACTTTATGCATTATATTCATGCATGATTTGCTTGTGAAACAATTTTAGGAGCTCAGCCCCCCAAATTTTTCAGCGTGTTTCTATCATTAGCATTTAAAGTCCATATCAAAAAAATATTCTATATTTCATAAGTTAATGCTAAAGCTTCTCCTGTTGTTCACTAATGAACTTCATACTGTGAAATATGACCACTTGTGTTCCTCAAACTTTTTTATGCTGTATGGTATAATTGTGCCTCCTGGAGGCCTGTTCATAGAAATAGTAAGGTGGCACTTTGAAATACAGAAATAGCAAAGAACTGCTTACACTTGACATTTTTTATCCAGAAAAGAGAGTTATTACAAAAACATTCTCAATAAAGTCTGGGGAATACATGTTTGATAAGAAAGGGGACTTTTGTCTTGACCCTTGTGCAAATGAATATAGTGTTATATGGGAAGGTGATGTTAATGAATTCTTTGCAGAGAGGTCATCAAAACTTCCTGTCTCATTCTCTTTATCTGGATTACCTTTGGGATTTCCTTTAGCTTGACACAAACAGCTGAAATCTCAAAATGAAGAAGTAACCCCAAATTTCTTAGTTTTGCTTTTGTGAAGGTTAAAGAGGGGGGAAAAACAAACCAACCAACCCCAACACCGCAACTAGCCCCCACCTCTCCGGACCCTGTAAATCGAGATGCTAGAAGCTGTTCATAATTATTGGAGGGGAAAAAGTCACAATGCCAGCCTTGAGATTCTGTCCCTCTTCTGGCTGATGAAGTAAATAAAGAGAAAGAAAATTCACTTTTTTGGAAGCCTCTGAGTAACTTCTGCATCCTGTTTCTTTACCTTCTTTGCTGACACTATGTAGATCTTTTTACTTTTTTTAATTTCTAATATAAAAATAATCAGATTCTCTGCTACCTAGAGAAAAAAAAAACCCGAAAACCACCTTGACCCAATCCTACTGTGACATGGTGCAGAACATAGGCAAGAAATGTCTTGGTTTTGAACATATCTGGTCCAGCTAGTTGCATGATTTGGTGTTTTGTTATCTTCAGAGCAACATGCACAAAGCTGAGATGTGTTAATGAGTGAGGCACTCTGTTCTGCTAAGAAAGATGTTCCACAGAGTAAATCAGTAATAAACAGTAATAATTTATTATTAGTTTTGGAGAAATAATTTGTAATACAAATACATTCCTTGAGGAAAACAAATATAGCATCTTTTTTAATGCGGTTTAAATAAATAATAATTTAGCATAGCTTAAGCATGGTAGTGCTTACAGTCAGGAGTTACATTTTTTTAAATAAAGTAATCAAATTTTTCCCTAATTCCCAGAAGATAAGAAGAGATACCCTTAAATGTTGCCAGAATGCTTTTAGACCATGCAATTCATCATGTGCATGAAAATGAAAATTGTTTTTATGAAATAGTGTAGACCAAAATAAAGGGCATACATTAACTTGTCTTCTGAAATATTGGCTGTATTATTATACTATGCATCTTTAGTACTTGACCTTACATGTCACTAATACAATACACATTTTATGATACAGTTACCCTGAATGCTCCTTGTGACTACTGCACTACGTCCCAAGGTTAGGATAAAGATAAGATGCATTGAAACAATATCTCTGTCACTATTAATAAAGAAAATAAATCATTCTGCTTCTTCCTGTTCCCTGGTTTGCAATTTCAAGATCCGCAGCTTCCAATAATTATTTTGCCGACTCTATTGATATGGTTGATGCATAGAAACTCTTCTAGGCTATTTCCCGTGAAAGGCTCTGACAACATTAGTGATGAAATGCTAATGCTCTTATGTGTTTAATCAAACGTATTGCTGTACTGAATGCATGAAAGGAGTGTGATTTGGGGTTTGTTTTTGTTTTGTGGTGTATATACATATGCTCTGCTTCTGTTTACATTGCTGGCCTCAGCTGCTCTGACTACCATTTATGATACAGTTCCTTTGAAGTGACTGCTGCCAAGTATATGTCATCTGAGATGTACAGTAAATGCTGGGGTTTTTTAATTGCAGCAGTGAAAGGCAAGGCAATAGAAATAATCATCCAAAATAGGAAAAAAAAAAAAAATCAATGAAAAAAAAAATTCAGAGAGCAGATATTATGAACTAAATCTAGCTGCTACTCAAACAGCATACCAGTAGCTGTTGATGAAGAAACACAGTATTTCAAAGGAGGAAAATTTTGCTGTTGTTCAGTGAGAACAGGGGAAAAATGCTGGAAAGCATATTTTGTTCATTTTGCTGAAGTTAGGCCTAGCAAGATACTTGAAAAATAAATTTTAAAAATTTATTCTTGACATATTCCCCATGTGTACGAGAATGATGTCATGCAATGGTAGGTTGTCTTTCTATGTGAGAGAACAGCAGTGTATTAGAAAGCCATCAAATGTGGCAAAGGCTTTCATGCCAAATAGGATAAATCTAGAGATGATATACGGGCCGTGGGCATGCTGGAGTTTCTAGGCACTAAAATTTAAATGATGTATTAGAAACATCATGTAAGTGCACAGCACGAAGTCCAACATGAATAAATGACCTCAAAATGATCTGATGTATCAATGTAATTTGGGCATATCTTCAGTAATCTTTAGACGTGGCAGTGCAAAATCAAAGTTACTACCAAAACTACCATTTACAACTGGCTTCCCTGAGAAATGTGTTGTGCTGCAAGGACAAAATGCCATTACAAATCTACTTCTAGAAGTATCACTGGAATGAATAAACTGGAATTTCAGCTGTTCATTATAATAGCACAAAAGCAGCTGCCAGAAAAATATAGTCTGGGCAAGCCAGGCAAGAATTTTCCTTGGAAATATCTCAAAATTCTCCAGCAGTAATAGAAACATCTGCAGAAAAGTGTAAGGTGAGTCTCAGGGTGTCTGTGTGTTGAGCTTTACCATGTCTGTATATAATATATTTACAAACAGGTTTATAAATACATATATTAACATGTATGCTTGCCCACATTTATTAATTTAAAAATCGAGTTCTGTACGCTTTTTGATTAATCCAAACCACTTCTTCCATCAACAGGTTTGTATGAGATGGAGATCAGCTATCAGCCACCAATCTCATTTTCAAACATTTACCTCGTTTGTTTGTTTTGGTTTTTTTTGTTTTGTTGTTGTTCTACGTGCTGATTTGTGACATCACTGCTTTTGTCACTATACTGCTGCAGGAGTTCTTTTGGGGTGAATCTCTTTCTTCTGCTTTACAGCTGTTAAAACATAGTTTATTTAGCGAGCTTGTTAGCAAACACTGTCAAAACAAAGCCAAAGGAAAGTCATCTCTTCATTCAGGTTTTTTGTACGTTCCAGCACTGTCTAAAATCTCCCCGTGCCTTTTTTCTGTCAGACTGCTTAACTCTGAAGTCCAGCTTCAGGCATCTGCTCTGGATGCTATAACAGCAGAGGTTTGGGGTTTTTTTTAATTAATGAGCTGAACTCCAGCCATTTGCTATGTTAGTGCTAATCGGTTGTTTGTCCTCTAGTAGCATTGTGCAATAAACTTTAAGCAAACTGTAAGGTCACACAAAATGTAGTCTGAACCTGATGTCATCAAAATGCACTGACATATCTAAACTCAGAAGGAAGCTTGAAATGTCTTGTTTCAATGTTCTTGCTGAAATACTCCAAGCAAGCTGAAACATTGTCACTAATACCTATTTTACAAATATTACTGTGAAGATTATCAAAGAATTCAGATTTCTTTCCATACCGTAAAATGTCACGAATTAGAAAGATATTCTGTATTTCTGTATTGCACTGTTATTTTCACTTAGCACCACACAAAAAGTCAAACTGAGGAGAAAGATTGATGTTTGGGGTTTTTTTTTGTTTTTTTTTTTGTTTTTAAGGATTAATCAGAAAGTAGAATTTTCTCAGTTTCCGATTTGCATGTAAGTAACAAAGTAGTAAGTTACAGGAAGATGAAAACCTCGGTGAAGCCCTAGTGCTGTATCTATTGTATTTTTTGGTCTCAGATGCTCTTATGAGATCCAGCTCACCTAGAAACATCCATATAGTGCTAACTTAGAATTTCCATTGAACATCTTGGCACTTTCAAAAAAGAATTCATACGCTGAATATGTTTTACATGGAAAGAATGAATCCTCATCTTAGTTTTTTCAATATGTTAAAGTAGAAACCCATTAGGAGGACACTGGAGGGGAAGTCTATGTTATTCCACCCTATTTTGTGGATAAAAAAAGTACATCAGTCCCTAGTGCAGACAGCAAATTAATTTTTTACAAGTGCTAAATACATTTAGAGAGGAGAAATAAGGCTGACACTAGAAATATTTTGGAGTAAGCACATTTGCTTATTGGAATCACATTGTACTCAATGTAAAAACTCGTAAAAAAAACCTGCCCAGAATTGCCAGAAATAAGGTAAACTGCAGGAGTTGTAATTGTACAAGTGTGTTCATGTTTCTTCACTCATGAAGCTGCAGATAAAACACATCTTCATGGAACTAGTAGCTTTCCCCTTTTTGGTATCCCAGCACATCTTATACTTGCAAGTGCCAAGGTGATGTTACAGAATTTCTTCACGCTGATGACTATTACGCTATTTTTCCATTTTTCTGGATGGTTTGGGTCTATAATCCAATAAAAGATTTAACTGGATACAGATTCCTGCCAGCTTTAATTTGACTACTCACTTAGTGCTAAGTAGTTATGAAAATGTTTTTGTGTGTTGTACTAGATCAAACCTTTATGCCGAGTAAATTTTAGCTGAATTGAGTCAAGTTTTTTCATAAAGTAACATTGATTAGCCTGAAATCAAGAGAGGGAGAAACTGGTTTTTGGGTTGGGTTTTTTTGTTTTTGTTTTTGTTTTTTTTTTTTTTTTTACTCAGCAATGTTAGTACAAGCCTATGCTGACATGCAGTTTTTCATTTCAGAAGAGTTGCTTACGTGCACATAAAAGTATCTTTTTAAAAATACTGCCTTTGAAAATTTTATGTTTCCACACTTTCTCATGAACTCTTAAAACTGTAGAGAAACTTTCTTCAAAAGCATTTAAAATTACTCCTTACAGCACTGATAAATCCCCATGTGTGTTTCTGGTCTTATGCCTTGGGCATTGATTTGACTTCTTTGCCCTCCGTAACGGAATTAAATAAGAAAGGAACTGTCCTCTTTAAAAAAAAAAAAAAAAAACAAAAAAACAAAAAAAACCAAAAAAAAAAAAAACCAAACAAGCCTTTTAAGGGGAGGTATGCCCAATAAACAGGTTTACATAACTCACACTACAACTGTTCTTTTAGCTGCAGTGTGACACCAGAAATCTATTGACTGTCGGATTAGCTTTAATAAGTTTATTAAGCTATGTGACACTGGCATACAGTGACCTTCATGATCTTGGTTGCTGCTAGTGAATTCAGGGGGGGAAATATCATTGCCTTCAAATATGCAAGGTCAGGCTTTTGAAGCAGAAGGGAACTTGTCAGAGGTACAGAACAGGAAGTTCTCAAATGTAATAACATCTTTATTTTATAGCATTTTTTATCTTCTAACTCATAGACTGCATTGAAGCATGCTGCACCAGTGACTGCTGAGTCAGGGCAAGAAGATAATAGATAACCTCTTTAGATCCATAAAAATCATTCTGATTAGGAAGATTTTTCTACTAAAATTGTTAATGCCAATATGGACCTGCTTAGGGCATAACGTTATGTGTGGTTATGCTGGCATATCTGGAGTACGGTGGCAGGGTTATGCTGGCATATCTGGGGTACGGTGGCAGGGCAGGGAGAAGAGGAGATGAAGAGCTTGGAAGTAGGTAGGCCCTGAGCATTTACCCTTCCTCCACTCCAGCATGAGCAAAGTGTCCTTCCTGCCACCCCAGGGTGTACCCAGATGCTCCAGGCTCCTCAGTGTTCTACGGACATAAATGCTCACTACAGAAATGCTGGATTAAGTGCAAACTTCCAAGTCCCATATTTTTTCTGCAAAATGCTGTACAAGAAAAAAGGAGTAACGAGAGGAGAGTGGGGATTAGTGGGATGTTGGGAACAATAAAGAACATGAAAAATAAAGACCAACCTAGGTTGAGGAAAGGTAAAATAGAGCCTTTTGGGTTTTTTCTTTTTTTTTTCCCAAATTCCAGATTTACCAACGTGAATCACTAACTGAGAATATGAATGATCAGCTGCTTTTCTCTTGCTCGTTGGTACCTAGTACTTGAAAAGGATATGATGTTTTTTTGAGGGAAGACTTTAAGATACACAGTTTAACAGTGACCTGTTCCCGATAACTCTCCGTTATCAGTGTTGAACTGTGTATCTTAAGTTTCAGAAGTGCTTTCATTTCTGTTAGTATCCCTGTGGCTGCCGTCAACATGTAAAATGCATCGCTACCCTCAGGCTAAAGTCATATATTTGTCAACTCCAATGGTAGCTGCAAGCCTGTATCTGATTGTGGAATTCCATTGTGTTTTGAGAAAAGAATAAGAAAACTGATATTCTTAGTGGATGCTAGCTATTTTGTGTACGAGACAAACTCTGTGTTCCACTAATACCACGTGTTTTCAAAGGATCTTCTCTAATTTGACAGTTAGTATTTTAAAAGGATCCTCTTTGATTACGTATTAAAAAATACTAGATCAGCAATATGTTATGGCTAAGAATTTTTAAAGTGGTAGATGATTTGAGATGCTTCATTTTTTGCTTCTTGAGACACCCCAAAGAAGCAAATTTTCAGAAATGTCTTAATATGCTGTGAAAGAGAGGTCATCTCACCTCAGTAACTGAAACTAGGGAGGCAAAATCACCAGGCACTACTGAAAATCTTGTAAACTACCAGAAGCATTAACACAGCTTGAGCATAGTAACTTAACCCAGTACCAAGATTTTGCAACCACTCACAGTCATATTACAACAGAACAATATTAGAAGTTGGTTTATTAAGCAAATTGTCTCTCAACCAAATATAACCTCCAAAATAGGGTAATGTTCTCAGAGAAGAAATCTTTGCTCTGCATGACTTGTACTTTTTTAAAAAATTCAACTAGTAAATACTGAAGTGGATTATAGTTATCAATTCTCTAAGGAGAAATTAATACAGTAACAGATATTCCACAGTTAACATTCAGGCTGATAAAAATATATTTTTCCTTCAGTATCTTTTTATTGGCTAGCAAAACATTTTAAAATAACCCTCTTAAAATAATTTTATTTTACAGTGTCTGTGAATGTCATGTTGCCCTCACATGATTCCTACAGCCAGATTTGGCACTTACAAACACACATTGTGTCTCTTGTGTCTGTGTTTTAGGATAACAGAAAATCTGCTCAGTTTGATAATGTCAATGAGTCATATAACAGGTCAGCAGACACTGACTCAAATCATGTATGACATAGCTACATAAATATTAAATATACACCAAATGGAAGTATGGAGAAGTTGTAGGGAAAAATAAGACAGATTACTTTACTCTGCAATTTAAGCAGAAGAGGAAAATACCAAAATTCATAAGGAGCATTTAAAAGTGACAGATTAAAATCTGTATTGTGAATGAAGTATGTTCTACTCATCTTTCACAGTAGGCTGCAGCTTGTTGAGCTGAGCAAAGTTCACAAGTGGGTTCAGGAGACTCGGAGAAGAGCGACCATATTATCACAGGGGACTTCATAAATAATGAGATCGTGTTCTAGTGCTAGAGCCTCTTGCGTCTTGCATTCGGGTGTTTTAACATACAGTAGAGTTGTCTTCTGTAAAACATTGCTCGATATTTTTGCAGAACACATTTTCAATAGAAAGTGTGGTACTATTACAACTAATATTCTGAACGTTTTGGATAAATGGTTGAAAAAAAAGTTCACATAAACGGATTCAAAAATCTTTTAAGATAATTTTAAAATCCAGTTCTTTGCCTCTTCTTCTAGTGATCTGCAATACAGCTAAGCCTAGAAATGGGGGGTTGGTAAAGGTCTGAGTTGTAGCTACTTTAAAAAATTATTTTGGAAAGAATAAAAAGAAAAAGTTATAAAGACAGAGCCAAAGGAGGGGGGTGGGAAGAAGAAAAAGTGTTATTCAAATATGTCCATTTAAGTTTAGGCATACACTAAAAATATAAATAAATTACTTTTTTTTTTTTTTGGCCAGAATATTTTAAGAATGTGAAACAAGTATAAGGTAGTACAAATATATGAGAAAATGGTGAGGTTCTCATGAGACTGCACACACCTGAAAACAGTAGCTGTGAAGAGGTTGAGCTTCCCCCTCTCCTTTTTAGTTTAATGCTACTTCTGGGACTAGCACTCTCCCTCAAGTAAATACTATTGAGATTCTACTGGTACTATAGCATTTTTAAGGGTAGCTGGCCGAAAACAATTGGGTATCCTGCTCCTAGAACAGCCAGGGATCCCATGCTGTTGTCTCTGTCATCTGAGAGGAGATACAGTGAGAAGAACACATGGATCCTGTTGTGGTGGTGTTCCTCAGGTCATGCTCATGAAGAGTCTGGATTTCTCACCGATGTAAAAAAAATTTTGCAAAGACACATACGTGTTCTTAAGAAAAGCTCCCCTGACACCAATACAGCTACACATGCGATTGCACCACAACTGTTTGCATGATCATAGCCCATCTGTATTGAAAATCTGATCCTTTAATAGTATTAACAAGTAACAATATAGTATTTATGACAGAAGAGCTAATCTTTACCTAGAACTTCAGAAATGAAATGAAAACTGATTCTGATACCGATTTCTGGAGTTAGGGCTCAATTGGTTTTTTAAAAAAAAAAACACAACCTAATTACTATAGTCGTAACTTAATAGTGTCATAGATTTACTGTCTGCCCCTGTTGATCTAGGCTCTGTTTAGAATGAATTTTGTAAGTAAAGCGTATTTGCTTGCTTTTGGGAGATAAAAATTTTTTTCACCAATGTGAACTACTGAAGTAGAGAAAAAAGAAAAATCCAGACCCCTAGTAATTCCAAATATTGGAATTTCACTGAAGATACCTTATTTACCTCAAAAACCATAGACGTGAATTATCAAACAAATTCTTCTATCAAACAATATGTCTTTTCACAGACATGTTTTGACAAACTGCTTATCCAATTTGTGCCTGTTTCCTTCTGAGTATGCCAAATACAATAAATGTTGACAGGTGCAACTTTGTAACATAGCCTGTTCTGGAAACACATATTGCCAGGTTTTACATAGTAATTAAAATTTTCCATATGGAACTGCAGATTCATTGAAGTTTCCAAACCACCTTGTTTGTTTGCTTTTTAAATCTTCCGGCACTTTTTCACAAGGTTTGGAGAACAGTTTTTCTGATCTTGCACAAAACTAGCCTGCAATGGAGGGGGCTGAAATATTGTTCCTACTGGATCTAGAAACAATGGAAACTCTTAGCATAGGCTAATAGCAAGAAAACTCCTCCCAAAACCAAAAGAAAAAACTACTCTAAAATAACAGATACACTAAATGCAAAAATCAAACAGCAAGATTTGCTTTTTGTTTGGTTGTTGGTATTTTTTTGTGTTTATGGACTGAATGAGGCCTTCCCCATAGTGTCTTGAATTCCTGTATAGACTGAAGTTTGTGTTCTTATTTTCTTCACAATTTAATTAATTGATGTTTCTGTATCATTAATGATGCTCCTCATTCACCAGAGAAAATATAGAGGAACTAACTGTTATGCAGGATTTTGTTTTATTTTTTAACTTGGAATTCATGTCTGTGAAATTTGCATTAAATAATCTTGTGACAAACCAGAGAAGTTATTAGGAACATATCTTTTTTTTTTTTAGTATTGGTGGTAAGATAAACCTGTAACTCCTGATTCTACTTTTTTTAACTTTTTCTTTCTTAATTTCTTTCCCTTTTCTTAGGTTTAGCTCTCATTCATATTATATTATTCACTTCATTTCCTTTTCAAAGTGCTGGTAGAATTTTGTAGGAAAAGCAGCTGAAGTAGCTGCAAGTTAAAGGGATTTCATTGGTGTGATTTGTTGATTACCTGGTTAAATGTTTTCACTTTCAGGTGCGCTTGTGTTCCTCTGTCACTGATAGTCTTTGAGAGCAATGCCACAGGCAATAAGTAATCTTTGTCTGGTTTTATCCTTCATAGATAAAATCAATATTGAAGAATAGCTATTTTTGTCACTCCTTCATAGATAAAATCAATATTGAAGAATAGCTATTTTTGTCACTGGAGACAGAGTAAAGCAAAACTTTTCTACTAATCCTTCATTTTCTCATAGCTTTGGACCTTAGATCTGGGTTGGACTTTATGGCCTGAAGCTCTTCATTAATATTTTTATAAGTTTTGCTATTGAAATTATTTTTCGAATATTATGTTCTAATAATGAATTAGGGCTACACTGTGGCTGTGAGAAGATGGAGGGAGATTTGCCATGCAGTGCCACTGGCTAGCAAGTGTGAATTATTTCTCTTTCTGCATTGGTTCTTACATAAAGGAAACAAAAATCCAATAGATTGCTATTCTCACAAATGTCTAATAGAAGTAGTAGAAAATAGCTTCGCTATAAATGGCAATGTGGTATATATATTAAACAAGACAATCTGAGGACTCCTAGATGGACACAAATTAAAACTCATCAACGAGAAAACCGACATCTTCACAGTTTATGGTTTTAATGATCACTCAGCACAGAAATCCAGAGTTCAAGATCTAACCTTTTGCTAAATAAAGTGTTGTGGTTGTAAAGTGTGTTAAGTATGTTTAAGTCTTAGACTGCAAGATGGATCTCTGTAATTTAAGATAGCCCGGGGGTACTAATGATGATAAACCCACAAAACATCTGTTAAACATTAAAAAGAAATTTTTCCTTCATTACAGTCAGTAACCTGATTGCACGTATGAGTGCAGTGGGACAAAATGGTTGTAAGTGAATGCTCAGTAACTTCCCAAGAATCCTCCGGAGTCTGCCACAGTCAGTAGCGGTCTGTCTAACCAATCTAGATTTACTTCAAAGCCTCTGGTATTGACTCCAAGTCCTAAAATACATTAGGCTTGTCACAGTTCAAAGAACAGCCTGCAAAGAGGGCTGCCGTAGCCTTTTGGTTTTACCTTAGTGGTGGGGGTGGTATGTGGTGCACATGTGTAGAATTCACTACTCCAAAATTCAGAGGAGAGGGGGAAAAGCAGTAAATGTAATCTATGACATATGCTTAATGATGAAGGTATGATAATATTGTATGTTGGCACATTTTCCTTTTTTATTTATTATTATTTTGGAGCAACTCAAGGACTATAATAGTATTAAAACTTGGTTAATACTGAATTTTGACAAAGATCTGTTAAAACATTTGTAAGACACTAAACAAAAATCACAATTGGAATGAAATCAATCAGTGTGTGATCTATTTTTCCTTTCCTGTTTTAGTGTTGAGAAGGTAATGTAAGACTCCTGTCTCCCTCACTGGTTCTTGTTATCTATGTGTTTCAATAATTAATAGAAAAGTGTGTGCATGACAGCCAACATTGACGCAATTCTGTTCTACTGTAGAATGTACTTTTTGGTTGCACATAATGTTTGAACATTGGAATATTACCCATTGGTTAATGATTTTCATTATCAAATCACATTTCATTTGTAACTAGATTTGGAGATAGGAAAAACCTGTAATTCCCGATTCTACTACTTTTAACTTTTTTCTTTAAAAAAAACTTTTTTCCTTTTTTATATTTAGCTCTTATTCACATTGTATTATTCATATAATTTCCTTTTTTGAAGTACCAGTAGAATTTTGTAGGAAAAGCAGCTGAAGTAACTGAATGTTAAAGGGATTTTATTAGTGTAGTTTGTTGATTTCCTGTTCTTGTGCAAAAGTATCTTCTGGTCTTTATGGGAACTCCAAGGACCCCAGTGTAACAAAATCTGCATGCTTACAGTTTAGCATATGTGGGAAGTTTTCAGAAAAGACTTTCGAAGTCCTCTGTGTGTAATTCCAAAATAAAAGTTAAGAAATTCTTCCAGTACCTACAGATAATGGGGGAAAAAGAGTAGTTCTTAAAGAAGAAAATAGGAACTGCAATTCTGCCTAGTTTGCTTAAAGGAAAAGGAATCAAGGAAATAAAAGTCTGGTTTTGGAACATCATTTATATGTTGTACAGGTTGCTGAGTTCCTGACAAGGAAGATTTTTGGTGAATGTTAACTGATCAAACAACATTACTTTGGATATCCAAATAGTAAAAAATTCTGTATTATGTGTGTATAAAAGAAGTGCAAGCAAAATGAAAATGCCTTATTTCAGTTCCTCTCCCATCCTGTCAGCTGCAATGTACAACCGTATGTTGATAAAGCCTTACAATAACTTTAGCTTCCACCAGGACTTATCCAGACACTTTTTAAATAATTATCGAACTAAGATAGATGAATGTTGCAATATATTTCTGGTTTTATTTAAATGTGTGATAAAAAAGTCCATATTAAGTGATATAGTCATACGGAGTCTGAAGAGGTGTTCTAATTGTGCACCTATACATAAGATAATTGAAGGAATTTAGAGTCCTATTTATTCAGATGGTCAGGTGGCAGACTACATAAATAGGAAGAAAAGTTATGCTGTCTGTCTCCAAATCATAAATAGAACAGATCCATCCAATGAAACGTTTCTGTTAATTAGAGTAAAAGAGAAGACAGAGTAAGTCCTGATTCTGCAGGATGATAAGCAGAACTGTTGTCCCCCACTGA
Organism: Aptenodytes patagonicus; assembly: GCF_965638725.1. Taxonomy (NCBI): domain Eukaryota; kingdom Metazoa; phylum Chordata; class Aves; order Sphenisciformes; family Spheniscidae; genus Aptenodytes; species Aptenodytes patagonicus. The sequence goes on along the minus strand of NC_134950.1, from coordinate 111,329,965 downwards.
CTTTATGTGGATTGTGTAGGGTTATTTTTCACACTCAGGACCATATCAGCACTTCCTGTGCTTGCAAAAACCTTTCCTCTACTTGCAGGGATATTGAACAAAAAAAAAGATGACGGCAATAAGAACAAAGAAATAAAGCAAGGGAAATGGATGTATGGAGTTTACTTTTACTTTTAATATTCTTTGTGCTTATTATATTAATATTGATAATGCTTCTTGAGGGAATAGATGGGTATCTGTTTCTCCTATTTAACATGCTATTTGAAATTTCCTTTAGCTTTTCCTCTTTATTGAAACTTGTTCAAAGAAAGAGTGTTTCAAAACAGCAGCAACAGAAATACAACCAAAATATGTCAGGAATATAGAAGATGACAGCTTAGCAAGTTTAAGCACTGAATTTAAATGTTTCTTCACCGTTTTGAAACAGGGACATTCACTGTTGATGGGAATTATAATTTAGCTAGATTTTCAGTGGGCTGTTTGTTTTCCTTCTGCAGACTACAATGAGTCGTTGTAAGGATGAATTGTTGACCAAGTTTCAAACAAGCTAGAAATTTGCAGCCGCCCTTGGTCAAAATCTGAACAGTATTTTCTCTGTGGTTGGAAAAATGATAGATTCTGCTTTTTAAAGTTTAATATTAGCTTTTGCAAAAAAGCAATATGGAAGTTCCTGAAAATTTTTGTTCGTGCTTTCTTTTGCTGTGCCAAAAATGTTTCAAAGCTCTGTTGTGTTTAATGAGCAACAAAGACTCTACAGCCTGGTGATTAGGGTACGGGCCTGGGCTGAGAAAGATATGATTTTAGGAATGAATGGCGTGGGGTGAAAAGCTCTGCCCGATCCCACGTGAACTACAGACTTGATCCTGTGTCTTCTGTAGCTCTGGCCACTATCCTAAATATCTGGTTATGTTGAAAAGGTGAACGCTCAGCTTTCAATCTGAAAAACACTTTTTTTTTTTTTATAATACTACTAAATGAGTTCTGGGAATTTTTTTTGCTGAAACTCTTAGATGGTTTTCATTTCAAAATTGAGCAGAACTTTTGTGAAATTTATTATAGAAAAGAGTTGCCTGTCTTCAGGCATTTTTACTGAAAACCAGTGCAGGCAAATGGTCTATACTGACACGCAAGTATGTTGTCCATCAGAAAGAAGAGAAAGAGAACACAAATATTAAATAAAAACTAAACCTTTTTTGAGCCATCATAGGAAATAGTTATGTATGATTTCTCTAGGAATTTGGCTAAACTGTTAGTCTTGCAATAAAAGCATAGTATATTTAGTTTGTTTCACTCATTTAGTACAAGCAACAAGATCAACATTAGGTAAACTTTTATGTGCATAAAGCGGGTTAATTCTGGAATTTAGTAGGTCTTTATATGGGATACCAACAAAACTTATGTGCTAGCTTATTTGGAACCTTTATGAAAATAAATATAGAGAGCGAGCAACTGAGAGATAATCTTTCAACTTACTATTCTCTCACATTATCATTGTAGGCATAATCTCATCAAGGGATGGGAAGCTTGTATTTGTCTGGAATTATTTTCACTTTGGTGTAACATTACAAAGGATGAGACCATGTTGCTAGGCTCTCCTGACATCCCAAACCTTCTCTTTCCCAAGGGTTCATGTCACTCTAAGAGATAGTTAATGCTCTGGATGGGAAAAGAAGCTTTTGTCAGTTTGACATCAAGATCCTGGTCTTTTCTTTTCCTGTGAAAGGTCCTTCCTCCTCTGTTGGATGACATATTTGTTTTGTACCTGACAAGTATCATCATCAAATGCTCCAGTCTTGGCATTTTCATTATACACCTCTAAAGAACTCTGATGCTGATAATGAAGGGGGGAAGAAAAGGCAAATGAGACAAATGGAGATCTTGGAGAAACTCAGGATTCCCATGAAACTGGAACTCTCTTTAATGCATTTGGTGATGGGAAAAGATGCAAGCAAGGATGCTGAAGGCAAGCAAAACTTGAAGAAAGAAGCTTGGAAGTATGGTAAAGAGTTGTATAACCTTTGCCAGACTACTAACATCAGCTGACTTCAGTAGTAATAGTTTAAAACCTAAGGTGCCTAGTTGATGCCAAAATTACATTGTTCAATCTCTGTAGAAATACCATGTCTTCGTAAAATTAGTAATAGTTATGTTATAGATCTTCAGATACTGACATAATTTCTTGTTATGTATTTGGAAGGCTTTTGGCTACGTGCAGAAGTGGACTTCAGTCTCTGGCTTGATTCTGGTGCAGTTGCCCTAGCGATCACAAAACCTTATAAAAGGAAGTGGGGGCTGGCAGAGAGCTGATGTGGCACAGAATCAGAGTTACACTGTGCTTGTCCACTGTAATGTGGCACAGTGATAGCTGAAGTAAATGGAAATGAGCTAATTTTGCCTCCGGAAGAAACTTTACAGCAGTATGGCCCTTATTGTGGTCTTCTTTAAAATTCTGGATGAGGCAATTAACTTATGAAACTCCATACTGCTGAAGCTAGGCTGCCAAAGCTATCTTAGGCTTTTTTTCCAATATGGCACAGCAGGCAGTGTGATCACCCCGAGTCTAAACATTCAGGTCCTTGGAGGATGTCTCAGGGCACTGCTTTATGAAGCAAAGCCCTGCTTTCCTAAAGCTGAGAATAAGATGCTCAATTTTCTGGCAAAACCAGTCTGGCAAAAACATTGCATAAAAACTCAGTGTTTCCTAGCTTTGAGTTAATCCAAACCTATCCGTCAGTAAAACATAATTTTATTTTGTAGCAAACCACACAAGCTGCAGAAATAGAACTCCGTATTTTAGTAAAAAGTCCCAGATGAGAAAAAAAAAGCTCTTAGAAAGCAATGATGTATCCTTCATACTTGTAATGTTAATCTATATTTGACATAAAGAAGCAAGTTTACTGGGGTTTTTTACATATGCATTGAACTCCGTCTTCAAAATAATCAACTGGAAAAATGGAAACAACTCATTTTAACTGTTGTTTTAAAGTACTCTCATTTAAATTGAAAGCAAATAGCCTCTTGCAAAGCTGCCTCCTATTTTCATGCCATTATGCAAATAAAAGACTAGAGATGAATCACAGATATTATTTCTTAATCCATTTTCTGGAACTGTGTTTAGTGCACACAAGTAAAAGCAGTTCAAAATCCTGTAAGGCTACTCTTAGTGACAAGTAATGCTAGTGGTCACGTTCAGCAAATGTGGCCCAGGGCCTCAGTGAAGAAACCAGAGCATTCAGCCGTTGGTGGAATTAGCCTAATCAAGTTTTTTGCAGTTTCACAAAAAACAAGTTGTTCCTTGATGATCAAGATAAATAACTTACTATTTTGAGCCCTCGCCTTCAGATAAGTAACGGAGATATTCACAACTTGCATTTCAGATAGATACCATATTCAGAAGCATCTTACATAGGGCCTAAGCCAAATCTCTCCTCAGGTCATTGGAAAGAAGACAGCCGCTCTTCACTCACGTGGCAAACAGATCAGATTACTTTGCTAATGAAGCTCAGGTATCAGACACATCCTCACTGTGTAAGTAAATTCAAATAAATAGGATATGTAGGGCTTTTGAAGCTTAACATGCTTGTTCTGTCTTGGTCAATACAGTATGACATCCTTGTGCCCTTTGTATGTAATTCTTCGGGTAGGGTTCTTGCTACACAACTGTTTGCAGGCTTGTGTTAGTTTTCCTAAATTATGAATGACATCCATTCATGTGCAAATTGGTACCAAAGCACAGAAATTGCTAATGAAATATTAATTAGAAAGCAAAACCACATATCCTCTCCATCAGTAATGGCCAGGGCATTCTTACCTCTGTAAGAATAACCTGTGTTATATTTCCCGCCTGTAGAATCATAAATCCGTACTATCTGTTCATTACGGATCTAAAGCACAATGAAAAAAAATCAGTTCGGGGTCAACTGTTTGAAAAAATAATAATAATGCTATATGTATTAGCAAGGGGTGGGAAGCCACTGCTGTTCACATATCTTTCAAAGTAGTCTGGAAGAAAAAAATATGTAAATTTGAACAGATTCAAATCAGATGTGGGATCCTGCTACTAAGAAAAAAGCAACTGCAGTACTCTCAACTGTGAAGATGAGGTCTTCTTTTATGCACAAAAATCAAAAGCTTGCTTCTCAAAGTATGAATCTCTTTTTGAGTTTTTGTATTGTTTTTTACAATGTTTTTGTCTGTCTTTTGCTTGCTTTCTTCTGATGCTGCTTTACTACCAGGGCAGATGTCAAGGTAGTCTCATTTTTTTTTCTCACATCTCTAACTATGGGATATTAAACCCTTCTATTTTCAGTAACATAATGAGGGAGTTAAGCAGAAAACATATTTTCCCCCTAAGTCAAACTGAGTTGGAGTTTAGATTACTCAATATTTCAGAGGAAATGTTAAGAGTTTGAGACTGAGTCCCACATTTCTAAGCAATATTGAATTCTAGTTTTGTGAAAAAGACAATTTATTGGTCTTTAGATAAAGAGCAGAAATAACATATGTTGGTTTTTAATGACTAGGAAGAAAGAGTTTAAGTAGATAACACAATGTGAGCAGGTTTCCAAATTTTTCAGGGAAGCTCTACTAACATTAAACTGAATTTTTGACGTTTTCAGCAATTGACACTCCTACTTCCAAGAAAACTAATTGCTTTTCGTGATCTCTTTTCACGTTTTATGGCAGGATAAAAAATGCTGTGTTTCAGTATATTAGAAAAGCTGTAACTTAATACTTTCTCATTTCCAAAACTGTTAAGAGGCAGCACTTAGTATGTTAATAAGTAAAAGTCTGCAATAAATCGATATAAATGCATGGTTGAGAAAAAATCATATAGGAAAACAGCATAACACCTGAATCGACTATTTCCCAGAATTTAGTGTCTATAAGGACATAGAAAACTTATTCAGCAATGGCAGAAATGGTCAAATGAATGAAGTGTGTTTAAACCATGCAAAACTGAAAGTCCAATTTGCACTGCTTTTATTGATATGTCTTCATGTAATAATGTTTCTCAGATCACCAAAGGAAATAAATTACTCCATTCAAAAGACCCTAGAAAACTGCTTCCCACTGATCAATGTCTTCGTTTTTAAGAAGAGTTATCTGAAGAACACTGTCTTCAGAAAACCAAGAGAGGAGGTAGGAGGGATATTACATCCCTCGATAGGAGACAGATACATAGAAAAACCTTTCTGTATTGGATAGATTTTATAGGAGACAGTTTGGTCTTCATGTCATTTTTAATGATGCAGCCCAAAGATAAAATACAGCTAGTTTACTGCTGTGTTAGATATGACAGTCTCAACGTAAGAATGAAATCCTGTGGAAAATCTCTCGATGTTAGTGGGTCCAGGATATTGGTTAGGTTGCATTTTCCCAAGCATGCAAGAATTAAATCCTGTTCAAATGTATTTGCTGTTTTTATGAGCATTGCTGTAAGTTCAGAACATGAGTGAACGAAAATGAAAAGATTCCTTATAGAAAATTATAATGTTCTATATTAGTACATTTTGTGAAACCACAGACCCAGGAGAACAATTGTACATTCACATGGGATGTTATATAAAGTTTTATAAAAATACTATAAAGTGACCTTCACTATAACTGTATGAAAGTGTCAAAACACTTTATAGAAAAAATTAGAGAAGTAGATGCAGCAGTGGAAAATAACATATGTGAATGGTAACAGACTGATGGATTAAAAGAAAAGAGACCTGAAATTCAGTGGTTAGAAAGGTACAAGAACATTCTTGATGTTTTGGCCAAATAGTGAAAGACGAATAGAGAAATAGCAATCATGCGCAGTTAGTTGACAGATTAATAAGCCTTTGAGTTGAGGTTTAGGAAAAACAAAGTGCTTTGGTTAGAAATATGAGATAGGACAAAATCATTGAGATATAGTCAGTAGAACAGCTGAACTGAAAAATGGGATCACAGAATCACAAAAATCACACAACAATTCCGGTTGGAAGGGACCTCCGAACGTCATCTAGTCCAACCTCGTCCTTGAAGCAGGGACAACTTCAAAGTTACAGGAGGTTGCTCAGGGTCTTGTCCCATTGAATTTTGAAATATTCAAGATTCAGACAGACAAATTTGTCTGAATACAGACAAAAAAAAAAAAAAAAAAAAACCTTCTGGGAAAACTGTTCGAGTGCCTAGCCACTCTCATTGTGAAATATTTTTTCCCTGTGCCCAGGCAGAATTTCTCTTGCTGCAACTAATGACTATTGCCTCTTGTCCTCTGAGTATTTTATATGAAATCTACATAAAACCAAGTAGAAAACATTTGATTAACAGTGCAGCCTGCTACTACTTCCATCAAGACATTCCAGATAATTTTCCTTACTTTTCCAGTTACAAATTTTTATGTTCTACCTGTGTTCCTGTTGTCTTGGGCTTTTGAAAACCACATGATCCATGCTGCTTTTTTGGAAGGGCAGGGAACAGGGAAAACAGGGGAATCAGATTTATTCAAATTAAGACTTTTTGTCTTCCTCACAAGTTATCAGCCTGTCCTATAGATCATAAATTTTGCAGCATTGATTTATGTCTGTAGTATAGCTAGCCTCACTGGGGCTCCAGAGAGAGTCATCTACCCATCAATGAACCTACATTTCATTTGGTGCCATTTGTTTATGGGAGAGGAAGGGGGGGGGGAAAAACTCTGCTTCATGATTTCTGTTTTAAATCAAAGTGCCATCTGCAGTAAATACTCTGGCCCACCTGAATATTAGGTGAAGCATATTTCTGTAATCATTGGAATTTTTATTCAGAATGTGCTACAGATGTGATTACATAGTTGGCAATCTGTCTGTGCATGCGTGGCACAGATCAGGGCAACAGCCTCCTCCATTATTTCCTAACCTACTGTCTCTGCTTTTTTGTACTGCCGCTCTGTTCACTGTTAATGTGTCTTTTGATCTTGCCAGCACTGTGATAGTAGAAAGTTGCCTTTCTTGCTTCCACACAAGCATTTGAAAACCTGTCAAAGTGCTGAGGTTTTCACTATACACTTTTAATCATTACTCTGTCTACATCGAACAAGTTTATTTCAAAGGCTTTGCTAGAAAATGACAAGAAACATGACAATTTATATCCTTGTCGTTTCATTAGATTAGAAATGCCATGAAAGATTTAGAATCCATTTATTTTTATTAAAAGGCATGATGCACTTTGCTTTACCAAAGAGAAGACAATGAGGGAATGAGAAATATTAATTTGGGATGTTATGGTGATTGAGGGGCTTTGAGTCTGAGGCATTTCAGTAGAAAATCTGTATATTTATAGTTCACAAATACAAATGTTTTAATTACGTTTTTAAGAGATGAATTGCTGTGAATAACATAAAACAGCAGAGAATGAAGAAAACACTTTTGATTTGATGCAGTAACTAGTATAGGCACTTCTTTGTAGTCAGCCTCAGAAAACTCCATTTTCTTTTGCTCTGAATCACAATTTAATGTGGTGTTTCTCACCAGGCTATTAAAGATGTTAGTGCTATATAAGCCATAGTTGCTTTTACTAATATTGCATTCAGTACAGATCAAGAGGTTTTTACTTAATGCTCCCTCTTAACATAGAAATGTGAATAAAACATGGAGCGTGAACTGAGAGGTACCATGTTTTGGAAAGTGCTACCCTATTAACAAAAAAGAATTGTGGGAATGTGGGATATATTTACAAATTCATCTTATGAACTACGATTTAAAAATATTTCGAGCAATCCAAAAGCTAAATCAAATTGCAGAGTTCGCTGCAGGATTTCTTTGATACTTTGTTTTCCATGTGCTTACTTAGCAATACATTTTTCTTTTAACAATACTATTAGTTCTGCCCAAAAGTTCAATTTTTGCCTACTGAAAATGATTTGCTTCCTCCTTTATTAACTCCTTTTTATCATCTCAAAGATATAAAAAGATGCCTTATTAATTCTATAAATGTTAGCTATTTTATAGAGATGAACAATAGTATTATAAAAAGTTGAAGTCTGTTTTGTGTGTATGCAAGCAGGCATAATTTTAAAGGATGACATTTTGGGCCTGATTGAAGCAAATGGGAGCTATGCCATCTAATATACCCTGTTATCTTTAAAACTCTGTCTCAGATTTTCTACAAGAGAAGACAAGGCAGGAGAAGCTGATGTGAGTTTTGGATTTTGTGAGTATTTTTAGTGGCTAGGGGAGGAGTTTTGTAAATATTGTGCCTTAGGGAGACTGCTGCAAGTTAGCCTCCACAAAAAACATACAGTGAAGCTCCATCCCTCCTGAACCTTCTAAATTACTTGTTGATGCTTTGCATTTACTTGCACCCTTTCAGATTATGGAATTGTATGGATCTAGCCCAGCTGAAGATCTGGGTGTATATAAAGTAGGTATAGCCAGTTGGTCCATCATGAGAATAAAAGTGCTCCTTAAAGGAGTGAAGTGTAAGACGAATAAAATCTAGTTGTATTTTTACCAAAAGATCTTCATCCTGAAGTTTAGAAAATTAAAGTGGATCACCTTTTGTTGAAAAAAATACCTTCATTGTTAATTTACAATAGAAATATCAAGCAGTAAAGAGAGTCGATGTAATAAAAACGCTGAGATAATGTCGTTTTAACTGACAATTAATTTGCACATTCTCATTAAACCAGCATCTTGAAATAAGGCTCATTTAATTATTATGAGCTGCTAAGTACAGATATAAAATATTGACCTTCTCTTTAAAGGACATAGGTCATTTTTACTAGATTTCAAGCACCTGTCTCTGGGGTAACAGTTTAAAACTTGAAGTGATTTCCTCTTTGAGTTGCTTCTGGTAGGTAGGAGAAAAGTGAGAGGGTGAAATGAAAGTCAGGTGAGGCCACTGATATCAGGAATTATACAATATCAGGGATTAGTCAATAAATTTCATATCAATGTGTTCATTTCCTAATTTAGAAAAAACTGCATCTGTCTCCCTGCTGAAGAGTTGGTTGCATTTGTTCTTGGAGTTGTATTCTGAGGAAAGGTATGTTTGAGCACAGCTAGTTAGTGCCAAAACATCAATAAAAGCAAATGAATTTATTTGACATATAGAGCATCATGAATTTTACAGGCCTAAGCAATTGTATGTTTTTTTCTCATATTAAGTACATATCTGACATTTATGCACTGACTTGTTTTTCGTACAAAGAAACATAATAAACAGCACTATTAGAAGACTGGTATTTTATGGAGCCATTTAGAAATGAAAAATTGTGTAAGAAATATGAACATTTTATTATGATCTTATTTGGCTCTTCTTCCATATTTTGCAGTCTTTCCCTTTATTTATTAAAGAAAGTAGAAAAAACAAATTAAAATTGTTTTAAGCAAGAAAAAAAAAATAAAAAAAAAGAATTAGGAATCCAGACTGCAGATTCATTGTCAGACTTGTTTTCTTTCTTTGAAGGAGCTGGTCATAGAAAGTGAATTATAATTATGGAAATACTAAAAAAACACTTCCAAAGGCTACTGATGTTTGGTTTTTACACAGCATGGGTTTGACTTTTTTTTTTCCCATTGCTGTATTTAAAAAGAAAAAAAATCATGACTACTATTTTATTTTCCTTAATCTATTTGAAGATATTGTACAATCCATTCTTTTTAAACAAGAATGGTTCACTGTGAACACACAGGCTGTCTTATTTATTGCCCTAAACCATCCTGAATTAAGTCAATTCACGTGAAGAATTTGGCAGTACTGTTTATACAAAGTCTGTTTTTCTTTACTTACAAGTGTAAATCAGGAATAATGTCATCCCAGTTGAAAGAGGAGTAGAAAGTGCATTCTTGATTTCAGAGATACGTTTTACAGCAAGCAGCATGTGGAAGGAATGCATTCAACATTATTCTTCTTAGTAACCCTCTGCAACTGTCAACTTTTTACTGACGGAAGAGACAAATAAAAATCCTGAACAGACTATTAATAATGCCTCTCTAAGACTGAGCATTTGTAGAAATCACATCAAAATTTATAATGTTAGAGCCAAACTTCAGAAAGCCAAGTCTTTTTGATCAGTGCTTTGGGGAATGAACAAGGCATAGCTTGCTCAAAAGAGGTAGGAGCTAGGGGAGAGAAGGGAAATATTTACATCATGTATCAGCTTCTCAGATGTCTAGAAGGATCTAGATCATGTTATTTCTCTGGTTCATTCCAGATAGACTTTTAAACATAAATTAATATAGTTTCTAAAAAGCACTTGAGTTCATTTATGTACATGTTGGATTTAGAAAATCCCTCTCAGCTATGCTGAAACCTGCTTATAAGACCACACTTTTTGCCCTTTTTGAGGATGCAGAAGGAGCTCTGCAGCTGAACCAACCCCTTCCACAAGCCATAAGCTAGGGCTCCTTACCAAAAATGTGCATGTAAGAGCAGCAATTTTCCAGAAGCCAGTGAGGTTGGTTATGGCTCAGTGTCCTGGTTTCGGCAGGGATAGAGTTAATTTCCTTCCCAGTAGCTGGTACAGTGCTGTGTTTTGGATTTAGGGTGAGAACAAAGTTGATAACGCACCGATGTTTTAGTTGTTGCCAGGTAATGCTTACACTAGCCAAGGACTTTTCAGCTTCCCATGTTCTACCAACTGAGAAGGCTGGAGGTGCACAAGAAGCTGGGAGGGGGCACAGCCAAACTGGCCCAAGGGACATTCCATACCATGTGACGTCATGCTCAGTACATAAACTGGGGAAAGCTGGCCGGGGGGGCCGCTGCTCGGGGACTGGCTGGTCATCGGTCGGTGGGTGGTGAGCAATTGTACTGTGCATCACTTGTTTTGTGTATTATTATTATTATCATATTATATTATTATCATTTTATTTCAATTATTAAACTGTTTTTATCTCAACCCACGAGTTTTTCTCACTTGTGCTCTTCCAATTCTCTCCCCCATCCCACCGGGTAGGGGGGAGTGAGCGAGCGGCTGCGCGGTGCTTAGTTGTTGACTGAGATACACGTTGTGTTCAGGAAAGTGGCTCCTTTTGCTGTGCTGGGGCCATATAGTGATTCTGGGTAAACTTCATAGCTTACTAGCCTGGAAGACAGAGCCCTTCTTTCTTCTCTCTGTTGTCAGCCAGCTTGCCAAGTCATTAAATTCTCAGAATGGCTTGAGACTGAATTTTAGTGAATTGTATTTAAAATAAACTAGATAAAAAATAATTTAATTATTTAATGTAGATAAAACAAATCCTGTTGCTAGAAACCTATAATTTTAGAAGACGAAATACTGAATAAAAATTTCTCTTTAGAGGAGCATCTTGAGACAAATATTAGAAAATATTCTCTCTGGAGAAATATTCACTCTAGCTGCCACTCTGACCTACGTTTAAATTGCATGGGCAATCTTAGTACCTCTGGGAACTAATGTAGAAGAAAGGTTATGCATTGAAAATTGCAGAACTAAGGATACATATCCATTCACGTGAATCTGTATCTGAGTGGCAATAATTTAAAACAATAATATTAATGTGATATCAACACTATTACATAAATATAATATAGCATTTCCACTTAACTTTTTTAATGTCTGCTTATCTCTTAAAAGATAAGTTATCTCTTAAAAGTAGTTTATATGTTTTCTCTGGATCCTACATGCATTGCATGTTATTCAGCTTAACACGTTCTCTTCCTGCCTCACTTGGTTGTATATCTGATATATGAGTACAAAACATAGTCTTCTGACTTCAATGAGATGGGATCACAATTTCAAAAGCCCTAGATAATTAGGGGGTACTATTAATCCTTCTGCATTGCAGTATTCACTGATAAGATGAGACGACTGATCTTGCACGATAATTGAAGCAAATGAGAAATAAAAGAAATAAATATCCATATATTTGCAGAACGGCTTTTGCTAATAAAAATGGAATTCTGATTAGGACATCTAGATGGACTTACTACATTAATTACTGAGTTTTAAAAAATGTTGCTCTATCATTTTCTTTAAAAAATATTCTATTAACTGACTAGCTATTTGCTCTATGATAGTCACTACTTGTATTAGTGGAGAAAGTAAGACAAGGAGGTTTTCAACCTCAGCTGTTGAGTTTCAACATTGAATGTACAGTAGGAGCTGCTGCTAAACCTGCCATGGGGGAGAAATTAATTTATCTCTGTGATGTTAATAAACTATTCTAAAATTATTTCAAGCAGTTGTATAAAGATTAAAGTCAGACCTTGCTAAGTCACAAATAAAACTTCTCTCCCCTCCCTCCTTCCCTCCCTCCCATTTCCCCCAGCCCTCAAGCTTTCTCATTTATGCAAAGGAAGGAATCTTTTGTGCGTCTACTCTTCTTCAGGAAACATTTCAAGTGACAGAAAACTTTGTTATGAAAAATGCTGAGGTTCAGAACTTTGATACATGAGTTTTAAACATTTTTGGTCCTCTCTCTTGTGACTAACAGGTAAGGTCTTCAAATCAAAAATAATAGATTTTAAAAAAGGATTAACTCCTGTGTGATTGTTATGGCTAAAGAAGCCCTTAAAGTGAACGAATGTAAATTTCATTATTTTGAGTAATATCCACATCCCAGTCATCTTTGTAGTATTACGAGATATCTAAACTAACTGGGGAAAAGATGATGAGGGCAACATCTTTTTTCTTATGAGGGTTAATGTAAAAACTTCATTCCGGGAATATAATGATAATATAATGAGCAGCTGAGAAATCTTTTACATGGGAGTATAAATAAAAACAAGTAAATGTAGTTCCCTACTTTATGCGAAGAGGGCTGAGAGCTCTCCCCCAAACCCTCCCTGAGTCAGCAGAGCAAGGAAACCTCACCCATCTCCACCTTTTTCACTCTGTATTACACTTGCATGGCTTATCATGGCTAGTCTTACTAACGGCTGCTGCACAGCCTTGGGAAGTCCTGCTGTATTTTGGCAGTTCTAAGAGACAGCAGGTGCTCTGGCCGGTATCACTCATATCCAACCTCTCATCACCTCCCTCTAGCCCCTATATACAAAAATGATATTTTCAAATACCAGCATTTCAGATGTGGACATTTTAAAGTTATGTGATGAACAGCAGTGAATTTGTTTTCCAGCTCCATAGATCTATTTATTTTGAGGAAGAGATAAACATGGGAGGAAAGAGAGGGCATATTACTGTGGTAAAACCTTTTCTGTTTGAACACTTAGCTTTCTCTTGCTGAAAACTATATGCAAGGCAGTTTTTTAGGGAGAGAGACTGTTTGTACGTTTTCTTGCCCTCCACCTAAATAAGGAACTTTCTGCCAGATGACAGGGAAAAAGCCGTATTTACTCAATGGTAATGTTAAATCCAGCCACAAGTCAGACATCCCAAAGAGTGTTTAATTATATTTTTTCTGATAATGTGGTTCTTATACCATGAGCCAAGACTATTGGCTTATTAATTATTTTTAACCAAGTAAATCTCATGAGACCCCACCTGGAGCACTGCATCTAGTTCTGGCATCCCCAGCACATGAAAAACATGAGCTTGTTGGATTCGGTCTAGAGGAGGGCCATGAAAATGGTCAGAGGGCTGGAACACCTCTCCTGTGAAGAAGGGCTGAGAGAATTGGGGTCGTTCAGCCTGGAGAAGAGAAGGCTCTGGGGAGACTTTATTGCGGCCTTTCAGTACTTAAAGGGGGCTTATAAGAAAGATGGGGAAAGACTTTTTACCAGGGACTGTGGTGACAGGAGAAAGGGCAATAGTTTTAAACTGAAAGAGGGTAGATTTAGACTGGACATAAAGAAGGAATTTTTTTACAGTGAGGGTGGTGAGACACTGGAACAGGTTGCCCAGAGAAGTTGTAGATGCCCCATCCTTGGACGTGTTCAAGGCCAGGTTGGATGGGTCTTTGAGCAACTTGGTCTAGTGGAAGGTGTCCCTGCCCATGGCAGGGGGGTTGGACTAGATGAGCTTTAAGGGTCCCTTCCAACCCAAACCATTCTGTGGTTCTGTGATTCTAAATAACAAGAAGTCAATAAGGAGTCAAGTCACTTTTATCCAAGGACAAAAGATCTTCTATGAAGGGGAAAATGGAACTGCAAATGTATCGTATGTTTTCATAGGTATATTTATTTTCCATCTATATACCCAGAGCCCCTATATTCCTATTGCGATTTCTCTTCAGGATTAAAAGAAAATTAGTTTTTTGGGTTTTGACTGGTGGTATGATATTCTACAAGTCCTGTTAGCTGTGATGCTTACATTACCATGTTACTTTAAAAATAAAGGGTTTCATTTCTTCCCTCTCTGCACAGATTAGCAAATAGTGAATTTTGCTAAGTAAAAAAGTTTTTTCTATCATGTCTCTGCGCATGATCAATACAATTTTTTAATTCAGTCTTTTATGAAATGCAGAGGATTTCAAACAAAACATTCTTTAAGTAGTCCTAAATCTGTAGTACAAGTCCTTTGTGTCTCACTCCTTGTGCAAAAGCCTGAAAGCCACCATGTTTGCCTGTTAGAAAGGTGCAAGTTGGATTGCAGAAAATTGACAAACTCACTTTCAAAAGGGGAAAAAAAAATGGTTAAAAGCCATATCAGTACAGCTATCAAACCAATGTCTATTCAGCAATATTTTTTATGTCTGTTTTTTTGTTTGAATTGGGTTGGTATCTCTGTTACCTCCTTACCACCACCATTCAGTTATTCCAGGACTGGAAGGCCCCATGATCAACACTGTTAAATTGCAACACAACACGAATGCAGATCTCATAAAATAAACTCCTGCAACTATTTTAGTAATTAAAATAGAACTGGGAGAGATGTTAAAGCACTGGCCTGTAACCATCCACACTGTTAATTTGTTAGCAAGTTTCTCAGCATGGTCTTGGTTCCCATCAGCTACCAATTTCCCAGGCAGTGCCCAGACACTATTCAGGGAAAACAGGCAATAGGAAAATTTGCTGCAGCTGTCTCTTTTTGCAGGCAAAGAGAATTATGGATGTGGGTAGCCTGCATCCTGTTGGTGCATCTAGCCTAGGAGGCAGAGGCTGTGAAATGGCATGTCAAAATTCAGGCAGAAAGCAAGTGACAAAGCTACTTAAAACTGTTGTCTCTTTAGACAGATCTCCTATCACTCCACCACCTTTGCCACCTCTAATGTAATTCTTCTAGATTCTTTCTTGTCGAAGCACACTAAGAAATGCTGCAGGCCTAGTAGAGCAATAATGGTGAATGTTTTTAATGTCACTCTTTGTGAAGATATTTAGTAATTTTTCTTGAACTTGTATTGTCTTAGAAACATGTTGAGCCCTTGAAACTTTTGAAGAATAGGAATATACATTTAATTTCCGTATATGTTTTCCTTCTGTATACAGAGAAAGAAAAAAAAGACTTATGAATTTATTTTTCCCTGTAATTGAATAGAATGTACAATTTCACCCCGCTGACATAATTTAAAGTATAATGCACTGAATAACATGATTAATGTGGTCAGGAAAAACTCAACATTTTGCAGTTTTTGTCATTATTATTTCCAGTCATGACTCCACACTAGCATTTGTCTTTATTATTTTTCTGATGTATTGGATTAGCCTTGGAACAGAAGTCTTTGAAGAGGAGAGATGTCTTGAGTGTTGAAAGTATTGCATCAATCTGCTTACTCCACGAACTACAATTTCATGGTCTCAAACTACTACTACTACAAAACTACTGTATAGGGAAAGTTTATTTATAATAATAATAATGATGATGATGATGATGATGATGTCAGGGACTCCTAGGTTGTACCAGCATTTTAGCATTCTACTGTAGGGCTGTAGAGAACTTTAAAGTAGAATTTATTTAAGAGAAAAATCTCATAAAACTTGCTAAGACTAAAAAATAGATACTTTTAGATGGTGTTAAAGAAGACAGCAAAACCACTTTTTGAGCCCAATGCTTATTTTCATTACACCCTATAAAAATCATGCATTATTTCAGTTGATTTCCACTGGGAGAAAGAGATGCTTGTGTGTTTAGACTCAGGCAACCTTTCTCAATTTGCTGGTTTGCTGTCTTGGCTGGGAACTTAATTTCAGATTATTTTGAATCAATTTACTTGAAAACACATGGATAAGAGTAGCGAAATGAAATTTTCAAGCACTGTTTACTAAAGCCACCATAGGAATGAAAGGTGCTGACAAAAAGTTAACTTTTATCACCAGATATAAAACAATGCCAAGTTTTGGTGCAAGCGCTTTTGAGTATCATCTAGACTGACTAATGCATATTCCCTCTTCCCAGATAACCCTCCTTTATCCATCTTCTGAAATACTGTCTAAATCTACCTTGTGCAATTTTATGGTCTGCTGCTGGAGTGTATTAGCAATTGTTTGGCATGTTCTATTTGTGAGTGCTTTTCTTGAAATTTGCCTCTGCATGCAGAGATGCTTACTGGCAATGATCCTATCATCAGCAACATTCGATTAAAACTGATTCTCAATGTGCAGTCGTTTTTCAATTTCTATTATTCTCCATTTCCAGAAAGAATGCTCTCTCATGTTACTACTATAAAAAGGATTTACATTTCTGAAAGATTTCTATTAAGGGACAAGCTAAACTTTTATTTTAAATGAGTCAAATTGAAACTTTCATGTTTTCATTATGCACCAAATTAGACAATGTTTTTCAAAAAGCCCGAGAATTAAATTTAATCTGAACATACAAAACTTACTTTTTCATGGTCAGCTGAGTTTTAATTTCATTTTCGTAGCTGTTAAAATAAATATTTTTTATGAATTTTGATTTTAAAATTGAGGGCACATCTGAAGATACATTTGAGCTAGCACAGAGCTGAGTTAGTGATGAAATAGCTTCATGAAGAAAGTTAGATAGAAATTTCATTTTTGTTTATTGGAAAGCATGTACTGAGTGTTGTACAGGGCAATCTCTAGAGTAAGAATATTTGGTCCATAGCCACAATCTTGCAAAAAGACTCAGGTGATTATTATTTTGCTCCTGATAGACTTTAGTTCTTCCTCTGCTACTTCTCTTCAATTGCATTTCACTTCACTCTTGTTGCACAGTTGCAAAAAGTAAGACCCTTAAAAATCACTACAAAACTGGCTTTTAAAAAAAGTGCACAAGCTGAATTTGGATTTTTCAAAACTACAGTTTGAACTTTTCATAATTCCTTCCCTTCAATAGTCAATCGGTTCAAAGAAGGATGTATTCCTTAAAATGTGTTCTTCATTTTAATTACATTATATATCCTTAACAATACATTTCCCAGTTAGTGTTCACTCTTAGTCCAATCATTGTTTTTCATGATGGATATCTAGGAAGCAACTATTAGACAAGGTAATGCCACTCTATATCTCAGGAAGTGCATTTACATCTAATTAATGGGATTAATTAAATTAGATCCTTACAGGAACTTGAAGTGTTGTTTATCACAAATAATTGAATAGACACCAAACCTGACTTTGTGAAGTGTTGTTTACTCCTTCCCCTTTCACAGGAAGGTAAAGAATACACATGGGTCTGAATGAGCTTCTGGGTCTTCCCAAGATGGGAGCTCATAAAATCAACTAAAGCGTGTATAATTTTCCTCCTGGAATTTGCGTAATTGCTTTGGATTTGTCTCAGAGAATAGGTTGGAAAAATGGTTCAGCTCTGTCATCCACATGCAGGTATCACAGGCTTATTAATCCTTCCCTTATGTGGTGGGAAAAGGGCAAGAGAAGAATAGGTACAGCCACTCTCCAGCTGGCTTTAATGTTCACATCACAGACTGCCTTCTCTTGTGTATCAGTAGGAAACCATATGCAATGCTTCAGGTGACGTATACTCTCTAAGCTTAGTCTCAGTCATCTGTACAAAGTTTGGTTAAAATGGGGGGGAAGGGGAGAGGGAGGAACTCAATGCGCTTCACAAAGGCAGTCTTGCTTCCCTTTAGCTGTTTCTAGACTGTTTTGCAGGTGGTCTTTTAGGCAGTACTGGCCTATTGTAGTCATTGCTCTTGACTGCAGGATGTTAATCATTAGATTGGTACAGTCTTTCTTGCTCATTAGCTTCACCTGTCTCTTTATTCCCAATTTCACAGTAACAGAAAAGCAACAGTGACACCTGTCCTGGGGAGAGGAGTTGCTTCTTACATTCTTCTTAATTTTAGTCCCTCCTTTGCAAAAGCAACTTGGTTGCTGTGTTATTTGTGCTCACCAGGATGGGGGCATGAGCACCCCGAGACACTGAGAGATGCTGTCTGCAGAAGGCTCCAAGCCTGCAGGATGACAGGTTTGGGGTTCATTCTCCTTGTCTGAAGGCCTGTGCCTCTCCTGACTTAAAAAGCATCAAGATGAAGAGTATTTTACATAATTATGTATTATAGTACCCCAAATCCTGCAAATGCAGTGTAGTATTGAACTTGGACTAGAGTCCCTTTAAACGCCCCCCCCCCCCCCCCCCCCCCCCTATTGTATGCACAAGGCATGGCTTTGACATATGAATTTTGTTTTTGCCAGGGAAGTAAAGAAGCTTATAATAGGTCATGTTGATTTTCTTTTTTTATTTTTCATTAAATTCAGAAAGAGGAGGTGGAGTTGTTAATGTTTCTAATTTTACTGCTAGTCATCTGCCCTTGAAGTCTGTCTCACTTAAAAAACCTAAACAAACAAACAACAAACGTTACCTTTGAATCAGTAGCAAGTTGAAGATATAATTATGTTAACTAATCTTTTTAAATGACACCTAGTTAAATGCAACTGTTTAAGAGTGAAATTTAATTAAATCCTACTGCTTGTAGAGCTGAACAACATTAGTACTTAAGAGCTTTATGATTTCAGAATTTATGTGCACCTCCTTAGTTAACACTGGATCATATTTTGATGCCTACTTTAACTTTGCTTCTTTTTCTTTAGTTACCAAATTAAACCACTGGCCAAAAAAAAAGTAGTCAAAACTATACATAGTGTGTATATAATAAGTTAGTTACTTTTGTCATCAAAAGTCTGACAAACACAATTACAAGGGAAACATGGATCATAGAAAGGGATAACATTACTAACTAGACAACTGGAGCACATCTAAGAAATTATTCCTTAAAGAAGTGTGGTGCCACAACTGGAAAATAAATGTATTTCAGAATATTTATTTTATCTTTGCTCATTAAAACATGGACTTAGACAGCAAGGCAGTACATTTTACACCCACAATAATCGCTTAGTTGTGAAATGCCAAAGCAGTGGAAATAAACTTTTTGCAGAATGAAACAATCTAGCAGACTGATTCTTTGTGGAGGCATATTCTGTAAATTGAAATGTTCACTGACAGAAGATTTATGCTTGAAGTCAACAAGTTTTCAAAGGGATTGTGTTGTGCCATTCTTAGCTGGATTAGAAATGGTCATCTTGGTTTTCTTTAATGTTTGATAGGTAGGTCTATAAATAAGAAAGGTAAGTTGAGCAAACCTCCATTTGCAGAAGCTACCTGGGGAAGTTTCTGCAAGTTACTGATACCTCTCAATGTCCTTTTGACATAGTGGGGTCTGAGGTTTATAATTAATTTGGAGGTTCAGATAATATGTAACATAGCCTCTATGATGAATATATTTTTTGAATTTTTCAAATATATTTGACTTTAGGTAAGCACAGTACTATGCCCTGTCTATAAAGTGAATAAAAATCCTGATCCTATTCCTGTTCCTGGAAAAATTCTTCAGCTAAGTGCTCATCAGTTGGGATGCTGGATATGTTTTGATGCATCAGAAGTTTTATTTCTGGTTACCATTATATGCCTGCATTATCTGAGTGTCTCAACCAGAAGAAACTAACAGTTTCACAGTAGTAACATGAACGTTTCAGTGAGGATTGATAATACTGAGAAGTATTTTCACTGACAGTTCCCAATGATCCTAAATACTCTGACTTTTGTTTTAGTCAGCATTGTAAAGGGTACTTGTTCACTCCTGGAGGTGAGATCAATCCATTAGGTCTTACAGAATTTTACAGACTTTCAGTCAGATCATCTATTACTTGCACCTTTTTGCGACCATTTCCTCTAAGTGGTTTGAAGGAAAGCAGCTCATTGCTCTGTTCTGGTGAGGATTTGTACCTACTATTCACACAAGCATGTCATTATACCAAATACAGTGCAAAGGAGAACTGACTTTTCTTTCTGTCCATTTGTCCAGTTAAATAAGTACCCAGAGAGCCTAATACCAATTGTCTGAAAATAGACTAGATGATAGAAGAAAATGGGATGCAAGCTCCCTTTGTACGAACTCTCTCTATATAGGAAAAGCAGGTGCATACATTACACTTCGGGCAAGCCCAGTTCCACTTGGTTGCTTGTATCAAGAGGTCTAATTACATAAGTAAGAAACTGGCAGAAGAACTTGTTACAGTGCATTTCAAAGGCTCCCTTTGCCCATGACTTTGTTTCGTTGCCAAATAAAATAACACAGTACTAAATCCAATTTAGCAGAGCTGTCACTGATTCGTAAAGCTCTCATTGCACAGAAGTAAGGGTGAGAGCTTACTTCTCTCACCCTTTTTTTCTCTTCTCTTTTTTACTTCCAACCTAATAATCAGTGTAGTCCATTAAGAAACCATGAGTTGAGTTACTGCCCCTCAGTTTCCTTGGTCAATCCGGAGGTATGGAGCACATGAGACGGGTTCAGTTTTACTAACAATGTATGTGAGCATAGGTCGAGAAAGCACTATTGGGGTCATCAGGCCCCTGTGGCCTCCCTCCCTCTCCAGCTGCAGGTAATTCTACAACAGCCATGATGGCCAGAAGAGCCTGTTTCATTTATGAAAATCACGCATCTCCCAATACCCTGAAGAAAATTGCAATTTTTATTTGGAAAGACTAAAAATCATGACCCAAAAGAAATCGGGGATGTTGTCAGAGGAAGACATCCTTCTACCAGCATTAAGCTGCATAGAATAATATGCCCCGATAGTCTTCGGAAGTGAGGCGTGCCTCACAGGACAGACAAAAGCCCAAACTCCAGTATTCTTGTGGCCATCTGACCTGCAGGGAACTCTTTCCTCATCCCAAACCTAGCATGTATAAGCAGGATACAGTAGCTAAGCATACAAGATGCTTTAATTTCATAGCCTTTAACATATTTTAGTGTTAATTACTGATATCTGTGAATGTTATGCTTACTTAAAAAGCTTGAGAAATAACTTGGAATATGTTGAAGGATAGTCCTTCTCTGAACCAGTTTTAAAAGTTGATACTTTAATTGATATAACTGAATAGTTACTGTCTAGACTGTGCTGGTGTTGGGATATTTTACTCATTCAATGTTTTCTTCATTAATAATTTTAAGACCTCCACTAAAACAAATTAATTCTTTCTCTACATCTACAGTCTTCACTAGTTACTCAAAATAAAGATTTCATAATGTTCTCAGTGTTTGAAAGTAGCTTAAACTATTCATATTGGCATCCCAGTGTATCCTAAGAACATAGACTATTAGGATGTTTTCTTGAATCTTTATGAATGTTTTTCAAGTAGTCCTCTTAGTCTCAAAAATATCAAGGAACATTACTAGGAAATAATTTTTGAGCAGTTGTAGTTTTCATTTATTACTTCTTAAGAAATTAACCTGTGGCTTTTAGAAACAAACACAAAGGCTTTTTTCTGTGGTTTGAGGCACCCTGAGTTATTTGTATTGATCCTGCATTAGTGTAGCTGAAGGTTTCACATTTTGACTATCCTCATTTTCCAAACACTTGTATCTAACAGGAAGAATTTTTGAGGGATGGTGCATATCAGCATGGCATTCAGCAGTGCCATGGGAAGGTTACAGAGCCAGCTTGGGTACTGGAAATATACTTGCATTAACATAGCTTCTCTCTTGAGCAAATAGCTCAACTTAAAAGCAGGCTGTGAGTGGTGTGGGTGGACCTCCACGCTAGAGAGGCATTATCAGCCCCACTGCTTCCCCTGTCTTCCTCAGAGCCTGCACATTTCCACAAGCCTTGTGTTAGGTTGTGTAGACAGCTGCAGGCAAATGAAGTTGCTCAGTCATATTATTCTGAGTACTAATTGTCTCCCATTTGACAACTGGACCGAAACCTCTCTAAAATGTGTTGTCCAGGTGTCGCTGTTGTTTTGTTAATCCTTAAGACAGTAGGATCCTTGCTTGGAGCTTGCAGGTGTTATCAAAAGAAATACAGCAGCAAAAAGATGTCTGACCCAGCATTTGTGAGGCTTAGGTATTCCAATTAAGATTTGGGGCATGACCTTTCCAGTGCTTTGTAAAAAGTATTTGTGCAACGCTGTGAAATTTGAAAGTTGCATCGCACAGTAAGTAATGAGGGTGCTCAGCAATGAGCAGGTCTGAGCCCGCTGTCTGCCATACTGCACCAATGTCTCTAAGTGCAAATGATTGCTGCTGACATGTGAAAATGTACAGCTGACAAATTCATGCCTCTTTCAGGTGGTGCTGGCAGATAAGGCTGTCACTACGTGTTGGAGTGTGCCTGAAGTTGGGGTGAAAAGTAACTAGCTAAATAAAGCTCCTGTACTTTTATTAAATAGTTCTAATAAGCTATTTATTTCTGCTTAAAAAAAAAAAAAAAAGGGGGATTCTGCACTGTCCTTTGATTGTATGTGTTCTAATAGAAAAATACATTTTGTATAAAATAGAAATGAGTTAAAGTTTAAAGTCACGATGTCATGTTGTATCTATATATCTATATATTTATGGATGTGTGTGTATATATATGATGTTTCTATATATTTATATACATATGTATAATAGATATAAGATCACTTCTACAAAAGCAGTATAAAGTATGTTTAATAGTTGGATCTTTATGGAGGGTTTACTAAAGACCTTGATATTCCAATTCCAATCTTGTTTTGTGTCTTGCTTTAGTCTGGAAATTTCTGTATCAAAGTATTATAAATACTGACTGTGGTGTAATGGCTAAGAATGACAGCTTGGGTCTGATTCTGTAAGATTCTGATAAGCTACTGCAAAAAGCTTTGTATACTTTATATCTGTTTACTCCCTTGGGGGTAAAATGCCTCAGGACCTCATTCTGAAATGTCAGCAGCACTAAAAGGATGATGTTCTCCATGGCAGAGGCCAGCATGAGTCTCCAGGACTTCATTATGCTGCTTGTTTTGTATCTGAAGGTTGAGCTTTATGCTGGTCTTCCACTCTGGGGTGATTTTTCATTGGAAATGTGCAAACAGACAAACAATCTTGTGATCACTGAAGTGGTTTGCTACTGTAGAGCAGATCTGTGCATGAAGTTTGATCGTCTTTGCCTCAGCGTACAAACAGCAGCAATATCGGTATCAGCACTTCCAAAGCTTGTCTCTTACCCTTTTCAAAAGGTGATAAAACTGCTTGACCTCTCACCATTTTGAAACAGTGGTGCATGTGCTATCAGCTGGGGGATTGCACTGGGGGTCAGGAAACAGTTAGGTTGTCAGCTGTTTCCAAGGGGATCACCACATGCTGTAGCCATCTGGGAGGACACCCAGGAAAGGCATTTGGCAGTACAAGTGAAGCAGGCTACAGGCTTCATGTGCCTGAATGTGGTGTTCAACCCTTTTGAGTGCTGCAAGTATCAGTCTCACCTGAATGCTCTGATTGAGCTGGTTAAGGAAATCTGTATTCCTGCTGTTGGCTATTTCTCCAGCTGGGCAAGAAAGGGATTTTCTTGGAGATGCCTACCTGGCTGTACTAGAATTTCCAGAGCAATCCAGAGCTGTCATTAGCAGCACAGGTTAATGCTTGGGGGGGGGGTAAAGGGGAAGAGCGGTTTGAGCTACTTTGAGCAAACCCGTATCTATCCATAAAACAGAAGCACAGTAACTAGGTTGTAATATACTATTTAGTTTTTAAACAAAGTCAAATAAGATGGGCTTTTTTCCCCCATAAATACTATAGTAGAAGGACCCCCTTTTAATTAAATAGAAGTAAATTTCAATGAAGGCAAGGAACTTTGCTCAAGCAAAGTATGTATTATATAACAATATCTAAAATAGTAGGTTAAAAACAGCATTAAAAATGCAAGGTGCAGCAATCAGTAGTTATGAGGTAGTACATTTTAAAAAATCTGTCAAAACAACAAACATTTTCTTCAGAAAGATCTGACTTCATTTTAGCCAAACCTTTTAAAAAAGAAAATAGAATTCTAATGATAATGAATGTTTAAGATAATGGGTTGAAACATTATGCCCAAAGAAACTGGTTACAAGTTTCAGCCTGGAGAGCCAAATACAACCACCCCTCATTAGCTTTTCCCTCAGTGCAGTTAGTCTACCAACGTTAACATTTTAATGATGGTTCATCTGTGAGCATCTGAAAATAAGGTCTTAAAGGGAAATAATGCAGGCAACACTACCAGCCCATCTGTAACAGAGGGTTTTTTTGGATAATTTTGTGCTGGATTTTTTTTCCCCTGCAGAAATGTTTTCTGCTCTGAACTCCTTTATTTTGGATATTATAAAACATTCTTTGGTTTTTATTTTGTTTTAAACATGTTCAGTAGTCATCTTGCTATGTGTATATATATATCAGAAATAGGTTATATTTCAAGTAGCAGCTTCTTTGAATGAAGAGTGAAGGCCTTTTCAGATGATACAGGTTACTGAAAAATTGAGGATGGCAGCCTGCATCTTAAACAGTCTATTTTCTGCACTGAAAAAAGAAAGCTCCTATAGGTAGTTTTCATTGTCTTCATTTATTTTTAATTCCACCATCCTAAGAATCTTTTAGAGACACAGACACAAGAGTTAGACATCAGAATGTGCTGGCAGTTGGGAAAAAGGTCACTTTATTCTTTACCTTTATCTTGCAATCCTTCCCTAATATGATATTTTTTACTGGTGGCATGGGAGATAACAAGGCTAGATGGTCTTTGGTCTGACCTTGCGCAGGTGTTCTTACATACACAAAACACGTTTTTCTAACTCAGAATACACATTGCTAATTTTTTCCTCCAAAACACAGCACTATACCAGCTACTAGGAAGAAAATTTACTCTATCCCAGCTGAAACCAGAACATGTCTTATTCATAACTTTAATCCCTTATGTAATCCATATAAGTTCTAGTTTGAATTTTTGCTTAAGGCATATTCCATATGTATATTTGCTAGATTCTTCCAAAAAATCTTTTAATTGAACTTTTTCTTATTCTTTTCTTTTAAAGTGATTTTCTTTTAAAAGTGTTAAGTTTAAACGGTAATGATTTTTTCTTCGTAGAAAAAAAATACCTTCTAAATATTTTTCACAGAAGTCAGCAGTTGACCAGATGAAATCAAGACTATTATCTTCTAGGTCTTTAGAAACTAATAATGATATAATATTAAGTGTTTCTTTTACTTTAATAAGTTATTAACTTGATCATTAGCAATATCTAAACATATTAAAGAACGATACGAGAACTATAGAGTCTGTCCTCTGATCAACACATTCATTCAACATTATTATTTCAGACACTATGTTTTATTGAAAAATGCATAACTTCAGAAAATTAAATACTCCTTTGGAACTACATTATCAAATCAACAATTTGTTGAACAACAACTTATATCTTCAAATCTATTTCTGTTCTTGAAAATGTATGTGTTTACTAAGGGGGGGAGGTTTTTTTTGGGGGGTTGTGTGTTTTTTGTGTTTTTTCTTTTTTAAGTAAACCAGTAAGTTTAAATAATCCTGGAAAATAGCTCTAAAAGAAGAAAAAAGAAAAGACTTACTGTATAATTCACACTGTCTTTGAAAAGGGTTAGGACACTAAGAAAAGCTTTAAAAATTATCCCTTGATGCAGGTCAGATTGCCAAGTGTTTTTATGTGTTATACTTGTTTTATAGCTTGTTCCCTGTTTCTTGTACGTTGATGTTGCATTACACTTCTACCATAACAAGGTGCGTATTGTTATGGAAGACGGTTGTTAGATAAACCTCGTGCAGAAGCCAGGATACTTTAGAGGGTTTTGATAGAAAATGGGGATTTCTTATTGCTTTGTCTTGTTTACGTTTTTACTGTATTCCTCTGCAGCCTCTTGCTCTCATTTTTCCTGCATTTGTTGTCCTGTGAAATCCATGTGTATAAATATCTGAAAGAGAGATGGCCAAAGGAATGTCTGGCAGACTTCTCTGGTGGTGTCCAATATCTGCAGTACTTGGAGGGGAAAGAACCATCTCCCTAGAAATGCTGTAGTGCAGACCAAGACTGAAACTACAGATTGGCTCTGTGAGGTAGCTTGCGTGGTTAATCTGGGCTTTGTTCTCCTCACAGATTTGTACTGGGACATTATTTTTCTGCCTCATTGACTTTCTCATCTGGACTGCAGTTGGGTTCTTCTCCCTCATCCTTCTCATGAAAGTATAAACAAGGCTGCTAAAAAGCTTAGTGAGGAGATATGGACTGAATTCCTTCTTGGGTACTGATGATATCCAATCATGTATCTCCATCTCCTTCTGACAGAAGGGCTAAGAGGGACTCAAGTATTTTGGCAAGCAGTGGCTCTGATGTGTTTTATATACTCCGTATTACACAATGCTGATAACACTGTTTTGTGTGAGAAGAGTTGACCTTGGTTTTTTTAATGCCAAAAGAAGTCAGTGCTAATCATAAAGCCAGCAGGTTCGATATCTTGCATGACAACAGAATATTAAAACAACTGTTCAGCCACTTTCTTCCTTTTTTTCCCTTATGGTCAGAAGAGTTAATATGATAAATTCAGAGAGAGTTTCCACACTGACATTTAATTAAAATGAAATTACCTATCATTGTTATGGGCTACACAGAAGCTATTATTTATGTTGATATTATTCTAATACCTTATTAGACTAGGTTTGCATTTGCATCAGTATGTTAGCATGACTTGAATTATTTCTTTCTGTACTTCTTATGTAGCAGCAAGTGCAAGCTGCAATGTTAAATACTTACAGAAAAAGATATTTCAGTCTCCTTGGAAAAGGCAGGGACAGTGTTCAGCCAGAGATTTCTTTTTTCCCCCCTGTTCTCCATTAATATTTTCTTCTGTTTACTCTGATATGGCTGCTCATCACAGAAGTCAGCAGGATGGTGCAGGACTCTTTGTCAATAGAATTTTTATCATGCTAGCTAGTAAGATTAATTCCCTGTGCATCAGAGGAAAAGATCATCTTTTAATGCAGTAATAATTTTGTGTATTAATAGTTTTATTCTATAAACTATTAAAATATAACATGATACTGTAAGATCACATAAGGAACAGCATTTATCAAATGTACCATTCTCTTTCCTTTGAAGCAACAGGAATAACTGAAGAAGAGGGAGGTGGTGAAGAGGTTATGACTATGATCGTCGTGAATTTTTCAAAGAGCAAAATCATCTAATGGACTTTTGGATTCCACACTGTGTAAATTTAAAGCTGTTTGCATAAGACTGATGGTTGTGTTAATCTGACAGTGCACAGTCAGCTGTTCCACTTCCAAAACAGCTGCTCCACAATGTCCTGCCACTTCCCACCTGGACCCCGCTGCTAAGTGGGGAGCTCCCACTGTCCCTGATCCTTTTCCCCCATTTCCAAGAATTCCAGTGAGGCTTTTAGCAGATCACTGTGACTGTTTAATAAAGGCTCATGTTTTCAGGGAGAGAAAGTACAGTGGGTTTCCTACCAGTAGAAACATGCTGCTCAGGCTACTTTCTAATTTTCCTTGTACCTCTATATTCATAGAATATCTTTTGACCACCTGCTATGGGTATTAGCCTGGGGACTATCGGGGAACAGCATTGGTGGGCGCTGCTCCGTAAGGAAAGGCAAGCTGGGAGCCAAGTGTGACACCAAAGCAAGCAGGGACAGTGACTCAAGGTTAAGGGGCAGTCTCACAATAGGGGCAAGCAGAGCAAGTGATGGCAACCAGCTTCAGCCAAGAGCCCAGACTGACAGACAAGTCCATAAGTTTTGAGGCAGGACTGAGATCAAGCCATGAAGCCAAGTCAGGACAAGCTTTATGACTTCCCCCCCTAATTTCTGGATAAATAGCTACTTTATATTTTGCAGACGTAGTGTGCATTTATTAGCTTATAATAAAACCAGACAAATTCTGCAGGCAGTTGGATAGAGAGTGGAAGGAGAGAACAGCATGTGCTTGCCACTCTGGGCTTGAAGGGCAGGGGCTGCAGCACAGGAAGCCACTGGGATGCATTTATGCTGTGTGCATAGCTGGCACTGGTGGATGGAACTGCTGATGTTAGAGCAGCTTTAGCAGCCTCTTATTTGGAACAACATGCAAGTCAAACATTTAACATTCATTTTATTTCTGGAGAAAATATCAGACAGGTATTCCCTATTTCAAATGTAAAGATATCTACAAAACCTGTACCAATAGATCACAAGCTTTGAAATGTACAGTGGAGGTAGCTTCAAGGTATTTACATTGACTAACTTTACCCAGGGCATTTGAAATCACAACTGAGGGAAGCTGTTTCTGCAACGCTGTTGCTGTACTCGTGTTCAGCCCAACTGGAGGCTGGAGTCAGGTTGCCAGAAGGTAAATCCTGGCTTCTGCTGGGCCAATGCAACAGTTGAATTTCAGTCAATATTTTTAACTTTTTAACTTTGTCTAGACTTTATCTTTGATAAATAAGCGTTTTTCTTTGGGTGTTCATTCTGCCTTGAGGAGATTTTTCTGTTTTAGCCTGCAAGGCCTGTACTGTCCCCTGTAAATAAAAAAACCCCTACACTAGTATACTGTGGGCATGTTGTAAACCTGAAAATTACATAACCTTTCAAATTATACTGCACATAGTAGGGACTGTTCACGTCAGAGTCAAATATTTAATTGACAGGCATGGATATCTTTCCTCTAATGCACATATGTTAACTAGGGATTAGAGAAACAAGCACAAATGGAGGTGCTGCTTAATACTGTCAGGACAGTCCCTTGGTCAACTCTCCAGCACTTTGCCTTCATTGCAGACAAGCAAACAAAAATGTATATTGCCATGCCTTAGATGAACTGTGTCATATATTACTTAATAAGTATCCGGAAGACTCAGGAGTTCAGGACGCTAATCAGAGAGAAATACTACATTGGGGTTACGGAAAGGAAGGGAGGTATTTTTCTGATAGTAGGATTTATTTCTCAAACTTGAACTGGATGAGGACCTAGGCTTTGGTGTTGCTGACTCTTGAGAAAGAGACCTACTTTGTTTTCATAGTGTTAAGTAATTTAGGTCTTTGTTGGAGACTAAAGATATTATGGAAGAAATTTAGACAAAATAATGCTCATATTCAAGTATTTATTTAGTTTAGTCCTCAAAAATATTTGTAATTGAAAATGGTATTTGCAGTAGCTGAGGGTATTTCAATGGCCTTCTAGTAGACTAAATTTCAAAAGAGTTATCAGAAGGTTACCTTAAGAAAACACAGAAATAAAATAAAACTGTGGAAAAGAAAGAAACTATTCTACATATGTCCACCTTTGGCTGTTCATGTCTCAAATGTCTATTCTGTTTAATTCCCATGCAATTATACAGCATATGAACAGTATTGCTCCACTATTTGAAGTGGAGTTTTGTTGTGAATCTGAAAATACAATGACTGAAGCTAGCTGGAAGAGGCATTCCCATTGCTACTTAATTAAATAAGGGAGGTAAGACAAAAGAAGAAGAAATACTAAGAAAGCATATGTATTTTCTTGAGGTTTAAGACTGGGTAGGGAAGATTGTGTCCTAGACCTCTCATCTTACTAGCTTTTACTTGCCTGAACAGAAGTAAAGGAGAAACCTGGTATTTTTCACAGAGAAAAAATAAGAACATCCCTCTTGGGAACAGACATTCATGCTCTAAAACTTGTCACATGTTCTCATTTAACTTTTCAAGAGGTGGTTGCTGGAGGGTTCAGAAGGAAGAGGCAATTTCTCTGTGCTAACGGCAAGATACTGTTCCAGTGTGGACAGAGGGAAAGCTTTGCCTCCACGGGGTATCTATTGGTGGAGTTCAGCTCTGGAGGGAAAATGTGGACAGCTGAGCTCTAGCTGCACTCGAGCGGCAGTCCAGTGAGGATTCCCCTGGGTCAGTACCGGGCCTGCGGAAAATGTTAATGTGTCCCATAGCCCATATTTTCCAGCTTTGAGTTAAACTATTCAAGATATGAGGCTTGAATAATTTCTCCATGATATATCTCCCCCAAGGACATTATACCTCAGTTAAAAGGCCCTAAATGCATCTTGATCTCTAGGACTAAAAAATTATTTCTTCAAGAATCTATTGGGAGTATGGTAGTATTTCTGAGATCCTTGAAGTACCTATTTACATTCGAGTTCAAAAAGCTGTTGTAAGACTTAGCGAACAACCTCCTTTTAGAGAGTGTTGAAGTGAACTTGTACAAATAAGTGGGAAAGGAGGGCAGGAGTGGGAGAAAATATTTACATCTCTACAGAGCACCAGATATTACCACTGCAGTGTTACTTGTATGGAATCAATCTTTTCCAATGAGTGTTTTGACTGCCTGCGGCAGTGCACCTCTGTTCACTGAATTTAATAGTCTGGATCCTGGTTCTAAACCTTGTTCACTACCAGGGAAAAGAAGTTATTACTGTCAGGTTATTCATTGGTCTAATTTAAATATTAACACAATGATCACGCTGTCTTTCCCAGTTTTATTCTAAAAAGGGAGCATATGCATTTGCTGTAGTGCGTGTTTGACAAACAGGCTGTTGTAAAACCTGAAGATGTAGGTAGGCTTCACAGCAACTACTTGTTCTCAGGTACCTTGTTGTAATGTGGATCAACCATCCTATGGTATCTCTTCTAATTCTTGCATAGTCCCTCCTCTTGCAGAGCACATTTGCTAAATAACTGGACATTTGCACAAGGAGCTGTACTTGGACAGCCTAAATTCTGCCCAAGTCCTTTGCCTATAAACAGTGGGATTTTTGTAATCTGTGTTCTCTGAAGAGTATTTCAGTGTCCTAAGATAGCCAGTTAGTAAGGAGCTATGTGGTAGAACAAAAAGCAAGCACAAAACTTTAAGATTAATTTAGGCAATTATGAAGATAACTGAAAATATCTGGCTTCATAATATGTATGACATACTGTTTGCAACCATGCAAATCTTATCTGTAGGCAGGGAACAATCTCTGGAATTTTCTTTTGCTTTTTTAAAATAAGAAATACAAAGGATTTTGTTGAGGTCATACTCAAGGATTAAAAATTTATCCTTACTCCAAATTCTTCTAGCCTGGGGTTTTCTTCTCAACAAGACATAAACAAAGAATTTCAAATACCTAATTCATATACAGCAAGCCTGACTTCAGAGATGAAGATTCAATATATTCTGAAATCAGAACACTTCTTTAAGTGTTCTAAACTGGACAGATGTCCAAAAATAGGCATTTAAAGTTTGGGGGAAAAAAAAGTCTTGGTCTCTATTTTTCTCCTTAAAAAAAAAAAAAAAAAATCCTTTTCTCCATATCTAGAAATATATTTTGCTTTCCTTCATTTCCGTTTCCTGGAAGCAATGCTGTTCATGCGGCATTCCCATAACAATTTTTCAGTGTTTCAGGCTGAGTTACAGGAAAGGCAAGAGAGTGATGTGACTGACCCATCACTTGGTGAACCCCCCACATGGCACTCAGCTAATAACTGTCAGGACGTGTCTTGGCAGAGTGGTCCAAGGGCAGAGTTAGGTTTTATGGCACTTCTTCCACACTAATGATGGCTGAGGGTAACAAGAGAGGCAGGGGGTGCTGGGGATGGAGAAGGAACCACAGTCTAGGGAGGCACTGCTGTAAAGATGAAAGCTAAAGGGAGACACAAACGAGGTTGGATAAATTGATTAGAATACATAGAATCATAGAATCATAGAATCATTGAGGTTGGAAAAGACCTCTAAGATCATCGAGTCCAACCGTCAACCCAACACCACCATGCCCACTAAACTATGTCCCTAAGCGCCTCATCTACACGTCTTTTAAATACCTCCAGGGATGGGGACTCAACCACTTCCCTGGGCAGCCTGGTCCAATGTTTAACCACTCTTTCACTAAAGAAATTTTTCCTTACATCCAATCTAAACCTCCCCTGCCGCAACTTGAGGCCATTTCCTCTCGTCCTATCACTTGTTACTTCGGAGAAAAGACCAACACCTACCTTGCTACAACCTCCTTTCAGGGAGTTGTAGAGAGCGATGAGGTCTCCCCTCAGCCTCCTTTTCTCCAGGCTAAACAACCCCAGTTCCCTCTGCCGCTCCTCATAAGACTTGTTCTCCAGACCCCTCACCAGCCTCGTTGCCCTTCTCTGGACACGCTCCAGCACCTCAACGTCCTTCTTGTAGTGAGGGGCCCAAAACTGAACACAGTATTCGAGGTGCGGCCTCACCAGTGCCGAGTACAGGGGCACATTACTAATAACATAATTACAAAACCAAACTGTGCACAGTGAAGAGAGGGCTACTGAAACTATCCAGAAAGGAGACAAGAAGTCTGCATGGTTGGTGTAGGACTAACAGATGAACAATTAAATTATTGGGATAAGCACATTCATGCTCGTTCAGCCCCTGATAGGCGCAGAATTTGCATTAGGTCTGTTGCTGGAAAGAACAGTGATGAGCTGTTTTCCTCTCAAGCAAAACCAGTGGCGGTGTTGTGACATGCTGACAGCAGTTGCAGCAGATACTGGGGTTGTGGTGTGGGTAAAGGTCTTCAGACAGTTCACTTGGGGTTGTGTTTTCCTTGATAGCCTTGGCAATCAGCACGTTTGCCTGTCTTCATTTGCTGATTCCCCTGGTAACAGCAGCTAATATTGAAAAATAATTGGGATAAAACTGTAGGAAGAAAAAAGCCAATACGTTAAATTAATTTTAAATTAAAAAACATATGCCACCCTAAAATGAATTGATTTTAGCCATTTGATTTTTTTTCTGAATATAATATAGAAGTTGAAAAATTTTTAATTACAAAAGAAATCTCACTTAGGAATGAAGGTGAAAAGAGTTTATTTTTGCTGCTCTAGGTTGGGTGGTATTTTTTTCTACAGTAATTTTCTTGTGCAAGTGTACTTAAATATGGACACAAGCTTTCTTCTTGTGGGAGAAGAAAGGCAATATGGATGACTATTTACGTGGGGTTTACTGTGGGGCATATGTGTGGTTTAAAGATAAGCTCAGATGTAAATACATTGCTAGATTGGTGCTAGCTTAAAGAATAAAAGCTATTAGGAGAAAGGTATGGTGGGTTGACCCCAGCCAGCAACCAAAAACTCTCCCTGCCCTTTGCTCACTGCTCTCTCCTGGGGAATGGGGAGAAAAATGGAAGGCAGGCAAAAAGACTCACAGGTGGAGATAAGGACAGTTTAATAAGAAAATCAAAAGCTGCACGTAAGTAAAGCAGAAAGAGGAATTTATTCATTGCTTCCCATCGGCCGGCAGCCACTTCCCGGGAAGAGAAGCAGGGCCTCGGCTTGCACAGGCTGGAGCCGGCTGGAACCGGCTGTATCCGGCTTGGGGCAGCCCCGGCCTCTCCTCACAGAGAGCCCTGCAGCCCCCCCCCTGCTGGCACCTGGGCACCTGCACCCCGTCCAAAAGGGAAACAAATAGCCTAACATTTCACCAACAGTAGGCTATTTAGTGTTTGTGTAAAACAAAGTGGAATGAGGGTTTTTGTTGTTGTTGCTGATTTTGAGGTTTGGTTTTGTTGGGGTTTTTTTTCTTGTTTTGTTTTGAAGAAATGCCTCTCCCATCCTGTCTGGAGCCGTTTTTGTAGTTTTAGTCATACGTAGCAAAATCTCCCTGGGTAAGCAGAGGAGTGTGTGACTACTCCTTCATTGTTCATTATTAAGAGGACATCTGTTCTCCTTTACGAGCTTACCTAAGTAGTGAAGAGCACAGAAACTTGGATAACATACTAAGGTGAAGCTTGATCATGCCAGGACCATGTGGAGACACTTCTTGACTGCCTTGCACACAGCAAATGTATGAACTACACATCCAGATTTTAACTGAGTTTAGTTCTGAAAGACTTCAGTTTGTGTTCTTCTGCCTTGACCTGAAATACCACCATGAAAATAGTGTCAAGGCTTTTACTTCCTCTAAGGGAACTTTTTTCTTCTCCTTAATTGGAGAGGAAATCTAAATATTCATTTTCACTTTTAAAGTTTTAAAGCAATCTTTGAGATGAAGTTTAATTAATTTTTTACTTTTAAATTTCTGTATTGCAACTCAAATGTGTATTTTAAACCAAATCTATTACACAATTTTAATAAATGACTCTAGTTAATCTCTCATGTACACACTATCAGCAGTCTCCAGGATTCAGCATTATGGAGCTTCTACAAAAGTTTTGATCAAAATTAACTCTTCTCTTTCTCCTATAACTTGTGAAACACAAAGGGAAGTGTGTTTTTGCTAAAAAACCTATGGTAACAAATGGGTAGGAAAAAGATTCAAATTCTTTAGAGATATGAACATATGAAAAAGGGATGTGCTTTTTATTTTTTTTTTTAAAGAAAACCAGTTTTCAGGTTAATATTTTCTTGGTAATATGTGACTTTCTGCATATTTGTATATATAATATACATTTTCCTAATCTGCTAAATTACTTTCCTGCTTGGCACAAAAAAACCCTAAGTGGTACAGGTGTCGCCATATTCCATTTCTATGCTGGATTAGAAAATTAGTTAACTTCTTTGCTGAGGTTTCATTTCAAGAAAACTTGGATTTTGTATTATCAGAATCACAGTCACAAGGACAAGCAACTGTGATTTCCATGCAAATACTTGTTTCAATTTTCAAGTCACTGAAGAATTAAGAAGAGTTTTTTCAGATGTAAGGATCTTTCAAAGTTATCAGTGAGAAGCACAATTAATATTTTCACAAGCATGGTGTGTGAAACCTTCATACCCAATTCCTATCCTCTATTATTATCCTAATCATTTCTATAGGCAAAGTACAATCCAGCGCACTTGGCTTTATCATCCTTGCAGCATTTGGAGATCTGAAATGAAAAAGTCAGACAGTTGGCTAAATTGGACAGGAAAGAGGTAAGGATTAAAAAAAGAAGGGACATAATCTTGATCTAAATATGGACAGTGAACTGTTCGCTACGTTTGTAGTTTGATACGATTAATTACATTGTGATCAATGGTTAGTGCTTATTTAACACCTGCAAATGATAAAAATTTGGAAACAATTTTTACGAGTCCTTGAAAGGCATTTGAATAGTCTTATTTTACATATCATGGTGATGTAAATGGTACATCAGAGACTATGCGACAGGAGGCTGAGGCTGATATTCTGGAATCTCTTCTCATACGCAGTCCAGTTGACCTTGTTAACAGCATGTATATATACAGTTATAAGGTGTTATTTGGAAATTATGCTATTAGCATCATGTTTTCTTTAATAACTGCAGACATTTTATATAAGAGAAATGACATAAATCCAGAGGTGTTTTAATTAGGAAGGTACATAGTAGTCCAAACATGATGTTACTTAAATGGGTATAGAAACAATTGATTCCAAAAATAACAAATATCAGACGGTCTGCATACACTCTGCTAATCTGAAAAAGCGTGGAATAAAAAATTTGCCCGTGGCCATTCTGTAATTCAGTAGTTTATATGAAAATGAATTTATTCAATTGGTTATGTTTGTGCAAATATTCTGTGATAGGAATTACAAGGCACAAATATGAGCAAACTATAAAAACATCAAAGTACTGTAGAGCTTAAGAGGTGGCATTTTTTTCTCCAGTTGTTTTTTTTTTAAATACTTATGCTATGAGTGCAACAAGCCATGGTTTTGGGTTGTTTATCTTTTTCTCTGTAGTCTTTTTTCATTCAGGTTCTCCAACAAAGTCAGGTTTGCGATGAATCTGCTGCTTGCTCTTGGATGGCATGCAGTGATAGCAAATTCATTCAAACAGATTTCAAGCCATGTAAGAATAGCCACACAGAACATAAAAGCAGTGTGTCTCTCAGTGTTTTGCTTTTTATTGTTAATGGAAAGCATTCAATATTTAATAAACAATTTACAGTGTTTTGCATGTGTCCTTGACACAGCACTTCTGATACAGGAATTATTAACATGAACAGCATCATGTACGTGTATGAATCAAATCTTTGTCACAGAGGTTGAAGCTATACCAATAAAAAGAATGACAGAGAATGAACAGCTCTGCCAGTTGGAATAGTGATGTTACTTGACCACCCACCTTCTGACTGAAACTGCCAGTGTCCAGAAAATAACCAAATGAATTTTTAACTTGCCAGCTGCAAAATTTATTCTTTTATTCTCTGGAGAATTTGCTGCCTTATGGTCTATTTTTGGGAATGATGTAAAATCCTGAGGGAAATCTAAACAGCAGATACCATATACCACATGAGCATGCATGCAATAAAATGGAATACAGTATGCCAATTTTTAAGCACTTCATGTGATTTAATTGCATATGACAGAAGCTGTTTATTAGTCTGGAAGACTCAAATGGTATATCCACAAAGTATATATCTGTAGTTCAGTACATAATAATTTCTCCATTTTGCTTCAAAAACTGTTTCACTCCTGTTTTGTACTTGACAACAATGAGACTGAAAGGATTAAATAGCCCTTTCTATGTAGTCCTTGGTTTCTGTGCTAAGATTGCAAAAAGAGAATATCTAGTACCAATATTATAATAATGACCTTTGTGCTGGCAACATCTGCCCATTAGAAAATGGGATGAAATGATCTAATGTTGGACAAACTAACAGTTGCCAAATAGAAGTGATTTGCCGCCTGCATTTAAGGATGAATTTGATGGTAAGCTACTGGTAGAAAGCTATACACCCTTTTACCTATTACCTGAGCCATCTGTTTATTTTAGTGTATAACTTGTTTGTATGCACAGTGAAAATGTCTGATATTATTAAGTATGACTAGCTCACAGGTACCTTTTTTTTACATACATTTACCCTGTAAGCAACGTAAGTAGAATAATACTGCATGGACATAGAGTGTATATATTTTCCAGAGCTGTACTAATGAGAATTATCTTGCTGAATCCTATGTAGCTGTGGAAATTTAGAGAATTAGCCCTATTCAGGGGCTCTAATTTCTTCCTTAATAATATCTTTGCAATTATGTTGCCTACAAGATAAACCAAAACTTAAACAAAAAAACCCCTACTACCTGTGAGTTAGTTATAGCTCATGTAACAGGTAGTCTGTTCACATTGCTATTACTTACCAAGTAATGAAGATGCTGTAAGCAGGCTTTGCTTTTAGAAGGTCGGGTTTTATGCTTGCATAAACCCTGACAAGCTACATTTCTCACGTCTGTTGTAATATAAATGGATGAGCCATTTACTGGTTTCTTACCTAGAGGTGAATGCCCATTTCCTAAGCTCTGAACGAGGCTGTTGTCATCAATGTTCTCGTTACCCGATTTTTTCTATCTGTTCCATGTAGCTCCTCCTGGAAAATCTCCCCAGAATTTTACCAGCCTTTTCTGTGCTTGAAACTCTACTTGCCCAGTTTATTTGCTGCCAAGATAACCAGGGAGACTTGCTTGTTTCAAGGTATGGTTATGGATGGTCTTAGATAAACAGCAAGGATTCCCATTACATGTCCTACAAAGCAATGCTTTGTGATACTGGAAAAAAGATTCTAGAGAATTTTTGGAAATGTATATGCTCTTTATCATGAATGAAGTGAAGTTTGGTGTCTTCCTTTCAACTTTGTACCAGAAATAGACCAGTGTTATGGAAGAAAACTGAAGCCAACTGGAAAAAAAAATCTAATCAATTATTAGTAGACATACCAGAGACCATTTATGCTGATTTAGAAAATTTGAAAAGATGCGTGGAACTGGATAACCTTTTATTTTAACTAACTGTCTTGCTATTAATATGTTGATTCCCATGAACCTTCAGCTTTACCAAAGGGAATGGTCTTTAAATACAAATCTATAGTATTGCCAATTCTGGAACATAAACGAAAGGGGGAAGTAGTAACGAGAAGTTACATTAATGACTTAAAGACTTATTGTATAACCTGGATAATGTTAACTTTTTCTTGAAACAAACTGATTTGGCAATGTGAGTGCAACTCAGAAAAGAAGCGTAAAGCATAACTGTCTGTTCTTAACTGAAACTAGATTAAGTTGAGAAAAGTCTACTATCATTAATTACTACCTCTTTGGATATTAAACTTTAAGAGAGATTGTGCACTGAGAGACTGTTAAATAGCGATGACTCTTGAATTATGTGCCATTCTTTCTTTTCCCCAAAGGGACTTCCTCAACTTACTGCTCAGCTCATTGTAACTTCTATAGTAGGCTTGGTCTGTTACATGGGGAGTCAAGCAACTCCCATTGCAAGAAAACACATCTTCAATTGGTTATCCTGTGAGAGATCTTATCAGATGACTAAAAAAGTCTCTCTGAATATTTATGGATTTATGTTTTTTTCTCCCAGTGAAAGGTGACAGGGTAAAGTGTGAGCTCTTTTAATAAGACCTTTCATCATTGAGTGGACAAGGAATAAAGCTTCCTCAGTACTTACACTAGCTGTTTTTTTCTGCACACCTTGTCTATCTGATGGCTTGATGAATAATGTTTGTCAATAATTATTTAGATTAAGATAAATGTGTCTGTATTTATGTGTTCTGTAGACAAATTTGAGGATTGCCATTAAGTGTAACATCTGATCTCCCCTGAGATGACGTGGGTTTATAATGTGGTTACAAAGTGATCATGTGTGAGAGAGTTCAGCTAAGGAGCAGGTGTTACAGGCATCAGACAACTCTAGAGTCAGGGGAGCTTAAGACAGTAACATAAAATGTACATACTCAAGAAGTGCCCTTACATTGTATGAAAGGTCTCCAGTTTAAAGGGACAGAAGATAATTTTGTAGAAGAAAGTGTCAGTATAGGAGTATAGTTTTTCCCCTGTAAAAAATGAAGTAAAATTGTGCATTTTTATGTGGTTTATTTTGCTTGTTTGTTTTTAATAAAAGGGAGACAGATCTGAGAAATTCCATGAAGTTCTATTCCAGGTTGTTTTGAGTCACAATGTCAGTGTAGTTTCTTCTAGGGAAAAGTAGCCAGTTCAGACTGATTTGAGGACAAAATTGTGATATTGCCTTCTTTTCTTGGTGAGTTTGATTGATGAAAGACCCAAGAAACACTTTTCTCCTTATAAAATTTAAACTAATAATGCTGAGTCTGGTGGTGTTGATAACTCTCCAAATTCATGTAGTAGTTCACATCAGGCAAGAGGAATGAAAGGGTAAGATTATCTTAGCTTGAAAGTGACATCTCACCTGTATCTCATGTGGTTCATTTCATGCAGTAGCTATTTATTTTTCTTTTTTTTTTTCTGTAGAAAGTCCAGCAAAATGCAATCCTGATAATTAGTTCTTGAGTCCCCATGCTGATGATAAATAAGAAGAAAATTCTTCAAAATTCTGAGAGTTAGTGTTTTTTATTCTGTTATCATCAAATAAAATGTAATTGAGATTCGCCAAATCACAGCTGCTATACCAATTCATATTTGAAGGCAAATTAAATTTAAAGGTGTAAAGAAACATAGGGAGTGGGTGTTAATTGTGACGTTATTAGTAAACTTTTTTTGACAACATTGTTGTTAAAAATTCTCTCAAAAGACCATGAAGAAAAAACAAATAAACTCTTAGGGCAAAAGCTTCAGTGGCTTTGGCAACTTGATTTTTTATATATGTATAGTTAAAGTTTAACAAATTGTGTATTATTCTGACTAAATCTCTTTAGCAGGTAGACTGTTCTCCTTACCATGAGAAGCATGAATGCATCAAACAGTTGCCAGAAGCAGGAAATTTGAAAGTAGACCTTGATGCATCTGACTCATTAAATTGAAACTTCTGCATCTGCATTCACTTTGTTAGCTTGCAGAAATGCTTAATCAAGAATTAGAATGACTGCTGATAACTTGTGTTTGTTGTTTAGGTTGCTTTTTATGGAGACATAATTCCAAATGAGATGCATTTCTCATGCCGGTGATAATGAGCAGATTAACCACTTGCTAGCTTTCTAAGTGCAGGTGTCAAGTGTGACTGTGGCATGATGATATCTAGGAATGTCTGTAAATATATAAACTTATAAAGTACCAATCTATGCATTTGTGGGGAAGGTTGAACATCAACCACGCTCAAGGAAACAAGGTTCTCAATAGAGGATGAATTATGCTTATCT
The DNA here is from genome assembly GCF_965638725.1 of Aptenodytes patagonicus. Lineage (NCBI taxonomy): Eukaryota > Metazoa > Chordata > Aves > Sphenisciformes > Spheniscidae > Aptenodytes > Aptenodytes patagonicus. The sequence continues at coordinate 111,289,883 of NC_134950.1, read as the reverse complement.
TTTGATTTTTCTGAATAAAATCAGGAGTGCTGGATCATTTTGTGTAAGTTACGTTTTACCTAAAAGAGAATGTGTTGTCATGAAAGCAAATTCATGAAACATAGCTGGTAGATAGATTCCTTAAGCATGCGTGAAGGTGTGGAGAGAGAAGAAAACAGGTGGTTCAAACCAGGCTGACATATCTAAAGGGTTTCTGCTGAGACCACGTTTACTGACTTGTAAGTAGTTTTTAGCTCTGCATTGGTACTACTCAGTAAGGTTTGTGCATCAAAAAGGAGTGAAACAAAAACATTATTTCCATTTGTACAGGCCAGTGTTTCATTGGGTGTATTGCCAAGAAGCAGAACTTGACCATAGAGTACTGTTTGATAGGTGCACGAACTGTGGAAATGAAAACCATATTAAATTAAAAGTATATTTTCCAATGATATTGATGAAAATGAGAAGGTACTCTAGTGATTTATGTGCTCTGCTATGTTGGAGGTCTGTCTTCCACAGCCAATAGCACAGTATTGAAAAGCAACCATTCAGGCAGAAGTCAGGATTCGAACAGATTGCAATTTGATGGTTACTGAAAAGAATCTTGATATTAAACATAGCATTCATATGGCTTTAAAATGAACATTTGGAGTGGACTAACAGTATTTCTTTGTAATAGGATTTTTCTTTGCAATAATCACATCTTATTAGGAAGTAGTTTACTATTCCTGAGTGAATGTCACCCAAACTTAGCAGTGATTTAATTCTCAATAAACCTTTTGAGAAGCTTTAAGGTCAGTGCATGGGTGCTTATGAGGGAAATTTTGTATATTATTTGCCTTCAGATGGACATTCTCTGCAGAGATAATTTCAGAGGCAGCATTCATTGCAAAATAATTTTTATTTCATTAATATCACCGGTGTCTGTTGTTAAAGTAGACTTATAAAGATAAATTGTGGTGGGTGAGAATTCCTGCCCCAACAAATAAAGGGGACAGCTTTTGTCCTCATTACCTGGGAAACATGGAGGAGGATGTGGGATTCTAAAGATTTTGATAAGAAACATGGCAGAAATTACAGTATCATTTTGTAAACTAAACGCCTGTTCCAGTACTTTTAGATAAGACATCTTAAATGAGATACTAGATTGTCAGACATTAACTGTAAACAGTGTTAAAGTCTTTTAAAAAGACTGAATACTGTTAAAGTCCCTAAAAGCAGCAGTCAACGTCACAGGTAGGCTTAGCTATTTTCATTGATTAGAATAAACTTGAATGCGTAGCAGCTTAGCTATGGTCCAGACACTATTTCTATGCCTACTTGCACTATTCTTAAAACACTAAAGATTTGTTGTATTTTTTATTATATTTTCCCATTTTGTTTGGTCTTCGTAGGTTTCAAAAAATTGCAACTTGTAACAGTTTCCTTACTGAACATAAACTGTAACTTTCTCAAAAACATTTTTTACTGTACAACTCAAGACGAACTTATTTAAGGTTTTGTGTCAGAAAGGATCATGCAGTAATTAAAAAAAAACAGGCTAAATTGTGGGCTAAATTAACACAACTGGCTTCTTTCCCCACAGAAATTGCTGATAGTAACTTTTCCCAGAGTATTACTGATTTAAGTATTGTGAGGTGAACTGAATGACTCATTTTTGATTTTCAGACTTAAATGAAATAGATCCTTTTCATTTTTTTGAGATATGTTATTGACCTAGATATTATTTGCACCTGAAATGTGATTATGATGTGGTGGGATTTTTTTTTTTTTTTTCTTCCATAAAGATGAGTACATAGCAAAGTGCTGTGGAATAAAAAGGACTGTAGGTGTTGGCTGGAATTCTTTTTCTGAAAAGTCTTGTATGATCATTAAAATCCCTTATTTCCTCGTCAAACAGCACAACAGCAGCTAGACTACAGTGATTTCTTCAACTATTACGACCTCCTAAGAGGAGCTGGATTAATAACATTTTAAAGGAGGAATGTTTTCCTTCCTCTAAGTCGACCTTTATCTACTAACTGACAGTTGCTTATGCAATGTGTGTTTCTGAACTTCTTGTTTGAACAAGATAAATAACAAAGAATGTTTAACGTTTGAAGATATTAGATGTTTGAAGAATAGGTTTTATCAGAATATTCCAGGAATAAAGTCCTTCTAGAAGAAGTCCTCATTTTCTACAATACGTCTGGGGATGGGAAGTGTTTCCTATGTAATATTAGTAATATGATGCCCTAAACACAATTGTCCCCATACAAATGACAAAGTAGTGGTTTCAGACTTCTAGCTAAAATTATTAAGATTATACCTATGGTAAAGTTCTGTAGATAGGACCCTGATAAAAGAGAAAAATACTTCATTGGTTCTTGCAGAGGGATCTGGATAGATTGGAGCATTGGGCAATCATCAATGGCATGAAATTGAACAAGAACAAATGCTGGATTCTGCACCTGGGATGGAGTAACACTGGGCACAAGTCTAAACTGGGAGAGGAGTGGCTGGAGAGCAGCCCTGCAGAAAGGGGTCTGGGGGTGCTGGTTGACAGGAGGCTCAACAGGAGTCAGCAGGGTGCCCTGGCAGCCAAGAGGGCAAACCGCATCCTGGGGTGCATCAAACACAGCATAACCAGCCGGTCAAAAGAGGTGATTATCCCGCTGTATTCAGCGCTGGTGCGGCCTCACCTTGAGTATTGTGTGTGGTTCTGGGCCCCACCATTTAAAAAGGATGTGAAGGTACCTGAATGTCTCCAAAGGAGGGCAACAAAACTGGTGAAGGGGCTGGGAGGCATGTCCTCTGAGGAGCAGCTGAGGACTCTGGGTTTCTCTAGCTTGGAGAGAAGGAGGCTGAGGGGCGACTTTACTGCTCTCTAGAGCTTCCTGAGGAGGGGAAGTGGAGAGGGAGGTGATAATCTCGTCTCCCTGGTACCCAGTGCCAGGACGCATGGGAATGTCGGACGCAACCTTGAGCCAGGGAGGTTCAGACTTGACATGCGGAAACATTTCTTTACCGAGAGGGTGGTCAAACCCTGGAAGAGGTTTCCTGGAGAGGTGGTTGACGCTGTGTCGATGCCTGTCAGTGTTTCAGAGGCATTTGGACAATGCCCTTAATGCCATGCTTTAACTTTTGGTGAACCCTGAAGTGGTCAGGCAGTTGGACTAGGTGGTCACTGTAGGTCCCTTCCAGCTGAACTATCCTATCCTATCCTATCCTATCCTATCCTATCCTATCCTATCCTATCCTATCCTATCCTATCCTATCCTATCCTAATTCCCTGCGCTCACTGTGAGTTGAATAATGATGAGACTGTTATTTGCCTGAAATGCCAGGGGTTTTTCAGCTCCAAAAACACTTTCAAGGACAGAAATCACAAAGGTTACAAGTGGAAACAGGATTTTATTTTAGTTTTGTGAATCCGCTTCAGAGCCAATGCTCACAATCATTAACCCAATGCCCATGTGCAACCAGGAGCAGGCTGATGCATTCTTCAGTTTAGCTTGAAAAAACATCCTTTTCAGTCTGGCAAAGGAAAGCCACAGAGACACAGAAAGCAGCAGCAGGAATACAGGCCAAGCAGTCCCTGTTTCCTGAAGAGTGAGAACTTGAAGAATGAGCATTGGTACCGACCACACACAGAAGAAGAAGAAGAAGAAGAAGAAGAAGGAGGTGTGTGGTACCATGGGGTATTTTCCAAAGTATGACACGTATCGATGACAAGCACACTTTTTGCCTCCCAAAACTTGCTCTGCCGCTCTGCTTCTTGGCCAGTGATGCAAGAAAAGTGCGCTCGTGCCTGCCCAGTGCTTGTATTGCAGGCAGGGAGAGCTGGAAAGTGGCAGCTCCGGATGGGGCAGCAAGCCTGGAGCCCTTCCAAGCACAGGCTGTTTTGCACAAGCAAGAACCCCTGGGGAAATGGAGCCAAGGGGAGAGCAGAGCTCGCTCCCACTCCAAACTTGCAATGGGCAAGAGAGCCAGAGAGAGCCAGGGCACGAGTGGCGCCTTGGAGGTGCAAGAGCAGCAGGCAAGAACTGAGCCAAAAGGGTCCAGAGGAGCCCTGACAAGGGGCTGTGCTCAGTGCTACAGAGGAAAAGAAGCAACCCCCGGGGGCCACCCTGGGAGTCTAGAAAGCTTCCTCCACCCAGACACGGGGCACAAGGGCCACCTTTGTGGAGCACGAGCAGCAGGCACCTAGCCAAAATGGCCCAAAGGAGCCCTGGCAAGGGGCCGTGCTTAGTGCTGCAGAGGAAGGCAAAAAACCCCCGGGGACTCTTGCTAGCCCACCATGGGGGGAAAAAAGCCTTCCTCCTCGCATCTGCAGGGCACAAGAGGCCATCTTCCTGGTGCATGAGCAGCAGGCAGGAACCTCGCCAAAATGGACCGGAGGAGCCCTGACAAGTGGTCATGCTCAGTGCTGCAGAGGAAGGCAAAAAACCCCCGGGGACCAGTGCCAATCTGCCCCGGGGGAAAATTCCTTCCTGACCCCAGAGCTGGCGATCGGCTATTCCCTGAGCAAGTGAGCAAGACCTGCCTCCTCGTCCCACAGGCTGGTCATGCCTCCCAGGAGATGCCCAAGCCCTGTTCTCCCTCAACCTGGCACCATCTCAGGGGCTTCCGAGAGTGGCCAAATGCCCCTGGCCTGATTGACCTTGGGGGCAAGAATCCTTCCTGTGCCTGGCAGGGCACCAGTGGGTGCTCCAAAGCACTGGGACCCCTTGAAACATCTCTGCATCCCATTTCTTAGGCTGCTACCCCTGGCTCCACAGGGAATGAGGACAGCAAGTGCCGCAGTGCTCTTCAACAAGGTATTCTCTTGGTCTGGTCACGACTATCCAGCTGAAAAGGCCTGATAGCCTCGGGTACCTCCAGGGTTTTCATCTCCTGAGGGGCTTGTGTCTGTTCCCCAAAGGCTGAAGAGGATTCCCATCCATCAGATGAGCTTAAATGTGGCCCTGCCAGGAGCTGGCCTTGTAGCGGAGAACCTCCAGCAGCCTCATCCCGCCTCCGGTCTTCCTCCCTCAGCCCCTTCCAAATAATTCCACCGGCTCTGCAAGGACTTCTTCTCGGATGTCTTTGGGCTGCCCCTGGGCCAGCTCTGGCAGCTGGACATGGGAGGATGCTCCTTTTTATCCTGCCCCGGGGCATTGTGACTGCTGCGTTGCCGGGTGGTAGCAGTGTGACATGGGGGTGACGGGGCCCCCCATGTGCAGCCCTGCTTGTCGCCCCTCTGCCCAGCATCCTTTGGAGGAAGGCCTTTGGGGTGCTGGCCCGGAGGCAGTCCCTGTGCCCAGGAGGCCCAGGGGACTGTCCCTGCCCTTGGTGGCCATGCACTGGGCACAGCTGCTGGGTGTCCCTGACGTGTCCTCTGCCACTTGGCTCCCAAGGACAAACCCAGTGCTGTTACTCTTCTCTCAGGCCATGGCAGAAACCAACCCTGCAGCCCAGAGACCACCCCTTTTAGCTGTCCCCTTTTTGTGCCAGAGCTAACATCCAGAGGCCACACAGAAAGGAGGACCAGGGACTTGATCTGGCTGGACACAAACCCTTTTCCTGAGGAGTAAGGGGGGTGATTTTGGCAGCCACAGCCTGGAGGAAAGCCAAAGTGTAACCAGAGCCATAGGTTGGGATGGACAGTGCCAATAGACCACCATGGAAATAAGGCAGGCTTTGAAAAACAAGGGAGCGGAGGTGACACTGCTCTCATGGAAAGGTTGGTCATTTTCAGACCTAGAACATTTGGATCCATGCCCAAAGCACAGCCAGGCAAACGATGACTTTTCCAAACTGGGAAAATAGCCCATTGCTGCTATCGCCGTCACATCCCCATCTCCCACTGAAACCAAGCTGTGCAGCTCCTCTGTTAAACACACCCATTGGCCGTGTTTATATGGGATACAAAACGTGCTTCAGCCCTGGGGTAAAACTTTCAGAGCTCCTCTCCTCTCCTCTCCTCTCCTCTCCTCTCCTCTCCTCTCCTCTCCTCTCCTCTCCTCTCCTCTCCTCTCCTCTCCTCTCCTCTCCTCTCCTCTCCTCTCCTCTCCTCTCCTCTCCTCTCCTCTCCTCTCCTCTCCTCTCCTCTCTTCGCTATAATGCCACTTAGAAGATCTGAACTGCAGTATGACTGATCAAGCAAATGCTGTTTCATTAATAGATGGAATAATTAATAAATAAAATCTGGTTTATCTCTTTTATGTACTTTCTGGAGCTTTTAAGAATGGCAATATGCAGCTGTTTTCTAAATGCTTCTGTACAAAGAATTTATTCATAATTCCTATAATTCTTTAAATAATACAATATAACATATTTTGAAAATGGAGTATCAAGCTAGAGAGACCAGTTTTGGTAGGAACTTAATTAAGTTTGTGCAGTAATTGGAGAGTGCTCTGAAAACTCTATGCTTCACAGGGGATTAGCTTGTGGTTACACTGTACTGGCTTTTACCCCATCCTCCTAATTGCTAGACTTTATTAAAAGACATTGAAATCTAATTAAAGCCGTCCTTATATAAATTATATATGTACGTTATTGTAATAGCTTTCACAAAGACATGATTTAATTGCATGTGGGAGAATATCGGGCATCACCAACATCTTCTATCCTATTCATTTTTATCCTATGCACTGAATGAGTCTAACAGGGGACTATAACATGCTGAAATTAGTCCATGCTGCTATTTACCTTTCTTTGCATTTTGAAACCTCTAGGTGTCAAATGACATAAAAGTTAGTATAAATAATAAAACAACTCTAAAGAGCCTTTTGTTTACAGTAAATTTTTATTTATTTTTTGCCTGATAGCACTTCCCAGCACTAACACGTCAACAAGAATATGTGTTGCTTTGTTGCCCCCCACCCTCTCTTTACCATCTGCATCATGCTTCCCTCTTTAAGAGAAGAAACAGGGATACATGGATTGAGTGCTCCCCACATACATGTTCATCTGGAATAGTTCAATAGAAAAATTTTACCTGGAAATCTGAGACTTGTGTGAACTCACAGAAAAATCAAAATTGGGTCTATCTTCCCCACTAAAGAGCAAACACTCCCAACTAGTGCTATATGACTAACTGATTACTGTTATTTTTAGTTCAGCTGAAGCATACTTTTGAGAACGGATGTCCTTCACAAAACAGGAGAGAAGGAGATTGTGTTCCTTTCATGTCCTTTGCCCGGTGATTTGAATATTCAAGTGGGATGTAGAAAACTAATTTTAAATCCATCTTTTTCTGCTTTAGGAACAAGCTCAAGACTCTGCCCCAATATATCTTACGAGAGAAATGAGTCTTCTATAGAGTATGCACATATTAATTTCTTAGAAACTGTCGTGCTGAAGTTGTTGCATTTTAAAAAAATAATTAAGTATTTCTTTAAGGAGGAATGGGGTTGATTTATCCCAATTTTAGGTGATTTAAATTGCAAGACTAAAAAAAAAAATCAGCTTTTCGTTCCTCTCCCTCCTTTTTCTCCAATCCACCAAAATATCCTGACTCATAAGGATTTAAGAAGACATAAGTTCCCTGTCCACTTCAGGTTAGCAGTGTAAAGTCATCTTTGCAAAGATATGCAGAGTAACTTTCTATAAATGTTGAATCAGTCCATAACTGAAATGTTGTGGAGTTTTAGGTTGTTTTTTTTTCCATTTATGATGACAAAACTATTTGTTCAATTTGGCCTAACATCACTAATAATTTTCACTGTCCAAAATTTTAAAAATACCTGTACAAATACCCCACCCAACTCTACTCTGAGCTTTTGAAATAGCCCAGTAAATCACAGAAGGTTATTCTGCAGGCAAAGAATGAAATGCTAGTAAGTGTAACATTTTCAGGATTAATGACTAAAAACAGATGTGGTAATCCCCAACAAAGGTAGGTAACCTAAAATCTTTGCTACCTGGAATGTCCAGGTCAGTCATCCCTGCAAGAAAGTGCATTTAGAATTCCCTCAGATGGAGATCTAGAATCATAGAGTTTAGGCATGGGGATTTCTCCTAAGGAGAAATTCTCCATTACATTGGTTTTGTAAATGAGCTTGTCTTTTTTTTTTTTATTGAACCAACAGTCCAAGTGGCTATGTTTCACCTGAGCTCCAGTAAATTATCAGTAATTAAAATTGTTGCAGCGATACCTTTGGGGCCAGAGGTTGAAGAGCCTGACATCCCAGAACCTGGCAGAACTGAGATCATCTGATCTTGTATTAAACACCTGCTGCTGGGAGTTGTACCGTTTTACCTATGTTAGCTGGCAAGATGTTCTGGACAGCAGGACTATTGCAGATTTGATTCAACAGTACGTTATAGTCAATTAACCAGTAGCTATTAGTACCTCACAAGCTTTTCCTAGTGTTACTGGGAAAAGTAAGTAATATTTGTGCTTTTTGTTTTCCTTGACTTGTTTTGGCAAATTCTTCTTCCCAGCTACTTAAAAAAAAAAAAAAAGTAAAATAAAACCAACCCCCTTCCCCTAATTACTTAGCTTTTACTTTTAGACCAGATGATTTGTAAGGAAATCTGTCTTGTTCAAAGTGCAGGATGGGAAAAAAGGATCAAGTTATTTTAAGACCCTGAACAATAGGAGACTGTGACTTACATGTCCCAGTTTCTCATCTTTAAGCTGCATATAGTAAGTATTTATTTCAAATTAATTTAAGAAGACTTGTTTTTGTTAGCATGCATAAAATTCTGAAAAATTCTCCAACAATATGAAAGCATTATTAATAATTTCTGTGCCACTGGAATCCCTTAGAGTTGGTGTGTACAGTGTCATGTAATTACACTCTACCATTTACTCTGTACAGTAAAGATCAGGCTGTGAAAAATCATACATTGTTTGCTTGGATTCCTTTCAGCTTTTCATCACCAGCAAATTATTCCTGACCCATGAGAATCTACATATCCCCTAATAGATGCTAGTAATGTTCATGAGGAGGGCACTTTGTTGTGTCCTGCATGTGACCTAGATATATGCCACTCTGATCTCTAGATACTGGAAGCAGACCAAAAAAAGATGGAAAACTATTCAGAACTCTGGTTTTAATAAATAAATAAATAAATAAATAAATAAATAAATAAAAAATGGGAAAAAAACTCCAAAAACTATCGTAACTCAAATCATCTTACCACTGTGGGAAAAGCAGAAATGCTGATTTTAGCTGTGCCGTCAGCTTCTACACTGAATCTTCTGTGCATCACATAATGTAGCAGCATACGAGCGCTCTTGGTACCTGTGTGCAGTGTTGCAGGGAAATAGCCCAGGTTCTTAGTGATGCCTGAGTAGGGATGAAATTTGGAAGCAAGTCGTGGAACAGCTCATTGATAGCTGGACATTAACACACGCAGGCATACATCCATTGAATGCACAATTAGGATGTTTATAGAATATATACCTGTGTACTTGCTAGTGTTTTCTGAACCTATGGGATTTTAGGACAGGTGCTACATGTACTGCGGCAGCTGGCTGGAGGGCTGTTATCTATTTCTTCAGTTAAGGCAAAGCCAGTTGATTACCACAGATATGCCCAGCCTGCCACATTAAATCCTATTGTGTATAGCGTAAATAGACCAGCAAAGGAGAAGAGCTTGTACGCTTTCTGGCAGGAAATGAGGTCTGCGATCATCAAAATGTTCAGGCAGAAGGAAGGTATCACTGAAAATGTTTGATCAAGTCAGAGATAAGATGAACAGATCAAAATAAACAAAAAATATAGTCCACTTTAATCAGGTCAGCACTAGGCACTGTGAAGGTGGGCCTCAAAATAAGAGAGATTGGGGTTGTGGATATTGAAACAAAAGAGGGGAAGAATCTGCTGTCCTTTGATTTTCAATACAGGTATAGAATAACACATGATTTCTCCATCCTTCTGTCAACTTGATTATAAGATAAAAACAGACAATCAGGATGCCCAGTGCAACGTAATAGGAATAACTTCAAATATTGGACTGAGAATTAGGATCTCAGTCTCCCTATCTTTCTATTTGCCACTTAGAAATTAAAAGGAAGCTTTCAAGTATACATCTTCTTTTGACACACAGTTGTAAATTGCAGTAAGATAAAAGTTTATATCATCTGAAAAAATGGCTAAAATGGAAAGAAAAACTGCATATTAATCTTAAAAAAAATATCTTCTTCCTTTAAACATGATTAACTATGTAAAGAAATAGGTTTGTTTTAACAGATTTATGTCTAATTAGCAGAACAGGAGGAGGTAATATAATAGAACCCGACAGTAGAAGTAAATGCTGTTTAGCAGCATGGTGCTCAGGTATCAGGGCGTCAAACTTGTAGATACAGCTGCAATTTAGATCTATGAAATATCCTGGAATGCAATGTTTTGCATCATTTTGCATCATTTAATCATCCTACTCTTGGGAATTGAACGTCTTTCAAAAACATCACAGAAAACGGGCTAAAAGTTTCCGAATGATGATGATAAACTGTCTACATAATGTGTGAAACTAATGCAGAAAATGCCTACTATAACAAATAGGAAATCAGCCAAATAGCAGTATCCTTTCAGTAGCTGTTCTTATAGGATTTATGTATACAGTTTTTAAATATGTCTTTAAGAGGTGTTCTCCCATACATTTGAAATAGCCTTTGAAAGTGACAATCTTTCCTGCAAACTGAAAAGCACGCAATGCATGGAAAGTAATCATCTGGTTTATTTTAACAGGTAGCCATGAGCGTTTCCAGCTAACCAGGAGTAGCTATAACATAAGCTGAATAAACACCACAGTTGTATGGGCAAGAGATGTGAAATCCCTGTAGAATTTCCTTGCCTTTTATGGGGTCCGACTTTCACTAAACGTGTTTTCTGACCTGGGATGTGGCAGTTACTAGTGCTAAGTAATTTTCCAATGAAGAGAAACTCTTAAATGAAACAAGGAAGCCTGCTTTGCTGGCTTTCCAACAGCCTTGTTCTGGCTGGTAGTTGCGTGGGATAGCCGAGCTGCCACATTTCCCTGCCTTCCCACCCACTGACAAGTGGAGTGTTAGAAAGGCTGTCCCAGAGGCCAGCTGTGTACCAAGCTGCCAGAGTGCAGGGAACAAATTTCACTTCTGAAACCCCTAAGTGATTGTCCTGGTTTCGGCAGGGATAGAGTTAATTTCCTTCCCAGTAGCTGGTACAGTGCTGTGTTTTGGATTTAGGGTGAGAATAATGTTGATAACATACCGATGTTTTAGTTGGTGCTAAGTGGTGCTTACACTAGTCAAGGACTTTTCAGCTTCTCATGCCCTGCCAGTGAGAAGCTGGGCGGGGGCACAGCCAGGACAGCTGACCCAAACTGGCCAAAGGGGTATTCCATACCATGTGACGTCATGCTCCATACATAAACTGGGGGGGAGTTGGCCGGGGGGCGGTGACCGCTGCTTGGGAACTGGCTGGGCATCGGTCGGCAGGTGGTGAGCAATTGCACTGTGCATCACTTATTTTGTATATTATTTTATCATTATTATTATTATTTATTATTATTATTATTATTATTATTATTTTCTGCTCCTTTTCTGTCCTATTAAATTGTCTTTATCTCAACCCACAAATTTTACTCTTTTTTTTCCCGATTCTCTCCCCAGTCCCACTGGGGGTGGGGAGAGTGAGCGAACAGCTGTGTGGTGTTTAGCTGCCTGCCGGGTTGAACCACAACAGTGATTTTTCCTGCAGGTTCTCATTTTAACTTTTCAAAAACTAGTTTTTAATATGCCGTGTCCCATATTAATTAAGGTGGAAATTTTTTTTCTTCTTTATAGGGCAGGAAATAGTTTTCCCAAATCCTTCTAGTTATTTCTGTATTAGTGGAAGCATGCTTGAGAATTTTTATTTGCTCTCAACCTATATGCAACTCTCTTGCCTGTCTGTCATTCATCTTCTCTTCCTTTAGCTGCTTTTTTTACTTACATTTCTAGATGCCTTGAAGTGCGTGGTCATGAGCATACCTGTGATAATTACAGCTTACATTATGTCTAAAAACTGATTTTCTAGACAGAGCCTATGTTTATATAGCATTAGCATGTACAGGCCTCAGTGGAAAGCACAGCCTATTTGTGATGTGCTCTGGAGTGCACAGTAACATACTGTGCTTGCCTTCAAACATTTAACTGAAGCCTATGATCTTAAAAAAGATGCAACTTGCATAATTACAGAATTGATTTCAAAGGACTACTTGTGGTAGAAAGACTTAGGTAAACACCAAATTCTTTGTAGTGTCCGGGGTGAACAAAGAATATATACAAGGGAAGGGAGAAGGGAATAAAGAAAAAAAACTAATTACAGAGATCTAAAGCTGGCATAATACATATTCACAATGTAAGCTCTGCTGATGGATGTAGGAAGGGCATGTAGATAGATACTCTGCTAGGAGCTATACTAAGGAGAGTTGCTACAGGAGCCCAAGTTGAACACGTGTTTGGAAGACAGGTACTAAATATTGGCAGTGAAGTCATGTTGACTAATCCCTATTCAGTTTTTGGCATGCGATACATTTCTTGGGGAATAAATGTTTGCCAATCACACACTCAGAACCAGTCTAATTGGAGGAAATTGTGCAAATTTGGTAGACAGCCCATAGCTTTGCAAGTGAAGAGAGGTTTCCATTCCCCCTCTCAGACTGAATGAGACCATGTTATCCAGAACATAAAATACACTTAAAAGTAGAACTTGCTCTATACCAGCAAGGAATCTTCTATGGAAGCCTACAACAAAAAAGGGTTTTATATACATGGCAGTCAATGACATGAACTCCAGTATTACTGGGTTTTATTTTGTCATTTGAAGCTGATGACAAATAATAATATTTGCAGTTGAAAAAGCCACAGTGAAGAGAAAATGTGCTTTACATTTTGCTGCACAGTATAAACAAAGTTATGGCTATTTTAAAAAATGTAGATATGAATGTATAGAGAGAAAATGGTTGAAACATTAATTGTACAGATTCCTTAAGTGGAATAACATCTGCATATTTAGAAGATTATTAATACTGATTTACTCAGCAATTTAAAAACCTAACAAGAAATATGTCTCTATTCATATCCTTTTTCTTTAGTGAGATGCAACAGCTGTCCACCTTTCAAGTTGTCCATGTGGATATGTGTCCATGTCCTTTTTATAAGTGCTTTGCAGTGTCAAAGCCAAAGCTTAACAATAAACAGCAGCTCTACCTGTATTTGCAAGTATTTGTTGAAGAGGTTATCTCAAATAATTAACATGCTTTGAATAGTAAGTTTTCTTACATAAAGAAAGGTGACCAGATACATGAGTTTATTCACAAAAGTCACTGTGAATAGTGTACAGCCTTTGAAAGCTTTCTTATGTGATCATATGGATTCTTAAGCAGAGTAAAAGAGTGTATTAGTAGTTACTGTAAGAAATTCCCATATAATAAAAACTGAGCTAACTTGCATAGTGTAATGTAAATAAATCCCAGTATAATACAATATTTAGTTTCAATAAATTTGCAAGAGTACTCAAAATGTGTTGAATTGAAATTTCCACATTAAAAAAATTATTATTAATACATTGAATTAGAATGAAATATTTATATGAGTACACACGCACGCGTGTGTGTGTATATGCAGGCTTAAATTTTCCCTGGAATGAAAACACTGAAAACAGGAATCATGTCAATTTAAAAAATAGTATTTCAGCTTTTGTTTTCATATTCCATAAGCTACAAATTGTGAAAAGAAACTTCATTAGAAATAAGAAAGTTGACTTTGAAAATTAATTTAAATGCTTCATCTTGATTAGTATCTTGAATGCTTTGCTGAAACTGATGCATTATTCCCTTCCCACATTAGTACCTGAAATGGCACTTTACAATGAAAAACTCTCAGATTTAACCAAAACTGGCTAATCCTATATTAGGCCAGGTTAGTTGAAGGAGAAGTATAATGGTGAATGAAGAATATAGTCATCAAGTAAGAGTTCCTGCAGATATGAGTAGCATCTCAATATAATGTGCCAAATTAGCTTTCAGCTGTTTTAATCTGTATTCTCTACAGCACAATGCCCTGTGGTGTTGCATATAGTTGTTGCAAAAATGCTATCCTAGCATACCTGAGGTTAAACTCCGGCTGACCTGATGTGGATTATTGGATGAAGCTGCCAAATGGGTCTTATATTTAGCTGGCACTTGGATGCCTTTGTTTGAGGGGAAAAAATAAATCTAGCATCTGGCCTGCATAAACAGACACCTGCCCTTGTAAATGACTATGCATCTGTGATTTTTGGAAGAATAGGAAAAAAACCATGAAAACTCTGGGAGCTGAAGGGGGGCAGTATTAAATTTCTCCCTTGACTCAGATACAAGAATGTGGGCATGTCCATTTCAGTGGGAGGGTCCAGTGCAAAAGCTGAATATGAGCTCAGGTTCTGAGTATAGAACTGATTTAGATCTGATTTAGATCTGATGTCTTAGTACGTGTTCATTTATGGTCTGGACTAAAACTGTTATCATGCTTTGGCAAAATAATGCAACTGCAGTTATTACATTGGAGGACCATAGAATAAACATGGCTGGGAAGAAGATAAGTATCTAGAAACGAAGGTGTTCATTTTGCTTTTAGTTTGCAAATCAGTCCCAGTGAGGGACTGATGCTGCATGGGATATTAACTTGCTGATGGGCAGTGATTTAATGCAGTACCACAAGTTTATTACATCTGCTAATATTAAGTATCTTGAATAAGTTGAATGTACAAGATAATGTACTTAGGAAGGAATGGTATGATTGTTCTTGCAAAATGCCAGATTCGAGATAAATACAGGCCTTTCACCTAAGTGTTAACTAAGGTCTTATAGTGCTTTTACATAAATCATTTCTTATATTATCATGTAAATGAAAGATGAAAAGAGACTGAATCAAGAAAGACCTAGCAGAAGTAGAGTGGATTAGATGGAAGGTGCCAGAATGGTAAATGACACAGAGATAGCTTTGTGGGAAGAGAGATTGAACTAAACAGTTATCATATTTTGAGAGAGAAGACAACTAGAAGGCTTATGAGATGCAAAATAATGGACTATGCTGACAAGATAAATGGTGCCTCCTATTTACTACTTATCACATAAGAACAAGGAAATAATAATGGAAATTGAAAGGCAATACATTTTAAAACTGAGGAAAGGAACTAATCATCCAACATATGAGATTTATGGAGCTTACTGTCCCAAGGTAGCACTGAAACTAAGAGCCCAGCAGATTTTTTTTAAATCTGTTGAATGAGTGGAAATGTGGTATTAAATGCAAGAAAAGGAGCTGTTGGAAGAATTTCTCCTTTCAGTTGCTGTTCAGCAACGAGATTCTCCCATATTATTCAGAACCGTTCGATATTAGCCACCATTTGACATTGAATGCTTTACGTGTATGATAAGTATGAAAACCTATAAACTCATAGTTTACCTAAGTGAGCCCAAAAATAGCACTTGTAAAAATCCCTTTAAGATTTTTTTAGCAGGAAACATATTCTCTGCAAAATGCAAATATCTAGAAAAAGTCTGAGCTCTGTTCCATTAACTTCTATAAAAGAGAACAATCTTATTCATGAGTGGTGTCTACAGGTGTCTTGCTTAGGGGGAAGGGTTACTGGTGTTCTGTTTAGGAAACAGCCAAATGTGTTCACGGTGACTGACTAAATAATCCCCGAGGATAACAATTCTGACATGATGATGAGGAAAAAAATACCATAAGTATATGTTGGCACAGTTAATTTATCCAGGGTATGTGGAGTTAAAAAGGCACATGTATTCTTCAGGTATTTTGGAGCAAGTTTGCTCTGACATTATCAAGTGATCTTTCTCCTTGTAGTGGCTGAGCTGCATATATACGGAATTAATAATTCATCTCTGCCACAAGGACAGCAAGTAGTTTTCCTCAATTACAATCTACATGGCTAAGATATTAATAAGCACTTCAAAGCTGCTTATGTTTTTTTTTGTTGCCTTTTTATCGTTTTGTTTTGTTTTGCTTTTTTAAGCAATGTCACTTATGGCAGGTTGAGTCAACCAAGTCTAACGTGATTTGATCTGCTGAAGTAATTATGCAACCCTATAGGCCTAAGTAGAATCAATTATCTGTCAAAACACAGTGTATCATTAACAATATTAATGGTTAGTGGTCACCAGGCTCTGCTGTGCACATCTGTCTGGATGTGCGTCACAGGCAGCATCACTATCAACAAGCTAAAGGGGGCTAGGTCAGGGCACATGATTGCCCATACTGTTTAATCATTAGCATGGTCATAGGCACAGGCCACCTAGCACTCCCAACAAGCAGACTGGATGCCACCAAACTATTCTGAAGACTAAGGTATTTCAGGTGTGTAGACACCAGCCGTGCTGTGCAGTGGCCTCAATGCAAGAGAATAGCCCCTGGCAAATTTTCTTTCCTAGTATAGGCAGAGTCACAACTTCTAAGTGCTAAGAGAGAGAATAATATCCTGCCTATATGCTAATGTGGATATTTTAAATTGCCTTTGGGTAAGGGAGAAGTAAGTTTAGTAGGAGAGAAAATGTAGGTCCAGTGACTAAGATGATGATAGCCTGAAGTTGTAGGTGATTTTGAAATCTGTTTACAGGCTGTGCCACATATAGGGCTTCTGTTTTGTGAAGGTCACACTGTTTATCTTATTCAGTATCTATAAAATGAAGCTGCTGATTACTTAAGTCTTAGAGGAGTTTCAAGGACTGGTATATATATAAAAGACTGAAATGGTGATGACGATGATAACTCTTTTCTCATCTTTTCAGAAACCGGGTTTTTTTGGTTACACAATGATAGACTTTGTAGGTTGTTATATGCATGCATTGCTAAAACACCTACATCTAAGAGTAAATATAAGTGCATTGTGACTTATTTGTCCGTGCTTTCTCCCACAGAATTGTTTCTGTTTAATAATAATTGGTGTGTGGGAGAAAAATCTTATTACAGTACTTCTCCATTGAAATTGCTTGCCAGATACTGAGGAGGAGAAGGCTATGAGCTGTTCAGAGGTCATCCATTGAAGTAGTCTAGCATAAATCTGTTTTATTTTCTTTGTTGTCTGTTTCTGCATCATTTAAGTACAGTGGAGTTAATCTATTAGACCTTTGGGCTTGTCTTTTCTAAAATCACTAGGGTATTTAAAAGCCTGACTTGCAAGAGAGGGAGCAGAGGTGTA